>NC_025994.2:126434775-127072275 GCF_000442705.2 Elaeis guineensis
GAAGCCCGAGCAGATTCGCCGACCGCCCCAATCTCCGCCCGATGGAAGAGGTCGATTCCGAGGGCTAGTCGGTCTTTCACTTTTCTTTACTTCTGTTTACCATACTTGTATTCGGACTTCTGTCCAGTTTTGTAAACTTGACCCGAACTTCAATGAAATCAAAGTCAAAGTCTTTTGGACTTGAACTTTTCTCCTTTGTATGTCTCTCTTCTTTCATGTGTCGTGGAATGCTTTTGAATGCATAAGTCGCTAGCCCAATAGATTAGTTAGGATGTTCGGTAATGCATGCCGCCACGAAGGCAGAGCAAATCCCGACTTTGGATCAGCCCCCCGATGATCGAGGGCTTAAGTCGGACATCCGTCGTCCGGTTGTGAGTCGGGCGTGTTCGTCGAGTCGAAAGCCGACCGACCGCCGGGCAAGACTCGATGGTCGGATCATTTCATAGGGTCCGACAGTCGAATATCTTTCGACGCGTTCAGTCGAATGGCGTCCGGCGCATTTAGTCGGGGAAGCGATGATAGGTCAGACTCCGATACCCTTACGTCGGGTACTCACGTCGCGCCGCGTGATAGACGGTGGTCAGCCGAATATCCTTCGATCGTCGTAGCTCGATCGGTGAGTCATGAACGCGACAGTGGTCGCATCGTGTGATAGATGGTGGTAAACCGAATATCCTTCGACCGATCGTAGCCTGGTCGGTAAGTCACGAACGTGACAGCGGTCGCACCGGCATTTTGCCTTTCTTGGTTGGGGCTGAGTCGGCGAGTTAGCCGATCGTTTGGCCTGAAAGTTCGATCGTAGAAGGAGTGTAACTCCTGTTGTCATGGATATTTCGGCCCTTGTAAGCGTCCGATGCATCATCAGCGATCGGGCCGTCGTTTCTGAGTGGGACGTTAAGTCCGAGTCGGGACGTCGGGACTCGTACTTCTCGACGAGCGCCGATCATTAGTCGAAGAGTTGAGACTCCGAAATTTAGAAACTGAATTTGTATTCCGAATGAACAGGTACAAAGTTCATTGGTGATACAACTTTAGGTTGTCGGCATTCTAGGTCCGAAGAATGGGGTTCCCTTCTAGAGTTTTCAGCCGGTAAGCTCTTGGCCCGTAGGTGTCTGCTACCATGTAGGGCCCTTCCCAATTCGGAGCTAGCTTCCCTTGGTCTAGAGGCTTCGAGACTTCTGCCTTTCTTAGGACTAGGTCCCCAGGCCTAAAAAGCTTTGGCTTGACCTTGGCATTGTAATAGCGGGCTACTTTCTGTCGGTAAGAAGCCATGCGAAGTTGAGCCTCGCTCCGAAGCTCGGGAGGAGGTCTAGGTCGGCTCTCCGACACTCAGAGTTGTTCGGCTCTTGATACTGCTCGACCCTAGTTGATGGTAGCCCGATCTCGAGCGGTATCATTGCCTCCGTCTCATAGGCCAAACTGAAAGGTGACTCCCCGATCGGAACACGGGGGGTTGTCCGGTAAGCCCACAGGACGGAGTTCAACTCCTCGACCCAGAGGCCTTTGGCTTCATTTAGTCGGGTTTTGAGCCCGTGTAGTATGATCCGATTGGTCACCTCGACTTCACCGTTGGACTGTGGGTGCCCGACCGAAGTCAGTCGGTGCGTGATGTGAAACCTCGCGCAGAAGTCTCTGAAGTCCTGGTTGTCGAACTGTCGCCCATTATCGGTGATAATGGTATGCGGCAATCCGAACCTGAAGATGATGGACTTCTGGATGAAGTCCTCCATCTTTCACTCGGTGATCTGTGTCAGGGGCTCGGCCTCCACCCACTTGATGAAGTAGTCGATGGTGACGACTATAAACTTTCTTTGGCCAGATGCCGGAGGGAAGGGACCGAGAATGTCACCCCCACTGGGCGAAGGGCCATGGGGCGACAATAGGAGTGATTTGGCTGGCTAGTTGGTGTTGTACGTTGGCATACTTTGGCATGGTTCACACTTCGGATAAGCTCAGCCGCATCCTTCCTCATGGTGGGCCAGTAGTAACCCTGTCGCAGGACCTTGTAGGCCAAGGATTTGCACCCCAAGTGACTCCCGCAGATCCCTTCGTGCACTTCTCTGAGTGCGTAGTCTGCGTCGATCAGTCCCAAGCACCTGAGCAAGGGAAGGGAGAACGATCTTTTATAGAGTCGGCCATCCATTATCACATATTAGGAGGCCACCATCGGAGCTGCCTGGCCTCCGCGGATCTTCAGGGCTAATCCCGTCAGTCAGGTACCGAACAATCGGATCCATCCAGCTTGGTTTGGCCGTCAATTGTAGCACCTCCTCGACCTTGTCAATGCTCGGTTGCTCGAGATTCTCCACGAACGTTCAGCCCAAAGCGTCGTAGGCTGAAGTCGCCAGCCTGGAGAGTGCGTCGGCCGGGGTTCTCCGACCTGGGGATATGAGAGATCTCGAAATATCCGAGGTGCGCCACAAGATCCTTCACTTTCTGAAGATATTTTGCCATAGCTGGATCTCGCACCTCGAATTCGCCTTGACTGCCCCATGATCAGCTGAGAATCGGAGAATATCCGGAGGCTGTCGATCCCAAGTTCCTTCGCCATCCTCAAGCCGATGAGGAGCGCTTCATACTCGGTTGATTATTGGAGGCTTTGAAGTCGAATCGGAGGGCGTACTCAGTGACTACCCCCTCTGAATTGGTGAGCAGGAACCTGGCCCCGCTCCCCTGAGCGTTTGAAGCTCCGTCGATGTGCAGTACCCAAGTGGACACCGGGTCAGGCTCGGAGACCGCAGCTCCTCCGGGGTTCTCGCCTTCCGATCCTTGGTCGGTCGTCGGGCATTCTGCGATGAAGTCGGCCAGGACTTGGGCCTTTAAGGCAGGTCACAGTCGGTACTGTATGTCGAACTCGCTGAGCTTCATCGCCCACTTCGCCCAGTCGGCGCTCCTCAGGGGCTGGTTGGTGAGGACCACAATGGCATGCGCTTGAAAGTATGGGCGGAGTCGTTGTGCGGAGACGGTCAGGGCGAAAATCATCTTTTCTGTCTCCGAGTATCGAGCTTCAGCGCCGCGGAGCACTTTGCTGGTATAGTATATAGGTTGATGATTCGGCTCTCGTTCTCTCGGACGAGCACCGAACTAACCGCCTCGGGGGAAGTGGCCAAATAGAGATACAGCATCTCCCCGACCTCTGGCTTCAAAGCAACGGGGAGAAGCCAGGTACCTCTTCAGATCCCGAAGGCCCGTCGGCACTCATCCGACCAAGAGAAGCCCTTCACCTGCCTCAGGTCTTGAAGAACGGGAGGCATCTTTCGGCCGACCGAGAGATGAATCGGCTGAGAGCGATGATTTTCCATTCAACTGCTGGACCTCCTTCTTGGTGTTCGGATGTCGCATGTCGATGATTGCCTTTATTTTCTCAAGGTTAGCCTCGATTCCACGCTGAGAAATGAGGAACCCGAGAAACTTCTCCGAGGTCACTCCAAAAGCGTACTTAGTCAGATTCAGCTTCATTCGATGTTGTCGTAGAGTGCGAAAAGCTTCTTCGAGATCTCGAACATGATCTGCAGTCTGCACACTCTTTACCAGCATGTCGTCCACATATACTTTCATATTGCACCCGATCTAATCTTTGAAGACCTTATTGATGAGTCGTTGGTAGGTAGCTCCGGCGTTCTTCAGTCCGAAGGGCATCACTCTGTAGCAGTAGAGGCCCTTGGGGGTCACGAAGGCAGTGTGCTCCTCATCTTCGGGTGCCATCCAGATCTGGTTGTATCTGGCAAAGGCGTCCATGAAGCTGAGCAGTCGATAACCGGACGTCGCATCTACCAGCTGGTCGATCTTCGGAAGTAGAAAGCTGTCCTTCGGACAGGCCCGATTCAAGTCGGTGTAGTCGATGCAAATCCTCCACTTTTCGTTGGCTTTCTTCACCATGACAACATTGGCGAGCCAATCGGGATATGTAGTTTCTCTGATGAAGCCTGCCTCGAGTAGCTTATCCATTTCTTCGTCGATGGCCTTCTGTCTTTCAAGAGCAAAAGACCTTTTCTTCTGTCTCACCAGCCTCATCGTTGGGTCGATGTTGAGTCGGTGCGTTATTATCTCCGGAGGGATGCCCGACATATCTACTGCCGACCAAGCGAATATGTCGGCGTTGGCCTTCAGCAGCTCCGCCAACCGTCGTCGTTCTGGGTCGGGTAGTTGAGACCCGACCCATACCTTTCGATCGAGATTCTCCGCTATCGAGATGGGAACGAGCTGTTCGGCCGGTTTACCCCGTTCTTCCTCCTCTCGTTGGTCTAGCTTGTCGATCGTTAGGGAGCCCTTCAACTCCTCGCTTTGAGCGGAGATCTGGAAGCATCGACGAGCGAGCTGTTGGTCTCCGCACATCTCTCTGACTCTATTTTTGATCGAAAATCGAACCAGGAGATGGTACGTCAAGACAATCGTCTTGAGGGCGTTTAGTCCGGATCTTTCGAGTATGGCGTTGTAGGCCGAGGGCACTTGGACGACCGCAAAAGTCAAATGGACTGTGCTTTGTCATGGTTCGGTACCAACCGTCACGGGCAAAGTAACTTCTCCTTCCATCGTGACAACGTCCCCAGCGAAGCCTATCAAGGGCGTAGAGACCCTCTTGAGTCGGTCGGTCGATAGTCGCATCTGGGAGAAGATCGAGTAAAACAAAATGTTCGTTGAACTTTCATTATCTACAAAGATTCTTTTTACATCATAGTTCGCTATTGTTGCCGAGACAACAACAGCGTCGTCGTGGGGAGTTTGGATACCCCGAACATCTTCTTTCGTAAAAGTAATTACGTTGTCCGGGTGCAGCTTCTTCGTCGGCTCCCCTCCAGCAGACGTTCCCGGGCCCAGTCGTTTGGAAATCATATTGATGACCCCGGCCGTAGGCTGATTAGTCGTCGCTTCTTCAGTCGGCTGGGGTCATCGGTCGGTAACTGGTTGAGTCGGCGGGTTCCTCCAGAATTTACCGAGATATCTCCGGTGGATGAGAGCTTCGATCTCATCCTTAAGCTGGATGCATTGCTCGATATTGTGGCCGTGGCCCCGGTAGAATCGACAGTACTTTCGTCGGTCGAGGCCCTTTGCCTTCAGAGGCGGAGGCCGTCGTAGGTACTCTTCCCCTTCGATCTCCATCAAAATCTGCGCACGAGGAGCAGAGAGAGGAGTGTAGGAGTCATACCTGGGGTGTGTTGGCCTTGGACTCCGCTGTCGAGGCAACCTCTGGTTTCGTCGTGGAGGTGAAACCCGACCGTCGGTCGGGGGCCTGCTGGGCTCGACAGGGCCCCGACCCTTCCTTCGCTTCTCCTTCGGGCCCTTGAACTTGGTCAAGTACTGGTCGGAGGCTCCTTCGTCCGCGCGCATGTACTTGTACGCACGCTCCAATAGTTCGGCATACATCCGGGGGAGGGTCTTGTCCAGGGAGTAAGTGAATCGGGATGCCCTTAGCCCCCGTTTCATGGCCGAGATGGCCATGTCTTCGTTGAGGTCCCGGACCTCAAGCGTGGCCGCGTTGAATCGCATCACGAAGTGTCGGAGCGTCTCGTTTTCTCCCTGTTTGAGGGAAAAATGGCTGTCCGAGGTTCGTGACGGCTTCCGGCTGGTGCTGAAGTGGGCCACGAAAGAGTGCTCGAGCTGTCCGAAGGAGTGGATACTTTTCGATCGAAGATTGGAGTATCAGGCCCTGGCAGCTTTGCAGAGCGTGGCGGGGAAGCCGATGTATAAAAGAGCATCGGTCACCTCCTGGATCGTCATGAGAGCTTTATAGCTCTCCAAGTGGTCGATTGGGTCGGTGGAGCCGTCGTAGGGCTCTACGTGCGGCATCTTGAACCGACTGGGGATCGGTTCGTCGAGGATAAGTCGGGAGAGAGGTTGGACGGTCTGGAAGTCGACGTCGTTCGAAGACTTCTGCCCGTCCACCTGCAGCTGGGCAAGCCGATGGTCGATTTCCTCGAACCTGCGCTCGTAGTCGTTGATCCGTCGGTGCTGGGAGATCCCAGGAGTGGAGTCTCCAGAGGAGTCCGAGAGAGAGGCGAATGGCGTTCGCGATCGCTTCTCCTTCCTTGCCCATTCCAGCTGGGAGAGAGAAGGCCGCCGAGACCGATGGGTGTCGCGCCGCGGCCGCCCCTCCTCCTCTCGGTAGGAGCGCTGTGGCAGGTGCTCCTGCGGAGGCGACGGAGACCGATGCGGGCATCGACGGCTGCTCCTGGAGGGCATCGGACGTGCCGTCGGTTGCTCGACCGGTGAAGGCGGCAGCCGGATCAGTTGTTGCTGAAGGCTTTTGACCGCGTCTGTCAGCACGGTCATCTGTCACACGATCGCCGCGATCTGCACCTCCGTGGTCACCGCAGGGTGCGGAGAGCTAGGTTCCGCCATGGAGGGTGGAGGAGAGGCCTCTTCCCGACGGGAAGAGCACCTTGCCGATCCAGTGACCCTCGACCGCTGAGCTCTTGTCTTTGTCATCTTGAATCCCGTGGGGGTTACAATCCCTGGTGCTGTCAATGAAGCACTAACTTGTCACTCCGTCCCCTACCTGGCGCGCCAATCTGTTGTGGCAAATTCCCTCGTCGCCTGGTTGCCGGAAACGAGCGCCTGCAAAAGAAAGTCCGCACTGACCGGAGGTACCTCCGACGGGGACCCTCCGACGGTCAAGTCAGAGAGGAGACTAGGCAACAGTGAAAAGAAAACAAGGAGCTCAATGAGAGAGAGAGTGAGAGAGAGAGAGGGAGTAAGCCCAAAAGTTTCGATGGGACCTCTAGCACTGTTGCCTTCCCCGATATATATAGTGGAGCATGGTATGGCGCCGTCATTAATGGCGGACAATTGAAGAATTGTCAACTCACTGAGGACTGTCAGAGTCGCCGTAAGAGTGTCAAATCATCGTGGGGCTGTCAAATCGCTAGGGTTGACCCACGTCTTAGGTGGGATAATGCCCCTAGGCGGCAGTGCCGCATGCCGTTGTCAGGACTGACAGTTTCCGACACCCGTACGGCATCCGAAGGAGCCGACCGACTATAGGTCGGTGGCTGGTTGAGGGACGTCGGGTGGAAACTCGGGGCCCCTCCGACAGCCAATCGGGCGCGTTGCCAGAGTCGGGCGTTGGACTTCATAGTGCAGCCGGTCGGGAGAGAGGAGAAGGTCTGCCCGACCGACGTATCCTCAGTCGGTCGGTAACGACAGCCGTCGGTCGGTCGGCAGAGTCGGGCGTTGGTCATATAGGCCCGACGATGAGTCGGCGTGAGTGGGGTCGGTCGGTATTTCCCAACATTTGTCAAGGCGAGCAAAGACTTGTAAGAAAAGTTTCGAGAGTAATCTTATTGTCATCAATTAATTGTGGGATGGAAATTGGTAAAACTCGCGTGGAGACGAGGCCTGGTGAAGGAAAATAAAAACATTAAGGCAAAATTGGAAAATTGAAACTTATATGAAAAAGACTTGGATCAGTGAGATCAAAGGTTCTCCCACTGTCAAAAGCCTGAAGCAAGTGAAAGAGTAGTTGGAAGAAAACCACTCAAATTTGGATAAAAAAGGATTAGAAGACCTACTGATTTGATTGAAACTGAAACGTTTTCAGTATCCGCTAAAATGATTTCCATGATATTCAAGGAAGTAATTGATTTGATCACCAATACCAACTACCAAACATATCCAAATCAAAGTATCAAAATAAGACGAGATCAAGCATCATGATTAAAATGATTAAAAAAATTGATGCACTTTCAAAATATTTATCTTACACTAGTGGCTCTCCTAATCAACACGGCAATGCTCCGTACACCTGCTAATATGTAAGGTGCAAAAGGAAATTAGAACGCTAACCACATGGAGAATATCTTGATTATTTGAACCTGAATGTAATGGATTGGCCTATATTTGGTAACGCTGCAATCCTAATTAATTTTTTTTTAAAAAAATCTAATTTTTTTTTCAAAAGATATTAAGGGTGGCAATTGGATTGGATCAGATCAGAAAACATCAAATCTGAACCCAATCTATTTATTAAATAGATCAGATTTTTAAATCTGAATCCGATCCATTTAATAAACATATCACCCAATCCGACCTGCTTAATCTGTTTAATTTATAATTCAATTAAAAAATTTTATTTGTGAATTATGGTCCGTTTAAAAAAAATAAAAAAATAAAAATCAACTCCTCATCTCTATCTTCGATCTTTGCAGCTCGCTAGTTGTCACGCTCTCGGCCTGACCGCTGCCCACCCCTCCACCCTTGCCGGCTTGCCCCTCCGCCCGACCCCCCTCTGCCCTCGCTTATATTGCCGTGCTCCGGCAAGCCTTTGGCGGCACGAAGAAGAAGGAAAGGGGAGGACCGAGGGGAAGAGAAAAAAAACCCTAGCAGGGCTATGGGATGGGAACATGAAAATCAAAAAGAAATCGATTTAAAAATAAACCCTAAATCCTAAAAAAAATTGAGATGGAAACGTATCTCTTGATCGTCTACTTCTTTACGATGGTGAAACCAGCTGCCAGCTCTCCGATCGCCTCGGCGATGGCCACCGACCTCGTCCTGTCATGGCCCTCAGCCACCTCCGGCCTTCTGCCCTACTGAGATCTCTCAGTCACCTCCAGCTCCTTCGCCTTCGGCAAGTTTCTATGGTCTTGGCCTTCGTGGTCTTCGTCTTTGGCAAGCCTCCGATCGTGTGAAGAAGAAGGAAAGGGGAGGGCCAAGGGGAGGAGAAAAAAAGCCCTGACAGTGCTGCGGGATGGGAACAAAGAAATCAAAGGGTAGCGTGGCGTGTTATTGATGGGATGTCACTGACGTGGCCCAATTCTCTGTGCATGAGCGGGCGAATTCGAGAAAAAGGAGCAAGCTCCACGCGGCAAGTAAAGGCTTTAAACGGATTATATTATACGGATTAAACGGATTATGTTACAATCTGATCCGATCCGATTCAGCTCATTTATTAAATAGATTAAATGGATCAGCTGTCTGAAATATGAATCTGATCAGATTATTAAATAAATTAAATAGATTAATTCGTTTACAATCCGAATTCGTTTAATCCAAACTCAATTATATTTAAGATGGATCGAATACGACTTGAATTGATGGATCGGAATGATTTTTGCCATCTCTAAATATCATCCGAAGGACAAGAATGCATTGAGAAACCCTAGCTCAGGAAGGTTATTTTGGAATTCAATCGCCTAACTAAAACATAAGATCTTGCTGCCATGGAAAATTGGTGCATGAATCAGAATGGTATATGGATTGAAATAATTCGTTTTGTCCATAAAACATTAAATAAGCCAGGAAATAGATAATAACAGGCTGCGGGTATAAGATTTATTCAAAGTTTTAATGCTTGCTTGTTGCCAAAGGCACACGGTGGTAGGTTAGCATCTTTAAATTAAAATATTCATCCAAGTCCAAAATATAACTTTCGTTCTTTAAAAAGGGTGTTGAACGAACAATGCTATTATTTTCCATAACTAAAATCAAGATTCACAAAGTCGGCATTAAAGATCCTATTAGCTAGCTATCAGTTAGCATGGAGTAGAAGAAGGAAGGAGAGAGAGAGGGGGCGGAGAGAAAGAGAGAGAGAGATGGTGCGCAAGGGGGGAAGGCAGAAAGTTGGGGTGGGGGGTGGGGGGGGCGCGGGGGGGGGGGTGTTGGGGGTGGTGTGGGGTGTGTGTGGAGGATACCCCTGATCAACTTTACTGTTAGCATCATTGTTGGTGTGGGCAGCGTGGGTGGTTAGAAAAGCGAGCGACAGGCTTGCGTGATTGAGGAAGAAGTAAGAGGGATTTAAAGATTCCGGCTCAATTCTCAGGCCGAGTCGAATCGCTTGAAAGTAGAAACCCAGCAAAACGGAACAATTTTGTTATTTGGTTCAAAATGATTTAGGATGGCTCATATTGAGTCCCCAACCGAACAACCAAACCAATCTGGTTCTACATATTACTGTTTTATTTTAAAAAAAAAATTTAAATTTTTTTATTCTTTAAATTTTAATTATTTAAAAATATTAAAATTTTATTTTAAACTTAAATGACTCTTTCTGAAGAGATATGATTCTTTGGAAGAGAACGTTGGTTTTCGAAAAAATATTATGTTTCTAAAACATCGTATCTCTTTGAAATCATGATGTCTCTTCGGTAATTCGAATAAAATCTATAAATAATCTCTAGATCGACTATTTGAAAAATAATAAAAACTCTCAAGCTCTTCTTGTATTCTATTTCTCTCTATTTCTTTCTGAGATAAAAACAATCTCTCTCCTTTTTTCACTCTTTTTTTTATTTGGACATCTGAAGAAAATATGTTAGGTCAGCCTCTCCAATAATCATGCTCGTTAAAAGAGGATCGGACTGAGCTAGATCATTGTGCCTTGGGAATGAGATTGCCGAAGACCCATACATAAAGGATAAATTGCATTTTTAAGACGGTATTTCACACGCCTCGATTCAGACAAGGTCTTTTCAATCTTTAATTTTTTTAGTACTCTATTTTTTTCATAAAATTATTTAAGAATCATACAAACAATAATAATAATTTTTAAATATTTTGAATGTATAAATTTCAATATTACACAACTTTGATTTGGCAAGCTTTGTACCGGACAATTAAGTTGGTATAGTAGACAACTAAAATAAATAAGATATCACAGTAGCCATCGTTTCACTCTTCAAGAAATCTTATGGATTGCATTTGGTCACTAGATAATCTTGGAAGATAATGTGGATTGCTTTCAAGATAGATTACCACCATTAAATTATCAATAATGTTGATTATTGTGTTAGGTACACACAAATAATATTATAGTAAAATTATTAAAAATCTTGATTGATATGTTTGGTATGACAATTAGATTACTGATAACACTACAAGAAAAAAGGTTATTAGGGACGGCTATTAGTGATGGCAAAAAAACTGTCGCTGATAGATATTTTTATCGACAGAAAATTACAATGAAAATCATATCTGTTGTTAAAATTGTTAGACTTATTAGCAATGGTGTTTTCGATTATTAGTGACAGAATGCTGTCGCTATAAAATTAAATTATTATTAACGACGGCTTTAGGGACGTAATTTAGCCGTTGCTAATAATGTGCCTAAAATCTCCTAGATCCATGACGGGCTCGATTTTATCAGTCATCGCCTCCCCTCTCCTTTCCCGCCTTCGGTCCTCATTTTTCCCCACCCCACCATCGGGGCCTCTGAACTCCTCCCCCCAGCACCCGCACCGTCGAAGTTACCTCGGATCTAACATCCCCCAATCGGATCACGTGGTCCCGAGCCCGCATCTCTGAGCTCCCCTCTTCTTCCTAGCAGCCTCTTGGAGCTGCCATCCTGCCGCCCCAGCCTCCCCCTTCTTCTCGACCTCCCCCCTTGTTCCCCTACCATCGTGCCCCATCATGCCCCACAGGATCGGCTCTCCCCATCACCGGATCGATCGTGCCCCACCTCCCCCTTCTTCCCCCGCCTCCCACCTTCTTCCCCAATCGCACCATCGGAGCGACGCACTACCGGACTAGGACCGCCTCCCCCCTTCTTCCCCAGCTGCACTGCTGGAGCGCTGCACTGCCAAACCTGCACCCTAATCTCCTGTGCTTGGTAAGCATTAGTGACGGCGATGGAGCCGTCGCCGTCGCCACACCCCATTGCCTTCTCTTTAAATTTTAAATATTTAAAATTAGATTTATCTGATTTATTTAATTTAATAATATTTAAATTTAAATATTATTAATTTAAATATTAATAATATTTAAATTAATGATATTATTAATTTAAATAATATTATTAATAATATTATTTAAATTTTTAATATTATTAATAATATTATTTAAATTAATATTATTCTCGAGAGATGGAACCATTTCGGAAAGCTCTCTGATAAGAGTAGCTCTACTGCCTTCGATGGCAGGAATTTGAGATCGGACCACCACCAGATCGATTTTGGCCTGCTCATCTACTCCAATGACAGCTGAAATAGCTCAGCGATTGGATTCTAGATCCTAGGTCCAGTCCGAAGCTCAAAAAAATTTTCAAATCGGGCTCAAAGAGGAGTGTGGCTTGACCCAGTCTGTTCCGTTTCTAGCCTTATTTGCAATGCTGCTTGATACTTTAGAACTCTAGGATGGAATTTGTCTGAATGCAATACCGATGTGCTCACGCAGCCTAGTCGTCTAGTATGCTCAAAGTCTGCATACACGGGATGCATATCCCGACCATCCCCATCTGTAATGATGCTATGTATTTTAGAACCCACTAATTTAAAAATTTTAAAAATATTACATTGCATATAACCATAGATCTATCTTTTGATTAATGTACATATTCTATAGCATCTATATATTTATATATTTTTATATGGATGAAAAAATTATGTACATTAGTCAATTGATTGCCCATTATGAATAAGTTGAAAAATATAATTAATTCTATAGATCATTACAGTAATCAAACGTTATGGTGAGGATTTGAGAAAAATTTCGGACAGTATTTTTCTTTAGTTTTTCTCACACATCTTATGCTATGTGGGAGAGAACTAAGAGAAGATGCTATCAAAATTTTTTTCAGCTTCTATTACATATCGTTTCATTACTGTACTTGACCTATAAAAGTAATGCAATTCTTAAGCGAGATATGACCTTCTATACCTATTAGTTGATGGTAGGATGCAATTATTACATAAGTCGTTTGAAATGATAAAATAATTATTTAGCTGTTGCTTTGCATTTGTATATGCAGAATGCTTAGGTAGTGCGCTATGGACCGTAGAGTAGTCGATGGGTGATTTCTGCTAAATACAAGGAGGATGTAGAGTATTTCTGTAATTATATTTTTAAAAATATGGCACTCTTACATCAAGGATAGGCTCATTGCCCTTGTAAGAGTGTAGCAATAGAGAAATACTTGATAGGGATACAATGACTATCTATTTATATAGAAGTAAATTTATGTCCAACTACAAGTATTGGTACTTGCATAGAGAGATATGGGAGACAGTTGCAAGGGTTAGAAATGAGCAGGATAGAGACACAGATATAATGATAGATATAGTTATGGATATTGCTAGTCCTGAATTTAACTGAGATATAGAGGACGATCCAGAAGCTGACAGTGATGATTTCTATTGTATGGTGAGAGATGCTGATAAATCACTATGGTCGGGATGTGAAACACATACTATATTATTGGCTGTATCAAAATTATTGAACTTAAAGGTTGAGTTTAATATAATGGTCAATTATTATGATAGGATGGTAATAATCATAAAGAAAATGTTATCGAAGGATGAGAAGCTTGTTGGGAGTTTTTATACTTCAAAGAAAATGATGAAAGGATTAGGCATGGGATACGAGAGGATAGATGCATGCTGTAATGATTGCATGCTTTTTTTATAAGGAAGATCAATTGAAGAGCTCATGTGATGTATGCGGTGAAAGCTGATTTAAGCTGAGGCAAGAGGGTAGGATTCAAAAGGACATATCATATAAAGTTTTTCGATACCTTTCCCTCACTCCTAGGCTTTGGAGACTATACTTGTCTAAAAGTACTGCTAGATAAATGAGATCATACGGAGGCTCTACCTTTCCTGCTGGTTTGATTGTCATTGTCAATTTCTCTCCAAGCATCATCCTTTTCAAAAGCAGCGGGATAGTTTTAGAAAGAATAAAATAAAGAAGGATAAGTCACCCCCATGACTCAGTAGCATGAAAGTATTTCAGAGGATATCTCAAGTGGATGAAGTTAAGTTTGGCATACTATTTGACTAGCAGAACTTCAAAGGTTTGGTAGAATTTATAACTGGATGAAGTGCAGCATCTTTTGAGAATTGCTGTACTGATCCATCAATTTGATCTATCATAACCTTAACGTCATGCACATTGAGAAGAATATGTTTGATAATATTTTCTATACTATTATGGATGCAAGGGCAAGATGAAGAACAATCTCAAGGTCTAAGTAGATATGAAGAACATATGCAAGCATCCTCTATTAGAGCTGATTGAGATATCTCTGAAAAAAATTTTGAAACCGAAAGCAACTTATACCTTAACGAGATAGCAGTTGAAGAACATATGTGGATGGTGCAAAAATCTTAAATTCTCATATAGTTATACAAGTAATCTAACTCGATGTATCAATATCAAAGATTACAGATTGTATGTACTAAAAAATAATGATTATCATGTCTTCATGCAATAATTACTTCCATTGGCTTGGCGTGATCTTCTTCTCAATTTTATATGGAGTTCTTCGACCATGCTTAGTCTTTTCTTCGAAGACCTTTGTGCTACCAAACTATCTGCTGACCACATCTCCAATCTTGAGGCTAACAGTGTAGATACTATATGCAAGTTGGAGAAGATATTCTCTTTTAGTTTTTTCAACTCCATGGAGCTCCTCGTGATTAATTTGATGTATGAAGTTAGGATCAGAGGATTAGTGCAGTACAAGTGGATGTATCCATTTGAAAGATACATGCACAGTCTTAAGAAGAAAGTGAAAAACAAGATCAGAGTCGAAGGTTCTATTGTGGAGGCTTACATAATTGAAAAAATTTTTAATTTCAATCGACACTATTCTAACCTCAGTATACAGATAAAGCTGAATCAAGTGGATCGAAATGATAAAGGTGATGGTAAAGGATCAGAGCCAGAGATCTCAATATTTGCCTATTCTGCTCGTGAATTTGGACATAAAGTTCGTCGGGTATTAACTGATATAGAAATTTGATAGATAGAGACATATGTTTTGCTAAACTGCATGAAGATCGATCCATATATCGAGTAAGTATTCATCACAATCTCAACTCTTTAATCACTTATCATCCGATACTTATCTTATACATGTATAGACAATATGATGAGATACTAAGATGAGACAATCCAATAATAAGTGAGGAAAAAATTTTCACTTAGTGTTCACAAAACTTTACAAATTGATTCCATCAACTGGTAAGTGACCATTGTTATTTTATTCATTTTAATTTCTCTCAATTTATTTTTTTATAATATGCTGGATATGTAAAGGGGTGAATCCATACATAAGAAGCTAAGACCATTAGGTTATAGACCAACAAAGTATATGACATGTTATAATAGCTGTAGTATAAATGGTTTCAAATTTCACACGCGGCAATATCTTTATCATAAGAGTACAATAAATAGTGGTGTGTGTATAAAGGACATCTGATGGGTAGAGGTGGAGAGTGAATACTATGAAATCCTCAGAGAAGTGATCAAGTTGACCTACCTTGGAGGTAATAGTGTCATTCTGTCTAAGTGCCGATGGTTTGATACCGACAATTGTATGAAGGTTGATTCATGGTACAGACTTATTGAAATTAAACATGGATCAAAAGTATATGTCAACGATCTTTTTGTACTAGCTCAACAAGCTATTCAAGTGTATTATACTCTTTTTCCATCAAGAAAAAAAAATAAAAGATTGGTGGGCTGTATGTAAAGTTAAGTCTTGAGTCATTCATTGTGAATTTGAAGAAGAAGAAAAAGAGCTCCATTTACTAGAATACTTTCAGAAGGATGAAATGTTAGGAGTTCATCAGCATTTAATAGATACATAGTTGGATGCTCTAGAAATTCTCCTACATGATGGCCAACATGAGAAGATAGATCATATTGAGTTTGTTTTTAAGGAACATCCTATCCAAGAAGGTGAAGAGGAAGAAGAGCAAAAAGTTGAGGAAGCGGATGAATCGAAAGAAGAATTCGAAGGGTGCCAAACATCTAAAGAGAAAGATAAGTAGTTAATCCCAGGAAGGAAGGAGTCGATCCCAAAGATAAAGGAGTCAACTCTGGCATGCTAAAAAAGACTGGCACGCAGTAGGAGCGGCCCCAGGGTAAATGGAGCCATTTTTGAATAATTTCAATTATTTTATTTGCTTTTCATACTTGCCTTACATTATTTCAATTATTATATTGTTTGTCATATTTGTATAATTAATATATAAATCTATTTATTTTTATTTTCAGAGATTATAGGATAAGTACTCTTAGAGGACAAAGCTGTGCTAGTCGAGGAGAGGCTCTAAAGAATAGAGCTCCGGAGAAGAGAGCTCTCGTGTGGGAAGCTCATATGGTTCTGCAGCACCCGCATCATGAAGTAAAATCTAACACTAGAAATTCTTCATTAGATTATTTTATTTTTTATTATCTGATATAATATTCTTTATGATCTTTTGCTACTCTCAGGTTTGGATGATGTGGGGTCACCATGACCCCACTGTCACATGGAGCAACGGCTAGCTCTATGCCTCAGCACCGTGGTAGAGAATTCACCCAGCTCGCGGTGGTGACCCCACTGTCACATGGAGCAACGGCCAGCTTTATGCCTCAGCGTCGTGGTAGAGGATTCACCCAGCTCGCGGCACCTTGGATCCGATCAGAAGATAGAGAGCTAGTGTATATTCAGAGCCGCACATAAGTACTTGATCCTCGAGCAATATTTTTAAAATATTTTTATCATTTTAGAATCAATATTTTTTTTTCAAAATCAATTTTGTAGAATATTTAGAGAGCCCGAGGTATCTCATATCGTTATTGGGATCGTTCGATAATTGATGTCGAGGTCGATGAACGAGTTCTCCAGTTGGCCGTCGAGGGCTCGTGATGCTGCATGGGAGATATTCCTGATCAGTCAAAGATGTTTAATTTTTAAATTTATAATATATTTATATTCTATTTATTGATACATACCATCTTTTATTTGCAGTCATACTATCGATTTGAGACTCCTCAGGATGAGGAGGCCAGTCGTTGGACCTTCGAGGAGGTCGCCACATGTCAGCTCCATGATGGACTATATCACCTCAGGCAGTCCGTCATTGAGTTCTCCAATTCTAAGTCACCATCAAAATGGAAGTCTTTCACAGATCATTGGATACGTGGGGATGTTTGGGAGGCCCTCTATGACCAGTGGAGTAATGAAGAGTGCTTCGGTAGACGACAAAGAGTCCAATAGAATCGGACCATTCCATAGGATCCAATCAAACACACCGATGGCTCTATTGGCATACATGTCATTGCAGATAGATTGATAAAAATTTTAAACTTATATTAATCTCATATTTAGTTGGTCATATATTAGTTTTTATTAACTTGATTTCTTTATTTATTGTAAATATGGTAGCTGGGTCATGTACCACGGCAACTGCAGTTGTGGGAGGCCATGCACTAGTCTAGAAGGACCGATGATTATTTAGATCTTAGATCCAGACCGATCGTGATAATTTAAAAGATTATTTATTATTTTTTTATATGTAGTGATATGTATTTAATACTAATAAATTTTTAAACTGTATAAATGAATTATGCGGAGTATGTCATAGCGTGGCACGATGAGGATCCATCCTTTCAACCCCTCTTTGATCTCGAGGGTTGGCTCAGAGCCACCAAAGAGGTTACTAGGAGCTGGGTCATAGGGTTCGGACATAGCTTTGACCCTCCAGTGGCTCGTTAGTCATCAACGTCCTTCTCTCAGACCTCGACGATCCAGATATGGAGTGATACACATGTTGAGGAAGTCGTGCAGAGGCTTTTTCATCAATGACCTCTGAGCTTTTGGGATGCCATCCGCGATACGGTGATTAAGATTCTTCGAGATCCACATCTATACGATCAGTTGAGCTCATTGTCACAGCCATCATAGCAGGTAAGTCAAGTAGTATTAATAAATTTATTTATTTATTTTAAATTTTTATATTTAGAAGCTTCACATAGTTAGGCTTGAGTCGAATGAAGGAGATTTAGGGGTCAAAAGTCAGCCTACATATTCGATGGATGGGATAAGGTGTAGATACGTCCATATCATTGAATGGAATGTGTAGGAACAATCTGTTCGAAAATCGAAGGAGTATATCGAAATATACCTTTCTATGTCAGTTTCGGCTTGAGGCGAGAGGGAGGGGTACCCAGGAGTTCAAAATTTAATCTAACGATCTGATGGATAGGTTGAAGATGTCTATATCTCCGTATCATCAAATGAAACATATACGAATAATTTATTCGAGAATTGAAGAAATATATCAAAATATATCCCTCCATGCCGGTTTAAGCTTCAAGCGAGAGGGAGATAGTACTCATTAGATTAAAATTCAACTTAACCATCTGATGGAGTATTGATTGGGGGTGTCTATAGCTCCGTATTATTGAATGGAACGTATAGAAATAATTCGTTCAAAAATCATATTGTTTATATAAATATATCCCTCCGTAAAGTTTTAGACTTAACGCGCATCAATTACTTTAGTTTTATAATTTTAATTAATTAAGTTTTAAAGTTATTAATAATATTTTTTTATCACAGAATGTTAGGATATCCGGCTCTCATGCATCCACCTGTTGCTGTAGAGAATATATGAGAGCAGCAGGAGAGGAAGGAGGAGGATATTCGTTGATTTTTTTCAGCTTTGATGTAATATATTTGATATTTGAGTAGTATTATTTGTATAATTTTATTTTAATATAATATATAATATTAATTTTTTATTTATGATGGTGATAATTAATTGTTAGTTGTTATAATATTCGTAAATATATGTTGCTTGTTAATTAAATTATAACAGATTTTAATATATAAAATTACTAAAAAAAATTTTAAAAAAATTATTAGCGATGGCTGTTGCGACGGCAGCTCCGTCGCTAAAGGTGACGACCTATTAGAGACGAAAACACCATCGCTAATATTTTTAAAATTTTTTAATTAAAATTTAAAAAAATATTATAAGCGATGGAATGTTGTCTCTAAAGTCGTCTCTAATATGCATTATTAGCGACCGCGAGATCACCGTCCCTAATATATAGCTTCAATGTCGTGTTTTTTACTGGGGTTTGTCACTAATACTATTAGCAATGGTGTTTTTATTATTAGCGATGATTTTTACCCATCACTAATAGTCTAATTTCTTGTTGTGCAATGTAAAATCAAAATTTTAAAATATTCCCAGTAATTTTGACCTAATGCTCTTTTTTTCCTATGATGAGAAGCGACGAAAGTGGTGTAGGTGTGATGATGACGTGGAGAAGTGGCAGGTCGAGAAGTATGGGAAACCACAAGCATGGGGGAAGGGGACGGAAGGAGGGGCAGGCATGTGCAGAGAAGCCATTGGGTGGTGGGGACTAGCACAAAGGGGCTGTCGGGGGGGGGCACGCAGAGCTATGGGGGTGGTGGGATGAGTGCAAAGGAGCCGCGGAAGGGGTGGTGGGATACGATGGCAAAGGAGTTATGGGTCGCGGGTGGGGGGGATCGAGATGGAGCAGCTGCGAGCAGGTGGCAAGACAGAGGAGCCATGGGTAGGCGGAGAATGAACGAGCTGTGGGTGGCACCGAGAGAAGGGAGGGTTGAGCAACGAATTTTGTGTGATTTTTTTGAGAAATAATTTTATTCAAAATTTTTATATATAATATTATCAAAGAAATAATAATTTGAATAATCACTCTTCCTCGGGACTATCTAAATTGTCTTATAGGAGGCAATATAGATTATCAAAATAATTTGGATTGCCATCGAAAAATATAATAAATATAGTAATTCAATGAGCCCACTTTAAAGTGCCGAATTGTCAGCTACCAAATGCAACCATGGAAGAATTAGGAGGATAAGGAACAACCATAATCTTGTATAATAGTGAGCAAAAGTTTTCAAGGACTACTTTCCAAAAGCATCACCGGACCTTATTGAAAGCACGACAGCTGATTGATGCAGTCTTAACAACCAGGCGAAAGGTTCTACCGGGAATAAAATACAGCGTCGCACGTATTTCCCTCGGTTGATCTATTCACATTATCATATGATAGACATCGTTTAAGTTTTTCTACCTTCCTTTTAAAGCACCTAAGGCACTACATAGAATTATAACATATCGAACTTCAAATTTAGAACTTCTAACATCTCTATGGTATATGAGGTAATCTAATTGATAACAAGACTCTTGACCTTGATGCATCTTTATCGATTTTGTGGAGCCACATGGCATAGTGTTCTTTTTGTGCGTGCGTGTATGTCCGCATGCGTGCATGAGTGCATGCATGTGTAAGAGAGAGAGTACGTGTGTTAACCGGCCTAATGCAGAAAAAATATACTATAGCATGCCTATAATTATTGTTATTATTTTTAATTATAAGAATAAATATCATTTGCAGAACCGATGCCATTGGGGCTAAAATTGGATCGCATACCAATCAGATGCCAATATATCCATATCCAAATTTGTTTCATTTAAAAAATATAAATATAAATATAGATATTATTCGGATGTAAAAATTTATATCCAAATTTATTTTAAACTGATACGGATAAAATTCAGATACTAGAAATATAGATGTAATTATGGATATAGGTTGGATGGTTAAATTTTATAACTATACAATTAAAAATATTACTAAATAGATAATAAATCTAATTAATAACAGATTTATACGGTTGTATATTTTTTTAAAAAATTAATAAATATTATATAAAATTATATAGATTTATAGATAGATTTAAATATTCAGATATAGATAGGATAGTTATCTATCTATATCTATATCTATTTTTTTATATATATAAAAATATGAATATTAATTGAATTTTTAATTTTTTTGTTTAATATCCAGATTAATTTAGATATGGTAACGAATCTGCATGAATATTATCAATGCCAGTTTCATCCCTAGATGCTATCCTTTTTATCATCTAAATCCAAGGGGGCGGGGTCCGATTGCAGGTGGCATCGGCCTCTCGAGGAAAGGTTAGGTGGGAGCGGGAAAAAAACCGAAGAATAGGCGTCCATGTGCAATTGGACCGCGTCAAATTCCACGGTGGATAAGACGCGACGCTACCCCTTGTGGTTTCATCAATTTCCGATTGCGCGCTATCGACCGTGCTTACGCTCCGGGATTTGCCTTGGTGCATGCCATAATTTCTCGAAGCACAGGGAGGGGACGCGCTAAGAGAGAGGTCCCGTGGCGGATCTGAGCTCCAGCGAGTGGCCGCGCGGCATGGCTCCGCTTTTTGAAGCACGACGACGCCATTGAAACTGTCCACTTGTTTATACTAAAAAAAAAAAAAAAAAAAAGCTGTCCACTTGTGAATTTCCAAGCAAGCATGTGATATTTTATCCAAATAATAATATTTTATGGCATCGTGGATGCAAAAAATTTGATTCCATGAGATTAAAAAGTTGGCGTCATGCGAAGCCATTAATTGAACCTGTTGTACTACCTACCGACCACCCGCAGAGCAGGCGGTCTTTGACCACGCGGCTGCCACCGCTGCCTGGTGGATGATTCTGCGAGGGACAGAGAGAGAGAGATAAATTCAACCGTTGAATATAAACAGAAAATTACTATACTACTGTCTCTAAAAAATTTAAAAAACTGAATTATAAAAAAATAAACTATTAAAAAATTTAGAAAATTGAGAAAAATGTTATCCGGAATAAGATCTATATATGAAAACACGATCCAAAAAATATGATTTATTTTTTATAATGATCCCATCCTTAACTTATAACAATCCGTTTTAAATAATTCTTCTTTAACTAGTGTGTCATGAAAATGCTTGGCCCAAATAGCTTTTTCAAATGGTTAGAAAAAGAATAAAAAATTTAAAAATTAAAAAAAAAAAGAGAGAATTTTAATCTTTTAGTAAGACAGAGAGATAGGGCACTGATAAGAGAAGAAGTTGATTTTTTTATTATTTTAAATATATCTTAAAAAAATTTATTTATAAATTTTATTTAGATGATCAAATAAATATTATATATATTTTAAAAAAAATATAATGTTTTATAAATATTGTTTTTTTGGAAATCAATGACCACTGCGAAAGGATCGTTACTCTTTGGATATATAGGAGAATGTGGCTAGAGGATGTTTAAAAGAATTTAAATTAATTAAAATTAAAAAATTAATTATTTTTAAAAAATTAAATATTTTTTAATTAAAACTCCAACACCAACAATCAAGATACACTAAGAAAAATTTAGAAGGTATTTGGTGTATTATATAGGTAATTGCTATAGTAATGTAATTGCAGAGAGAATGTGATTATCTAATAAAATTATAAAAAATTTTATATTACAGTGTTTGGTATGTACAGTAATATTATTGTAGAATTATAAAAAATCTTACATTGTAGTGTTTAATATACAATTTAAATTACATAGAATATAAATCAATTTTTTCAAAGTATCTCCATCTTTGTTTATTGATTATTGTCTATTTTGTAGAGAGAACTTAATTCCGAGATCAATCATTTTTTGTGACATCACCCATTATATTTTTTTTTATTTTCATCAATTGAAACTATGCATAATTTATTTTGATTTATTTTGACGAAAATATTTTAGTCCTAAAGTTATCTTATTGTAAAATTACAAGATTGTAAGATTATATATAATCACATAGTTATTTTCTCTTAAACAATCAGATTATTTTTTTTTGAGATAATACTGTATTACAAGCAATGTAATGCAGTATTACTCATGAAAATAATAAAATAAATAATATAATTTAATTATTTATTATATAATTATATTTAATTCAATCGGGATTCATACTACGTTTATATGTAATACAGTATTACTCATGAAAATAATAAAATAAATAATATAATTTAATTATTTATTATAAAATTATATTTAATCCAATCAGGATTCATACTACCAAACGCCCCTTTAGCTTCAATTCAACGCGAGACAGACAGACGCAACAACGCACAGAGAGACCGAAGGAAAGAAAGATGGGCTCAGAAACAGCAGCAAGCCAACGCCGACGTCAACCCGGCCAAGCCAGGTACGCGCAGCTGGGATGCAGTCCGAGCTCGCGTGATGCAAGCCATGGAGTCCTATGGTTGCTTTGAGGCCGTCTATCCGCGAGTCTCCTCCGAGCTCCGTGACTCCCTCTTTGGCACTGCCCTGAAGGAGCTTTTCGCCCTCCCTCTTGAGACCAAGCAACAAAACATCTCCGACAAGCCCTTCCACGGTTACGTCGGCCAGATTCCCTACCTCTCTTATGAGAGCCTGGCCATCATGGACGCACCGTTTCCCTACGGTGCCCACAGCTTCACCAGCCTCATGTGGCCCAATGGAAACCCCACCTTTTGGTACAACACTACGCACCCATATATATATATATATACACACACACATATGTTTTTCTTTCCTTTTTCTCAGTTAACTAGTAGACTAGATTTTGATAGACCATCTAAAGGGGATATATATAGCTTAGTTGATTTCCTATCGGTGTCCGTACTTGGCTAGTGAGACGGTGCAGTCGTTCTCGGAGCAAGTGATGGAGTTGGAGGAGACGATCCGGAGGATGGTTTTGGAGAGTCTTGGGGTGGAGAAGTACTGCGCGGCTCAGACGGAGTCCACGAGGTTCTTGTTCAGGGTCTCGGAGTACGGGGCGCCTCAGGGAGAGGAGGAGAAGAAGCTGGGTTTGGTTCCTCACATGGACAAGAACACGCTGGGCATCGTGTGCCATGGCCAGAACCAAGTGGATGGACTTGAGATGGAGACAGAGGATGGGGAATGGATTCCTGTCACTCCCTCGCCGGCATCCTTCATCGTCATCGCCGGAGATGCCTTCAGGGTATGATGCAATTCTTTCTCCGTTTCCAAGAACCAGCCTTTGCCGTTGCTGCTGTTTAAATGAAATGCCTTAATCACCTTGCCTCCAAACACGCAGAAATCCTTATAAATTACTCTTTTAATGTTTCCAAAACATCAAAATAGGATGTGGCAATGTGGATCAGGTCCAGCGCAGAGTTTAACATGGCATGATGCGCTGGAAACATGTCAAGGATTAACCCTCACCGAATCTCAAAGTCCAAATTAAATGCTGCTAACTTAGTTTCTACTTCATAGAGACATTAACCCCAATTGAACAGACCCACATGCATGCATTATTATAAGTTATGCCATGCTTAATCATCTATTATACCATTTCATGAATCCAAGACGATCGAGAGGGAAAGAAACATTAATGATGGTTTTACTAGCAAAAACAATCCCAAGTGTAACAATAACGGGGAATAATCCATTATGGGGATTTTTTTTTTAAAAAAAATGCTTGATTACTGATTGTTGTTGTGGCTGTTAATTTTTGAGCCAGGCGTGGACCAATGGCCGAGTGTATTCACCGTTGCATCGCATTGTGGTGGGTGGAGACAGGACGAGATACTCGGCCATCATGTTCTCAATTCCGAAGGATAACGTGGTTGATCCAGGCGCCGCCCGAGCTGGTGGATGAGGAGCACCCATCTCTCTTCAGGCCCTTGCTCCACAACGAGTATGTGCACTTCTGCTTCTCGGAGGAGGCCATGAAGGCAAAGTATCAGCTGGATGCTTACCGTGGCGTGGCTGCAGAGAATCTTGTGATGCCGGGAGATGAGGCATGAGACTGGGAGCAGTGGGAGCTCCACCACATCTTGGTTCTCTTTTAATAATGAGAGCAAATTAGTGTGCCTCTTAATTTGTTTTCGAACGACTCTGTGGAAAACGTTAAAGATCTACCAAGAGATCTTGAGAGCCATGGTTTCATTTCGTACCAAAAGTTGACGCTTGGGCCTGGCTGGAATATATTTAAACCAGCCTGATTTGCGGAGATAGCTTACATCCATTAATCCATAGTTGGAGGCTATTGAAGAAGCTCTGCAGCACTTGAGTTGGCCCATGTGGAAGGCCTTTTTGGCCCACGATGATCCGAGCGCTAGCAATTTGGAAGTGTTAACGGAATCAGGTCTAATCTTGCTACAATCCACTTGGATTTTCTTTTGCCCGGTAGTGGGATGTGCAATTTAGTTAAATATGTGCTGATCATTTTGCGCATTACATAACCAGTATTTATCATTTCTGAAGAAAAGTTTTTTTTTTTTTTTTTTTTTGGGTAAGATCTGAAGAAAAGTTTAATAACGAGTATTCTTAGCATTTAAATTTTGGTTTTAATGGTGTGACTGGTGAATGATGAATGATCAGCATGATTTGGTCTAATCTTTTCCCTAAAATTATCCTTCCGAGCAAAGAATCAACTGCATGTGCTTTGACTCATTTTTGCCCGCTTTCTGAAAAAATTTTTGGTAGGACGGGGGAACCCACTTTTGCTTATTCTCCACATTTTATCCATGCCCATGACGCAGCGAAGGCTGTAAGAGCTCTGCCAACTGATTCCAGCGGTCATAGAAAGCGGAGAGCTCTCGGGTTTTGCATGGTGTCGCGTGCCATGGGGTCGCCAGGAGAGGCAGAAAGAGAGAAATGCTGCAGTAGAGCGGTTAAAAAGAGAAATGTGATGGATGATGGAACATCATTCCGTCAACAAGTCATTTTCTCACTTCATAGATCTCACATCACGAAAATGAAATCGATTAGGTGTGGCGTCACTCGTTCCTTGCGGGCGAGATGCAGGTGGATTAGGTCGACAATCAGCATCGAGTGGCCCTGCACCACACATTAATCCCACCATCCACTTGGCACAATTTATGGGTTTAATTCAGTCCGAAATTGTAACAGCTTCCAAATTATTCGACCTTTTAATATTCTTGAGAGACTGGAACATGGCACAGGGAAGATAGCGAAGAATCGATAAAAATTTATCCTATTTATATGAGAAAGTAGAAATTAATCGCATCTCACTATTATTTTCAATTGCAAGCATACATACAGAATCTGCAAGATCAGACAGTTAGGATCATAAGAGCATTCCGCTCGATAGTTACAACCAAAGTCATTTTTTATTTCTAAGATAGAGAAATGTCATGATCATGTTAGCTTTGAGTATTCTGTTCCGATCTAATGGTTGCAGTCGAGAAATATTCTATTCTTATCCAATGAACAGCCAAAAATTTTGCGGAACTGATAGCAACAACATCTTGGTGGATGACTTAGTCAATGAGTAATTTTTTATATCATCCCAACCCAGTGACTTGTTCATCAGCATCCCTAAGCCTATTATCATTGAGTGGAAAAATCAATTCAACCATTATGAACTTGGCCACGGCGCTCACAAAGAGCCTGTTTACGTGGAGGACTCCCTGTCTCATACCAGAGGACCATGCTGAAAAGATCGAAAACTATAATCTCCTTGTAATTGGAAGAACTACTGATATCCTTTCCAAAATGAACTCTGATGCAAGCAAATATGGGCAAGTTAGGCACGCGGGCAGACCTTGAAAAACATCCAGATCCACCTGTGGATGGCACGGAAAACTCAGATAATTAACAGACTATTTGGTGCACTTTAGGTTTTGCACCGTAGTTAATATTTTTTTCAGATAATATTAAACTTGCATCTATTCTTTTAGATAAATATTATAAAAAAATTAATCAATTTTTTTATTAATCAATTTATCCATATTCTCATATTTACTTTTTCATGAATAATACTTTTTCATAAAATAAAAAAAAAAAAATCTTATTCACTTAGAAGATGGCTGATTTATTTTTTTATTAATCAGTAAAATAGGTATTTAATTTTATTCTTAAAATATCTCATTTCCGATGCCTTCGTTATTTAATACCCAATAGCTCAGTCATCCATTTTTTTTAAATCTAAAAAGTATAAGAAATATTATAAAAAATATGAATAAATTTTAGTAATTTACTTACGAAATAGTAATGCAAAAGAATATGGGTAACAGATTTCGAAACCATTTTTTCAAAAAATATAGATAAATTATTTTTTTTATCTGAAAATATTTATTTAAAAAAATTAAATTTTTAGATGAATTTTTTACCTACAAATTAAAGAATGAATCCTAAGCTAAGAGGGTCTGGACAGCCGAAGGTCAGAGAACCTCGTACCAAAATTTACTCAAAAAAAGACTTATACCCATGAAAAAAATAATAAAAAAAAACAGAGACGAGAGAACTCACCTGCTGAAGTTTGGGAAAAAAAAAGGCTTCATGTCTTCCAAAACATCCCGCAATGTTTTGCAACTCGGTTTTTCCCGAACAATCAAGAAACGAATTCGGCATTTTGACTCTCTTTCAGCAACCAGATTAAATGTAGGCGTGTCACACCAAAAACCGGGTTTACACACTTTGGGAGGTCCTTTTGGGGGTGGCGTAAATAGCAGCACAGGACCTTCACAATAGACGTGGGAGCAACAAGTGGATCTGTATATATTTACATCAAAAAGACGAGAATTTCTTGGGGAATATAAGCATACCTGGCACCTTTATTGTCTCCTTCTACCATGAATCACCTTCTGTTTTTGGGAAGTAAGACGCTCACCGCAATGAAGGGTCGTGCGGTTTACAGAGAGAGAGAGAGCACATCCCTCTCAAAGCACCCGAGAGGCTTTGAGATCAGATGACGTGGAGCTCTGTAGACTGCACGACTCTTCGTTTCGATGAGACAAGATCCCTTCTTCTCCTCCACAAGGATGGAGGAATTATATCCTACACGCTCATGTGCCACACATGGAGGTAGGTATAAAAAAATAAAAATTTATATCCTACATCATATATACCATATGGCGGTGCACCGCTTGTTTCAATGGATCCATCTTTTGGATGAGTGCTTGATGAATAAGACTCATATGAATGATGGTCTACTATCGATGTGGTGCACCGTTATGCAGTGCACGTGGTGCATGGTATATAATTTCTAATGTTGAAAACCCCAGTAGTGGTGTGGAAAAAGAAAAGAAAACTCTCCAACCAGGAGACACGGCTTTTGTTTTTGTACTCCTGAAAGTGATTTATAACATATAGAACTGACAGGTCCTACAAGATATATTGGTGGTTTTCTCTGGTTCAACCCGAACCGGGGACGGTTGTAACAGGTGCAGCTGGTGCATGGCCGCCCTGAACTTGTCGCCTAGCTAGCGGGAGATACAATATATATAGAGCTTAAAGCATTAAAATAAAATAAAGGCGATGGCCTCCAGAGCGCACGGCTTTGAAGGGGGAAAACCAGACACGCCCGTTTCAGTTTTGAAATTTTTTCGTTTCCCATGCGTGTACGACTGTAAAAGAAAATTTCTTTAAACAAAAAAAATATGAGTACGACATTGTTTTTTTTTAAAGGGTGCAGGCGAGGTCTTAAGCCTTTAAAAAACGCATCTAGCCGTGGTTCCCGGTTACTTCTGCTTTAGGCCATTATAATAATGATTCTAAAGATGGTTATTTCTTTCTAGAATTGTATTTAAGAATTTTCTCCAAAAACAGTCATTAGTACTAGTACGGTGGCTGCTATAATGAAAATGGACAGACAATATAGCAGAAAAATAATGATATTTTTTTTCTAGTCATTTTTCATTGAATTAAAAAGTATTATTCGTTTTGGACCGTGCTATTACTTTTGGAGGAAAGTCTGATAAAAATTTGAATTTTAAAAACAGCATTTTACATAGAAAAAGGTATAAATAAAACGATGGACATTATTTATATTATAACAAACTATTCTGATGCGAAATGATGTGACATAACATTCATCATTTTTCCTTGTTATTATATATAGAAGTGGGAGGGGGCGGAGACACCATCAAGTGGCCGGACATAATCTGTCATTATATGTTTATTAATCTTTAGAACTTCAGTGCACCATTATCCATTGAAGCTAACATGAAAGGCGTTTGCTTTGGATAATGTGTTGTTCGAGGAGCCTGGTTCAGGGGTGGCTCAAAAACTAAATATTAAAATATAATTTTTTATTAAACTCTATGTAAGTATTTTATTGAAATTTTATTTTTTTAATTTTTTGAGATACAAAATTTTTAATTAAATTTTTATAATAAATTTTTTCTAATATTTTTTTTTCAATTTATAATATAGTTGATCTATTTAATTTTTTTTGAGATATTGTTGATCTTAAATAAAATTTTATTAATTTTAATTTTAAATTTTTTTTTCTATCAAAGCAACACTTATTAAAATTATTAATATTATTCTAAAAGTAATATATGCATTTGAAAAAGAGTTGAGTCATTTTATATGATTGAGTATGTCCATTGGACTGTTATTCTTCACTTGTATAATTTTTTTTAAATTTTTAGTTCTGAAAATAAATCTAAATCATCAATATCAGAGTAGTTATTATATTTTAAGAAACATTCAAGATTAAGACAATATTCTTTCAAACTATCATTGTTTAATGACTTTGATTTTTTATCGCTAAATATAAAACTAAATATATTTTCAATATATCTGAAACTGTTCTAATTTTTTTTGGAGTAAAAAAATTGCTTGATTTACTATATATAAGAAATAATTAATTCTAAATATTTCTTCAAGAGATTTTATTATTTTATTGTAAATATTCTCATCAAATTATTTCTTTCTATAAATGATACATTTATCATAAAATTTAGGCTCTATTTTTATTTCAAATATATTTTTTTTTAAAAAAATCATAGTAGATACAAATCTATATTCTCTATATTTTTCAAAAATAGAAAGAAGACATTTTAGTTGTTCTATAGCAACATCAATATGCATATTTTTTGATTGTAAATTTTTACTAACTAAGTTAACAGCAAATAATATATTATACCAAATAGTCATACCCAACAAAAACTCAAAATTTTCAAACTCATATGTTGCTAAGTAATTAGCTTCACTTTTAGTTTTAGAATTTTCACTAATTTCTGCTAATTTCAATAAAACATCTCTTATTTGTGGAGCTTGAAATCTTATTGCTTTAACACTTTCAATACGACTTTTTCAATGTGTTTCTGACAATGATTTAAGAGTTAGATCAGATATATTATTATGTAAAATTTTTTATCATTTAGTAAAAGAAGAAAATAATAAATATATATATTGTACCACTCTAAAAAATGATATAACTTTAGTACAAGAATTAGCCTTCATATATTTCTGTTTGCCCTTCATATTATATCCAATATGAAGCCTTTTTTGTACACGACTATAGGAGTTTATTTAGAAATATATACTATGTACAAAACATCTGAACATAGCCCCAATACAAATATTTGCATTAGTAAATGGAGAGGACTAAGTTCAAAAAGTAAAAAGAAAACAAAAGAAACAATAACTATGAATAATACAGTAGATCCAAAAGGTAAAAAAATCGTTAGAAAAGGAATATTAATCTAAGTAACCCAGCCAAACTTTGAACCTGAACAAAAAGTGTGTAGTATGCTGAAGCAGGGATAAATGGCCTCCATCTATAATAGTAAAGATTTAGCATGATTGTTATAAAAGGTGCTGTTAAAAGTGAAGGGAATCCATAGCACGATTCAAGTTGAACTTTCTTTTTATAAAAAAAAAAATAACAATGCAGCATTATTTCTTTGACCACGCTATTGCCAGTCCCAGTTGCCACATGTGTCGCAACTCAAGAAAGGAAAAAAATAAAAGAAACAAACCGATGCATGGAGACTCTGACCTTCCGTCTTTCTTGCCGTCGCTCAGACGTCGGAAGCCCGAAAACCCCCCGCCGTGGTGCCGCCGAAAGCCTGAAACTCTGCCCCACTAGAGATATCCCTCAACCGTGGTATGTCAGCTGTCGGAGATCAGGAGACGCCTCTCAAGTCAGATCGTTACCGTCGGATGGTGGGATGGGTCCGCATCCTCTCTATCGACGGTGGTACCACCGGTGCTTTTGATGGCCTTTTCATTAGTGTCGCCCTCACTTGCCTCAAGGCCCCTCTCTGCAAGCTCTCCGGTGACCCCACTGTCCGAATTGCCAACTTCTTCGCCCACGGCCCGACGGACAACTGCTCTTCTCTGCCTCGAAGCCTCCTCACCCACTTCTGTCTCGTCGCTCCCGCTCGTCGTCTCCTGTCTCGCCGTCTCCGTCTTTGTCTCCAGTGCTGTTCATCTTCTCGTGTCTGTAGGTGGATGGCTGGATGTGGTGCAAATGGATGGCAGAGGGAGGGGGGCTGGGGGCCTAAAATAAATTGGGGCCTAAAACCCTTGCTTTGGTGGCCTTACCCTTAAGCCGGCACTGGCCTGGTCTCTCTATGATTACGTGAGAAAAAGGGAAGCTATATGCATATTTTCCATCGGAACCATCGTAATTGTGATTGAAAAATTGGTTTGCATTTTCAATGACCTATCAACTCCTTATTTTTCCAAGGATTTTGCATTGTAATTTTGCCTAACGCCGTTGACAGCTCATATGGCCTTCCACACCGAATCTATCTGTTTTCATGACTTAACTGCGGAAGAATTGAGAATTTTGCATTTTGAATCCTCTTATTTTTATGTATGCATCTGTCTTCTTTTGCAAGATTCTTTTTAAATTTTAAATGGTTTCAAAATATAGCTAGTGTATGTTGACAAATGAACTATAGCTCGTGAACGTGCATTACATGCTTGATAAATATATATAGTTTCTGATAGCAAAAAATATGTGCATAGTATCAAAATTTTATACACATTTGTATAAGAAAATGTATGCATTTGCTGTCAAGGATACTCGCTCAGCTTCATCTTAATATATGATTTGGGTGCATCAACTACTCTGGGGGCAAAAGCATCCAAAAGTTTTAAATCTAGCTAATTCTTGAAGAAAAAAAAATTATGTCCAACTGATGACTCAGATAAGTTTCAGCTATAAATCAGTAAGATTGCTTCATTGGCATGGGTGTTCTAGGTTTGAAATATAAAAATTGCCTCTCTGCACTTAAGGGTGAGCTTGTATACATCTGATCCTTCTTAGATTTGCAATGGCAAGAGTCTCATGTGTTGGAACGCCTTCTTTATTTAAGCTAAAACTTTTTGGCTTGAAATTTTTATTCCATGTTAATGCTATGCTTGTAGGCAGAGCACAAACCTGCAAAGCAAAAAGGTAAACTATGAAATTGTCTAATAAAATTACGCAAGGCGCTAGCTTTGCTTCAGTATGAAGACGAGTCATTGATAGCTTTTTTGTGAACTCTACTATCATATTTTGCATTTGCTGTGACTTTGACTGCTAATTGGTGGAATAGAGAGATCACATATTGGTGGAATGACTTTTACATTTACGATCAAGTTTTCATTTCACTAGAATGAGCTAGTGACTTTGATTTTAGCATAATCTACAATATTATCAAGCTCTGTAAAATGAAAATTATTTTAGGTTTTCTTCCAGCATATTCTTTATAATTGTAGAGCATATATGCAGAGCAATTGGTTAGACATCATCATGCAATTTAAATGTCGGTTGCTCAGGAGCCATGCAGGAAGGGGAACCTAAGCATCAGGTAATCAAGTTTGATGTGAAGTTCGCATCAAAATGGACAAGCAGTGCACCACAGGAACAACTCGAGACGAGATGAGGGGGCGGCAATCCGAGATGAGGTCATAATAAAGGGACTCGTAGAAACAAGGTTGATTGGCATGGCGCACCTCACATGGTGATGCAGTTGGTGAAGAGTATAATTTCTCCGAGCATCCAATTCATTTTTGGAAGTTGATAACAGTTGGAAAAATTAACTGTTTACTCGAGGATTGTGGTATAGATTTTTATCCATAAACTCTACATATTCATTTCGTTGTGAGAAAAATTTTTCTTTCTGATAAATAATTTTTCAAAAAATTATTTTTTATAAAATTATTTTTTCAAAATATGATTTTGACATATTTAGTTGATAATAAAAAAATAGCTTATGTTTGGTAAAGCATCTATTTTTCTGAAAAAATCGTATAAAAAACTTAATATCTATATATTTTTGCTCCCAAACTTTATATAAATAATAATAATATATAAATATAAATATTTATTAATATATTATAATATAATATTAATTTATTATATTAGTATAATACTATTATATATTAATATTATATTAATATTTTAACCTAATAAATTTATTGATATAGATATAAATATAATATCCAATATCATATTATATTAATATAAATATTAACATATTAATATTATATTAATATTAATATTATACTAGTATAAATATTAAAATAATATTATAATATTATAATATTAATATTATGTTATATTAATATAAATATTAGGAATATATTACTTTTTAATATTTTATCTTAACTATTCATTAATATTTTATAGAATTTCAATCTTTAATCTCAAAAAAATATTTAAAAAAAATTATCAATTTTTATTTCATGAACAATCTCAAAATCCATCTCTTCTATATATTTTTATTTTTTATGAAATATGAGAAATATGTTTTCATAAGAAGAATTTTTTTTTATGTTTTCATCTCTTAAAACTTCAATCAAAAAAAAAAAAAAAATCAAATTACCTTTTGCTCCCTCAAATTCCGTGAACCAAACCACTCCTATGTAAAATTTCTATTCCAAAATCTCTGGGAATCGAAATCGGGTTATCATATTCGGATCTGGATCTTATAAGATCCGATCCGTCAGAGTCCCACCAACTTGCATCCTCGACGCTGCTTTCTAGGGTTTTTCAATTTTTTTGACTTTTCCGAAGACGCTGCTGCTCTCTTTGGATTGGAGAGCACCACCAATGGCGGAGACGAGGAAGGAACTCTTGGATCAACCTTCGAAGCCTTCTCTCCTTGGTACTCTTCTAATATCTTTCCATTAATTTCGTCTTTTCTTTGAATTTATTGAGCGGACGCCGAAATTTTAAGTAATTTTTCCGTGCTTCAAAACCCTAATTTTTATTCGGCTTCTTCTGAGATTCGCAGAGACCCTTCTCCTAGGTAGCAAAGATCCTTCGCGCAGAAACCCACCCTTCGAGGCCCGAGCCGATGGGGACGCGAAGGGAAGACCTATCACTACCGCAGTTCCTAGGAGCCAAGGTAATGATGAAAATTTTATGGTTTGTTCTTCCCCCTCTAGTTTGAAAGCTTGATATGGCCATAGAGGCGAATTGATTTTTCTATACTTTGCTAAAAATTGTATCTTTATTCGTTCTTCATGCGCGAGAACTTGCCTTGAGCTCTCTTCTTTGTCCCTTCGCTTGCAGTTTCTTTCTTTGTCATCTGGCTTCGTTACTTATTCCTTGCCTGCTTTTTTCTGACGCATTCTCTTATTCTTGCGGGTCTTTGTTCTACTGTCATTCCTAGTTGGATAAAGAGTCATGTAGGTTTTAATGACTTCATAGTCATCTGTAAGGAATAAGGATACATGCTGGTGACTAAAACAAATTGCGATGAGAAGTTGTGGGATGTCGAACTTAAAAAGTACATCCGATGATTAATTGGTTAGGTTGGGACAATCCAAGAGAAAGGAAATGCAAATGTGCTATTTGGTTAGAAGAGAAGAAGAGAGGAACCAATTCTCTCATTCATTTGGTTATAGGAAGGATTGAAAATAAGAGAATTTTAAATTCTCTCATAGCAAATCAGGAGAGAAGAGAAAAGAGAAGCAATTTCTCTTCAGCCCCTTTTTTTAATATATTGAAAATTGGAGAGAAAAGAAAATCTCCTTCATCCCATGTTCTGTTCATTTCTTTTCTCTTCTCTCTCTCTCTCTCTCTCTTTCTCCTTTTCTTTTTTCTCCTGTGTTAATAAGATCCCTTTCATTTTGCCAGTATGTGATGCATCATAATGAATAGATAGCTTTTTTAGCCCTTAAATTAGAACGGATTTGTCTTGGTAACCAATTTTTGAAGCTTACTGAAATTTTTATCCTACCTCATTCTCTTGATTGATTTGCACGTCAGTTCTTGGAAAAGTGAAGGATTTTTTAGGAGTAATGGCCGAAGCAAATGAAAAATTGAAGGTTGATGCCCAGGTAAGCTTTCAATCGTGAGAAAGGCTCTATTGTATTATCTCATGTTTCACTTTTGATCAATCCATTATTTATTATTTGTCTTATTGCAGAGTAATTCTCGTGCAGATTATAATATAGAAGTGGTTAGCGGCAGTGAACAAGAATACATTGAGATGGTAAATAAGCTAATCTGTAAGCTATAAAAATTTCAGGGGCATTCTTGCGGTTATTGATTAATGGTGGATGTAACGTATATGCAGGATTTGCTTCTGGGTGTGACTGACCTTCATACTGCTGAAGCTGTGGCAGCAGCTGAGGCCGCCATGGGTAGCATTCGGCCTGCAATGAACTCTATTAGCAGCAGCTCATCTGACACTGAAGATGATAGTGATGATGGCAGTTGCAGTAATGGTGAGATAGATAGATGTGGTTTGGACAAGAAATCGCGTACAGAGAACAATGAGTCAATGCATAAAAATAAGCCAAATAAGCGGCCAAAGATTGTTGTCCTGAACTAAAAGAGTTGTTACATAGATATCACCATCTGAAAGTATTATGGCCAAAGAAGATGATCCTTGGTCATCAGGAAATCCCTGTTTAACTATGACTTAAGCAATTGCTGTTGGGGTGGCTTCTTTCGAATATATGCTGCTTCTGCATATCAGGAGGGAGTTGGTTCACTACCCGGGTTTTATTAGGGAACAGATAATGTTACCATTTGCCATCCCAGTGATCTTTTATTGACTCCGTGAAGTCTACCTGATTGTTGTATTCCCTTGTTAAAGGGCTAGGACCTCAGCTTTTGACTATAGAGTGGTTTATCAAGTTTCAGAAACAAATCTGTTCTCGGCAACCTGTTTTCCAGAGCATGTAAATTAGTTTTTTGTCAAATGTTTGGTGATTAGACAATCTATTATTAAAGTTTTCGATAGCCAAACTGTCGATCTAATCACATTTAACGAATCATCTTAGTGATTTCATCGCAAGTGGGTTTTCTTTTTAGAGTTCTCAAATTGAAGGTCAATTAAGCATATGAAGCAAAGCATCGTCTCTGGTACGTGAGAAGGCGTCATGCGTGGAATTTATCCATTTGCCATGGTTCAGGCCGGGTGAGATTTATGACAAATCAATTGAAAAGTAATTGCCAACCAGACTTGACCGTCTTAACCAGGGGCATCATCCATCAGTGTTACTCCATGCGGGGCCAAGACGTTGATCTCATGAACAGCCAATATTTTGGTTTTTCTATGAACAGAGATGCTGATCTCATGAACAGCCAATATTTTGGTTTTTCTATGAACAGAGATGCTGATCTCATGAACAGCCAATATTTTGGTTTTTCCTGGTGAAGCAAAAATTATTGCATCAAAAGCTATTGCTTCTACGACAAGGAAAAGATATCGCATCTGAGAACAATTAAATTTTATAGCAAATTCAAAATCGGGTATCATAAGATTATATTTCAGAGTCGAATCAGCTAGCAGCCCTTCTAATGTCAACAAAATACAAACAAACACCTGATCAAAATTATCTTTTATAAAATTATATCTTCAAAATCCCAGTAGATTCATGGCTCATCTATTAGGCGTTGGAGTATTGCAAAAAAGAAATCATGGGATGAGAGTAACATCCAGAGATTTGTAATAGCCACATTTGCTTGGACAAGATCCGCAGTGTCCATCTGTCTTTGATTTGTTATCTTAACTGCTAGAGAGCTCAAAAAAACAATTGTAGTTTAATAACAATTTTCATCTGTTACCATATCCGGAATAAATTTCATAGCGTTTAGTGATGAAAGGCTCCAAGGGCAGCCTACCAACTCCAAGAAAGCTGCTAACCATATTTTTTGCCATCCACAAATGCGATAAAACCCATACTACCGGAAGCATAAAGAATTTTTTTTTGATAAGAAAGCATAAAGAATATCAATGCAATATTGATACCTTACAAGTTACAGGAGACTTGACATTTAGCTCAAAATACCGTTGCCGGCCAAGTTCCAAAATTGAACTACAATCTATCTGTACCCTTTAGACAACACTTCAGGGTGACTAACAGACAGGTCATTAGGGTGAGGAGCATACTAGAATAGCTGTCATAAAGAGGAAACGGAAAAGTATCAGCTCAATGGAGTCCTGCTTGAGCTACGAGGTCTGCATATTCCTCCGAGACAAATGACTTAACCTTCAGCGCTGGGTTACCTGGTGATGCGTACTTCACCCCAATGACTGTTGCCAAGCCTGCAACACAACAAATGTTTAAATCTATAAAAGTTCTTGCTGTATTAAATCTACAGCATACTGAAAAGAATCAGTACTCTGTATGGAGGTTCATAAGAAATTAATTTGCTCCCCCATAATGATTGAGGCTGTAGAAGACTAATATGCTTGTCTATTAACAACACTGGCATCATAGAATAATTGATGCATGCAGTACAAAATAGGATACATTAAACTCCAGCATATGTTAATCATATAAAAACACATCTTTGTGATATATCAAGAATAAATAATATTTATAAATTCACGGAAGGCATTCAGTGAGCATTCTGAAAAATACAAAAGCTACCAGTAACATGAGAAGACAGTCCCAAGTAAGAGGAGAAACATCTAACAACATAGATGAATAAAATTTAATTATAATTCAAACCATTCTTACAAAGATTATAAAAGCATATATTACATCTTTTCAGATGTTTAATAATTGATAATCACAGAAAACAGATGACCTGCACTAGAAAGACTAAATCTTGTAATACTCACTGTCATGTATGCGCCCATATAAGAATCTTTCCCCGAGCCAATACTGCAGAGGCCTTGACCTAATTCTGGTGCTTCGCCTTATGCCAGATTTCCATGCCATCCCAGCATCTGACAATACAAAAAAAGCCACACTGATTATCGCTGCCAGATCAGCAGTAGCTTGAAAAAGATCCCGTAAACAAAAAGTCATAGAAATAAACCATTATAATTTGAACTTCAATTGCGTCATTCTAAATAGTACCTGCAAGGCTTTGTCTTCTTGAAACCAATTTTTTCCTGTTTTGTTTGTGACTTGGTGCTTTTTGCCTCCTTTCTCTGTTCTGAGGTGCTCCAGAAGCTCCCTGAAGACCTTGTCTCTGCGATCCAAAAAATATGGCATAATAATCAACATGGCAAACATATTATCCACTTGACACTTGCTGTAACTTACACAACAGAAGAGAATGTCACAACAGGAGCTGCACACAAAAATGGCATGATGCATTCATGTTCAAGCATGCTCACACAGAGGCATGTCCCCTGCATTATTGGCTTCATAGGTGTTGAAATTTGTAAATGCCCATATATAGATAATCCATATTCATTTCAAAGAATGTGGTCATACTTAGGTACTGAAACTATACCCATCTAGGCGGTAACAAGTTCAACTTCAAGAATGCAATATCCAATATTCAGGAAATGGCATCAGCCACATGACATGGTAAAAATTTGAACATATGTTGGCTAATTATAATACATGTTGGAGGATGATTAAGTGAATTATTTATGCATGTTACTTAAAGGAATCATGGTTGGCCACTTGTAACTCATTTCAGTAGGCTATTGCTGGAGTTAACTAGTTAAAAGAAGTTGTTAAGTCATTTGGATGAGAGGAATATATTTTTGGAGGGAACTACTCACTACTTCAATCCAAGGAAAGTACTTGTTAGACATAACTTTCCCTTTCAATATAAAAAGCAGAAAGAAGACTTCCTTGGGACCCTCTCAACTTATACAATTACAATGGTTTCCACACCACACTAATGGGATGTCTTAGCCTCTTATTCTAGGTTGGGTATCTTCTTTACAAAGGTCCGACCTGCTCTGGAGGGTATCTTAGTTTTTCTCAATCATATGTATTAAATCTATCGAGCCTATCTGAACTTAGATTGAATGAAGGTCAATGTTGTTTCCTTTCTTTTAATCTTCATGTCTTTGGTGCTTCTTTTACTTTCTTTTCATTTTAAACACTCCACAAATGGAGTAAATATTCGTTGCAACGGTGATACCATGTCAAACCTGTAACAAGCCAAACAAAAGTCGAAAATCGGTGGGGCAGTGTGGGGTATCATCACGGGAATCGGTGAAATACACAGCAATCAATGAAATGGAAGCGTTGTCATTGGTTTGTTACAAGTTTGTCGTGGTATCACCGTTGCAATGAATATTTACTCCCACAAATGTGAGTCCTTGCATCAAAGGCAAATTAAGAATGCATCTCTCTCATCAACCTCCCCATCAACCATGGTCAATCATGAGAAAATAAAATGCGCAAACAATGTTATTCTGCCAATTAGTACTTCGCAGAGAGGTAAAGTTGGAACAAAGATTGAGAACAAAGAACAATTTCAAATAATCACATACACTAACTTCATTGAAAAGTACTGAATCATCATGCAAACAATTGGGAGAAATAGAAAAAGGGGCAACAAAAGGAACTACACTTCTAGCACAAAATAAAGAAAATTTAAGCATAGAACTAGCCAACCTCATTATTTTCTTCTGGTAAGACACGTGCATTTTCTGATTGCACATCCATTGGAAGGACCGTTGTCGGAAGATTGGAGTTATCTGTCCATAAAGGGCAGAAATATATTAAACTCGCAACAAAGATCAAGCCCTTCATCATGATTGATGATGCATGGATTGGGTGAATGTGGTGGTCTTTGAGTTATAAAAATTAACTGGTGCATATTCTTGGGAATAGTCAAAATATTTAAAATAACACCAACTTCAACAAGGAGACTGGCCTTATATGCTTTTCTTCCAAATCAACTCTACAAGCTAAATAAGGTTTGCTCCTCCACCCTTACTTGCTATGACAAAACTAATAGAGCTCACAATTCAACAGCAACGGCATATTCTAAGGTGCAGAGACAAGTCATACCTCCTGCAGCTGTTAGAAAATTGAATTACCAGATGTCCTGTTAGACACTAAAAAACTAAAGGATATCGCACATTCTCTCGAGAGATGCAATTTCGCATGCATGAAAGTTTAAGAAGCAACGAGCAACATGGTAAGGATGTAATCCTTTAGTACAGTGCAATAAATGCAAGGACAGAATCTCAGGCAAGTTTGCAGCACCAAAATTATACCTTTAGAAGCCTCCATACCAACTACCACTTCCTGTGCCGGAATGGTTGCCTACAAGTTAGATCAGATATTTAGCACTAAGAATTCTGTTCAGAAACTGTACAGATGAGTACACCAAAAAGAACACTTGCCTCATCTTGCAAAATGTCATCAGGACCATGGAAGTTAGCATCAACATCAATTCCATAACTACTATGATTTTGAGGCATGTCGCTACCCTGTGGACGAGCCAAGCCTTCTCTTCCAATGGGAACCTTACAACCAGAAGTTGGATATTCAACTCCAGTATCTGGCTGATCCGAGATTAAAGCATCCAGCTGCATATCATTGCCCTAAAATATACAACCCAATATCAAAGTTATTAGTATCCAGTCATTCAACAATCAACTGAGCATCAGAAGTACTTGCCTCCTCTTCCATATGGCCATCAAGTCCACCAGATGCATCTTTGTCATTATCAAATTTATTGTTGCTTTGCTCCGTGGCATTTTCAAGCAAGCATGGGGAATATTCTGTTAGCTTTTCTTCTGTTGTGATCTTATTGTCAACAGTTCTATCTTCTCCAGAAACTGGTGTGTTCAATTTATCCACCAAACACAATCTTTTGCCATTTACCATCACTGGCCTGGAAGCATCACCAGCAATTGAATCATTCCTATCATGATGGCCAATATCAGCAGGAGGTGAAAGAGAGTTCTCATCTTCACCTTTACGTCTAGAAGAATCTCTGAAAATTGGTGCATCATTAATAGGAGGCCCTGAGTATGGATCTTCCAATGGATCTTTCGGCGAAATGCGCCTCTGCAAGATTGAAATTGCAGCAAGCGGACTTCTTGCTAGAGTTGATGAATTTTGTGAAAGTTGGCGGCCCTCTAACTCCTTTCTCATCACTCTACCCTCAAGTGTTCTAGTGACATTCTTCTGAACAGTATGCAATTCAGGGAGACACACTTTGCCTACATTAATTGACTTGATATGCAAGCTCTCCCGCAGCAGAGTTGCCCCTTCACCTTCATCCAAATCTTTAAATGAAATCAATAATTTATCTAAAAGATCATTAACATTTTTCTCCTTGTGAGTCACAGAACCTGGTAAAATAAATAACCATTCAGTTAGGAAAAACAGCACTGGTAGTAACAATTGGACAGTAGCAATATATTTAACGTACCTTGTCTTTCTTTAGCATCAAGGAGTTCACTATTTGTTTTCCTGGATTGTGAAGTGACACGTTGGTCAACTGTTCTAGGATGCAAAATATTACTTGACTCTGCAATAATCGAAGTGCTGGATGGGCTAAAAGTTCTTTTATCAGAAATTTCTTGTTGTGATTCCCTGAAGGCCTGGGCAGTATCAACTTTAGCGGGAAAATGATGTTTATAGCTTGCTGTCTTCCTGATACAAAAACAAAAGTCATAAATTGAATTAAAGATCTCATTTAAAAGAACACTCTAGCTTAACAAAATTGGATGATCGTGACAAGCATGGCAGATTTAGTCCTCATTAAAGAATTTAAACCCACGTGCTGTCCTTAATCTGGTAAAAGTTTAAGATTAAACTGCTGTTGTATGTCATACCACATTGGACAATTTTTTTGGGTTTGAAACTTAAGCTGCATGATATAGATTCGCCCACCAAAATTCGAGATCACTAACTATATATGGATTTTCTAAGATTGATCAATCAACCTTGTATACTAGTGTCCCAATTGGTGTACAACTATGTATCATATTGCAACCATTAATACTTGATCCGACTTCAGGATGCAATTTCCTTGGTAGAATGAATTTTGATGTTATGTGCCAATTTAAAGTTGCTAATAGGTCAATCTGGATCTCCACATGTCCCAATATTACTAAGTCATGTACGTTTGATTATTTTGACAATATTGGCCTCTATCAAGAATACAACTGAAACTCAAAAATGTAACTTTTTATATACACAAGAAGAAAAGGTGACAACATATATTATGTTGATGAGTCACTTTTACATCTCACTATGTAATACTGTAATAATAAGCTAGTAACCAGCAATATACCATGCGATATGCTAGATCTCAGCAGACAAACACAAGCACACATCTTAATGCTCTGAATGTTGTTCCTGGCTTGCAAACTCAATTTCAGAGGGAAAAAATCTCTTTTTCTTCCTTCCTTTTTAACTAAGAATGAAAGGTGAGGAGGGTGTGGAGAAGGATGTTTCCATTCTCCTTCATCAAGATGATATGTCTGCATGCAAGTAGAGGAGAAAGAAAGTACAGAAAACAATTATTCTCCAGTGACGATGATCAGTGCAGATGATGGAAATCCATGCATGAAGAAACCAGTTACCAAGCACGCTCATGAAGAAACCAGTTACCAAGCAAGATCAAACATACCCCAAAATTCCAGGACGACGCTTGCGAGCTGTTGGGGACTGGTGATGCTCGAGCAGATCAGTATAAACCTCTCCCCTCAGTTTCTTCAATTCTTTATCAGCATCTACACTCCATACACAAGATAGGACAATAAAATTTCCAAGGTTACTGCAATGTACACTAAAATTATCAGGTGGACAAGAAGTGCAACTTCCAAAGTGGCAAAGGATTACTTTCAAGCTGCTCAAAGGCCAAGAAATACTCTTCTGGGTCTTCAATGTGATCAAAACCAGAATCAAAGTCCATTTTTGGCACAGAATGGCTGTCGACAGACAGAATTGCAAAGCTTAGTGAGTAACTGATTAATTTAAAAAAAAAAAAAAAACAATTACTAAAACACAACATGGTGATACTGCAACAATAAATACACAAAAAAGGAATGCTAATCTTGATATCACAGTCATGCCATGGGACAGGTGGATGGCAGTCTCCTATCCATCCAAGTGAAAATATCGTTCAACCCATTCAGCCCATGGCACCAATATTAGAACTCATCCAAGGATCCAGCGTCTAAAATGAACAAATCTGTTAACATGCAGATCCCCAGTGGATATCATAGGCATAGAATATAGGCTGACCTAAAACCAGCATCCAATACGACAAATTGCTAAAAACTGCTTTACCTTGAGTTAGGCTTTAAAGAAAACTGAGCCCGTTTTCGACCCAATGCTGGTCTTCGTCCTTGGGGACGGTCCTTGACATCTGCAGAAATGGCTTTGTCTCCATACTCAGAATGTGGACTTGGAAAGTTGGAACAACTCTTCTTGATTTGTTGCGCCTGTTCCAGAAACTCCTTCGAGCCCTTCAATGCCTGCTCTAGCATGAAAGATAAAATTTTCATTAGTTCTTCCAATTAAAACAAACAGAAGCACATATACTTGGTTCAAAAGATTTTTTTAATAAAAAAAAGTGTATTGGAAGATGCAATCGCTTTGTTGATTCTACATCCTTAGCCGCAGGTCATAAGAGCTTGATACCGGCCGAAAGTTAGAACCCAAAACTGATACTAACAAGAAGACTTGATGCTTTGAGCCGCTGGTATGCAACAGTCAGGACAACCAACCTCGACTAATCCGGCTATGTACTTCGAAATTTGACAAAGTTGGACTGCATCGCACGTGATGCAACTATATAAGTCCTTATTTCTATCCAGGTAGAAAATACCCTAGCCCAGAAAGAATGTAGTTCCAATGCATCAGAATGTGACTGGGAGAAAAAAAAAAAAAAAAATCCGATAGAAAAAATAGGGATTTCTTTACATAGTTTTAACGCATAAGAAAGAATGCAGTTCCAACGCATAAGAATACCCTAGCCAAGAAAGATGCAATTCCAACCCAATCGAATACCCTAACCGAGAAAGAACGCAGTTCCAACGTATAAGATGAGCAGGAGAAAAAGAATCTGACCGAACCCTATAACTTATCTCTAGTCAGGGTTTTTAGCACCAGGGGAAAAACAAACCACTAAAAGTTTGATAAGATAATCCAGAAACCCTATATTTTGTCAATCAAATCAAAGATCTCGGTCATCTAAAAGACTAGATTTCGGAAAACAAAAAGTCTGTGATATCTGAATTTGGAGTAGGAGACGGTTACCATGGACGTGAAGAGATTTCGGTCGCTTCCTCTTCCTCCGCCTCCGGGGCATGGAGATGAGTTCCAAGGGTTTGAGAGAGGAAAGAGAGGACGGAGCAATCCGCGAAGGGATCTTCGACGTGTGGGCGCTCGAGCTCAGTGGCCATTCATGGCGATTTCGAGTACCGGAAACCCTAGACTGGCGAGGAGACGGGGAATGCACGATGCTTTCAAAATGAGGAGCGGGAGCAGCGTCCGGTGCGGGGCGGCGCGAAGTGACCGTAATGCCCTTCCGACCCGGTTTTGCTCGACCTCGGCGGAGATTCCCTTGGAGTTGGAGAGGAACTGCAGCGGATCGCGTTACTCTGACGGCCTTTTCAAAATTATTTATTTATTTCTTCCGCATTTCGGCAGGTCCCCTCGGAAGAGAAATTATTGATTTTTTTTATAAGAATAAAAAAATTATTGATTAAAACGATCATGGTACGCATATTTGAATCATCCAATAAAAAAATTATTATATTATTTATTATTAAAAATTTAAAAAATTATAAAAATCTATTTAAAATTTAAATTTATTACAGCTCCATCCATTAATTTTCAAAACCTATATTTACACCCTTAAAATATAAAAATATTATTAAAACCATTTCCAAAATATAAAATAATCAATTTATCATCTATTATAAAAAAATATCTGTCCATGTAATTGCCTTCGACTACTATGGCTTCATGTAAAAGCAAAGAGATAGAGAGACAGAAGAAGAGAGAGAAAAAGCCAAAAACGAGCCAGCGAAAGATCCTCTGAAAAGAAAAGCTCAAAGCGACCCACCAGCTTGTAAGAAAGAGAGAGATTTGAAGGGTGGGTACACTCTTCTTCTCTCTTTTCTCCACTACAGTGAGGATATGAGTTTGAAGAGCAAAGAAAAAAGTGAGCAGAAAAATTAAAAAGAGAGAGAACTATGGGCATCCGCTTAAATGCTTCAAGTGGATTGTGAAATTCCAAAGCCCAAATAATTTTTTTCCCTTTTCTTTTTTTTTTGTTTCTTTTGATACATCTCCTCCCTTTTCAAAATGACCCACCCAGTTACGATGCCCGCTTCACTAAGAACCAGATTTTAATGGCTCCACCCTATCCATGGGCCATGCCACCATCACCATCACCTCTTTCAATGCCCACTATTACATCTACGGCATCAGCGACCACTGCTCTGCTAGCTAGAAGTTGGCCATCACCATTGCCCCAAGAAAGGTGTTGCCATTGCTGATGACAGTGAGGTGGAGGAGGTGGCGGAGGAGAGCGCCCATGATGCAGACAGAGAAGAAGTCAATGGTGTGGAAGGAGAGGCAGGGAACGATAAGGTCGCACGCGATGGTGGTGGTCCAGGGCAAGTGGGTGTCGGCGATGACAGCATCAGAGCAGTGGAGACTGATGAGCGATCATGGTTGGGGTGGGTGAGAAGAGAAGCGGCATAGGCTGAAGAGGCATTTGTGGTCGAGACAGCTGAGAAGAGAAGCAGCATCAATTTTGTGGCATTCGAAGGGGGGAGGATGCTGATGTTCTTGACGCCGGGAAGGAGGCCAGAGGCGGTGGGAGGGAAGGGGTAGAGGAGGGTGTGGAGCGGGAGACCGACGGCGGTGGTATGATCCATGATGGGCTGGACGAGGGTGGCATTGGCTGAGGTGAGGGGGATGGTGGAGACAACGCCACAACGCATCGCAAAGAAGGGGATCATGTCGGTATAGATGACATTGGGCCTGCGGTGGTTGGCGGCGAGCTTGTTCCTCATCTTAGAGTAGGTTGGGCCAAGCATAGAGGGAAGAGGAAGGCCTGGTGGCAGCGCTACGAGCGGAAGGGACAGAGGGTGCCGAGGAGACAAAAAAATTTTGGAGAATTTTTTTTACCCCTTTATTTGAGATTATTTTGGTCATTTCAAAAATCTATAATGACATGGCAATGAGGTTTCGGTTAACATTAACGGATTGTTTAATGGTATGGGTTAGACCAGAGACAGATTTATGTATATCCAAGGGGTGTCCCTGGACACCCTTTGGCTTCAGAAAAATACATTTATATGATGTTATGTATGCAAATACTTTTATATATGGGACACATCTTTTTTATGTAAAGGACACTCCTTGTTAACAAGTGAAACTGTAGTCCAGTGGATATATGGATGTCCTTTACATTAAAAAAAAGATATCCTCACTTCTTAGTTCCTAGTTCCCAGATTTGAAACCACCAGCGGCTTCTTCAACTTTTTTTCCCCCAAAGTCAATTTTTTTACCCTCTCTCTCACGAACGGTGAACAGTGAATGCTGACTTTAAAAAAAAAAAAACCTAAAGTGCTTACTAAACTAAACAACCCTCCCGTTATCTCTCTCTCACGAACAACGAACAGACAAACAGCTGCCTTCTCATCTTCGGTGATCAATCTTCTTTCCACCATTGGTCGCCAGTCTCTGTCCAACTGTCGGCCTCCGCCTCCACTCCACTAGCTCTCCCTCTCATCTCTCTCACTCTCCCCCCTCTCTCTCGGCCTTGCTTTTTGCCATCTGTGATTGCCCGTCGCCAACCGACCTCCATGGCTGCCGCCTCCCTCCTTCAAAGTTTGGCCTCTATTGCTCTCTCTCCTTCTGGCTTTGTTCATCATCCTTTTAGTCCTCTAGCCTCTCTCTCTCTCCACACTTGCTCTCTCTAAGTCTCCTTCGTGTGACAGTGAATCAGTCCATCCAGCCCATCGGCAACTGCTGCAGACTGTTGTCTCCATCCTCCGGCCTCTCTCGCTCTCTTGTATACTTGTTGCAGTCCGATAATTTGATTATTCTATTATTTTATACCAATCAAGTACTCTCTCGATTAGTTGATGTTATTTAATATTTATTTATCTGTTTGTCAGAATTTTAATATGATTTTATGAAATTTTCTATTAAAAGTCTGATTTTGTAGTTTAATTGAATAGTTAATTAGTGTTTAATTGAATGTTATTCATTGATATATGTACTAAAAAAAAATATTTAAATAACTATCTTGTGTATTTTAATTTATTATAAAGAAGTTAATAACCATTCAAAATAAAAAAAAAATATACTAATTTTGATATTTTAAAAATAATTATTTAAATAATTAAATTATGAAGAGATACTTCAAAAAAAAAAATTAATATCACAAAGCTCATCTCAATGTCAAGATGGAGCAGGTGGAAGTAGTTCTAATCATAGTCCTCAAACATATTTTGATGAAATTGAAATTAATTTTGAAAATCTTCATGTTGATTCAGTGGAGAGAAAAAAATTTATGATTATCTTCCTAATAAGCGTGATGAAGTTAGAAGGAGATACCTACAAAAAAATCCTTATCAACCTCAAAATCATGCTTTTCCACAAAAATCAATTGGAGAAAAATTATATAGATTTAATCCAGATTGGTTTGATCAGTATTCAAATTGGTTGGAATATAATATTAAAAAAGATATAGTTTTTTGTTTGTATTGCTACTTATTTAAACCTAAAGGAAAAAAAGATGGGGCAGATGTTTTTGTTTTAGATGGATTTTCATATTGGAATAAAAAAGATAGGTTAGATCTTCATATTGATTTATATGACAGTTCTCATAATCAAGCCGCTAAAAAATATGAAGATTTAATGAAAGAGCAGCAATCCATCCAAATGGCTATCTATAAATAATTAGAGCAAGTTAAGAATGAATATCGATGCTTAGATTATATGTTTTAACTACATGTGTAAGATTTTTATTACATCAAGAAATGCCTTTTCATGATGATGATGAATCAGAAGATTCAAATAATAGAAATTTTTTTTTTGAACTTGTGAAACTTGCTGCCAAATTGAATATGGATATAGATGATGTTGTATTAAAAAAATATCCCGAATAATCAACAAATGGCAGCCGATAGTATCCAAAAAGATCTTGCAAATGCAGCTGCAAGAAAGACAATTAATTTAATCATTGAGGATCTTGGAGATAATTTATTTGAAATATTAGTTGATGAATCTAGTGATATATCTGAAAAAAATAAATGGTAGTTGTGATATATTATGTTGATAAAATGAAAATTATCAAGAAATATTTTATTGGCATTGTACATGTTGCTAATACTTGTGCTACGTCCTTAAAAGTAGCAATTGATTCTGTACTCTTGATGCATGGATTGAGTATATCTAGAATACGAAGACAGGATTATGATGGAGCTAGTAATATACAAGATGAATTCAATGATCTTAAATCTCTGATATTGAAAAATAATGAATCAGCATATTTTGTGTATTATTTTACTCATCAGCTTCAATTGACAGTTGTGGCTATCGCAAAGAAACATATTGATGTTATTTAATTTTTTGACTTGGTCTCTCATATAACTAATATAATTAAAGCTCTTATAAGAGAAAAGATGTACTTCGTGAGAGGCATGCCATGAGAATTATAGAGGTAATAAGCAATGATGAAATTGAAACTGGGACAGAGTTAAATCAAGAATTTTCTATTAGAAGAGTAGATGATACACGATGGGGATTCCATTATAAATCACTTTTGAACTTGATTGAATTGTTTTCAGATGCGATTAATGTTCTCGAGTTCATCTTTCTTGATTTTCATAATTCAATGCATTAAAAAAAAGCATGTTCTCTTTTGAGATCATTACGCTCATTTGATTTTATTTTTATTTAATATTTAATATTTGATATTTTGAGGATAACAGATGAGTTATCAAAGGCTTTGCAAAGAGAAGATCAAGATATTATCAATATAATGAAACTTGTGAATGTGTCTAAGTAAAGATTGCAGAAGATGAGAGATGATGAATGGGATATTCTCTTGGAGAAAGTCTATCAGTTTTGTTGTCATCATGATCTTGATATTTCTGATATGAATGGTGTTTATGTATAAGAAGAAAGATCAAACTGTAAAGCTCTACATGTTACTAACACGCATCACTACCATGTAGATATGTTTTATGCGGTGATAGATATACAACTTTATGTGCTAAATAATCACTTCAATGAGGTAAACACCAAATTACTTCATTATGTGGCATACCTAAGTCCCAAGAATTCATTCAGAGTTTTTGATTTCAGAAAATTGATAAAGATAATAGAATTTTATCTTAATAAATTTTCTAGTATTGATATTAGAGCACTTGAGCATCAACTTAAAAATTATATTTTTGATGTGCAATCACATGAAGTATTTGTTGATCTTCAGAGGCTTGGTGATCTTTCAAGAAAGTTAGTGGAGACAGAGAAGTATTTTGTTTATCTTTTGGTATATATGCTTTTGAAGTTTGTATTGATTTTATCAATTGCAATTGCTAGTGTGGAAAAAGCTTTTTCTATAATAAATTATGTCAAAAGCAGATTACGAAATTGAATATGTGATCATTTTTGAATGATTGTCTGGTGACATATATAGAAAAAGATGTATTTGAAAATATTATGAATAAAGCTATCATGTACCATTTTCAAAACATAAGAACTCGTAGAGGAGAATTGTATTGAATGCATATTATTTTAATACTTATTTTGATGTAATTGTAAGACGATTGCTTTGAATGAATTTTATTTTATTAATAATTTTTATTTAATTATAAAAATATACTATTGTCTTGTATGCTTCATTATTTTTAGTATTTTATGAAATAAGTACTCCTCAAAGGGACACTCCTTTGAAAATTTATTAGATCTGTCCCTAGGTTAGACTGTAGGATTGACTAAAATACTGAAGGTGTAATTATAGGTTTTAAAAACTATTGGGTGTACTTATATTTTCAATCTATCCTCAGGGAGATTTTTATAATTTACTCAAAATTTTATTACTATCCTAATTTGGCTAGAAATTTTGAATGTAAAAGAATTAACTATTGACTATAACTAGCTAACTAATAATATTTTGATATTTTGAATGCAAGAAGATTCATTTTTTTTAAATAATATGATGAGTTTTTATTGGATGGTCTAAGATCTATATTTTAATGTGGTGAATTTTTATTGGACGGTCTAAGATCTAACGTGATAAAAGGGTTCTAACCAATAACTTCTCTTCTCGAAAATTCCAATTAAATTTTGGTAGATCGGTGGGGTCTATCGAATTAGGGATTGGATCCTACTATCATATCTTATTGGCTCTTGGTTGATCAATACAAATGCAAAAGATTGGCTTCTAGCCATATTGGTGTTTTTTGGTGAAAGGTTATGTTGATGTTTAGCTTTATAGCATGATGCAAGTTTTTTCTTTCTCCTTTCTCTTCTCAACTGCATGGATGGGCACATCCCCAGGGCATATGTATTGATTTATATAAGTTAGCATGGTCTGCTGTGTGTTGAGCTGAGAAATTATCATTAGCTTTTCTCGAGCAAACTAAGCTCCCCTGCGAGATCCTTTCCTTCATTACATGTGACACGTTACTAATATGGCTATAAGCATGGATGAGGAATATGTTATTAGCCATGTAGTCATCCAAGCATGTTGATGCAGCTATGTGGTTCCTCGGAGGAACGGTGACAAGAACTGCACCATCTATACCATTTTATATAAATCAATGAATTCTACCATGTTATGTAGGTAAATCTATAAATGATATAAGAACGATGCTTCCCAATGCTATCTATTTCCTTGCTTGCAACATTGCCCTTTACTACAATCGGGGATTGGTGCAGTATATGATGACCGTATGGATGATAGGCGAGCCTCATATGTTAGGCCACCAATCATTGTGCATTGGTGCTATAAATGGAGCAGCGAAAAATTTTTCATGATGTAATCCACTCATGTTAATATGTTCTTCTATTGATATGCTTTATTGTAAGGTTATTTCGTTAAGGAATATTTTGCATTAATGACCATTTATATTCTAGTACGCAATAATAAGTGTTTTTGCAAAACATGCTATTAATAATAATAATTATTATTATTTATAAAGTCCCAATTATTATTATTACGGTCAATTTTCTGTCACCTGTCATCAATGAAGAGCACCTGCAAAATAAAGTACTTACAGACCGAAATTATATCCGATGAGAATCTTCCGATACTCAAGTCAGCGGGGAGCGGTGAACAACAGATAAGAGTATTTGGAGTGACAGAGTGTTAGTCTAAAATTATTTTTCTCATGCTGTTCATTTATTTCTCTTTTATAGATGATTCTGATGTAACCGTTGAGTACGTGGTCCTGTTTTTGTTGGCGCTAAATTATCGGACTATAATCATGGAGTTAATGGGTTGTTTATGCTTACTAATGACCGTAACACGTAATCGATAACCGTTTATAATGGTTAGGTACGTTGAGAAGATAGATCGACTATATGTCGGTAATAATGATAAGTCGGTAGTCCTGAAGTTTCGAATGAGTATCGGCCGGTAATTCTGATGTGTCGATGATCGTCGGTCGGAGATTAACCGAATTGTCCATTGTTGGTTGATAATAATCGATTGTCGGTCGATAATTGATTGTTAATCAGAATAATGTGTTCATAAGACTGATATAGAGTCGGAGTCAGGGATCGATTGAATAGTCTCAATAGTTATATAAGGTTAAAAAATTGACATCGAAAATGAATAGTTTTGTGCATAAAATTTTAGATATCCGGTATGTATAAATAATTTATCGTACATTGATATTAGCAAAATGACTCAGTTGACCTGGCTGCTGTTGTTTGTACTTTATTGCAAGGCGTAGATAAGGGAAACTAACAGGTGGGCTGAAAGAAAGCATGGGCAAATTCAGCCACACAGTTGGTTGCTTCGTGGAATTCGCCCTGCCCAACTACAAAGTTAGTCCTAGGAAATGTGCACGAAATCGACTACCGAGTATTTTATGGAATTGACCAGCCCAAACTCACGGTCAACGTTGGATAAACCGTAAAAAGAAAGCCATAAAAAGAACTAACAACTTGTTATCCAGAGAACCCGCCTGGACCTGACTCGGATGATACAGATAAAAGGCATCCCGAATCTAATACCAATACCAATTACCAACCGGATCAGAGACCATTCTTTGGCCGTTGGCCATCTCAATCTGATCCATTCGCCGGCCCCGTCCCTAGCCACTCCCCTACCGTCCGGCTGGTGGCACAATTGCGATTTCAATGCAATTCCTGGTCCTTCACTTCCTACCGGTCCGGGGCGCGGAACATCTTAATCTGAATGTACCACACGATCATCACCACCAGCGTGCGACCCACGCAAGCAAATGGAGGCGCGACCGCAACCATCCGATCATCGATTCACTCAATCAAATTCGTTCTGGGGGGACCAGGTTAGCTGCAGGAACGATCGGAGGCAGCGATGGCTGCGCGTGTAGTGCAAATCATGCGTCCAAGTAATCGTGATGTGCGGCCGATGATACAGGGGAGCATCAAACGGTTCGGGAAATGTCGGACCGAGCCCCTCCCGGTCTCGCGAGCCGCACTGTAAAAGGGGAGTCGACCGGGTTCTCTCTTTTCGTCGGTCAGTCAGCTTGGTTCCGAAGGGTAGTAGGGTTGCAGCCAGCCCATAATGTTATTATTTACCCCTCGCCGCTGTCCAGAGGTCCAGTCTTTCTCCAAACACCTATCGCCTTCTCCCTTCCCTTCTCCACCGTCTCTCTCTCCGCTAGGGTTTCTGCCGCGTTTCCGCCAGCCATGGGGTCCTCTCTACCTCCCAAGGAGGCGAATCTATTCAAAGTCATCGTCGTAAGTTCCAATAACTCCCCTCTTCCCTCTCTCCCGCGCACTCTTTCTCGATTGTTTCTGGTTCGATCCAATCCTCATCGGTTCTTTCTCATCGCAATCGTAAGCTTTCTCTCTTTATAAGGAGTTGCTTCAGTCCAGTGCTTCTGACGGTCTCGATGCTAGGTTAATGCTTTCTTTGATGGAAAATTCGTTTCTTGAAGCTTTCCTGATTCTTGATTGCTGTTGTAGCGTGACAATATTGAATATTGTTTATTGGAATTAGTTTGGGACTGATTTTTTGAGATGATACTGATGCATTACATAAAGTTTATGATTTTTGTAGATTCTTGGCATGGGTAAAACCGTCTGCTAGATTGGTTCTCGATACAGTTCTCGAATTTTTGTTCTTGTCATGGCTCCGTTTTGATTTGGGTACATCTTGAGCTAAGGACTGAGACAGGTCGCTTTATAGCGAGGATCTTGATTTCTTTCAATGTATTTGATAACCGAATCAAAATTAGTCTTTGTCATGACATATTAAGATATATTGTCCGGTTTTGCATTCGAATTTTTTTCAGCAAGGTGCTGTAAGCAATGACAGAATGCCTTCCACTTGGTTGGTGGTTGGACTGTTCATTATGCCTTTGAAATCTTAGTTGGTATTGCATGCCCATCTTTTATTTGACGTACTAGGAGATATAAAAGACAAAAGAAGTGTTCTTGTTGATGGTCAAGATATGGAATTTTCACTATGGGTGTATCACATTTAACTCAAGACCACTCAATGAAAAGCTCAATCTTTATACAGTAGAGAGAATTCAAATACATGGTTAAACTGCTACAGAGAATTTCATGGAGTTGGTGCTGTGCTACCAATCTTGATTATGTATCCTCAGTGAAGGATTCATACACTACCATTTTTCCCACATGCATTCTTTTTTCTCCTGCAATTGATTATTTTTTTTTTAATGCGGTGTTCCCCCACAATTTCTTGTTTTTGTTCCATAAAGCGATTTTGTATATGGCCCAGATGCTACATCCTGGTCTTTCTTGACCCCTAATTTCTTTTCTGTTACTTTGCGAATATATCTCATCTTAGTCATGTCTATTTGTTCCCTTCTTGTTGGAGGTTGTTTTGGCTGTTTGTTCAACTTCCATTTCTTTTCTAAAGCAGCTGGTTGCCTTCACCATGGCTCTGTCTGAAAGCAAGAAAACTTGCATGAACAAGTGATTGGAGACATGTATTTCAATTATTAGTGTTTCTTTATTGACATTTTCAGGTTTCACTACCTAAACAGCACTCAATATAAGATTGAAAAAATTCCTTTTGTAGTTTTTGATTCTAGTCAGCAAGCAAAGCCTACTTAAGGCTGGAATGCTGAAAAAAATTTATGGTAGAATGAGTATGAATGTTGGACAGAAGCCATACTCATGGGTGACTTAATGTTTCTTGTGTTTGTCCATGTCATCAGTTTTTCCTCCTCTCTAGATTAAAGTACTTAACCTACCCACTTAGAGGGAGATGAGGGCAACAAGTGACCTCCGTGAAGGAACAGAATACAGAAGATACAAACATAGATAAGTAAGCCTATCTTAAAAAGATATTGGCAGTAAAATGCCATTTAACACAATGATAGATCATACAAGCTCGCCTGAAGAAGTCCTTTCCACAATATTGGTCCTACTGTCCTAGTATTTGTTGGAGCTTCTGTGGTGAAATAGGCGGGATTATTTGCAGACCACAAGCTATAGGAGTGATTTGCGAAAAGGGCATTAAAATCAATGTCTTATTAGGTTTATAAGGGCATTTGTGTCGCTTCAGCAGATCCCTGGTCCTACTTTCCCCTGGCCTGGTGCATTATGAAGTTTTATTTACTCTTTCAACAGTGAATTGTGCACTTGTGTAATTCCCCTCTGTGGTTATATAAACAACTATAGAGAGTAGTCCATTATAAACAGACTTCGGATCAATAGATTGGAATTCATGAAACTGCTAACTTTGCCTAGCTGCTTATACATAGGCATGCATATGTGTACATATGTTACTTTGTCTTTTTATATATCTATTTCTTCTTCTAATGCAGAAATCATATGAAACCAAACAATACAAGAAGGGGCTGAAGTCTGCGGATGCCATATTGAGAAAGTTTCCTGAACATGGAGGTATGCTTATAATTGGCATATAGAAAAGTTTTATTTTTGCCACTTGTAGTTTCCGTAGAGGTATGTTGGGTGCATATTCATTTTGTATCGGTACTTTGAATGATGTTCTTGATACCTTGTAGTCTGTTTTGGTTTATTTGGTTCAAAAAACTTTTGTTACATTGTTGGAAATTTATAAGTTTCTGGGGGAATTTTATTCTAATGCGATGAAATAGAAACAGAATATTCTGTTATCACATGAATGTGTCCTTATTTTATTGGATTTTCCTGTTGTGTTTTGTAAGTGAACTTGTAAGTTGCTATGTTAAAGATATAAATACATCAATATGTCACACAACCTCCTATGTTATCTCTCCAGAATGTTCTCATCTGTACTTCTTTGTGATTCAATATCTCTTACAGACAAAAGATCAAAAACACATTAAAGATGAAATTCTTTGTTCTAAAGATTGTTTCTTTAGTTTCTATTCCATCAGCTCAAAATTGACTTTGATGTTTTGGAACATGTAAATTTGATGCATAAATGCAGAAGTTTAAGTCCTTTCCACATTTTTTAAGGAGAGGTTCTTCAACAAATGAGGCAAGGAAATGGAAAACGTGCAGCTAGTTCATTCTCAAGTGGAAATCAGATATTGAGGTTAGTAGGGTGGACGTATCTGACATCATTTGAGGGAGAGGCTTCCTATTGGTTGTGGAAGGAGGAATGGATGTGTGCAAAATTTTAAATGGTTAGGGTTGTTTTTTGTGATTTAAGTATTATATGCTTGATTTATTCGTGTTTTAGAAGGTTAAATGCAGGTTTAGGTTTCATTTAAATGGACAAGGGAGATCAATTATTAAGAGATCATGGGGTTCTGTTTTGACATATTATTTATTTGAAGATAGGCTTGTTCATTAAGTTACACTTAGAAGGTGTCCTAGTGTGGCTGGGTGCTCAGGTCTGGTGGCCACTGCATATCATAAGAGGGGAATATATGGGCTGGCCAGACATCTGATGGGAAGGGGAGCTGGTAATTTGGTTTAATTCTGGAAGTGGGAAATTTTAAGGCATCCAAAAGCAACTGGACCAAGTGGATCCTACATGTTGTGCTGAACTGTCTACCGTATCTTTCCTTTTTGTAGGTGAAAATTCACCATACCTTTCCACTTTCACTCTGAGATTCAAATATTAAGAGTTACTTTTTGTTTCTTTCCAGTAAGTAGCAGTCCTCCTAGTCTCTGATTATGAAACAAGAAGCAGAATTTTACAGAATCAGTTGGATGTGCGTAGACTAAGTTTCAGATGTTTGAGTGATCTGAACAAATTCTGAAATGGGTTTCCAGAAATGGTCTGGTTGATTCTTCAGCTGTGAATGGCTTTTTGTAAGGTGGCACTCCTTAATTTGCTAATGGCATTCTGATTCTTTGGAACTACTATGTGATGGCCCTGCAAACTGAAATAGTATGCTAAAGTGCAGCCTCTTCAGTTTTGTGTTTCCTTATTGTTTTAGAAGGGTGCTGGAATAGTCGGGCATTATGAATATCAGGCTACTTGTCTATGGTTTCTGTGCTGCAACTATGTTACTGCTAAAAGTTTCTGAAAGTTGCATGCAAATCTTTGATGGAGGGTTTCAATCAAGCTTGCAGGACCTTGAAACTTAGTTGTCTTGTTTTTTGGTGTCATTCCAATTTGTTTGAATATTCTTGATGTACTTCAAGTGCTTAAACTATCTGCCTTTACACTCTTTGCTCATCCTTTATGCCTCAAACAAAACCATCACATATCATTCTGAGGATTTCATATTATCACCAGTTGTCACCATTTGTGCTAACATTTAGTTGGCAGTTTCTCAGTGCAATTTCTTGGTAAGATATTTTCATGTTTAATGCAATTTCATTGATGCATTTTCTTTTTCTTTTTCTACCACTAGAAACATTATCAATGAAGGGATTGATATTGAACTGCATGGATCGAAAATCTGAAGCATATGAACTTGTTCGCCGTGGCCTCAAGGTTCATTTACTTGCTTGGCTTTCTCAGTACAGAAGTTTCTTTTTTGATGCATTATATTTTCAATGTAACATCTCTAGGGTTACTTTCTTTGCCTCCTTGCAGAATAATATTTTCTATGAAACATCTCTTGGGTTAATTCTTTAACCTATTTGCAGAATGATCTTAAAAGTCATGTATGTTGGCATGTGTATGGTCTGCTTTATCGATCAGACAGAGAATACAGAGAAGCAATAAAATGCTACAGAAATGCTTTGAAGATTGATCCTGACAATATTGAAATTCTACGGGACTTATCACTCTTACAGGTGGGTATGGGAGGACTGACTTTGTTACTGTTGTATGATATATATATTTTTTTTGTTTAGCAATGGGATTTTTCATTTGATCAAATGAACATGATGTTGCTCTTTTGCATTCCATCTTCATTGTGATTCTCCATATTGTAATATATAACTTTAGCAACAAGTCATGGTATTTCATGATATGACTTTAAGAAATCACAAATTTTTTCTGTTTATTGTTTTTGTTGCTTATCAGATCACTATATAGCAGTTATATTTTCTAACTTGTCTTTATCTACAACTAGTAGGTTTAATATTTGTTATCCTCCTCTTTCTCCCTGAATGAAATTTGAGTCACATCTAATTCACTTCATAATTTATTGTATATTATTTTGGCCTGGCTGAGTCTTAATGGTTCAGACCAATTTGTTCAAATATCTATTGCATTTGCTATTGCTGTTAAATGCATCTTTTTTGTTTCTGCAGGCTCAAATGCGAGACCTGACAGGGTTTGTTGAAACCAGACAGCAACTCCTGACATTGAAGCCAAATCATCGAATGAACTGGATTGGATTTGCTGTTTCCCATCATTTGAATTCCAAGTAAGTCGTATTTCCATGCATCATTTTTCTAACTGAAGGGTGGATGTTGTTTTTCTAATTATTGAGCAAAAATCATGGTCATCTATTCTTTAAAGGTTGAGTGAAACATTGATATTTGGCAACTGTAGAATGAGTTTTCCTAAAAAATGGATTAAACTGTCTAACCAGTCTTGGTTTCAGTTATGAATTGAATCACTGTGTATACTTTTCTTTAGTTCTTCTAGTAATTCAGAATCAAGGTTAAGTCATTTTCTTATTCTAGAGGATGTAAAATGATTACAGATAGTAGATTTGAGCCGGAAGGGTACATGAAGAATACCTGTCATTGATCCTCTTTTTACATAATTGAAGAGTCTTGCAGTATTATTAAGCTTATATTCACAAGCAGTGTGATCAAAAGAAAAGGGGGCCAAAAACAAATTGCAGAATAATGAGAAATGTGACCATCAAAACATTAGCCTACCACACCTTAGAAATATATAATTTATTTCCTTGTTAAAAAATTTCCAATTTTAACTTATGGATAGCCAATTGAAAGCGTTACTTTCACATTTCGGTTCATTGGCACTGAATAAAATCTTGAGTAAATTACAAAAAACTCCCTGAAGTTTACATTTATTAGACTTAAACCTAATAGTTTGTAAAACCTACCCTTACACCTAGTTAAATCAATGGCAATTGCGAAATCGCTTACCTCATGTGAAAAGTCAAAAATTGCCCTTAAGTGAGGAGGAGGATACATATATTTTCTTATGTCCTTGGGTGGCTATTATGTCACTTAAGGTTATTTTGATCATTTTGAAATTTTTTTCCAACGTGCTACTTGGGTACCATTTAAGGTTAACGGTTTAACTAACATTTTGTTAAGTTATGAGTTAAAGTGTTGGATAAGAATAAAACTTAGGAGGGTAAGTATAGGGTTTTTAAACTATTGGTTAGTGTAATTTGTACCTAATCTGAGGGTTTTTTTTGTAATTTACTCTAAAATTTTATTATCTTCAAAATTCAAATGTTTCTTTTATCCTTCCATCAAACCATATGTGGGATCAGTTCTGAGCTTTTTGTTTTTTTACTATGACACAATCATACTTTTGTTACTCCATGTTTCATTTGTGCTTATGATTTTGGTTTTCTGTTTGGTCACAAGCTTGCTCCAGGGAGAACTATGGAGCAAATGATAATTGTTAGTAGCAAAAGAAGCACTATATAATTAGCATAAATGGTTATGCATGATTTATTTTTTTAGGTGGATATTTATGGCCCTTGGCAGTAGCTCCTGCTCTCTTACAGTTTTCACATTTCTTCTGTCAAGTATGGTATGATGAATGCCTTGTTTCATTTTTTCCATGTTCTTCACCAGCAACAGCATCATTATGAGTTGTGGAATTGCTTACTGAACTATACTTTTAATTGAGAAAATTGCATCTGATAAAGTATCCTAGATCAAATGATAAACATTGTTCCACTTTTTGAGTCAAAAAGCTTGAATAATTATGTGGTCCTATAATGGTGCATGCAGAAACAAAATTTTACTAGTGTGAATTTGCTGCTGTTTCTATCATCGAAATTCTATTAAAGGCAGCAGAGATTGTTTGGATTTCATCTTTCGATAAGTGAGTCAGTTGTTTTCTGGAGCCATAGTTAAATGTAACTGGCAGAAACAAGTACCTGAGATCATCTAGTTGTCAATTTTGTTTGCCTAGTCTACTTATCTTTTGATGTTATTTGTGGAATTTGATGTAGAGTCGGCAGCAGCCATAAATTCTCACTCCCCAGCAGGAATGAAATTACCTTTTTTTTGTGGATTCTGTAAGACCTAATGTCAATTCATTGGTGATCCCTTGGGCCTTTGTCTTCTCCCTTTTCAATCTTCCTCCATTTTTGCACTTTATATTCGAAAGCTTGCTGAATCTTGCGAGGCTGCTACTTAATGCTGTGTAAAGCTACTGAGAAATCTTCAAAATGCACGGATGACAGGCAGATCAAGTCAATCTATTTTTGGTTTGTTTGATATGGTTAACTTGTTTAAGGATTATTTTTATAAAGAAATCTATGACCAGGCTAAAACTGAGCAAGGTATTCTGAGTTTGGAGCTTGCCTGGTTGGCTGTGATTCTATAAAATTTTGTTGGGCTTTTTGGGGCTTTCATTAATAATACTATATATAAAAAAGAAAACTTGGTGGTGCTTGTGGCAATCAATTTCATTAAAAATGTTTTATTGTTATTCAGTAACACTTCACGATCACTAATCATTGTAAACACGAAAACCATTAAAGGATCCCTTTGTGGAGATAGGAATGTTGTTAAAGGCTGCATTTTCTTGGTGAGCTAACATGTTTGGTCGATTTTGTAGTTCTTAAAAATGTTCCCAAATACTTTTAAATAGCAATAGTAGTGCATACGGTGCTATATATTTTGGCTTCCATATTTCCTGTGTCAGTAAGTTGCTTGGCATTTCTGGCTTCCCTAGCATAATCTACTTGGAGAATCTTAGTTTTCTATGTTTTAATTCTATACTTATCCCATATATGTGGTAGTCTAGCACCCATTTATGAAGGTCATATGAACTTTGATTTTTATTCTTCATCATCACCTTCCTAGCTCGCCTCCCCTCCCCTCTCTCCCCACAATTTTTATTTTCCTGACATCACTAGTACCATTGAGATATAAACTTGGGACCTAGCATCCTCATCTAGTGCTCACACCGTTAACCCTACGCTGATGGTATTCGCACTACTAATGGTAATAGTTGACTTGCATCCTATTACGTTTTACCATCTATATCATGCATGCAAGTAACCTTAGAGGTTAATTTTGATCATTAATTATTGGTGATATCTTTTCTTTCATTGTAGGTTATACTATCATACTAATTATTTATTCTTATTGTGCATATATTTTAGTGGTTCAAAGGCGATAGAAATCTTAGAGGCTTATGAAGGGACACTTGAAGATGATTATCCTCCAGAGAACGAGCGCTATGAACATGGAGAAATGCTCTTGTATAAGGTAAATAATATGTTATTGTGAACCCTTCTGTTTTCAGTATATAACTTCAAGCTTTATTTGTTAAACAAAAGAAAGTAACAGCATAGATAATAATTCTCACATTATTGTAGGCTCACTAGCATTTTGGTACAAGCAAGATTTTAGCTATTAGCACAGTGCACAAGTAGAGGGTCATTGCTTGGGGCAATTATAAACAAGGACTCAAGTTTTGATGGGATGTCCCGCGGGACACTGGAATATGGTACCCTCCCTAGTGTTGGGACATGACAGTCCTGCCATTGTTATAGCACCCTGATCGGCATGCCTTAGGACTTTCCTACCTTAAGTGTTAGGACGGCAGTACATCTCATTCCATAGAAAAATTAAGATAGCCCCGTACCACAAGATTTAAACCTTGATTGTAAAACGCTTGGACTGACAAGCACAATGGCATGGGCTTGAGTTCTAGGGTTGCATTTTGTGCCCAAGAAAAGCCAAAGGTTAGGACCATGGATTGTTATGCCACCTTGAACTGCCTAGTACGGGGCATACCAGACTGTACCGGGTTGGAATTTTTTTAAAAATTATTTTTGGATTGGTATAGGCCCCGTATCGACTTGTATTGATCCATATCTAGGCATACTCGTATCGAACATATTGAGTCGTACCAAAGTGCGCACCAACCTCTATTGAGATAAAAAGTAAGAAAAATGTCAGGAGACCAATTTTGGTACGAGTGTGTATGGTATTGTACTGATCTGTACTATACCATGCTGACCCATACGGGGATTACGGACCTTGGTTAGAAGTGTCCCCAATTCACTCCTTCAAGGACCCCAGATTGCTTGGACTATAACTGGGTAACATTCTTTTTAGCACATTGCACGTGCATGATGCCATGAAAAAGAGGGTGTATCTACATTGTTCTGGTTTTTGGGGCGAATTTGTTTTGTTTTTTTTTTTGGTTTATTGCAAATTGAATTAAAATTTTCATTATTGCACATCAAAATTTGATTTCAAATAGATACAATAGTAAAACCATCTATCAAACCAATTTTATCTCTCTCTGGATCAAGTAGCATGAACCATGGTATCTTGCAGGGAATAATGGTGAATACTAAAGTTGGAAACATTGCTAATGGAAGGTTCATCTTGGAAAAACAAAAAGGAAATTTATTATGTAGATTGTAGCTTGTGGTTGTTTATCTGGTGGGTTAGGCTTGTGAAAAGGTGTGATGAATCTGAAATTAACTTTGAAGATTAGAAGAACTCCATGCTATGGGTAGGTCATATTTCGCACATTCAGAATCACATAGCTTTGGCAATTAATGGTGAAATTCCTGAAAAATAAAAGGACGTTGTCATTTGGTTTATGAGGATCACCTTGAGGAACTTAATAAAAACTCCAACCTTTGGTGAGGTGGGCTGGACATTGTTCAGTCTGTTAGAGTAGGGATTTTTAAGAAGGATTTAGGAAGGCAGACGTGTGAGAGTGGGAAATTGATATGCAATTATTTAATAGTATGAGAGAATTTTGGTTTTGTTAACCAGCTCATTCAATGTGTTAGAATGCTAACATGTTCATGTCAACTTAGAAGAATCAGAGTCAATTTTTGATGCATACCATCTATGTTAATTAAACACTTAAACTAACATACTTAATTATGAAGTTAAAAGTTGAAGATGCTGCAGAACATCCTTCCATGACAACTTGCAGTGATCTTGGATAACCTGAGATGCAAAACTTAACACACATGCCCATTTACAAGATGAGAAGCTTTTCAGAAAGCTTTCTGTTAAATGGAATTAATCTTTAATGAGCAACAAATCTTTTAGTAGATTGTTTCCTGCATTGTCAATACTATTTGTATCTGGGATCTCCCTTTTTTTTTTTCCCTCTTTTTCTTTTTTTGGTTGAGGGGGCGGGGGGGGGGGGGATGGGGGGTTGTTTAGTCTTACATTGGTTTTTATTTCTTCATCACAGTTATCCTGTGGATTTTTTGCTTGTACCTAAAGTAATTTTGTGCAGATATCTTTGTTAGAGGAATGTGGGCGGCTTGACAAAGCGCTTGAGGAGATGCACAAGAAAGAGCCTAAAATTGTAAGTGTGCTCATGATGCTGCTTAAGTTATTGAATGTGTAATGCTAGGTCGAGTGAATATGTTTAACAGAAAAGACAACATTGTTGCATATTAGTCATTTCACTTATAGGAAATAGCAGTTGCCACAGCATCTTTTTGTTATCTGCTTTTTTGTTCATACTTTTTTCTCACAATCCATCAGGTTGATAAATTAGCATTCAAGGAACAAATGGCTTCGATGCTAGCAAATCTTGGTCGCCTAGAGGAAGGAGAAAAAATATATAGGTCTCTGCTCTTTATGAATTCTGACAATTATAGGTAAGCTGTTTGGTTATTTTTTGCTTCAAGTTGATGTGAACTTTTAATTGTTGATTCAACTAATTAAAATTAACTCAACCTGAATGGATGAAATGTTGTTTTTCGATCCTTTTTCATGGAATTGTTGTGTATTATAAGAATGTTCTTACTTTTACTTATCATGCAATAAAATCTACTTTTGCTTTTTTTTTATTTTTTTATTTTATGAAATTTAATCAATTTTGAACTGTTGCTAAGTGCCTTTATCAATTTAGCTATTTTTGGCACTAATTGATCCTGCTGACGGTATTCTTAGTTTTTTTTTTTTAATGTTGTGACCAATCATCATATAGAAGAAGGTGAAATCCTTATGTTTATTTGCAAGAGTTTTCACCATTGCATGCTGCTTCTTTGCCAATCAGAGACTAAATTGTCAATAATACCTCTAATTTCTCTTTCTTATGCCTTTTAATGATTTTAGTTGGGGTATCATGTATGACTGACTTGCCTTGACTATTAATTGGATCTACTAAAAGTCTGGAATGTTATATTTTTTGCCCCTGACATGCTCTTCAAGTATTTACCTAAAATCATCATCAGATGGATTGACCAAATCAAATCATGTAACCAGTTGTGTGAACATAAATCATATATCTGTCATGGCAATTAGATAATGTAGATCCTGTGCACCTTCGGTACTTGTGCAGTTTTTTTTTGCCTTTATTGGTTAAACTTGTGAGTGTAAGGATAAAACTAACTGGTAATTGAGAAATTTGCATATTGGGCACATTAGATTTTCTTTAAGAAAAGATGGATAACACACCCAGCATATTGGCTCCAATAAGACAATAGGGTTGGAAGGACAGTATTCTGTTTGAAAACCAGCATGAACCAGTTATAGTGTCTCTCAGTGCGAGTACTAGTGGAATAGTTGAATTACCTTAAAGGCAAGGTTTTAAATCTTATGGGATAGGTCTGTTCCCGTTTTCTCCATGGAACGGGACGTGCCACAATCTCGCCTCGTCCTGACACTTGGGATAGGGAATGTTCCCAGACATTCCGATCAGGATGTTAGTGGAATAGACCCATCCCAACACATGGGATGGTATCCTATTTCGGTGTCCTGTGGGACATCCCGTTTTATCTAAATCCTTGCTTTAAGGTACTTTAGAACCAAGTGCATAAACAATGCTTTTTGAGAAACATTTTGTGTGCGTGAGTCTAGTCCATGGTTCTCCATATTGGTGCATATTGTCCTATACTTGGCACACCATACTATTCTAGTACTATGCTGATAGGGGGCGCACCGACTACCGAGTGCCAAACCAACTCCCATACCAAGTGTACTGACATTGTACTAGAGTGGTATGGCGAACCTTGGTCCAATCAGTCATCTGCGGTCAATAGTTGGCTTTCTATGACATGATATATATTTCTATGAAGCAGTCATCTCATTCCATGGATGGTTTTTTCATCTTCACTTGTAGAGAAGGGAAACTTGTAACATGGTCTTGTAAAGCTCTTGTCAGCAGTTGGTGCTCAAGCTTGAAATTCTTTTTTCAGTTGTTACTGTTACAGTAGTTCTACTTTAATTGTTATATAAATATGCACAATATTGCTCTATGAAGTGGAACTGTCAAAGGACTGAAGTTGCTAGGTTTAAAGCTACAAAAATAATCAAGCATGCTCTTGGGAAGCAGTAGTATGAAAGTGATAGCTCATAATTTACTGTTTGTTGTTACTTATATTTATTCAGGTATTTTATGGGCCTGCAAAAGTGCCTTGGTTTATATTCTGAAAAAGGTCAATATACATCTGATGAAGTTGAACGGTTAGGTGCGTTGTATAACTCACTTAAGGAGCAATACAGTTGGTCATCTGCGGTTAAGGTAAACTAGTTATTCATTATCTTCAGTCCCGGATCCTGGTCCTATTTTGTGTACTGTTTATGGTATTTTTAATCATACCGGTATTACTTCAGAAGATCTCTTTTGTTTATACTGGAGAGTTCTACCCTATTTATTGTATTCTGACTACGTATCATGGTTGCTGATTGTAAACTATGATTTCAGATCAAAATTTTTGGATCACATATTCAATCAAAGCAACAACCTATTTAAAGCACATTCTTTAGTTGTCAACTTATTTCATTTGAAGTGAGTGAGAGTCACACAGGATATTCTAATCAAAAGGAAAAGCTCAAGGTATTCCTTGTTGAAGTATGTAATAGAATACTACTAGATTAAAAATCTTGATTCAAAGAATGGCTATGTTAACTTTGATCTGTGATATCTTTAGGTAATTGTTTCTAACTTACTAATAGTATAGAAAAATGATAAATTGTACATAGAAAAATTGAATTCAATCTGACAAATGCCCCTCACATTTGGGATGTGTTAGAACATGTAGGAATGTGGTTGTGGTAATTTGATACTTTGTGCATGTTACCACTGTTAGTGTCTTAGTGATATTCTAGAATTTAAATTATAGGCCAATAATTGTGAGTTTTGTAAGCGCAATGTATGCATGAGTATTACAAGCAAAGTAATTAATGCTTAGCATTAGGATAACGAGGTCTTGTTTTCATATTCTGTCATTTTCTGCAGTTTCTTAAACCAGCCAGGTGAGCCCCTCATCTCGAGTAACAGTTGCCTGTTCCTTTAATCTGTACTGCAGTTTTCCATATCATTCCTGTCTTTCAATCTGGGCAATATTCTACTCATGATTACCACAATATGTAGTGAGTCCTCTTTTGTTTTTTTTGTGGCTCAGCGAATACCACTGGATTTTTTAGAAGGTGACGAATTTCGGGAGGCAGCAGACTTCTATATAAGGCCTCTACTAACTAAGGTAGTAGGCATTTTGCTCTCATAAATTTATTTTAATTGCATGCACTAATTTGTACTGGATTATGTTTCTTTTTTATTTGTGTATTTCTCATCAGTTCACTATCTTTCTATTGTGCATATTGTAAACGATTATAGCTGACACAGGCATTTTCTTCTGTACTCATTCAGGGTGTTCCTTCATTATTCTCTGATCTTAGCCCACTATATGACCACCCTGGAAAGGTTTGCTGAGTTGTTTGTCATGCAGCATAAAGTATTGAAAACATTTTTTTTCCAGAATTGTAGATTGTACAAAGGAAAGCTTAGGGTATGATGAAGTTCTTCGTCTCCTTGTCAGGCATGCATTCTTGAACAGTTATTTCTTCAGCTGGAAGATTCAATTAAAAAGACAGGATGCTTTCCTGGAAGGTAATCTTGGGACTGCTGTTATGTCAAGGTGTTATTGAAATCATCGTGAACTTACATTTAAATTAACTTCTGATCTGTGAATTGTTTGGTGGAATTATATCATGTTGATTTGATTTAGTTTGGACCCTTGAAGGTATCATCTTATTCGATCAAAATAGTAACAAATGTTGAGATTGAATGAGCTGTTGACTGTTGAAATCTTTTACTCATAAGTAGTTACCTATACTGTTGTATGATAGGTCTAAGAGATCTGTCTTTCTAACATGCCAAGAGAGTCAGTATGAGTTTGTTGCATGTATTTGAATGTCATCTTTTCCAATGAAAAGATATGCCTTAAAATTTGAGAGGAAGAAACCGCAAAATTTGGTTGAATTTTATAATTGATGAGGCTGTTAATGCAGTCAGATGCGTTGGGATGCAGCTCACAAGTAGTTCAACATCCTTTCAGATTCCATTTATATCACATATTGCAACCTCAGCAATATTGCTTTAAAAATTTGCCCGGAATAATTATAGATTATAGATGTCCATAGATCATTTGTTATGTAACAAATCTAGGAAATGCATGTTAAGATGTGCCAGTAGCAGCATAATTTAGGACTAGCAAAATTTTTGGTTATGTGCAACAAATGATATGGTAGAGCCGACCAATTTACATATGGTAAGTCGTACTTGGTTGGAAGGCTTCAGAAAAAGAGAGGATGGGGACCATGATATTTGCCAAAATGGTGAGAAAAAAAATTAAAAAATTTCCTGATGGATTATTTGTTGTTAACAAAACCTGTTGAGGTGTGGTTGATAAGAGTCATTTGAATGGTTCTGTTGTGATGACATTTATGCCAACCAGTAGTGTAGATACTAAATCAGCATTCTGTGTTCTGTTCTTAAATTGGATTCTAATTGACCATCGAGCCCAAGAAGTTTCTTGATAACTATGGTCCATTTACTATTGTCTTAGAAATCACTGCTTAGTCTCTGCCAATTCTTTTATGTTGCATATGTTTATACTGCAAGATGCTTAAAATTTAAATTGGCAAAAATATTCTAATTAAGACCAGACTTTCTAGAGAAAAAAAAATCTAATTCTTATTCTAATGTTAGGACACAAAAGGAGCCTCCTTCAACACTAATGTGGACTTTGTTTTTGGTTTCTCAGGTTTGGCTTTTGTTACTGTCTTTTAACTATAATTTTACTACAAACTATGTCGTACGTGCTTTTATGCTATGGGCCATTGTGTTGGTGCAGCATTATGACAGGCGGGGCCAACAGGATATTGCACTAGCTAAAATTGACGAGGCTATCGAACACACTCCAACTGTGATTGATTTATATTCTGTTAAGGTCTGTTCTCTCTATTTTTGAGTCATCAATCTTTGTCAAGCTTACCTGTCATTCTTGACCGTCTATTATTTTGCAGTATCTTCTGAATGAACAGTGTATTTATTACAACGAGCAAGTATCTTTATTTAGTTAAATCTATTCCAGTGATTGGTTATATTTCTGTTCTAAATCCTGCACAATGCGTATATCATATTAAAACAATGACTCTATCTATCTGCACTGATAAGAAATTCAAATGTTCCTGTTTGAATAATAATCACTCCTTGGAAGTCTTGCATATCTTCTACATGTTCTGCAGAACTTGATAGGTGGCAATTTCTTTGTCCATGCTTTTACCTTCTCCTTTAGGCAGTTGGTGGTGTTGTTATACTGGCAAAAAACCTTGTATTCACTCCGCATTATTTAAAAATGAGTACTAGTGTTAGATTCCATAAGCATTTGTGATGAATTTTGCCGAAGTTTTGCAGATTTCCTTTTTTTTTTTACCTCTATTAAGAAACTTGCAAGCTATTTTATTCCTTTTTGTTTTGTTATCCAAAATCTCTCTAAATTTGTGATGAATTGGTGGACGTTCGGCAGATTTGTAAATTTTTACCTCTACCAGAACCGTTCTTGAACTGGAATAATGCCATCATGAGAACCTTGCTGAAAGGCCCTATCACTGTTGACCCATCATTGCGGCTTGCACATATATGACTAGGAAGACTGTCTTGCACAAGTGTCGCTGCGAACTGTAGCCTGTGGAGTCCTAATGAGATGTCCCAGCAGTTTGGAGGGCACTGTGTAATCGAGTGCACACCTCTTCATGCTACTGCATGGATCTTGCTTGTATCTCAAATGACCAAGATAATCAATTTATGAAAACCTCTTTCTCTTGTCACAATCATTGCACAAGAGCATTACTGCCTCTGCCAGTGTGATATAAGGTTTCAATAATACTAATAAACGCGAAGTATAAATCCTCAAAAGCAATTACCGTAACAATCATTGTTAATTCTTTTTTACATTAACAAAAATGTGCAGTTTATTTTAAAACAAAATATTTGACAGCTTTAATGGCTATTATTAGTAATTCTACAAAATTAAAAAAAAGATAATGATTCCTTACTATGCCTAATAACTCATAGTGTTGATGATAGCCACATAATTAGCATTTTTTAAATGTCTGATTTGTAAATGAACAGGAGGCGGCAGAAAATGTTGCAATGGTTTTTACTTTAAACTTGTGCATGCTCAAAACATTTTTAATTAGAACAAGAAAGTTTTTTGTTTTATCCTTGCAAACCAGGTTATCACTTTATAACACTGTTCATGAGTTTATTTTTATGTCATAATTGTGTGGTTAATTTTAAAAAGTGTTTTAGATGTACATGAATATATTGGCTGCACATCCTTCTGTTGTGTTGGATATAAATAACTGATGGTGGGGCTAGCATGGAGCAATTAATGATATGGTTGGTGCCTCTTGCTTGTAGGTAGTTATAACTTTCATGGTATAAAGATTCTTATAGTTTGGAGATATCCTGCAATGTTATATGCATATTGAGAATCTAAGAAACAATTTTAGTTTAATTGGTATTTCATCACCATGATCATTACATTATGTGATAGCTAATGATGACCATTGCAATAGCATTTCCCCCCCAAAATCAGTCATATACAATAACAAAATAATATTACAAAATTGTAGAATGTTGATTAGTTATTTAAACTTTGATTGGATTTATATTTTCACATGCTCCTCGACCTGCATGTAAAACATGTCCCAAGCTACTAGTCTGATAAAAACAGGGAGTTCTTGCTGCAGAACTAAATCTTAAGTTCTAATTGATCTCTCTCTCTCTCTTTTTTTTTCTTTTTTTTTTTTTAAAGTTAAAATTCAATTGGCATCTTATACGTTCTCTTTGACATCATAGTTCAGCAGCTTCAGCTCATCTGCATTCATCTGAGCTACTTTATAAGCCTTTCTATGTTTTGATTCTTATTGATCATGGAGTGTTTAATTTCAACAATCTTGAGAAATCAGGATCATGGTTTGGAAGTTTAGCACTCATGATATACTACTAGATGGTAACGTCCTTTGTCATGTGCTTATATAACAAGTATTATGTATCGTCCTCTGTCATGTGCTTATATAAAAAGTAAAATTATGTTATGCTTTTTGCTTTGAAATAGCAAATTGATCATCTTCTACATTAACATACTATCCTTTTGATCACAGGGAAGAATATTAGAACATGCAGGTGATTTAGCTGCTGCTGCTGCTTTGGCAGATGAAGCTAGGTCCATGGATCTTGCTGACCGTTACTTAAACAGTGAATGTGTCATGCGCATGCTTCAAGCTGATCAGGTATGTTGAAAGATCCGAAACCAAAGATCTCCTGCCTACTATGTTGTACGGTTCTTTTCTTTCTTATGTGAAACTAAATTTTCTTGTAAGTCTTTTGTTGATTAAGGTTGGGTTAGCAGAGAAGACAGCTGTGTTATTTACAAAGGATGGAGATCAGCACAATAACCTGCATGACATGCAATGCATGTGGTGCGTTGTTGTTGCTTTATTTGCCAAGTTTTAGTTTTCTTTATGTCATTCTTATGTGATTCATGTATTGCGGGAAGGTATGAACTTGCTTCTGGTGAGAGTTACTTCCGTCAAGGTGATCTTGGGCGCGCTCTGAAAATGTTCTTGGCTGTTGAGAAGCACTATGCAGACATGACTGAGGATCAATTTGATTTCCATTCTTACTGTCTACGTAAAATGACCCTGCGTGCCTATGTGTCAATGCTGAAGTTTCAAGATAAGTTGCATTCACATGAATACTTTCGTAAAGCCGCAGCAGGAGCTATCAGGTGAAGCTGCCATTTAGTATAATTTAGTTATTTATTTAACCAAACTCTTGATACTGCTAAGACGCACGTTCTAATGCCTTAACTTTCCTGTTTGCTGTAATCTTGATTGTTAGCGATGAAATTTTTGGTAATCTGTCTCATTGCCATCTCATTAATCTATAACTGCAATCTGATTTAGTTATGCTATGTGCTGGTATCTTAATTAGTTCTATATGCTTCCTTTTTTCTTTTTAAGAATATGGTGGTTATTCATCACTGCTCCGGTTTGAACCTGAGACCTCTCACTTGCTGAGGAAGGTGCCAACCAGCTGAGCTAACAGTTGCTGGTTATCAGTTCTGCTTGCTTGAAATTAAATTTACTTGTATGTTATTTTTCTCTCTTCATGTCAACTGCCTTTTTTTTTTTTGTTGGTGGGGGGGGCGGGTGGCTTTGTGTGTGTCCTTGTATGTTTTAGCCACATGTTGTCTTGCTACGGCTAATGTCTTTAATGAAGTTTTGGTCGGGTTTCACATTCTTATTTTCTTTCCATTTTGCAAGCATCTAGTCTTATTTCTTATATTTTCCTTCTATAAGGTGTTTTGGTTCTTGGTACGTAGTTTGTTTTCTAAAATGTATGATGTGCTAAAATCTGGATTAAAAATGAATAGGGGGTATGATTTTTCTGTTCAATATATTTAGGAGGTTACTTGAAAATATTCCTAGTTTGTTCTCCATGGAAGCAAATGCTGAATGTAGGAGACATGCTGTTGCTCATTGGAGTCATTAATTATGCTATATGATACTGGAAGCTACTGCTCCTTGCTTATGTTGTAATGTTGTTGTTGTTGTTGTTTTTTCCTTTTTTGTGTGTGTGTGTGTGTGTGTGTGTAGATTTGTCTTTTTATTCAACTTTTAGAAAATGTGATTAATTATATATTACTTATGCAAGTGTAGATGCTACATGAAGTTGCATGATTCTCCAATAAAAGCAACAACAGAAGAGGGTGATGAAATGTCAAAGTTGCCTCCTTCACAAAGGAAGAAACTGAGACAAAAACAAAAAAAAGCTGAAGCTCGTGCAAAGAAAGTAATGTTCCCACTCTTTTTGTCTCAGAAATTTCTTAGAAATCTCAAGATTTAGATGTTTTCCATTATAATATCCTTGATATCTTTCAGGAGGCTGAAGAAAAAACTGAGGAGGAAACGACTTCTGGCTCATCAAAGTCTGGAAAGCGACAACATGCCAGACCTGTTGATTTAGATCCTCATGGGGAAAAGTTATTGCAGGTAACAGTTTAATTTGGATTTTTGGTTAATCTGTGTTCTATGGTTTATTATTCATGATGAAAAGCCTGCTCCTTCCTCTTTGGTGTGGATTTGAAAATATAAACCATCTCTGCCGCATTGAATGTCTTACACCACTGGACCAGTAGCCAGCGAGTGGTTAATTCTGAATTTTGTATATAATTTTTTTTTTTCTTTTACAGTAGGTGAGGCGGTTTGTATTCAAATTATAATGTTAAGAAAATTTCAAGTGGTTGGCACCACACAGTTATCATCTGAATAAGTGTCTTGATACATAATTTTGCAAGGCAGGTTGAGGATCCATTATTGGAAGCTACAAAGTATTTGAAGTTGCTCCAGAGTAACTCTGCAAGCTCATTGGAAACACATATTCTTTCTTTCGAGCTAAACATGAGAAAGCAAAGGATTTTACTTGCTTTTCAGGTAACTCTATATTCAGCAGCAAATGTTGTACTCTCATTCCTTGATACATGTTCTTCAAGATATTTATGTATGCATGAATTCTCATTCCAAATCTCTTTAGACCTTGATATTTATGCATTTTCCAGATGCTTGGAAATGCATTTAGTTGTATTTAGATTGTTTCAGATTTTTCCTTAATGCCTGTTGAAATGAACTAAGAGAAGAACATAAGTATGCCACATCTGTTGTACAATTGATTAATGGTACCTGAGTTATCTATCTACTGAGTCAATTTGATGGAAAGGGCAAAATTCAGATGTCAACAGCTGAGATATCTCGGCTCGGCTGTAATCTTTGATGTTTGCAAATTCTGACCAAGAAATGAGGAAAAACAGAGGCAAACCCTGAATCAGGTTCATTGGTTTATTGAACTTGAGTTCAATCAATCATGTCTCCTGTTGTATCAAACATGCTAAGACTTGCGTGTACTTGTCGTATCTTCTATCAACCGATGCCTTACTTTGTGCTAACATATAACTAAATTTTTTGTCTTAATTTTTGTATATTTTCAGGCTGTCAAGAAGCTGCTTAAGTTGGATGAGAATGATCCTGATTGCCACCGGTGTTTGGTATGTGACCCCAAAAGTTCTAGCATAAGTTTTAGTATGCCTAAAGCTTTTAAAGTTCTCTTATTATTTCCATGACATATCTGGAAATGATTTTTCACAGATAAGATTCTTTCATAAAGTCAGCAGTTTTCCTTCCCCAAGAACTGACACAGAGAAACTAATTTGGAGTGTCTTAGAATCAGAACAACCGGACATAAGGTTACCACTGCATGCCCCTTTGTTGTTGCAAATTTGCATTCTTGTTTGGAGTTTTAGTGAGTGTTCTAGTTCTTTTCTTTTGCAGTCAGTTGCATGGGAAGTCACTTATTGAAGTTAACCGGTCTTTCCTTGAGAAGCACAAAGGTTTTGTTCTTGCACTGTATGTGGTTTCTTAGATTATAATCCCATGGTGGTATTGATCCAATTTATATGGACACAGATTCTTTGATGCATAGAGCTGCAGCTGCAGAAATGCTTCTTGTTCTGGAGCCGGAAAAGAAGCTTGAGGCAATTAAGCTAATTGAAGATTCTACAAACAAACTGGCACCAGTGTAAAGTTCTCCCAAATTGTCAATAATCATACATTCAACAATCAGCATTACATTCTGCAAATTTTGAAGCAAAAATGAAATGATCCTTGAATTCTTGTTAGCAGAGATGGGGTGCTGGGACCAGTCAGGGAATGGATACTTGATGAATGTATTGCAGTCCACAAATTGCTTGAGACAGTATTTATTGATAAAGATGCTGCTTCCAGTGAGTGCCTTGATGCATGAAGTTCATTAAGTATTGTACATTCATGCTGCAATATATTTAGCATTATAGGAGTTTGATTGTGAATACATTTACAAGGTACAGAATATCTATCTATCTTTTGCATTATTATTATTTTTTTCCTGCTGTAGGATGGAAAGCACGATGTGCAGAATATTTTCCATACTCAACATATTTTGGAGGCTGCAGGAGCTCAGCTGTTGCTTATTCTGTAAATGACAATGTACAGAATGCACCAGAAAATGGAGTTCTGGCCTATCAAGAAGCTAAAAACGAAGACTCTCACTCGTTGAATGGGAAATTGCATGCCTTCAAGGACCTGACCATTTAATAGTATAGCATGCTCTCTTTGGCTAACACGTACTGGAATTAGAGGGGCTTGATAGATACACAGCAAGAGTTGCACCGGTGGAATCCTGCTGCGCACAGGGAAGAGAATCACTGGGGAACGGGAATGGTTTTGCAAGAGCGCCACTCAGGGACTTTTGTCGGCACATTGCTGTAGAGTTATGTAGTTGATTTGAGACTAACATCTCGAATAGCTCTTTGTATTACACTCATTAGTCTGTTCGAAAATTGTATTATTATTAATCATTGGGAAAATGATGAAAGGGGGTCTTCACCTTCATCATTCCATCAGCGATTTGGCCATGGTGAGGTACAGTAGCTTGGAGCTTTTTATGACCGCAGGTTCAGCGGTCTGACAGCTCGAAGGATAATATTCTTTAAGCAGTGGGTTGATGGTATTTGTCTGGTTGTACTCAGCACTTCATATGGACGACTATTTTTACGTGACTTGTGTTGCTATTCAATTAAAAATTTTGGCATAAACTCTGTATTATTTAATTTGGTCTTCCAAGATGAAAAAATACGTGATACTCTGAAATCTGATTTCCTTACTCAGGGATAATGCATTCGTCATTACTCTAGGCCATTTTCTTAGGACGTAGTTGTGGCAATGCTTGGATTGAATATATAATTTTTCGGATCACTGGCACCAAAGCTGGTGGGATTGGCCTGTGTATTTCATGGATGAGGTGCATAAGCTATAATTATCAGGCTGCTCGTTGGAGAATTATTCCTACAGGAAAATGAAATTACTGCAGTTTTGCTGCGTTAAGCATGCGGAACTTTTGCCGGCACTCTTCCAAGTGGTGTATTTTATCGCTGACTCTCGCTCTCGCTCCCTCTTTTGCGGAAACATTGACACGAAGAGCAGGGGTGCCACACCAAATTTTCTGTGCATGTATTTATCCTGATAGTTTTGGAAAATCAAAGTAGACTAATGTATCGTCTGTCATAATGCTGAAAAACCATTTATTTAGCTTTTTTAAATTTCTTTTAGCATAGGTACGGTATTTAAATTTTTCCATCAATGTCGATATTTCTGTTGTAGATTATCAATCTTAATGTTTGGTCATTATAACTTGACTACAGAGCAAAGTCTAGGAACTGTCGAGGGGAAAGCAATTGAAGTATCAAGCTAGATCCGTGTGTTCTTGAAGCCCGGTTCGGTTCTGACGAGGCTTAAGAGTGGACGGTTGTCTTGTTTTGGGTCCGAAGTATGCGGATTTATTCTTGATCTACATGCCTTTTCTGGCCGGCTATAGGCCAGATCCAACTAAGTCTAATTTGTGCAAAAGGATCCTTCCACCATGATTGTTGTGATCCTCCATCCAAGCTTGGGGCAAACGTAGACCCATTCAACCATTGTTTTTTCCAATCTTGGTCGATCGGTGCTTGAATCAGACCTCAGGGTGCAGGTTGTTTGAGTAGATACATTTTTGAAAATGCACATGGCTGGGCTTTGATTCATTTCTAAATATATATGGTGTTTTAACCTAGATTCGTTGGTTTTGTGGCATCATTCTATTATATAGTATTGGTATATAGAATGATATGAGATGATAAGATGTATCGAGTGTTAGTATGATATAAAATTTTATTGATTCTGCATGGTATGGTACTGATTGGTGCAGTAAATCTAGATCTTTATTTTCTTAACTCAATTTACATACCAAAATTTAGACAAATTAGAGACTTCGACATCAAAATTAGGCCATGCGGATACCATAAAATTGGACCTGACCAAATCTATGAAAATTAGAGCATAGCAGATGAGTCGAGACTCAAGCTGGGCCTGATCGTTTGTCGTGCGGGCCACCTTCAAACAAATATAACATCCCGTTTTGGTGTTAATCTGCATTAGTTGTCATTATTATTTCTGTTAGAAATCTACCCATCTGATCAATGAACTCTGGAGGGGTCCACCTGTGGATGTCGTCCTTTCCTCGAACCGTGCCGTCCCTAAACCGCGGCGTTAGATATTCCCACCCCCTTTCCTTGACTCCCCTTCCTTCCCACTCGTAGCCCCCGTTTCGCGCGCCGAGGGGATCTGCCTGGATCGAAGGGGGTTGGAATATCAAGAGGCCGGTGGTGGCGATTGCGTCTCCCCGATTCGCCGCCGGAGACTCTTCCCCTACGGTCCCTCCCCTCTCACAAGCCTAAATCTCCACCTCTAACCCTAACCCTAACCGTAACCTTTCATCCCTTCCGTCTCTCACTTTTATGCTCTTTCCGACGTCTCTCTCAGGTATAATCCTGATCCTGACCCTCTGAAATTGATTAGATTATTATCATACCCGATGCTGGTTGAAGGATTGATCTTTAGATGTTCCTTTTCTGTATCCTTTTCATCTAATTTCGTTCTCCAGTTGCTCTCGGAATGTTTTTCTTTTAATGGATTGACTGACCTTATCAAAATTTAGATTTTCTACAAGTTTTCTCCGATAATTATGGAGAATGACATTCATCTGAGGTGAGAGAAAAAGGGAGAAATTTTTTGGTCGATTCAACCGGACTTAGGGTTTTGCTAGTTCCTTTTGCCAGCCAAAAGTGCGATCTGGATAATTGTTCTAATTCGAATTTAGTGCTTCTGGTGTTCGATTCTTCACAAAATTGATGGTTCCTGATGTGCTGGTGATGTTCCATATCCTTCCCGTTTGATGGGTATAGTTTGTGTATATAAACTGAATAACAGCCATATTTTTTTTTTTTTTTTTTTTTGAGTGGAAGGGAGGCAATTTATTGTTGAAAGAAATAATATTTACAGCTAGCTGACCAGCCTTTGTTCAGGGCTGTTCACCATCTAAAGGGTCTCGAGTTAGAATATTACACAAGTCATCATTAGAGTGTGAGCGTAGAACTTGCACCCTCTGTAGTAACAGCGAGAAGAGAATAAAAACAGAGATGTCAGATCGAGAATTTGGACAGCGATTAAAGGCAATTAGAATTTGAATATTAAGAGTATAACTTGTTTGCGCTTCTCATTTTGTCATTAGCATCTGCCAAAAAAAGTCTTGTGAATGTTTATGATGTCTTGATTTTGGAAGCTATAACTTTGTTCCTATTGCACTCGATTCAGCTCCTCCTGCATTGCATTCAAGTTATGTTGTACTGCTTCTTATTCTTCTTCCTTTTTTTATTAATTTTTCCTGGGTTTTAGTGCAACTGCCAGTACGTTAGCTCATTGTTGGGCAGAAAGAATCAAGAATGACCAAAACTTCATCAAGAAACAATGGTTGCCTCACTCAAAGGCGGCAGTGCCCATGTGGGGATGAACAATGTTATATTAGAATTGAGGGAGATGAAGAAGACACATCAGTGGAACCTATGGTGCCTGCGGATCCAAACCTTATCAATGCAGCAGCCCATACTTCTTCTGAGGTTGCTTCAGCTGACACCCCTCCATATGTAGGGCAATCTTTTCGAACTGATGATGAGGCCCAAGAATTTTATACCAACTTTGCACGGAGGAATGGTTTTGCAATACGGCGAGAGCGCTCCAAGGGGAACCCAGCTCATCCATTGGGAGTTTATAAACGGGAGCTTGTGTGTCATCGTGCCGGTGTATCTCTGCCCAGGAAGACAGCCGAACTCAAACGGCAGAGGAATAAGAAATCATCACGTTGCAAATGTGAGGCGCAGATGATTATTAAGAAGAATGTCTCGAAGGGTGTAACTCGGTGGGTTGTTGTTCATTTCAGTAATGTGCATAACCATGAATTGTTGGATAGTGATGAAGTACGACATCTACCTGCTTATCGGAATATTTCATCGGTTGACCGTGAGCGTATCTTATTTTTTGCAAAGGCAGGTTTCACTGTGAATCTTATAATGAGGGCTCTTGAAATGGAGAAGGGACTGAAACCTGGTCAGTTGACATTCACAGAGAGGGATCTGAGAAATTTCCTTCAGGCCTCCAAGAACATCAATCGAGAAAATGAGGGAGCAGAACTTGTTAAAGCTTGCAAGGCTATTAAAGAGAAAAGCCCAGATTTTCGTTATGAATTTACACTGGACATGAATGATAAGCTTGAGCATATTGCTTGGTCATATCCTGACTCTATTCGGGCATATAAGGTGTTTGGAGATGTTGTGGTATTTGACACAACATATCGTTTGTATGCATATGACAGGCCATTTGGAGTGTGGTTTGGTGTTGACAACTATGGAAACACCATATTTTTTGGTTGTGTTCTACTGCAAGACGAAAAGCCAGCATCATTTGCATGGGCATTGCAGGTTTGTCTACTATACTTTATCGATGTAAATTTCAAGTATTCTTTATCCTTCTCCCTCTTTTTTGACCCTGTAGAGAAGTGAAAGAAGTTGACAACCTTAATTCACCAATGTCATGTCGGTTTTTTAATTCAACTGATATTTTTCCTGCTCTTTTCTTATAGGCATTTGTTCATCTTATGGATGAGAAGGTCCCGCAGACAATGGTTACAGATCTAGACATGGGACTTAGAGAAGCTATAATGAACGTGCTGCCAGACACGAAGCAAGCATTCTCTACATGGCATATCATGTCTAAGTTACCAAGCTGGTTTTCTACATTACTTGGTTCTCAATATGAGAGGTTTGTGTCCGAGTTTCATGGAGTATATAATCTGGAGAGCGAGAATGATTTTGTGCACCAGTGGGGTCAGATGATTAATGAGTTTGGACTGGGCTCAGATAGACATATAGCTATACTTTCATATCATCGGGAATATTGGGCATTACCATTTCTCCGAGGCTGGCTTTTTGGGGGATTACTGACCACTGGTTTTTCGTTGTCAATCAAGGCATTCTTTAAAGGGTTTTTGGTCTCACAAACACGTCTTAAGGATTTTGTTGAACAGGTATCCTTTTTCCTGCTGATTTTGAAATTAGCAAACTTCTTTCTCATGTTTTTTTGCCCCTTCTCGAAATATTTTCATTTTCTTTTTTCCTTGTTTCTTTGAAGGTAATGGTTGCAATTGATTTACAAAATCAAGCAGGGGAGGAAGCAACAATGCGACAAAACTATCAAAATGTCCAAATCAAAACATGCATGCCCGTTGAAGAACACGCATCAAGTGTTCTGACACCTTATGCATTTGAAATGTTTCAAAGAGAGCTTGTGTCATCTACACAATTTGCAGTTTACGAAACCCAAAGAGACACTTATCTCGTTCGCCACCACTTGAAGACTGATGGAGGACACCTGGTGAGCTGCATTCCAGCAAACGAAGAGATACACTGCAGCTGCAAAGAGTTCGAGTTTTCTGGAATAATGTGCCGACACTCTCTTCGAGTGCTTTCGTTGAAGAACTGTTTCATGCTTCCAGAAAAATATCTGTTGATTCGATGGCGTCGTGAAAGCTCATTGTTTCCTAAGAGTAGCGGTTATAAGTATCGGTCCCAAGCTCTGCGTTCGCTTGCTTCAATCATAATACAAGAATCATCATTAACAAAAGATCGTTTTGATTATGCACAGTGGCATATGAGCAAGCTTCTTACTCATGTGAGGGACATGCCAACCGTTGATGAAGGTGCTTCAGATTTGGAGCCAGTTTCATCGTTGGATGCAACGGTGGATGTCACCCCTGTACGGTCCAGAGGAAGGCCCAAAAAATTAAAAGCTGCCATTGACATACCAAAGGAGATGCAAGCATTGCAGGAATCACAAGCATTGCCTGAAATGCAAGTATTATCAGAAACACAAGATTTATCAGAGACGCAAGCATTGTCATAGTTGATTGCATGTGAAGAAGTGAAGTCTGCTTCTCTTCATGTAGTCTCTGATTTGACCAAAATGCGAAGCCATGTTTTATACTTTTCCAGTATCATGCCTTTAGCAAGTTTAGATTAATGATTTTGTAGGCCACTTAGAGGCAGAAAGCGCTTCTTGGAAAGTGATATTGCTCAATCCTGATCGGAAGATGATATGACTGTTCATAAATGCAAGCTTTTCAAATCCATTGCTCGTTTTGTTCTGAGCCAAATATCATGGACTTTTAAGCAAATGGTGGATGACTGGACAATGTATCTCGTAGAACAGTACAACGATGTGGGAGTAAAACGCATGACGGTGAACAAATAAAGCAACCAATTGTGCAATTGTTGAGTTTGGGATGCATTAAGCCTCTAAAGGAGAGAGAAAAGTCACACCACTTTGGATGAGGAAGGGAAAACTCCAATGCATTAACGCATATTTATTTGCCAAACAAGTGATACAAGAAGCATTGAGCATCAGTAATTTTAAGATTGCATGGGATTCACGTATAGAAAAGCAGCATGAGAAAAAATCTTACCATGCTGAAGGCAAGATATAAGATGTCGTTAAGTGCTTTCTTCCAAGAAAGTGTTGTCGAGCATTGTATATCTTGCCTTTAGCTGTTCTTACACTAGTGCAAGGAAGAACACAACACAATTCATCGGCAACAGCCATCACTTCGTCTTCTTGATCATCATGAAACTTGAAAATATTGTAGCTCTGGCACTTATCAAATCTAGGAACTTTGAGAACTGGAACATGCCCACTTTTTTTCACGTCAGAGACCGTCCCTATAATCTACAGGGATAAGAGCACTGAAAGTTTCATCATTGTTTTTGGTCCACGGATGCCCTTCAGCATAATGATTAGTGGAGAAGTCTTCAGTTAGTCGTCCACGATGAACCAAAACTGCATACTAACTGAACAAAAACCATCCATCATCCTGGACATCCTCCAACGTTCTTCCTTGTGATTACAGCGAGCTTTACTAATTAATTATAAGAATGCTGCTACCTGTCCAGTAAGGGGTGCAACATCTATAGGGTGGGGTGGGGTACATGAGTGTGTCACACTGGGATTAGGCCAATCAAGAAGCTGAAGCTGGTGTACTCTAGCCTTTTACTAATTATAAAGAGCATCATTTCGTGAACCCAAAACAGTGCATCATTGACAACACATATGTAAGTGTATAATCCCGATCATTTATTTATTTACGTGCATTAGAGTTGAAAGCACCACGTTTTATATCTACTATGTTCCATCATTGGTCATGGATAGATGAAGCGAATCCACCGAGGAAAATTAGCCATAACCTGAAGATAAACTGGGGGCTTTATTTATTCCAAAGGGAAGTACACCATGGATCAAACAAACTCTGAACCAAAGTGGAAAGGAAAAGAAAGAGTACCGAAAGGGTGCTGCTCCTCTAAAATCACATCTTCTAATCATTCCACAGAGATTGGCATCTGAATGGGATTAGCAGTGGAGATGTTGTGGGGCTGTTCATTGTCAAATGGATAGAAAAGAACTTTGCGGTAGCATGTGAACCGTGGCTTGACAGGGCATTCGATGATCGACTTGCCATCCTTGTCGACGCAAATGTAGATCTCGTAGAGCTGGAAGTAGCCCCATGGTCCCTTGCTGCAGCGAAGCACCGGAGTTGCTTTGATCCCCTCTGCGATGGCGCTCTCGATATCGCTGATGTCATATAGCTTCCAGGATGACTGCAGGATACCTGAATCCAGTAATTTAAAACAAATATATACTGTATAAGTCCCAAGATTTTTTTTTTTTTTATTCATTTAAATTGTGTACTAAGAATTCTTGATTACTGGATGAGTGGATAAGGTCCTGTTTTTTGACATCTTAAACTGCTCAGGAATCCTGGCCATTCTATCCTATGAAAATTCCAATTTAAGTCTTGTTTGGATATTCCTATATGGTCAGGTCGGAAATCTTATAGAGCTTATGGATTGGGTCGTCCATTTAAACATGGTCTTGTATCAATCAAATATCACCTAGCTTAACTACTATGGAAATATTAAAAAAAAAATCTTCACAAGTCTTTTTTTCTTCTTTCAGCCCAAAGATTAATATTTAGATTGGGTTTGGACAGGCTCTTAAAAAATGTAAGATAGGTGAGCCAACAGACCCAATACCAGGGAATTCGCAGCCTAATCCTCTAAAAATATCCAAATAGGCTCGAAAGATACAGTTTTGTATTTTGGAACGTTTTGATGAGCCATCATTTGGCTTTAATTGAATTCTTTGACTAGATTTAAGGACTCTAGAGAGGGTGAATAGCTTTTTCTTCTCTTCCTTTTTCCTTCTTTTTCCATACAAAGAGGTCATTGGCAGGCATTTTCCTCTCTAAAGTGGAAAAGAATTCATGTTTGTTTAAAGAGAAATGACTTATAATTTGGAAATGTAATTCTTTTAGAATGCACGCAGATACAAAAAAGAATCATTTTTTTGAAAAAAAAAAAAAGATTTTGAATATGTTGCATAAGAACACCATATCAGCATGCAACATGAATTAAATCGAACTCGTCTGTCACCTTAACACGACTCTTATAGATTAATGTTTCTCGGATCAAATTTGCACTAAAAAATTACCATTCTTGTTTAGGAGGTAGAGTGGGTCCACCCTGGTCCTGAGCTGGAGCGCGGTTTCGAAGTAAGCAGTCTCGTTCATGCCGGAGCACACCCCATACGTCTTCCATGTGCTCTTCCAGTTACCTATTCCATTGTTGCTGGGGCACTTGATATTGCTCCAATACGAATGGAGGTCATCCATCAAACTAGAGAGCTGTTAATTTTCACGTCAAGCATCAATTAATTATTCTTCTCTGCATGACCAACCCTTAAAAAACATTTTGTACGTGCAAAAAAAACAAAAGAAAAAAAAAAAAGCTAAAAAGAGATTTCAAATATTTTGTTTGGACAAACTAAGAAATTTCTGCACCGTTCAGATTATGGGGAAAAGAAGGAAAAAAACTCCGTGTCTTCTCTGGTTCATGTGTCAAAACTTTGAGGAGTGGCATCAACAACTTATGTCCATGATAATTAATACATGATGTTTTATGGTTCATGTTGTGCATACGTGTTAAGATTACGGTATCTTCTCCTCTCCACCGCTCGCAAGGTATTGTCCACTTTTTCCAACGGCGCCGCCCGTACGGGCCGCACGCGATCGACAGGTCACGATTTTGTCCTCTCAACCCCTATGGGCAAAAGGCGCCTCACGGGGCAAGAGGGAGCCCGCACTACTTAAGCACATGCACACACCAGAGTTGTTCGATGTGGGACTATTAAGGGAGGTCCCCCCACAGCCTGCCACAACATGCCCCCCACTCTGGAGGGTGCATGTGTGGACAGGGGGCGGGTGCCCCCTTCCTGGCGCGCCACTGTTGTGCACACGTGTTAAGGTTACGGTACCTTCTCCTCTCCACCGCTCGCAAGGTATTGTCCGCTTTCCCCGACGGCGCCGCCCGTACGGGCCGCACGCGATCGACAGGTCACGGTTTTGTCCTCTCAACCCCTCTGGGCAAAAGGCGCCTCACGGGGCAAGAAGGAGCCCGCACTACTTAAGCACATGCACACATCAGAGTTGTCCGATGTGGGACTATTAAGAGAGGTCTCCCCACAGCCTGCCACAACGTCCTGCAGGTGTCGGATGTCCCGCCGGTGTCAGACGTCCTGTCGGTGTGGACTATTAAGGGAGGTCCCCCTACCTGGCGCGCCAATCTGTTGGGGCCAATCCCCTCGTCGCCTGGTCGTCGGGAACGAGTGCCTGCAAAAAAAAGTCCACACCGACAGGACGTCTGACACCGGTGGGACATCCGACACCTGCAGGTCGTACGACGCTGACATGACACCTGGCGCCGACAGGACGTCTGATTCCGACGGGACGGGACATCTGACACCGACTGGACATCTGACGCCAGCGAATCGCTCGGCATTTATGAGACGCCAGACATCATATCGACCCCCGGTACGGTTGGAACTTGGCACACAGTGAATCCACTCCTTTTCGCCCGGCGTTACTGCCCAAACGAAGACATCGGCCAGCGCACCGTTCGACTAAGGAGTGGAGGGGGGCAACTGTTGGGGATTACCGACCGACCCCGCTCATACCGACTCATAGTCGGGCATACCCGACCGACCGACCAACCGACCGACCGATCGTCGGGCGTCATTACCGACCGATTAACGGCTCTCTACCGACTGCACCAGGGAGTCCGACGGCCGACTCCCGCAACGTGCCCGACTGACTGTCGGAGGGGTCCGAATCTCCACCCGATGCCACTCAGCCGGCCACCGACCTAAGGTCGGTCGACTCCTCCGATCGCCGTACTACTGCCAGAGGCTGTCAGTCCTGACAGCAGCATGCGGCACTGCCACCTAAGGGCACCATCCCGCCTAGGGCATTGTCAACCCTAGTGATTTGACAGCCCCACGGCGATGTGACACCTTCACGGCGACTCTGACATTCTACAGTGAATTGACAATTCTTCAATTGTCCGCGCCATTAATGACGGCGCCATACCGTGCTCCACTATATATATCGAGGAAGGCAACAGTGCTAGGGGCCTTCCAAGAAAACTCTCAGGCTTGCTCCCTTTCTCTCTCTCAATTGGGCTCTCTGTCTTCATTTCACTGTTGCCCAGTCTCCTCTCTGACTTGACCGTCGGAGGGTCCCCGCCGGAGCCGCCTCCGGTCAGTGTGGACTTTCTTTTGCAGGCACTCGTTCCCGACGATCAGGCGATGAGGGGATTGGCCCCAACAGTTCATGTTCCTTCTTTGGTCCTGCCAATTAAATCACTTATTGTCGACTAAAATTCCGTGAATTAATACATATATAGTGACCCACTCCAGTTTCTGCATTGCTCTTCCAATTCGTCACCACTTGACGTGTGGAAGGGCTGGACATGCACGTCTTCCACCTCTGAATGAGGTAAGAAGAGCGAAATTAACTTAGCAGCACTACAGCTAAATGATCCATGATTCTACTTGTGATGCTATACCTGTTTCACATCAAAGGAAGTACCATTGCACTTGGTAACGGCCTCCCCGGTGTCGCTGTTATAGGTCCACAAGCCCCTAACAAAGAAGTCATTCTTCGGTGGTCCTGTTGTTGGCATGCAACAAGTTGATTGAGAACAGTATGCTCCAGGCCACTGCACATGCCCATTATACCCAGCCATAAGTTTTCAGATGGTATTCCAGAGAGAGAGAGAGAGAGAGAGAGAGAGAGAGAGATTTGCTTTTTATTTTCTAAGAAAAAAAGATAAGAAGAGCAATCGTAAATTTGCTCTAGAGGAAATTGAAAAATATGAGTCCCACTGTAGAAATATCATGATGATCGTACTTGGCGTAAAATAAATAACTAGTTTTTGATGCAAAGTTGGAATTATTATTTATTGTCCTCTGGCATGCACACTACAAGAAAGTCAGAGGACGAAAAAATGAGAAACTATATATATATATATATATATATAAAGAATATTACTAAAATTGTGGACTTCAATCAAAAGTGTTACCCATGTTTTTAGTTAGACATCTTTATGTAAGTAATTGATGATGCACTGAAGTAATGAATCATGAATTAGGAAGAACCCCTTGGCCATCTAGTTAGGCTGGATGTTGGCACCTTCATCTCTTAATTATAAGATGCCTAATCCTATATATGGTCAGCTGGATATGCCAACTTCGCCTGTATATATACCATTTGCCGTGCAAGATCTGTAATGACCGTGAAAGGTAGCGCATCAATATTTCAAACAAAATATTGGAATAGAGAAGGCGGTACCATGAGAACTAGGAGGAAGAAATCGAAGCTTTTAGCGTTGATCAAGGGAGAGACAAATAGCACTCCCAAGAGAAATGCTACCACTACGCCAGATACGGTGCTACTTCTCTTCGCTTCCATGGAACACTTGGAAAGAGATGCCAATAATGATGAGATGGCCATCGGTGTGGTCTCTAATTATAGACCCCGGCCGGCCTACCCTACTACGGCAGACATGAGCAAACCATCACGTGCTTAAATCTGTTCATGATAAGACTCGATGCACAATAATTATCTTATATTGCATGGGCCTAAGTATGTTTCAGCTGTGACGCGTGTCCCGCATGCTGGAATCTCGCATAGGTGGTCATCCAAATCCACGAATAAAATTTTAATGATCGAACTACCGTGAAAGAATTTATGATCGAATCATCACCACATCTCCAAAACATGTTACGCACACATAAAATATTAAAAAAATAAAAATAAATAAAATTTAAAAAATTATGTGATGTTTATCAAAACTGTTTAGATATTTTTTTAATTTATTTATTTTTATTTTTTTAATATTTTAATATATACGTTTAAAAAATATGGTAGATGATGATGATCTGATCAAAATTTTTTTATAATCGATCTGATCATAAAAATTTTATTCCAAATTCATCATCTTTGATCTCTTTGCCTGTAAATACATTAATATTCTCAAGACGTCGCATCATTTAGTTTGCAAATCGCAAGACGAAATATGCGGCAACCATGAATGGGATTTCCCTGTATAGCTCCGTGTTAGGTGTGACCCCGCTGGTCTAATAATTTCAGATCTCAGCCGACAGTTCTGCATTGAGAGATCCAATTATTTGTCTTGACCCACCAACCACTGGGGCCTCCTATTAAGCCACGTGAATGTCCGAGTTCCCACCACTGTACCACTTGTCTGACACTGAAATGGATTTAGAGGCTACACCCACCTAAATAATCTTCTATTAAACCACGTGAATGTGGGGAGTTCCCACCACTTGTCTGAGACTGAAACGGATCTTGAGGCTATGCTCAGCTAAATAAACCTATTTAGAAGATCAACTAGTACGCCTATCCAAGAAGATTGGATAATGGCATTATTAGCCCAGCCGATGATTCTTTTTTTTTTTTTTTTTTCTGATTTGAGTTAAAGTAAACCAAATGAGTGACTTGGAGCTGCGATTGCATTTGTTACGACAGTCATCCAGTGACATGATACCGAGGAGAGAGAAAAAAATATCCAGATTTTATCTTTTACGCTTAAGAGCAATGGATATATTTTTTTTATGATACTCATCGTTGGATCACTTTCAGCATAGCTTTCAAAAAATTATAAACTAAATAATTTATCCATCTCCATAGATTTCAAAGTAATCATTATATCATCTACTTGTAAATTCGTATGAAGAAAGATGAATCTCTCTTTCTCACGAAAGATATAACCTCCATCCAGAGAAAAAAAGTTTAGATGGCATCTATCTGACTGCAGATTAAGATTTTCATTAGAAACAAAATGAAAAGAATATTAGCAAAATTAAGATCAGAGTGAACTGAATCTAAATCATTGGTACCAAACATCCGATGCATATCAAGCTTCTGTATGCAAGTGTAGAATATACATGTAATATCATTCAAGTTATGAATGAAAGTTGCTGAAATTAGAGATATTTCAAATTGCAGTAACATGACGCTATTACTGGAGTTCAATATAAGAGAGCTCATGTCAAATACCACCCTTCTTCCCCGCCCCCCAAAAAAAAAATCATGATTTGTGTTTAACATATAAAAGATCCATGCACGAGCTGTGTTGGCTGTTGGAAAAAGCAAATATTAAATATATTTGAAGAAATCCAAAGGTCATTTTGTAAACTTAATTGAAGTGGGAAAAACCAAGAGTCACATGGAAAAACCAAAAGTCACATGGAAAAGCCAAGAGTCACATGGAAAATCCAAGAGTCACATGGGAAGTCTAAATGATAAATTTATTAGGGGAGTCAAAAGGTCATTTCTTATACCTATAAATAGGTGGTTGTTGTAGAATTGACGGTGTGGTGAAGTGGTATCCAGAATAGAAAAAAAAGGAGAAGGGTTTGTGAGAAAAAGTTGTATTCTCCATTGTTTTATATAGTTTCTCATACTATTGTTGTATGTTCCACCACCATTACATATTCTATCAAAGTGGTATCAGAGCTCGGATGTTGGAAATATGTCCAACAGCATGCAATTCCCCATTCCACGACTCACCACCACCAATTATGAGAATTGGAGCATCCAAATGAAGGCATTGCTAGGCTCTCAAGATATTTGGGAGGTTGTTGAAAAGGGATATGAAGAACCCCAAGATGATCGCGCACAAACGGCGGCACAAAGAACGGCGCTTGTCGATCAAAGAAAAAAAGACAAGAAGGCTCTTTATTTCATCTATCAAGGGCTAGATGAAGCCGGATTCGAGAAGGTTGCTTGTGCCACCAACTCAAAACAAGCTTGGGAGATCCTTGAGAACGCTCATAAGGGCGTTGAGAAAGTGAAGAAGGTGCGCCTCCAAATGTTGAGAGGCGAGTTCGAGACTTTGAAGATGAAGGAAGGAGAATCCATCTCGGATTACTTCACAAAGGTTCTTTCTAATGTAAACCAAATGAAAAGAAATGGTGAGAATGTAGAGGACAAGCGTGTGGTGGAGAAGATCCTAAGATCCTTGGATCAGAAGTTTGACTATGTTGTAGCTGCAATTGAAGAGTCTAAAGATGTGGACACTATGACAGTTGATGAACTCATGGGTTCTCTACAAGTCCATGAGCAAAGGATCTTGATGTGGAAAGAAGAATCCTTGGAGCAAGCCTTGAAGTGCAAGCTCACCATCAATGAGAAGAAGGATGGCCCAACTAGTGAAAGCAGTCAAATAAATCGCGGTCATAGTTATACCCGCGGATACGGTCATGGACGAGGCCGTGGACGAGGACGAGGTTCCTTTGGACATGGCAGAGGAAGAGGAGGCACAGGAGTCTTACCTAATGAAGAAAGCACACAAGGTCCCTCTGGCGGAAGAAGGCAACGAGGTTTCTCAAGAGGAGGACGAAGGTATGACAAAAGTAAAATTAAATGTTATACTTGTGGTAAATATGGTCATTACTCCTCAGAATGTTACCATAATGAGAATAACCAAGTGCATGAGAAGGTCAACTATGCAAAGAAGGAGGAAGGAGAAGATGGTATCTTGCTACTAGCAGAGAAGGGAGAAGAAGGTTCCAATGAAAATATTTGGTACTTGGATACCGGTGCAAGCAATCATATGTGCGGGTACAAACACATGTTCAAAGAGTTAGATGAGACAGTGGAAGGCAATGTTTCTTTCGGTGATACCTCAAAAGTTCAAGTGAAGGGGATAGGTAAAATCCTAATTCAACTCAAGAATGGTTCTCAACAGTTCATTTCTAATGTTTACTATGTGCCTAATATGAAAACAAATATCTTAAGTCTTGGTCAATTATTAGAAAAAGAATTTGATGTTGTTATGGAAGGTAGATATCTTTACTTAAGAAAACATGATCAGCTGATTGTAAAAGTACCTATGACCAAGAACCGAATGTTTATATTGAACATCAAGTATGTTATGACAAAGTGCTTGAGTGCATGCATGAAGGATGACACATGGCTATGGCACTTGAGGTTCGGGCATGTGAACTTTGGTTCCTTGAAACTCTTATCTTCGAAGGCAATGGTGAAAGGATTACCTCTCATTGAGGATACCCCTGAAGGAATATGTGAAGGATGTATTATTGGAAAACACTCAAGAGCTAGCTTTCCAAAAGAGTCATTTCATCAAGCCCGAAGGCCTTTGCAACTCATCCATACGGATATTTGTGGTCCCATCACACCGGCCTCATTTGGAGGTCATCATTATTTTCTAACATTTATTGATGATTTTAGCAGAAAAACTTGGGTGTATCTCTTGAAGGAGAAACGTGAGGCCCTGGAGACATTCAAAAGGTTCAAAGCTCTTGTGGAGAACCAAACCGGGTGCAAAATCAAAGCTTTGAGATCAGATCGAGGAGGAGAGTTCACCTCGAAGGCATTTGAGGAGTTCTGCAAATCTCAAGGTATTTGGAGGACTTTGACTGCACCATACTCACCCCAGCAAAACGGCATAGCAGAAAGGAAGAATCGGACCATTCTTGACATGGTGAGAAGCATGTTGAAGACGAAAGAAATGCCAAAAGAGTTTTGGGCGGAAGCTGTGAATTGTGCGGTATACATTCTCAACCGCTGCCCAACAAAGAATCTTGAAGGAAGGACCCCTCAAGAAGCATGGAATGGATATAGGCCAGATGTATCTCATCTGAGAGTATTTGGTTGCATTGCCTATGCACACATCCCAGATCAAAGGAGAAGCAAGCTTGATGACAAGAGTTATCCTTGCATCTTTATAGGATATGATCAGAGATCCAAGGCATACAAACTTTATGATCCAAAGGCGAAGAAGATCCTCATAAGCCGTGATGTGAAATTCAATGAAGAAGGAATCTGGAATTGGGGCACCAACATGATAGAGGTGCAAGAAGAAGAAGAACAAGTGAAGGCTCAAGTTGAAGATCCCATATCACCTTCATCACCTAGCACGAGATCTCCATCTTCAAATGAAGAATCCAGAAAGACAAGAAGCATTCAAGATCTCTATGAGGTGACGAGTCCCCTTAATCTCATTTGTTTATATGCTAATGAGGATGTAATCTCTTTTGAAGAAGCAGTGAAGAATGAAAACTGGAGGATGGCCATGAATGAAGAGATGAAGGCAATCCAGAAGAATAACACATGGAAACTTATTACTCTTCCAGAAGGTCATGAACCCATTGGAGTGAAATGGGTATATAAGGTAAAGAAGAATGCAGAAGGAAAGGTGGAGAAATATAAGGCTCGATTAGTAGCTAAAGGCTACAAGCAGCAAGCCGGAATTGACTATGAGGAGGTATTTGCTCCCGTAGCACGCATGGAGACCATTCGTCTGGTGATTTCTTTGGCTGCACAGAGTAATTGGAACATCTACCAGTTAGATGTGAAGTCGGCATTTCTAAATGGCTTTCTAGAAGAAGAAGTATATGTTGAACAACCCAAAGGGTATGTGAAGAAGGGACATGAAGAGAAGGTTTTAAAGCTAAGGAAGGCACTTTATGGTTTAAAACAAGCTCCAAGAGCATGGAACTCAAGAATTGATGGCTACTTCAAAGCAAATGGCTTCAAGCAATGTCCCTATGAGCATGCTGTGTATGTAAAGGAGAAAAATTCTAACATTCTACTTGTGTGTTTGTATGTGGATGATCTTATTTTTACAGGTAATAATCTACAAATGTTTGAGGAGTTCAAGCATGCCATGATGAAGGAGTTTGAGATGACAGACATGGGGTTAATGACATATTTTCTGGGTTTGGAGGTCAAACAATATCAAAAAGGAATTTTCTTATCTCAAGAAGGTTATGCCAAAGAAATCTTGAAGAAATTCAAGATGAAAGATTGTAACCCTATAAGCACCCCCGTTGATTGTGGAGCAAAGCTGTCAAAAGAAGATGAAGGAGAGATTGTGGACCCTACTCTCTTTAGAAGCTTGGTAGGATGTCTGAGGTACATGACATGTACTAGGCCGGATATTCTATATGCAGTCGGCCTAGTCAGCAGATTCATGGAGGAGCCCAAATTAATGCACTGGAAGGCAGCAAAGAGAATTCTTCGTTATATCCAAGGTACTATTACTGATGGACTATTTTATTCTCATCATAGTAACTTGGAACTTGTGGGCTATTCGGATAGTGATTGGGCTGGAGACATGGATGATCGGAAGAGTACTTCCGGATTTGTATTTTCTATGGGAGATGCAGCTTTTTCATGGATGTCAAAGAAGCAACCTATTGTTACTCTTTCTACATGTGAAGCCGAATATGTTGCTGCATCCGCATGTGTATCACATGCTATATGGCTAAGAAGCTTGCTGAAGGAAGTTCATTTTGAGCAAAAGGAACCTACCAAGATAAGCATTGACAGCAAGTCGGCTATTGCACTAGGAAAGAACCCGGTGTATCATCAAAGAAGCAAGCATATTGATGTGCGTTTTCATTCAATCCGGGAACATGTGAAGAACAAAGAAGTAGAGCTACTGTATGTGAAGACACAAGATCAAGTTGCCGACATATTCACTAAACCATTAGGAGCAGAGCTCTTCACCAAGTTTAAAAGTTCTCTTGGCATGATGAAGAAAGAACAATTAAGTTTAAGGGGGGGTGTTGGAAAAAGCAAATATTAAATATATTTGAAGAAATCCAAAGGTCATTTTGTAAACTTAATTGAAGTGGGAAAAACCAAGAGTCACATGGAAAAACCAAAAGTCACATGGAAAAGCCAAGAGTCACATGGAAAATCCAAGAGTCACATGGGAAGTCTAAATGATAAATTTATTAGGGGAGTCAAAAGGTCATTTCTTATACCTATAAATAGGTGGTTGTTGTAGAATTGACGGTGTGGTGAAGTGGTATCCAGAATAGAAAAAAAAGGAGAAGGGTTTGTGAGAAAAAGTTGTATTCTCCATTGTTTTATATAGTTTCTCATACTATTGTTGTATGTTCCACCACCATTACATATTCTATCATTGGCTAGGGGGATGCAAATTTTCTACGATACTCATGGTACACCACACGCGCCATTCTTCTCGCTGACAACTATACACGATCATATATGATGTGTATCTACATTCAAAAATGATTATATGCGGTACACTATGCCATATGATATACCAAGAAGATCCGCACTCAAGCCAAGATCCCAAATGGTGTCATTTCTTCGAAGAATTATTTTCCTTTTACAGAGAAAAACAGAACGCATGACCATGCACTAAGGACGACTTACCAAAATTTACCAAACAAAAGAGGACTCATCAAAAAAAGAAAAAAAAAAAAAAAAAAAAAAGAAGACGACTTGTCTTTTATCAAAAAAAAAAAAAAGATGACTTGTCAGACGGGGGGAACCAGGGTGGATGAGGGGTAAGATCTGACATTTCGAGGAAGTCCATATGGCTGCTCAGTATTGCACATCTGATTACCCCTATGAGGAAGTTTAAATTTGTACATCTTGGGCTCATTCACTTCTTTTGACGAAGACTGGTGCGGCACAACTAACGAAAAGGAAGGAAAGATTCCCACAAAGAAAACGTGGTCACATAAGAAATTTACACCAAAAATTTACACCGAAAGATGATCTCGACGGAGAAGACGGTGTAGATGAGAACGAACGTGCGGATGATCTCTACACGGCGGTACTTTATTATTTTCGTTTCTTACTTCTCTTCCCACGATTCCTCCGCCTCCTTCTGTCCACGGCTTCTCCGCGCTCACCACCCCCTCCGACGCTATCCGTGGTTTCTCTGTCCGGCCACCACTCCTTTGTACCCCTCGACCCCTGCCAGCCTCATTCGGCCCCCCACCCGTGTCCTCCGCCCACCCCCCCGCCCTCGAAGCCACCCGTAGCTCCTCCGTTCGTGGCTTCTCCATCTCCCTCCATCTGTGGCTTCTCCACACTCCGCCCCCTCTCGCAGCGTCCAGGCCACCGCCGTCCACACCGGCACCATAGACCTCCCCTCTACGGCCAACCCCACCTGTCCCAACGAGTCTCCCGCCCTCGGGAAAAAGCCGATGAAATCGTGGATCCAAACCGCCATGTTACTAAAATCATGGCTTGGACCTCATTTGTGCCACATCATCAAGTTGAGATTGCCGTCCACAAAATAATTTCACGCATGACACCCACTGAACGGTAAATCGGAAAAAAAGTTCCGCTTCACCGTATTTTGAAAAAATAATTTTCAAAAATATTATTTTTTGGGTAAGGAAAAAAAAACATTAATTTTGTTTTAAAAAAAAATCCCTGTTTCTGTTCCCGTTCTAATCCAAGTTGTGAATTGGTAGGACGGATGGTACGCAGTCCCCGCACAAAAGATTTTTTTAAAATAATATATTTTTAATAAAATATTTTTAAAATATCATGGTTTACAAATTATCTTCAAAACTATCATTAAGATGACACGTCGGACAAATTCATGGGTTCAACATACAAATTTGAGCCTAGGTGGATAAATTCGTAGGTTGAACCCACGAATTCTGAGTCCACATGAATTTTTACACAAATTTTGATATTTAAATTTATGGATTGGAGCCATGAATTAATCCAAATGGATTCGTGAATTCAACCCATGAATTCAAGAATTCGTGGGTTTAGCTCACGGAACCGTCAACGACTTTTTTCAAATTTGAATAGAAAATTCATGGATTGAAGTCACATATTATTGAATTCGTGGGTTGAACTCACGATTTCTGTTTGAAATTTTTTACCATTGTGACCGTTGCGAAAATTCGTGAGTTCAACCCACGAATTCAAAAAATCATGGATTGAACTCATGATTTCATTCTCTTTAAATCCACCCCAAGCCCTTTCTACTCCCTATTGAGATTTTTTCAGAAATTTTTTTTTATTGATGCATTTAGTCCACAAATTTTGATCCCCCAATCGATAATGGCTTCAAAAAAAGTAAAGTTTTATCAAAAGAAAAGAGAGCTCGAATAGAGAAAAAAAAGCAACCATCTTGTAGATATGAAGAGATATTTTTTCTAAATAGTGAGTGTAGCGAAAAATTTTAATTAAATTTTTCTGAAAGAAAAGTCGTAGGAGATAAAATAGTTGATTTAAATAGTTTTAGTGATTTTTATATTAGATTTTTGTTTAAAAGGATGGGTTGGCTATCTATGATTATGCTTAACAAGCCAACATATCCCACTCTAGTTCATTATTTTTATAGTAATTTTAGTTTTAATAGTAAGTCTTATTCTATTTCATCGTATGTTAAAGGATAAGTGATCGAATTTGACTGTGAAATTTTAGATCAAATTTTGGGTATTTTATTAGATGATGATAGATTTTTCAGTAGTAGTACTATTTAGAATCATCCAGTATGAGACTATGCTTCCTGTGTTAGAACTATTTTTGAGGACAATATAAATACGACCGCTAAACCTGATGCAAATCTATTATCATTTGAAACCAGATTAATCCATCATATTTTTATGTTTAATTTTCTGCCCAGAGGATGTTATAGAGAACATGTATCATATTTAGAAGTTTATCTCAGAATGATTCTTTCAGGTGATAGGGTTAATTTGCCTTATTTAATGATGTTTTATATGAATGAATATTTTCATAGTTCAAAAAACCATCTTGCCATATGGAGCTGTTCTGACTGTTATATCTGAGGCATTTGATGTCCATATCACGGTTGATGATGAAGTTATCAAGGTTAAACGTAGTGATATTTACAATCATGCACCTCTAAGGTATATGGGGTATACATTTCATGATGGGATATTGATGCATACGTCTACAGTAGATGAAGAAGAATATGACGGTTAAGGAGGTGGTTAGCCTACCGATAGAGAGCAGCTTATACATGCTACACAGTCCAATCAATAGTCATCCGATCAGCATGTATTGTCTGGTCGCATAGATGCATTGGAGATATCTGTTAGCGAGAGATTTGCACATATGGATGCTCGATTGGATGAGAGATTTGCACAGATGGGTGTTCGATTGGATAAGGGATTTGGACGATTTGATCAGTTCATACAGCATTTTTATCGTCAATTTCCTCCACCACCCTAGGATCCTGCTCCGGATGATTAAACTTCAGTGATTGGTGGCAGTATGTGAGGCTTCACATGAAGATTTATCATCTTTTTCATTTATTTTTAGACAAATATATTTTGGTTTGATATAAGCATATGTAGCTTTCTTTTGTTGCTGTCATTTCAGATGAGAAATCTTGTATTCTAATCAAAATTATGTGAAATTTAAGATATAATTTTGGCAGCAAAGTGGTTAATCAATAATTTGTATCCAAGAACACCCTAAACCAAGAATGCATTAGTGTCCAATCAATAATTATAAAAAAATTGAGTAAAAAATTTTATAATTTGAAAAATATATTGAAAATTGATCAGGCCGATCGACCACCGAAAAAAATCTGTCGATCGAGGCCCACCGAGCCGATCGATCGAGCTTGGAACCTCAGGCCGGTAGACCATTATGGCATGCAAGCCATGCAATTGCGATCGATCGTTTGAGAATTTTGGTTGATTGTCACCCATCGAGCCCACCGATCGAGCCAGGTAGCTCAGGATGGTCGACCAGGAGTGTAATTTTTCATTGCATGCGGTCGATCGTCTGATGATTTTGATCAACCACTGTACACTGAGCCGACCGATCCAGCTAGCTCGGCTTGTATGGTCGACCACTGTGGCACACAAATTGTGCCAATGCGGTCAGTTGCAGGATCTAGCTGATTGACCGTTGCATCAGTTCAAGTAAAATTTTTTTAATTTTTTTGTTAAATTATTAGGACCATAATTTTTTTGTTAAATTTTTTTTGCTTAAATAATCTGCTTTGGCATGCCAAAATGCATTAAGTAAAATATATGTGACACTATAAATTCATAAATCCATACGTCTTACAAATATGAAAAAATATAAATATATATATATTATGTGCTACAAGGCAGTCTTCGCTTCTTCCTTGTAGGTTGCACTCGACGACACATAGGTGGAGCATCACTCGATCCCTCCTCAGTACGATGCTCGTCCGGACCCTCAGTTAGACCATCGTGTGACTCGATACGATGCTCTATTAGACCCTCACTCAATCCCTCATACTCGACCGCTGCATACTCAAAATATGCTGTAGTTTCCTCTATGGACTAAAATTGGATCATATCATCATGCATATACATGGGCGAGAGCATATATAAATTGAATGATGGAAGGATTGGGATCGAAAACGATGATGAGCAATATCGTCTAGTACCTCCTCTATGCAGTGCAGGTGCTCCTGATGATGATGGATGCAAGAAAGGTGAAGGAGTAGACTCTACAATGCCACAGCCATAATCATGGATATCAATGGAGATACGAGCATGCTGTCGGACGGCGTGGAGGTCTGAAGTATAAATATCCTAGATGAGTTGTCCGGATATGGATAACGAGTCTGGACGAGTCAAACAATGAATTCTCGCCAGACTGTCACCCTGACATAAATAAAAGATGAGCAATAGGTAAATAAACCTGTGTTAATCATAGAAAATAAAAAGTAAAATATGAAACCTTACCAAATAGTCAATCATCGCTCCACCACGATAAATGAATTGACGTGTAATGTGACGATACCACTTCATGTAGTCATTATAATAGTCTATCATACCGTCAGTCACTGGACCATCTACAATATAATCCTGCCGACTCTGCCAAAGTACAATCCACTGCTGATAAATTTTATTCCAGTCATGATCGACTAGCCCCCGAAGGTTGATACGATGAAGTCTAAAATCCATATCACAAACCTCTAGAATAGTCTGTCGTAATCTGAACTGACATATCACTCTATCTGGATAGCGCCACTTGACGATAAAAAAGCATAGAAGTATCACCCGACACCGTCATATATGTGTCCACTAAAACAATAATCTGGTAGACCTGCTAGAATCAAAGGAGTATATGGCTGTCATACAACCTTTTCATCCACAGGGTTAAGTATAAGTAATATGAACATAGTCATTCCAAGAGATTATCCAAATAATGTAAATCAGTTATATTGATATCTGTTCAAATCTGAGACGATCAAGATGATACCAATAACTCATTAAAATATGGGTAGAAACCTCCATCACCTCAAAAGCATCTCTCCACCTGCATAATGAAATTGTTTAAGTTACAACTGTACTTTAAATATAAAAACTTAGAGTTTGAATATTATAATGGTACATATAAGTACATACCTCATGATTAGAGGATCAGCTGGTAATGTACCTCTACCTACCAAATTCATAATGGGATCTATAGGAGGCTGAAGTAATCTACGAGGAGCTATAGATAGAAACCCATTTCAGGCCCACATCTGAAGTAAAATCAAAGGTCCCATAATATCATGTGCATTTATCCTACTTGCCTTACAAAGCTCTCTATACAACCATGCTAGGCCCGCACTACCCCAGCTATAGTATCCTGCGGTCTCAAAAATCAACAAGTAGTGGCAAAAATATTATATGCATCATGTTATTTGATTTATCTACATATAAATACCCCTTCATCAGCTGCAGAATATATGCCTTGGCATAACGCTGTATAGTTATAATGTCTGCATCTAGTAGTAGCTCGAAAAACTACTGTCCTAATCATGTAAGATTCAATTGGCAATCTTTGAGTTTATTAGCAGGTCGGACAACACCTAACAAGTCAAAACAGACCTAATGCCAATCCTAATGTGTGCTATCTATCACTGGAAGACCATCAACTGGTAAACCTAACTGAATGTTGATGTCCTCCAGAGTGACAGTGCACTCACCAGGTGGTAGGTGAAATGTATGAGTTTTTGGACACCATCGCTCTACGAACGCGGTGATTAAATGCCAATCTAGCAAGATGAATCCCATACGGCTAAGTCCATAAAAATTCACTTGCTGCAAAAGTGAAACTATCCGTATATCCAGTGGGGTCGAGCGAGTAAAGGCTAGCTCTCATTATCGACATCGAAGAAAGAAACACTCCTATAAACATGAAAAGAAGATAACTCAAATCGCTGAGTCTTTAAACACATGTAATATAAATGCATATCTGTCCATCTTAAATGGTAGAAGACCGATGAGATGCCTGAGTATATAACACTGTCTGATCTACCAGCCCTGGCTCGATGTGCACAATACTGTAGAAGATATTTGTAAAAATAAATTTTTGATACTGAATCAAATAAACACATATTTGATATTCCATCAAAGAAACACATATTTGAAATAAGTCGGAACAAAAATAGTATCACATTACAACTGATAATAATACAAAGTTTATTTTCTGATAATAATACAAGTCAGAATAAAAAAGATTCATTCTCTGATTTTCGGACACGTCCGTTTACTATATCCTACTTTACCATAATTTTGACATATAATTCTGTTTCCAATTTTCGTCCAATCCATTTCATTTCTGAGTCCAGAGAATTGTGGCCTTCTTTTTTATCGCAATCATTCTTTCTATGGCATAATGGTGATGTCACTTATTTGTTGCGCCCAATAATTTGCATGCGGAATGGATTGAAATTGATAACTATAGCTATGATGATACTCCTTTAGTGTGTAACACCGATCAACATATTGTCAAAAATCAATTGACGCATATGCACAGACAGCCATTATATGAGAACACGATAAATGATAACACTGTCATTTCTGATACATACATGTATGCTCAGATAACCATAGATCTACATGCATATTAGCTTATTAGATCGAAAAGCTACTTTTTGTTTGTAATATGTAATAACTTAAATGTATTGATTCGACTAAAATCTACCATCACCTGAGTATTGTTGCTTTTATTGTTATACGGCCCACGAAATGCTGTTTGGACTTGAAATACTCCACTTGCTTTATCAAACTTTGTGACATTATGAGATGTTGCTTTTGATTGATTAGTAATCACACAAGTTGTAGCAAATAGAACAAATCTTTTATCTTTAGTTAATGCTTTATCTGCTTGGGCACGTCGACCATCAAAATATGATACAAGTCGAAAAAATGTCAGTTACAACAATAAAGTTACCGACAGAAAGCATGCATTTTTCAATCTACCATTAAAATATTCAAAAAAATTAATTATCATCATTCCAAATCTTCGACCACCATCATGTGTACGAGACCATTTCTCCACAGGAATTTCATTCAACCAATGAATAGCTTCCGAATTCATCTTTTTAATTTTCATCATACATTTATTGAACTTCCTAAATTGTGTTTGCATTCCGGTTATTTTCATCAAATCTCTGAGTCTGGAGTTCCGGAACCAAGTATTGAAGTTACTCATTATGTGGCGCAAGCAATAAACATGATGTGCATCTGGTGGTTGCTAGCCAAGATGTTCATTCTGTAAAGCCGACAATATACCCGAATGCTGATATGAAATGAGACATATACCATGACGTGATGTAATACAACATCTAAGATAAACCAAGAATCAGCCCCATGTATCAGTAGACTCCTCATCTACTATAGCAAAGGCAAGTGAAAATATTTGGTTGTTTCCATCAATAATTATTGCAATCATCAGCTTCTTCTGATATTTTTTATACATAAATATAGTATCGATACTGATAATCGATTTACAGTGTTTGAAGCCTTCAATTGATGGTGCAAATGCTCATAAAGCACGATCAAATGCAACCAATGGAGGCTAATCGATGGAAGTGCTGATGAACTTCACCCAAGAGTCAGGATTAAATTTCTGTACAGCACGCAATCATTTCAGCAATAAGTCATAAGATTTATCTCAGTCTCCATATATCAATGACATTGCTTTTTGCTTTGCCTCCCACAACTATCTATAACTGTCCGTGTAGTTGAATCTATTTTTAATAATTACACTGATGCCGACAATCGAAATTATGGACATTTCTTTTACAATATTCTGAATTTTATTGACAATAAAGTTTGAATCAAGACCAGAATGATCCTGAAAAAATATAGCCGAAACACATGTATGTGGATTGATATACCTTGTGATTAAAGTAATCGTATCGCTTAATGGCTTGGAGCATCCAATTGCATCCTGACTCTCTATTTTTGTATTTTACCACCCAAAGCTTTGGCTTCGACTTGACAACTTTAAATTTATGATGCCTCTCAATATGATACTATTTTATTGCAGTTTGCAGTTCCACCTTATCTACAAAATGAAGCCCTTTTGATAATTCGGCACCTCTTTTTCATGTGGTACACCGTGCCTCTAATCTAGAAGACATTGATACATTAGCTACCGTCCAATCAATTGATCTAAATATTTCAGAAAGGACTTCAAATACCCCTAAATATGGATACTCTTCCACAGGTAGGCACCCTATTAATAGATTTACCAGCATGCTGAGGATGGAAGTCCATCTCATCTCCACTTCGTATGTTATTTTTCTCAAATAGCTGATTATCTATGTGCACCATATCATCGACAGGTGTATAAATTGATAATTGTCTGATAGTGATATCTGCCACATCAAAATCCACTATAGGGAATTGGTCCTCTGCATGTCTGAAACTTTGAGTCTTTGGTACATGGTCAGTGCTCTGAGTTATTCTAGATATACCGATCTGTTCAGTATCCTGAGTTGTTCTTATATCCCTATCAGCTACTTCATATTCATCCTGTTCAACTTCAATAGACTGTATTTCTAGATACAACTCTATATCCAATAAACATGAGTGCGAACTAACCATTAAAAAGATTATTTCAATATCTTCATTTTCACTAACTAGAATCGGTTCATACTTTAATAATGTCGGCTGCACAATCTGTGGATATCTATATATTATCGAGAGTCTGTTCTTGCTTCTGTCTATATGAAAGACTGCATAATTTATTCTCCAACTCCTCAACTTTAATTTCAAGTTTAATTCTAATTGTCCTTTGAGGACATCCAATATATTCAATGCCATTTGGCCCATAAGCTATAGAACCATTTATGTAGCATAAGACCGTGATATTTCCTTCCATCACTATATATATAACAAATACAGCAATTTTAGCATGCTCTACATAAAATCATCAATTAAATGCAAAATAGAGTAAACTACATGGCTTAAGATCAGAAATTAAAATAAAATCTTCTAATAACAATTCACTTGAACAAATTATGTGACTCAACAATTTTTTATAATATTATAAAGTTTTACATATTTAGAAAAAAATTTATAATTATTAATTTTATTTTTTTACATTTGTAACAATTAAAAAAAAAAAGATAATAATATTAAAAAATTTTCCAGAGGGGAAATGATGGGAATACTAATGATCGGATTGACGAAAGGCAGTCAGATCTGGGATCCAATAGAGGAAGCAGCCGAAGATGGAGAGCGGCTTGGTGATCGGAAGATGACCAGAGAGATGGGAAAGCGGGGGTGTGGGGGAGGAGGTGAGGGGGACCCCATGGTAGGAGAGAAGGGGAGCAGCGTGGGGATCGATCGGGGTCGAGGGGGAGGGGGGTGGTGGGGGGTCGAGGACCGCGATCCGAGTGTCAGAAAGAAGGGAAGGGGAGGGGGTGGGGCCCAGGGGCATGATCCGATGGTTTGAGAGAAGGGGAGCAGAGGGGGGACCGTGGAGGGGGCAGGAGGAGGGGGGTCCGAGGGACGCGATCCGAGGGTGACGGCACAAAGGCAACCGAGGGGGGGAGGACCGTGGATGGGGGTGGGGCTCAGGGGGTGTGATCGTTGTCGGAGGGGAGGGGAGCAGGGGCGGGGGGAGGGGGGGTCCAGGGGGCGCGACCCGAGGGTGACGACATAAAGGCAGCAGGGAGGGGGAGAGAGACCGTGGAGGGGGGCGGGGCCCAGGGGGTGCAAATGTTGTCGGAGGGGAGGGGAGTAGTGCGGGACAATGTGGGGGAGGGGGGATTGGACAGTCGGAAGAGAAGCCCTAGGGGAGAAAACGTGACTTGGGGCTATGAATTAAAAAATTAATTCATGGGCTCAAGCCACGAATTCTTGAATTCGTAGGTTGAAGTCATGAATTAATCATTTAATTCATGTCTCCAACTCATGAATTCAAATATCAAAATTCGCGCTAACATCCACATGGACTAAAAATTCGTGGGTTCAACTCATGAATTTATCCCACGTGGAATATAAGTTTGTGGGTTGAATTTACGATTTTATTCTGTTTGACCTCCGAACGGTTGTTTCAGAAATAATTTATAGATCATGATATTTTAAAAATATTTTATTAAAATAATATTATTTTTAAAAAAATCCCGCATGAAATGTCCTGTACAATTTCCTACCGTCACGAAGGGCCGGTACTTTCACAGAAAAAAAAGATGCGATGGACTGGTACTCTCAGCAGAAATAAATAATTTCTGCTTTGATCTGTGACCAATTGATCCATAACCCAATAATTAATAAAAAAAAATATTTTATTTTATTATATTTTTATGAAGATTGAGGAATTTTTTCCTCCATCCGCAATATATTGTTGTTACTTCCGTTTTGGACCATCTGGCCAACATCCAACCGGTTGGGTGGTTTCTCTCCCCCTCTCATAAAGATAAATAAATAGAAATATTCATCAAGCTCTTATGGGTACTTCTGATGCTGCAATAACAGCAATGACTCACATTCATCACGTGCTGATGCCAGATCTCATTCCATTTTAGAGGATCATTTGCAAATATCGGGCACTTTGCTCTCTTTTTAAGCATCGCATGTCTACATAATAGCAAATAGTATAACTAATTAGTTAGCAGCTTATATGTCCAACCATATTGAAGCTACATTATGAAACTCTACTTCAAAACTTTATGCTTGATTTTTTCACTTTACCCCCAAAAAAAGACTCGCAATTCAACTTTACCTAAGACCAGCCGTATGACTTTCATCCACAAATATCAAGAGTAGGAAATGTTGAGCTGCAAGCGAGTAAAATGGGTGGGATCACCGGACATCTTTTCAGTCTTACTTCAGAGGTAATCTTGGTCTATTTAATTCTTTCTTTTTAGAGAGTTCTGATGTATAATGTCTACAGTTTGACAATTAGTGTATCTGAGTACCTGATAAAGATAGTGAGATAGCCTCAACTATATCGAACAAATGCAGCATACAATTCTAGGCACAAATGCGGCATAGGCTGACCTCCAAACTTGCCGTTGTTTGCTCCGTCAGAGGCTATCACAAGGCAAGGATCCAAACCATGTCCGCACATCCTGACCTCTTTCTCCTTATCGTTCCCCCCAAGCTCGAGCATGCATGCCAACTCTAGGATTCAATGAGATGAAGTTCCCAAAAACAAGCAGCGAAGCATGCACGCTACTTTGGGATGAGAGGCAGAGGCAGACTAGGACGACATTCCCTCGGAGAGCTCAGCAGGAATTTCTTCATGAGAGCCGAAGATTTCTTGCCCCGCCCCGCCTCGCCTTTTGGCGGAACAATTCCCAGGCTTCCAACCTTCGCCTGGGCGTCACACACCCCACTCCATGTTGCATCACCACCTTGTGCTGGGGATTGTCGGGCTATGGAATCCCAACTGCTGCAAGATCAAGCAGCTGAATACAGATCATGACCACAGCTCGACGGTCACATCTTCCGCTGTCACCAGGTGCTGCCCGAGCACCATCCTCTTCCGCGAATGCACTGCAGCAGCGTCAATGATCTGAAGCCACCACCCGACATGATGGGTGCAAGTTGAGCTGCTGAACTCAAGGCATTGGCTATGGAGTGGATGATTCGTCAGGACTTAAAACAGACTGCCTTGCTACTTGAAGATAAGGTCTAAAATGCGGGCAAAGACGACAACAATGGATCTCAATGGTTCCATGACACACACAAACAGAGAGATCACAAATTGTATCTTTGTACACAAAGTCAGGCTATGCTGGAGTACGAACTTCTAAATATAAGCCAATGTTCGGTCACTACAATCAAATGCTCCAGGACCTAAAGTTAGTTCAAGCGGCCGGTGCTTGCCAGTAAAACAAATCAATGCCCATGCAACGGCTTCTCTTTCAACCGCAAGATCCCTCTTATCAGAAAAAGTCAAAGTCTTCGTTGGTTTGTTGATGACAAAAGGATCCTCATTATTGATAATATGAAGAAAAGAAATTGGACTGATCCTTCCTCATCTTTATTAATTATGTGGAAACGAAGAAGAAATAGTGGATCATTTATTCTTGAAACACTCCTGCTCCTGCCTCGTATAGGGACAAAATAAATAGGGCATTATCAATCCAGTCTACACCAACCTTAGTAGAAGAAATGGGGACAAAATGGAGGAAATCAATCGTGAATAAGAAATTGACGAGAACATGCGACTACTTGATCCTGATGATTATATGGAGCATATGGAAAGACAGAAATAACCGAGCTTTTAGATTTGAGGCCAAGTCGGTAATGAAATTGCTAGAACGCTCTCTACAATTATCAAACAGCCAGATGGTCTGTTTACAGAAAAAGATTCAAGACCCTCTACAGGAGCTGATGTGCAGGGTGCTTGAGGAACTCAAGTCATCAACGAAAGCATGATGAGGAGCAGCACAAAAGGTGAGGTTTTTAAAGCCAACTGTTACTGATTCGTAGCCGAAAACAGAAATGAAGTGGCTGCTGCTACTCTAACCGAAAATAACGAAAAAACATACTCCTCTATCCTTTTCTTTCTCGTGCTCAGGCCTAAGCCAACTCAGCTTATGATCAAAACAGTCAATATGTACAACAATCCTCTTGTACATTAACTATTTTCAATAAACTGGGTGGGAAACCTCCCATTTCATCAAAAAAAGAGGAAAGAAGATAGGACTTCGAGAGCAGATGAAACGCTTTGAAAGTCATAAATGTTCTCAATGAATGAAAGCAGACCTGGAGAACTTTCATATTGTAAGTTTTATTGTTAATCTAAATTAAAAGCGTTATTGTTAATCATATAAAATAAAAGCTCTCAAATTAAATGCTCACTGGCCTGCAGAAACTTCTATGAGGGTCAAATATACCTGCTAGTCCATTTCTTCCACCCAGAAACAACCATTCAGCAGCGCGCAACCTTATAAAGCTGTCAACAGGCGATGCACCAAACACTGTAACACGATGAACCCCTCAAGCTGCACGCGTCAAGTACCCTGTTGTGTTATAAAGCCAGATGCCTCCATGACCTAATCCATCTATAGAAGTCACAATACATGTGCCACGATCCACTGTGTGGGGAACTGCTAGAAATCAAATCCTCTGTTTACTTCTTCAATCAGAGTGAAGCAATCGCATATCACCAAGAGCCATCAATCTCCAATCAGGCTTAATGCGTTGGCACGATCTTGCCATCTTACAACCAAAGGACCTCAAGAAATTTGTCCTGATCTTCCAAAATATTTGCATTACCTTTCCATCTACTCGTAGTCAACTGATCATCACCATATACTTTAATAGCCAATGTTTTCAAGCCTAAACTGTCATGTCCTTAACCTATGGCATCCACCGGTAATATCTTAGCTGCAAAGAGACAGAACAGCATATCTAACAGAGGAACAGGAACCTTGAAGCATATTACCGTAAGAACATCTTCAGACTATAAAACCATCCATTTTCCCCTAAAGAAGGCAGTGGATCCATGCTTGGCTACTCCTGTGCAAATATATATATATATATATATATATATAAACAGAAGGCTAGCAACCTCAATCCTGATCAACCAACCAAAAGTTGGGGATCTATCAATAAAATTTTTACCCATCTATATTGCAGATGTTGTGGCATCTGTACCCCTCCGCACCCTCCTGTCCGTGTGGCGCCAGCCAAAGTGTGCACCAAAGATTGAACGTGCTGTGTCCCCTACCTCAGACTTGCAAAGGGGACAAAGGGCATTGATTTTGAGCCATTTATCCACACACACCATGTGGAAGAAGTGAGAGCAAGGGAGCTCACGGAGCTCATCATTGTCTGCATAATTTGCAAGGCATATACAGCAAACCTGCAGCAACACACACCAAATAAATTATGATTTAACAGTAAGTTTCAATGTTATGAGAAATCAAAAGTGAACACATGACAGAAAAACAGTTTAGATATTATCTTGCACAGAATCCTGATTATAAGATGTGCCCGTTGAAGGACCACAAGTGCACCATCAAGCAAAGGACTTGCTAGATGTGAAATAACACAAAGCAAAAGTAAAGAAAATGTAATAAAATGATTCAAGTAACACATATAGAATTGCATACATGTAACTGCAGATGCCATGTGAAAATTTGAGAATTATTTACATAATTATTGATTTCCCAACATACCACTTCAGTACATCTGTTATATCCTATCAGCATCATCCCTAAATTAAACCAATGCTTCCACTAACACGTCATATTTTTTACTTGATTGCATGTGCCTTGTACACGATCACCCAGATCAAACTATTAAAGACATAAAGGAGAGGTCTAGGACTCCTTAAAAATGTTAAAATGATCAACAAGCTTCAATTTTATTCAAGAAAAATATTTAGCTACTGATGGAGGAGATGAAGACTAAACATATCAAAACCATCTAACAAAGGGGAAAATGAAAAACAACACGACATGAGAATATGGAGGAGAAAGAAGGCTAATGCTTTTCCTGTTCCATGTACATAAGAAGATGTCATGATACCAACCATGCAATAAGAAAACCATCCACATTCCACATCGCGAGCAAATACAGAAAATGTCAAGGCCATCATCCATCTCCCCAGAACTCACTTTTTTCCTGGCAATGTTTTGCTATGTATAACACGTCAATAAAAAAGTACCACCTCATTAACAACTAGACTTGTATCAGCTGGTTGGCATCCTTTTCCACCTGGTAGAGGTCCTGGGTCCAAACCTGGGTGGTAGGATTCCCACAGTATTTCTTTAAATGTGTGAGAGAGAGAGAGAGAGAGCTCCTTAAATTGCCAGTTCAGTTGGACACAATGTTGAATCTTCATCTTGATACTGAAATAGCTACTAGACATGCATCTAATGCCATTATTCCAGCATTCCACCTATATAATCTAAAAAAGGAACTATGAATTTCAACCAGAGCAATGCCATGGGAAAGAAAAAGTGATGTAGGACAATTTTTAATATTGTCTACAACAGGTGTGAGGGCCCCAAAGTAGGGCTGAATTAAGGCTGCTAACACTTCTATTACTTGCTGCCCAGAATCTGAAAACAGGACAGCAAACAACAGAATTTGAAATTAGGGGTGATGAATGTTCAAGAAAATCTTCTTTAGGGTTCCTTACACATGGAAGGATTAGCTGAAGCAAACCTAGGATTTCTAAGTCTTAATTGAATAATCCAACGTAAACCTACAACCAGATTTGATCAAATAATGCACACAGATCTTTATAGACAGTGCCTGATCTACTTGCAGCAGAGAAGAAGAGAAACAATAGAAGAAGAAGAAGCAGCGGATTAAGACAGATAAGAGAGGAATAAGTAGTAGGGAATAAAGAAAAGAAAGAACAGATCACGAGAATGATAATGAAGAAGAAGAAAACGAACAAGGAGAGAGGGCCGAACCTGGCCAACAAAAACAGCCCATATTTATAGACTCTGAAACCGTGAAAAATTATGCTTGCTGCCCAAAACGGACTCTTTGAATTGTCTAACAAGATCCTAGGACTCTTTGCACATGGATTGATTCCATAAGGACACCTAATCAATCTAGAATTCTGCTATATCTAATCTTTCCAAATAACAATTAAAAATTAAATCTAGTAACTTCTAACTCATCCAACCCAATATACAATTAGGACTCTTGCACACCAATCTTGCTCAAAACAAGACTTTAAAACCAACTCGAAAAAAATACCGAAGCAAAATGTCCAAAAATGCAATAATAAAATTATTGTAATCACCCAGGACCTCACTCAAAAAGACTAGCCGGAATATATTATTTGGGTTCCTTGTCCTGTATAAGCACTCAAGATCTTTCCAGCAAATAACCGATGTGGGACTAAATACACGCCTACACAGATCCTTACATACTCTTCCGGTTTAAGCCATGGCGTCCTCATCAAGCTAAGAATCCAAATCTATGTTTCCATTCATAAATACCATGATTGGCCCGTGGTCAGTCCCAATGAACCCGTACTATAGTATCCCCTAGTCTACATAGGCTATGAGTTGAATCTTCTCCGATACCATTTGTAATAATCTAGGATCTCACCCAGAAAAGCTAGCCGAAGGATATTATTTCGGTTCCTTGACTCTGTATAAGTATCCAAGATCTTCCCCACAAATAACTGATATGAGATTAAATATACATCCATACAGATCCTCATAATTATTGTCTTCCATAAAAAAAGAAAAATAATAAATCCAAATCTCAATCAAGTAAGGCTAATGGAAAAATACATGATGCACCATTTTGCAATTTTGCAAAGACAAGGAGAATCCACAAGTGAAATGAATTGTATCAGTGATCGGTTGTAAGAATCTCCATCCTTAGCATGAGTAAATAATAGAACTTTTAGCAATATTGATGTTGCCCTGATAAAGGAAGAACTAAAAGCTTTGCACTTTACTTAAACAAGAATGCTTCAGCTAAACTAAATGCCATACACTTCTAACAGAATCTGCTATATATTTTACTACTAGAAATAAGAAGCTATCGGAAGCTCTAGATATTCTTGCATCCTTAAACCCCATTAGCTTTTACAACGTCTAAGACAGCAAACCATCTTATAACACTTGGAAAACCAGCAGCGACTTAAATGCTACTTTGTGTATGCAATTTTTTATAATGTAACATGTGGAGTAATGGCTTAAACATTAATGTTGACACATTGCTTCTGAACCCAAGAACAAGCAATTGAACACCAGTTATTAACTTATCTTTGCCTCTACCAAGCTCCCTCTGAAGTGGGCACTAACTATAACAAAAAGTTATGTTCATCCACCTCCCCACACTTCCAGTATCATTTCGTAATAATATCGAATCTGCTAATTTTGATCTCCTAGTCCAAAATAATATACCTCATTAGGAAAGCAACTACTTCAAATTAACTCAAGACATAACATGCCACATCATTACTATTCTTTCAAAAAAATAACAAGAATTCTCCAGGTAACAACGACGGTAACTTTTATAAGAAGAAAGCTTGCACCAAAAATAAACTTCTTACATGATGCCAACCTATCGTACACCTCAATAATCAGATGTATGCATCTTTTCAGTTTCAAAAGAAACAAAGACAACCAAAATTAATTTCCCCTAAATTCTGTGCTTAACACCATGCCCAAGCAGTTGCTTTCCATTTTCTCATGAAAAACAACTGCTACAACAACCCAGATTAGAATTAAAGGTCAATGATTTTGTATAGTAACTATAATTAATGATGAAATATAAAAACTCACAGCATCCTCAGGAGAAATAATTCGCTCCCTGTCAGTACCAGAAGCAACTGTCCCACCATTACATATGTTCTCTGAGTTAGTTTCAGCTCCTCTGATTCGGCTTCTCTCTGCCCTAAACTTATAGGTTGGCAGTGTATTAATCGCCTCAGTGGTAGCTCCTCCAGTCTGTCCCAAATCCTCTTGAAAGCCCAGAATAGATATTATGCAAGGCAAACAGCAGCAGATCATGGCACAAAGGATAAATGGCATTGCATACCCAATACAGCTGAATGTGAGGAAAGCTATACATAACCTAGAGAGAGCAAGGAGTATATCAGGGTGCATCACGATGTGAATGAAGTGGGAAAAAAATTAAAGCAATTATGGATATACCAGTACAAGATGGGAGAACCAGATGAAGATGAGTGCCCACCAAATATCCAGACATTGCCAACAACAAACCACACAGCAAAAAAACAATCCAAAGCCATCTTATAATGGTCAACCAGTGCACTGAGCCTGTTAAGCACACGATATTTTAAAACAAAATATGTACTTATAAGTTTCAATATGCTTGAAAGTTTATCTAGTAACTTCATATTTGTTTCAATGTCATCAAAATCATAGATGGCAACACAAGAAATTCTATTTGAAGATTACTATAAATTCTTTCTTTCAACTGTAATTTGCATACCTTTACAATCACAAATTTAAAACATGTCAAAAAAATTATGAAGCCTGCACTGAATTTCTAAGCCATCAGAGAACATTTGTCCTGTCAGGAAAGTCCTTCTACTCTTTTTCTTTTTTTTAAAAAAAACTTCCCCGATCATCGGCAATATGTTAATTTAGAAAATACTAATAAACTGCAGTACATCCCCAAATTTAAGGGGTAATTTTTTTTTTTTTATGTATGTCTTAATGCCAAAAAACCAAGCACATGATCCAACTTGATGGTTCAGAGTGTTCATTTTGGGCTAAACTTTTTTAAAGACAAAAAGAAGGAAAACAAAAATAAATCTAATGGGTACTTCTTAAAGTGGTCATAAAATGGGAGTAAATTACACGAACTCCCATCAAAAGATAGCATGTGGTTTATAGTATTGAAGTAAATGAAATGAAATTTATTCCTCAGGTGTTTTAGGATGTGTACATCATGATAACCAAATTAGACAATTGACTTGGATGGCAAACAGACGTTTCAGCTCATGCACCTGCACATACCCAAGCCAATTGGCAACTTTCCAGGTCTACCAAATTCTTTGAAAAGGAAAAAAATCTAACATCCAACAAGTCCAACTAAAGCCTTTCTAATATGACAATTTATTCCCCAAAATGTATAAGCCTTAATCCAGCTAGCTTACACTAATAAGAAGAAGAACATAGCTTCAATGAAAGCCAAAAAAGGCAATATAGTTGGGGCATTGGACAGAAAAGAAAGGGAAAGAAAAAACAAAAAATCATATAGAGTTTTGCTTCATATTTTATTCTAGGCTTGTGAGTTGCATGTGATAAAGTCGAGAGGAAGGAGCATTTGATTGATGGATGTCATCCCATCAAAAATATTGCCATGGCTGGTCCCAAGCCCGGATGGGAAAGGTTGAGGTTTAGTGTCAAATTATGAAATGGATCGATCACGAATAGTTGGTAAAGGCTGGATGGTAAGGTTATGGGAAGACTTGATAAATATACTTATTTAAGTATATGCACTTCTTTATCTTTTTCAGATATTTACTATAAAGTAAAGATGGAGGGGCATATTAGCCAAGAGAAGAGTGTTTTATGCAAGGATAATGAGAAACACAAACCTCAAGCACAAATGTCCCATCATGCTGAGCATTTGGCTCATATATATAGCACAGATAAAACCCATTTGCAATAGCATCCACTCAAATCTCACTGAAAGCAGTGTGTATTCAGCAAAAATCAACTTTTACATCTGTTTTCCATGTTCTTGCAAAATGCATCCATCCCTCTTGCCCAAAGAGACATAACTATTTAGACAATTCCAAAAATCCTTAAGAGACCCAATGTTATCATAAATACTCGATACTACTGTATGCTGTTCATAGACATTTTGCACAAATCATGGTAGCCACAAGAATTTCAAATGATCATATAGCCTGATCCAGCAATAAAATCATATTTAGCAGTATTGGCATTGCATGCATATAACCGAAGTTACAACATGAGTAAATATATTAAACAGAGTTAATTCATAAAGGTTTACCTAAAAGAATAAGCTCTATACTAGTAATGATAAAAAGAACAAAGAAAATGATTTCAAGAATCAGCTTGTTATAATAATTGCATGATGAATGATACCTTGGGCTAGAAGTTATCCAGTTTTGTGCAAATCGCAAGACTGCTCCAGCACTATGGTGGTTTTCTCCTTCCAAGGCTTGATTAAAAGAAATGGTAGTGTATGAAGTTGACCCAGGAAGGTTATTTTGAGAAGAACTCTGATGTGAATGTTCCGTTTCTTGCTCAGAGCCTTGATTGTTACAATGAGTGTAGCGCCAATAAAGATGAGGTAGAGTAGCAATACATCCTGCAGTATAGCCCATAATCCATGCAAACAATGGAGCTTGAGGATGCTCATGCCTTGACAAGGAAAGAACAACGACAGCTGCTATAATTTGGCTCACATTCACAATAAACTCAATTGAAATCCATAAACCAGAATTTAATGGGCTTCTGTGCCGGCGACCATGATGATCACCCCTTCTGATTAAAGAAACATTCCTAGAATTTGATACAGTGGGTAAAGATGAAGATGATCTAGAAGTTGGAGCTTGTGATCTCGTTGGAGGTCCATCTTCATAATGCAATTCACCCGAGTCATTGTGATCACCATCATGAGAGACTGATGTGGAAGCAACATCACCCCTTGTTATACTAATGGCATGTTCGTGTGCATTACTGCTGGCGGGCCGCTCCATCAGCAAAGGATGTCTATCGGTTTGAACAACTTCACTTTGTGGTTCAAGAAAAGGAAGAGCCATAAAACTCAACTAACAGACTTGAGTTGGGAAGTAGCATAGGAAGATAGCAAGATGCCCGCTTGCCAGTGCTTTGCCAGCCATTCTTTGTGACAGCTACAGGATCTTCTTTCTGATAACACCGCTTAAACTCCAAAAGATAAGGGGAAAAGCCACTTTCATTTTACAGAAAAATGGAGATAATTTTCAGTATTGGGAATCAAATCTCAACGAATTGTATCAAGTGAACCATGAACCCAAAATGGATATATTCTTCTTTTTTCTCTTCTAAAAATCGAAACATATCAAGAGTAACCCATCCTGCAAAATAAATTCATAAAGCGTTAAGCAGCTTAGAAATGAAGAAATTAAATGCATCAAATGAGTAATTATTTGAAGCTTCAAATGGTTCAGATGATGATCTCTCCTCACTCATTGTGTCGCAGACATATGAAAGAAACAAAGTACAGGAAGGGGGCTGACATGATAGTCAAATTAATGCATTAATGAAGAACATAATATCCAGCAATGAGAATGCATTATCAATGGCCCACCTCCCGAATGCTTGATAGCCCTAAAAGTGCACTAAAAGCAGAATGACAAGTTTCATACAATGCATGCAGACTTTCTTCAAGTATTTTTTTTTTTTATTATTGGTATGTAGATCTTTCAGTTAAAATATACTCTTAAAAAGCATCCACCCAAATGCCCACAAAATTAAGAAAGGGATCAATGCACGAGTTATAATAAGGCTTTCTTGTTGCTATAGAATAAACATTGCAGGGTTCCCATGCTAGGGCGAATGATAGAAGCATCAAATTATCAATTAAAACAGGTAGTGCACTAAACTACTATTCTTCCTGATGCTGCTATAAGTTTGCGACAGTAACAACTCAACGTGATGTAAATTAGCACCTCAGAGCACTGAAACAAGTACCCAATTTAGTGTTTTTTAGTGCCAAATCATCTGAATGGGGAAATGTACTGCTTTGCTAACTAGTCATCACCAAATTGTCCAATATTTGAACTAGTATATGCAGTAGAGAACCCAACTCATAAATCAGATAGTAAGAAATAATCCATAGACACAAAAGAATAATACCTAAACATTAGTGGCAGCAAAATTTCTCTCGAGCTAGCAGTAGAAGCATTTGTCAAATGCTCAAAAACTACTGCAATCCAACTAGATTGAACAAGAAGAACTAAACTTCCACACATGAACTAGTAAAAGACAATCAAAACTCCAGACAGCCCAAAATACAGCAATTAAATCCAAAAGGAGATGGTATATTAATCGAAACCCAGGTCTAATCCACGTTTTGATACATGAAATTAGACACCAGTCATCAAAATAACAAATACTACTACAAGAAAATCCCGAAAATGTCTCATCAATCCAAGAATAGATGCTACCACCAAACCATACAGTCCTGAAAAGAAAGCAAAATCTCGACAAGAATTCATCCCCGAGACAAAAATACTAAACATAGAGAGGTTCTCATCAATCTAAACACAGAAAGTAAAAAACTAGAGAGAGAGAGAGAGAGAGAGAGAGAGAGAGAGATCGGGGATCGGGGATCGGAGATCGGGCTCACCATAATAATCAAGAAACTCGGCCATTTAACGCCAATTCGCGGGAGGAATCCGATCAATTTCTTTCACTCGTTTCCTCCTCTATTTTACTTTTTTTTAAAAAAAATATATATTCGGGGTTTCTTCCTCTGATTTCCGAATATTTCATCAGCTTTCGACCTCCATGGAACACATACATTTAATAGCCAGGAAGCGATTAAAAGAACTTCTCCTCTTCTTGTTCATAGCTCAGCAAGAAAACTGATATTCTTGCCCTCATATTTCATATTTTTATACTGCTGACGGCTATTGTTATGACTAAACGAAATTAAAACAACGAACCCAACGTAACAGTATCAGCGTTAGACAGGCAGAACTTTTGAGATCCACCGTCTGATCTGTGTCTCCATTTCGAAGTCAACAGAGGAAATTGGGAATTCGGATCGTTTGTCCCCTGATTGAACGGTGATGATATTCGGTTTGTCTGGATTTTCTTTCGCGAAGTCGTTCGGTGTATCGCGTGCACACAGCGCTGAAGCACTCCAAACTCGTTCATCAGCCTGCACAGATCGCGGCGAAAGATACAACCCCCACCATTTTTGGACCCGGAAGTGGGGTCCACATGTCGGAGGGCCTCTTTTTTTTGTTTTCTAAATGGAAATAGTACGGATTTCGTGGAAGATGTCAATCCCTCGCCTTAACGCGCGGAGCGCGGACTGGTGTCGCGCTCTGCCATAGGAAAGGGGCATTTTGGTAATTTGGCCGATACCAAACGTATTTGTCCGAGCGGTTCGATGTACGGCGTCGCGCCACGTTTCCGGATATCTTCTAAGAACACTGAGATCTGGCCACGAGTCGGACATAATAAATCAGGACCGTCTGGTTCTCGTGGTGCACCACTGGTGGCTATTTGTGGGACTCGCTCTTCTGATCCGACGTTGTCAAAGAAGAACACATCACGAACTCGAAACTTTCACAGGAAAATCAGGACCTTGGGTTCCCAAGTGGACGGGGACGATTATGGTGATCGGAAGGGGTCCACTGGTGGTAGACGTTTGACCGCGGGGGAACATTTCGGGGTTGTGGTGGCAGGAGTCCATCATCTCGAGGTGGAGAAGAGCAATCACGAGATGGATGAATTGAAATGTAGTCCTCAATCGAAAACGATTTGGGCAATTAAACCCCCACTCTCATCTTACTACGTGCCAGTACACTTTTAAGCGAGGGTAAATAGTAGCGACTAATTCTTTTCTATCTGTACCCTCCTAACTTTGGGGTTGACATCAACCAAATCGAGACCCTTTATGGAGTATATTATGTTTAATACAATTAAGTTTTTTTTTTTGTTTTTTTTGCACAAGTAAATTAAGATCTTTTCTTGATCATAATATATTTGTTTTATAAATGCTCACAAGGGATTACATATAAAGTGGCACATAAATCTAGGGCTAGATATACAATTTTGCATTGACATAAATAAAATAACCGAAAAAAAAAATAATAGAAAGCAATGGATGAGAAATTAGTATTTTTCTCCCATAGTCATGGGTCTCGAGTCTTACCGGCAAAACAGTGTCTCCAACCCCCAAGCAACTCCACCTCTCTTTCCACCTCCAATATTATATATGCTCCTTCTATATAATAAAATTTGAGGACCATTATTATCTAGAAAACCAACTTTTCGCTTCACCCTAAGGTTGTGTCTGGATCTTCGATAGCTAATGGGAGGTGGTCAAAGAAGGCCATCCATGGCCACCACTGAAAGATTGGATAAAATGCTATTTGATTGGTATTCGGTTAACCAAAACATATAGTTTGAGATTTTTTTGCATGCATGGATCCAAATGCCTTTATGTAACGACTATATTTGGATGAAAGTGGCTAAGGATTTCCACAATTATATGAACTATGCATTAATCACCCAATATATCCTTGCTTACCATATTATATTAAGCTCAATTTAATTAAATATTAATTTCAAACTAGTTGGAGTCAATTACATGACTTTTTTTCCTTCATTTTGCTTGGTTTAAGACTATACATTTTGAAAAATATTGGGACATCAAGATCTTCTTTACAATTTATTCAATATAATTTTCAATTTATCTCTATCCCTCTTAATCCATTTATATATGTCAAATCACTATTTCATGCTAGAGCATCTTTCGACCTCCACTTTGTATATATCCAAATTATAAATTGTTATCCCAATTTATCTTTAATTGGTGCTACCTCAATATTTTTATGAATGACTTTAGTTTTTTTTTTTTATATATTTTACTATACATCCACATTAATATTCTAATTTTCATCATAAATATTTTGTGTATATGTTGTTCTATAACTGTCCAATATTTTATATCATAAAATATAACTGATCATATACATGAGGTAAGATAGTCTATAAAAGTAATATTAAAATAACTTGGATGGCTTATTTGTTTAATAAAATTTTAAATGCTAAGGAGAGGCCTGATAAATAAGGAAGAGCACTATGATATTAACATCCTTTTCATAACATCAGATCGAACACATGAATAGGTACTTAGCCAATCTAGGCCTACCTTTAGCTAACCCCTCATCGGAGTCCTCCCACCATGGTGGCGGCGGCCCCCTCCGGCAACTCCGTACCATCCCCTCTATCAGTCTTGCTGGCTCCTGCTTCCACTTCATTGGTTGCTTCTCCAATCCATCTAGTGATCGCGTTATTGGTAGTGATGGTGACAATAACGGCGGCATGATTGTACTCCTTCCTTCCATTATTGCTTCCCACCTCCATGGACGCTGGCCTGCACCATCATCTTCACCAGTCCCAAGCTTGGTTTGTACACCACCAACTTGAGGAGGATACAATCTCCGTAAAGGAGGGAGCCAGCTAGCAAGGGAGAGAAGGCAGAAGGCAAAGCCAAGGCTGCTGGACGCCATGGAGCTCGTACAGGAACTAGCGGCAGTGGTTGCAAGGGCCTAAAGAGATGCATGCGAACTGTCATGCATGGTGACATCAATGACTAGGAACTGCTTAATATGGATTGAGTGGTGGAATGGCAGCCTCGAGATCGAACTCCATGTTCGCTTAGATAGACATAGATTTGGCTGCTCAACCCTGTTTTGATGGCCTTGGCAGCTTCTGGTCAATGATTGAAAGGGTGGGATTGAGGCAAAAGGTGGAAGAGTTTAGGATAGGACTTAGGAGAGAGGGTGGTGGTCCCACCCCTGAGAGGATAAAATTTCACCCGAAGGGTATTTTGGCTATAGAATATACAAGGATGTCTCTAATGTCGACACTAATGATTTTATCAAGGTCTATATATTGATGGAGCCTTACTAAGGTTCGTGTTGCAGTGCACAAACATTATTTGGATCCGCCACGATATCAATGTCGAGATCGGGGCTCCGAGCGACGGCTGTTTTTCGCAGAGGTGCGAAGAGCGGTTCCCATCCTGTTATTCCCAACAAGCAAAGCTTCTCCGCCTCCGCTCACCACGGCGATGCCTGTTTGTTTCCCCGATCCCGATCTCTTTCTTCTTCTTCTTCTTTTATTCTTCTGCTTCTCGATTATAGCTAGTATTAAGGTCTAGATTTGGGTTGTTTGATATCATGGCTTTTTGTTCCATTTCTTCAGATGAGATCGTGAAATGGGAGAAGATTACATACGCTGGAATTGTAACCTGCACCATTCTGTCCATCTATAACCTCTCTAAGGGCTGGCGAGATTGGGGCTCCGAGCGGCAGCCACCGCCGCCTTTCGTGGAGGTGCGAAGAGCGGCTCCTGTCCCATTATTCCCAACAAGTAGAGCTTCTCCGCTACGATATCAATGTCGAGATCGGGGCTCCGAGCGACGGCTGTCTTTCACAGAGGTGCGAAGAGCGGTTCCCATCCTGTTATTCCCAACAAGCAAAGCTTCTCCGCCTCCGCTCACCATGGCGATGCCTGTTTGTTTCTCCGATCCCGATCTCTTTCTTCTTCTTCTTCTTTTATTCTCCTGCTTCTGGATTATAGTATTAAGGCTTAGGTTTGGGTTGTTTGATATCATGGTTTTTTGTTCCATTTCTTCAGATGAGACTGTGAAACGGGAGAAGATTACATACGCTGGAATTGTAACCTGCACCATTCTGTCCATCTATAACCTCTCCGAGGGCCATTCTCACCATTCTAACCCCCCAATAGTGGTTTTTCTGATCATTTTTATCCTAATTTATTCTGCTATGTGAAAGTTTTTCTTTTCTTTTTTTTTTTTTTTGCTGTAATTTGTATGAATATCTGCATATAATTCTAATATTTTTTGTATAAATATGTAAATTTTTAAGACGAAGGAGAAGAAGCCGTTCGGCAAAAAAAAAAAAAAAAAATCGCCCTCCTCTGTTCGGAGAGGTGCGGAGAGGAAGAGAAGGAAGAGCGAAGTCAGATGAGTCGTCTCCTTCCGAGTCCCGATCTCTATCCCAGAGATCGGAATGATGGCATCGCGCACCTCGAGGCTCTTGGCATGGAGCGGGGCGACGGTCTCGAGGACGGAGGCACCACTGGTGATGAGATCCTCAACGATGAAGCGTCCTATCTGGAGGTGAAGGCACCGCGCGGCCGGTGCCAGCGATGGGGCACAGCAATGGAGGAGAACTGGATCGTGGGGGCGACGAAGATAGGGGCAGCGGCAGGGAGGATAATGGGGAAAGGGGAGGAGGCGGAGGGGATGTGTGGGAGGGCTAGGGAGTACGAGGAGATGAGAGCTTTGGGGAAAGTTGGAGGGAGCCGCAAGTGAGCGGATCGCGTGACTCGATTTGGAGAGAGCAGGTTGGACCCCACTCCATCTATGAGTGAATTTTTTTATTTTTTTAACTAAATGAGGGGGTACGTGAGGAGAGGATTGAAGAAGAAAAAGAGATGAAAAGATTTAAAAATAATAAAAAAAATAAGAAATAATAAATTTATGAAGCGGTTTTATAACGTATTCTCTCTTTTCCCTCTTCTTTTCTCTATTATTTTTTTTTTGCTTTTTTTTCTCTTGCTTTTTTTCCTGCTTTTGCTTTATCATGAAGTGGGGCAGAAGAGATGGTGGCAGTGCATTTAAACTTATTTATTGAGAATTTTGATTGAATGTATTTATAAATTATTTATTAAAATTTTGATTGAAGTTTTATAATAATACTGTATTAATTTCAAACTCGCGGTTCATATTATAGTGCAAATATTTGATAATATATATGATAGATCCAGTTGAGGTTTATATTATTATAGTGCAAATGTTATTCATTAAAGAAGGTTTATATTGTTGCAATGTTTGATTATATATGCGATTGATTCAGTTGATGAAGTGCTAACTTCGGTCCATGAAAAGAAGTTGACTTTGAAATTTCATGCATCGTATGGGATTCTAAGCTAGTTAAAAGTAAAGACTGGGATATAATTTTTTTTTATGTTGCGTTTGATAGCTGGCAATCTATTCAGATCGCTGGCAATTTAAAGGAGCCTCACCAGATTACTACATTTGATACATTCTTTGGATGGCAATCTGGATTGCCTTGGCAATCCAGATTACCTCTCAGAAGATAATCTGGATTATCTAAGGGAAGAATGGCTCTCCAAATTATCAAATATTTGATAATCTAATAATGAAATATTTGGATGGAATTGTCCTCATCAAAAAAAAAAAAAATCCCTCTTTTCCTGGATGGAAAGGAGCACGTCGCCACCATTACCCATGCCATATCCTCCGACACCTACGACGCACGCTTGTCATCATAAATCACCATCGGCACCACGATCGCGCACCCCCGCCCCCTCCCCCCATCCTCTCCATCACCCCGGCCAGAGCCGGCGCCGCCAGCGCATGCCCTCGCACCTCCGCCACCCCCTTTGCCATTGTGCACAACAGCTCCAGGGCCGCCAGCACTCGCTTCGTAGTTGCCTCAGATGGCCCAAACATCACCACCACCTCCACCATTGCCACTGCCGCCCCGGCCTCCACCACTGCCTGTCGATTCACCTCCACCAGTAGCAGCATTAGAAGCACCTTCACGGTCGATCGAGCCGAAGTTGGATCACGCAATGACTCCACCACGCCGGCCATCACCACCGGAGGGCAGAAGACATCGAGCTGGGAGGGGTCAAGGGCAAGGGAGCACTTGAGGAGGCAGAGTGCGGGGAGACGGACATCGGAGGTGAAGTGGATCTTGGCAGTGTGGAAGGCCTCGGCGAGGTCATCCACAAAGTTAGGTCGGAGGCCCAAGGTGGTGGGACCTGAGGAGAAGGATGCGGAGGAGAAGCGGAGGGTGGCGAAGGGGGTGAAGGCGAGGGAAGGAAGGTAGTGGCAAAGGGGGGAGGGGCGGTGGGGCTGAGGGCGACTTGGATGTAGTTGCGAAAAATCCCACGAGAGAGAGAGAGAGAGGAGCAATGGAGAACAATGAAGACAGATGATGAATTTTTAATAAATTTGATTTAAAAATATTTTGAAAATTTGATGTTACATTACTAGTATTCTGATTGTCATACCAAATATGTCAGTTAAGATTTTTAATAATTTCACTGCAACATTACTTGCGTATACCAAATACAGTAATCAACATTATTAATAATTTAATAATAATATTCTATTCTGTAGGTAATTCAGATTATTTTTTAAAATTATCTGACGATGTGTCAAACACAACCTCAGTGTTGGCCAATGATTTACTCTCTCTGCAATCTTAAAATTAATTATCTTGGGAAGTTTAACCAGCAAAACTTAATATGGCAAGTAAAGTTAACAGCTAAGGCATACTTTTCCTCGAGTTGCCTACCATCTGGAAATCTATATATCTGCGTACCAACATTATTTATAAAAAATTAACTACATGCCCTTATTTTTGAATATATCGAATTTCAAATTTTCGATTATATTTTGTGTTACAGTCAACTCCTATGTTGCATATTAGTTTCAAGGCCCAGCAATATTTTGTTTTAGTATAAAACATATGTTTAAAGTTACAAGTCAATGTATTATTATAACATTGGCAATTTTGTATTTCTAGGTTTTCAGAAAGAGGTCCATGATTAAATATTATATAGCACAAGTAGTCCTCTCTCGATACAATGAAACCTTTTCAATTCTAAATTTCTAATTAATGAGATTTAAATTGGAAGCTTTGTCATAACTATTAATGCTTTACCAATAACATAAGCGGACACGTAGAGTAACATTATCAGTTGAACGAAAAAAATAGATATTTTTATTTTATATAATATATATATATATAGACGCACATGCGCGCGCGCAAACACACTAAAATAGGGGCTCTGACCCAAATGCCAGAGCTCCCCACAGGCTATATATATATAGCACCCATATTAATGATATCATTAATAAAATTTTTATTTTAATATCATATTAAATAAGAAGTTTATTAATATCTTAATAAGAAGTTTATCAGCTTATTAAATCATATTAAACAGAGAACCTTTCATTAGTACTATCACTATATCAATATTGAAATTAATAATATTATTAATAATCATATTCGCTTATTGTATGCTGATATCAGTGAAGATATTTTTTATTCATATTATACCCTACCTGTATCCCGTATGATTCATTATATTACACTAATATTTTATTTATTTTTATTACTTTTGTATGATCATATTCTTGTTTAAAAGAGAAAGTACAATCACTAGCAATCTTGCTATATTGTATTTAAATATCCTCTATATACAATACATTTCTATTTCTTGCTTATACACAAGTTGGATCATAATCTTATTATTTTATAATAATATATTATCATACTCTATTAATAACCCACGTATATTATTAGAATTTTGTATATTAATAGTATATCATTATATTAATATCAAAAAATATTTTAGAAAATAATCAGGCATTTATGTCTGTTATATTATATTCTACTTCAGTTATCTATTTTATAATATTTATTTTATATTATATTTTATGAATAATTATAAAAAGAAGAAAAAATTGTATCCCATACATCTCATGGATTATAAGCTAGTTTCATACTATTCCCCGGTATGAATGGCCCACAAATGGTGGTTGCATACAACAAAAACACGGCGAGAAAAGTGAACTTAATTAGATAGCTTACCACGTCATAACAGCCAACGAGAGAATATCAAACCATATGTGTTACCGACCTAAAGGTTTCCATGGCGTGGCTACCATAATACAATCACAAACTCACATGTTATAACGAAGATTATATTATTAAATAATTGAAACAATATGCCATGCACGTAGAAACAAATCGCATATAGCATCGACAAGCTAAATGGTGGCATGCTTATTTGCAATTAGCTCGGAAATCCAAGTCCTGATGGACCTGACCTTAAGAAAAGCTCCACCTTCTCGATATTCCTGTGCATGCACCATAAAGAGACAATACTCCCGTTTCTTTATGTGGCCTAACATGGCTTAACTTTAACAGACACTAATTTATTTCCCCAAATACAGAATCCAGTATGCATCTTCACAGGGACAAGCGAGATGAACTATATGCCTTGCATTTGCGTTTGGGCAGTGACAACCTTAGGTTGACCAATCATCAGGGTGGTATCTGCATTCCATTTTAGTTAGTTTAAGATTTACTAGTAATTGAACCACAACGTGAAACATTTATATCTTATTACAAAAGTGTCATTTCCAAAATCCTACAAAACACAGTATTGCTCGTGGACAAATAAATCTTGCTCTAGATTTTATTACAACGAAATAGGATATTAGCGGCGAAAAAAATTTATCGCTAATAATCTATTTTTATCGCTAATAGTTATTAGCAATAAAAATTTCATCGCTAATATTTAGTCGCTAATAATATCGTCATTGATAATTTTTACGATGAAAAAAAATTTTGTCGCAAATAATAAATATTACCGACGAAAAATTTTCATCGTTAAAAAATTATTTTTTCGAAAACTATTTACGATAAAAAATTTTAGTCATAAAAAAAGATAATTTACGATGAAATTAATTATTTACGATGAATTTTATTTATCGCTATTAATTTAGTTAAAATTTTTATGAAAATCAAATTTAAAAAATATTAGCAATGTAAACTTTTTATCGCAAATATAGTAATTTTCGATGAAAATTTTTATTACTAATAAATATTAAATTAATAACGATAAAAATATATTCTTGCTATTAATTTAAATAAAAATTTTTATGAAAATTAAATTAAAAAAAATAGTGACGTAAACTTTTTATCGTAAATAAGATTGTTTGTGATGAAAATATTTTTATTACTATTAATTTAATTAAAATTTTTTATAAAAATTAAATTTAAAAAAATATTAGCGACGTAAATTTTTCATCACAAATATAATTATTTGTGAAGAAAATATTTTCATCGTTATTAATTTAATTATAAATTTTTATGAAAATAAAATTTAAAAAAATATTAGCGATATAAATTTTACATCACAAATATTTCAAATTTTGACGTATATTTTTATCGCTATTAATTTAATATAAAATTTTAATATTTTTAAATTTATTAAAAAAATTTATTTATGATCAATTTTTCATCACTAATATGTTTTTTGGCAACTAATATTTCATCGAAAATAATTCCATCGCTAATAATTTATAGATTTTTTTAAAAAATAATTTATGAGTATATATATTTAATTTATATTTATAATATTTTTTTATAAATTAAAAAATAAAAATAAAAATAAAAAATTTATATAAAAAATTTATAAATAAATTTTATCATTTTATTATATTAAATTAAAATTACAAAAGTTCTAAAATAAAAATAAAAAGCTACACAAATAGGCCGTCAAATATCGGCATCTGCAAAAGAGGAACGGTCTGGGGAAAGGGAGCACTCGGATGAGCTCAGACCGGCTTGCTGCTGCTCCATCTGCGCCATCCGCTCCATCATCTGGATCTAGAGTCGCTGATACTCGTCGATGCGTGTAGTCAACTCATCAGCTCGCTGCTCAGCATGCCTCTGCACCTCCGTCAGTCGAGCATTGCAGGCAGCATGGATGTCAGCCCTGGACGAGCGTGAGGATGAGGGAGTAGTGATCCCACACGCTAGACCCCTAACATAATAAGGTCTCGTACCAAGCATTTGATCACAGATCTCGTCATCTGTGGATGCGGTCGAATCCTCAGGGGTAGGCTGGGATCTGATGTCTATCATACGGTTTTGAAAATTAAAGTTATAATTATTTTAATTTCGCACTGAAAATCAAACTGTGAATAAAAAAATAATTGAAAAAACTTACAAAGAGCTTCTGACTCTCCATCATTCACTTCCCTAACCGTCACTGGTGGATCCGTTGGTAGATATCGATCCTACTAGGAAGCTCGTCACTCTCAACATCTCTCTGTAATTTGAGAATAATTAATTAAAAAAATTTAAATAGCTAGAGAATTATATACTAATTAAAAATTACTTACCATCCGCTTCATATGACGAGCGAACGACCTCGAACCCCCATAATGCGATACGATCTGTCTAGCCCGATTCACGATGTTCTGGGCACATCTTTTCTATACAGTTAGCAGTCAAATTAGTAGGTAACAAACTGAATTTAAGAAGAAATGATTCAATCATTAAACTCTAAAAAAAAATTTGGATGTATAGCCTGATATGCTGGATTCTCGTAATGCCGGCATATGACAATCCAATCATCTATAGTCATGCTTTCATACAGCCGCTGCCGCACTGTCTCCACCCCATGATCCTGCATCACATGGTACCAATGCTGATAGATGTTATGGCGATACTCCTTGAAATGCAAAGATAAATGAGCATCCACAGCTCGCCGCACACGATCCTCTTCAAAATCAATAATATCAAATACATCCTATCAATAACAAATATTAGAAGAATACCGTGCTAATTAAATATTTAAAGTATAATTTATTTTACCTATAACTGGATATAAAAAATCTCTCTCTGAGCCAGTACAACATGACGTCAATCGAAAAGTATTACAAGGGCATAACTGCGGCATATGATGCTCAGCTCGGTCTGTTATGGCTCGCACCATCCCCTAATGGGCCTAATGTAGTCTGGTGGTATCTCGATACATAGATGCTGTCTTGAGTGCTCACGTCTCCAACGCTCTAGAGTGAGATTTTTCGATGAACCTCACCCTCGTCTCACTATTGGTGGAGATTGACCTGAAACAATAATAAATAAATCATTAGTATGATAGCTATCTAAATAAAAAAAATAAATTTTATTATATAAAAAATATAATAATACCACTTAGATCCATCTCACTCGAACCCGTCTCACTGGGACCAGCTAGTGCAGGACCCTCTGACGACAGAGCTGATGCGACAGTGAAAATCGATGGAGGCGCCTCAGCCTCCGGGGTAGACAGCGAATGCGAACGTCGTCGTCTGTCTCCTGATGCTATATCTGCAATTCTTGACATATAAATGAATATAATATTGAACAATAATAATGAAAAATAAATTATATTCTAATGAATAGAATTATATCGCATACCATTATTGCAAGAGAAGATTGAACAAAGAATATAGATCTACTCATCAATATTCATATCTTCCTCGATATGTAGATCTCCTTCCGAATCACAATAATCGATATATGTGTCGTCTTTTATCTAATTATCATTTATGAACTGATTGTCGTTCTCTGACTTATCAAGATTAAATACAAAATCAGCTTCAACTTCGTTGGACAGCAGATCAGTCCTATTCAAAGGAGCCGTTACAAGTTCTTCATCAACAAGAAGCTCTGTTAATGTTTATTCTTCCTACTGAAATTTTTTTTTTCATGTAAATTCGAATTTTCATCCATCTCTAATTAGGTTGGTATGTTATATATGCATTTAAGTATTATTTTTTATGCGATATGCCAATTATCTCGATACTTTAGATCCTTCAAATATATTACTTATTTCGCTTAAGTTGCTAATATATACGGCTTATTCTGGTACATATTCTTGCAAAATTTACACTGATAAAGTGTGGATCAATATGAATATCGATCTTTTTATTGCTAATATCGTACCATTCACACTAAAATAAGAATACAGAATTACTGAACCCATACTTCAGTTTTATGATATCTATCAGTACACCAAAATATTCAATCTCTTTTTCTCCTTCATATCCTATCATACTAATCCCACTATTCTGAGTCCGTCGTTGCATCTCAAGCTTCCTTATGTGAAATCTCATTCTTCCAATGATACAGGATACGTAATGGTTAATCCTTCAATCGAAACCACATGCTAAATCGTATAATTCATTGATCGTACCTTTTTTTTAAATTAAAATATTTATATTTCATCTACATTATAATATAAAAAATTATATTGATTCAAATAATTATTTTGATAATTAATAAAAATAATATATTACTAGTGCAACTTACTAGATCACCAAATTATTTTATAAATTTTCTCCTATATCGATCATCAGCATCCGTATTATTCTCTCTGCATAGTATACTCTTATGCTCACTGCAACAAGTCATAATTTTTAGTTTTACATTGACATGAAAAAATTATTTAGAATATTAAACAGTATGCTAAGATGGTACTTATTCAATAAAATCTTCAATTTCTTCATAATTATTTAGAACGTAAAAGTGTGCCTTGGATAGCTCGTTCACGTCTATAAATTTATATCTCCTTTCATCAATGGATCAAACTATTTGTTTAAATATAGACAGTATCGATTTATTGTCACCTCATTCATGGTCTGCATTACAATCTGTACGATTGAATCTTATTTCGATATCGTCAAGATACATCGAGCAGAATGTGATACACTCCGTAGCTACGTATGCTTCCACTATAAATCCTTTAGACCGTGTGATCGCTATTGTAGGCAGTGAAGAATAAAAATAAATTCAAACTATATAGATAGGGTGAGTAAGGATCATTTCCATAGGGATCTAGGGCGATTATCTCTTTTTTTTTTAAGAAGAAATAAAAGAGAATTGATTATAGAAGGATTAAAAAAAATAGAATAGCAAGAATTAAATTAAAAGTATGAATTAATTTATAAAAAAATAATTTAGAGAAATAACCCAAGAATTTTAAATCTACCATGCAAATTAGATTTATTTATTTTTTTTATATTAAAATATTAATTCTTGTGATTAAGATATTAGCATAGCTTATCTCTAAGGGATACAGACTGTATCAGTAGATCACAGCTCATCCTGTTAGAGTATAAACAATCTAAATTCAATTACAAGATCTAAAATTTAATCTCACATACTCGATTTATCTCTTCAAAATACGTACCGTATCCAGGGATCACGGCACGTCAATAGAGGGTATAGGTCGTGTAGGATGGATCAATACCTCAAAAAAAAATAAAAAGATATGAAATAAAAATATAATTTTATTATATAAAAATTAAATATAAAAAAAAATAAAAACTCATTTACAGGCTTCATCATATTTCTGAATTGAAAGGATTTAGCCACGCATCAAGCTCTCAAACTCCATAATCTTCTAATATTTTATCCCTAAAGCTTCTTGATTTTTTTTCTTTTTTTTTTACTTTTTCTCTAATTTTTTCTCCTCTCTAAGCTTATTTTCGGATCTCTTATTTATAGATAAATTTTTTATAATTTTTTTGATAGAAAAATGAGTCCTAAAATGCTTAGAAATCGTATAAAAATCCTTAAGAATTTTTTTGGCCGTCGAATCAGGCTTGGACCGCCCAGATTTGATCAAAAATTAATATTTTAATCTTTATCAAAGTTGGATCAAACCATAGCCATTCGATCTGGGTTCGGATTGCTTCTGGGCCATCAGATCACATCATATATTTCCTTAACATAGTCAGGAGCATCCTCAGCCATCGGATCGGATGATAGATTGAATTTTGACCGTCCGATCGTGCAAAATCTTCTGCCTCACCTGTGAACCACATCTGTGGACTACGAACTATTTTTGTGGATCGTGTCCTGATTTCATGGATCGATCGATCGATCCACCATGCATCAGAGGTTATTTTCTTTATTTTTTAGGATATTTTGGCTCTATTTTCGCTCTGATTTTTGCTTGAAAAATTTTAAAAAATATGTATTAAATTTTTTAAAAATTTTATATTATTTTGATACTTAAATTACTCAATTAAATTAACATCTATTTTTCATAAATATATTTTAATTTTATATATTTTTTAAAATTATTTATTTTTCAAAAAAAATTAATAAATTCATAAAATTAAGTTTTTAATAAGATGTTAGCATAAAAAATTATTAAAAATATCTACAATAAATATAAAAATATATCACTTATCACATCTTCTAACTTGAACTTTGCTCGTCTTCGAATAAAGAAAGAATTTAGAATTAAGTACCATTTAACATAAAATTTTGAATTTCACCAAATAAATTTCAAAAAGAATCACTGATGTCCAGTAGAGTGTGAGTAAGATATATCATTGGAGTATTAATACTAATCAATATAAGAGTTAAATTAAGAATACTAAATTTTTTTTGAATTTTTTTAAAATTATTTCTACCTTTATCTCCAAATCATTAACCTCATATGGACAAGTATATTGTTACTTCTGTCCTTCATTTATTGATTTATTTTTAACGTTGTACTGTTATTGAGTGTCTTAACCTCTTAAGCTTTCTGTTTGACCCATGTAGCGAGTTTTCAGCCAATGACTCTCAAATCAGATGGCTTTAGAGCACTAGGTATAGAATACCCCTCGGACCTATTTGCTCGAATCAAACAGGCTATCAGTTAAAACTAGCTTTACAATAAAGCTTCTTTATCCTTAATATCTTTTGACACGAAACTCAATGCTTGCTTAGGCAAAGAGATCCAGTTACTCAGCATGAAGTACTTGAAAATTTTTTTTTTAATATTAATATTAAATATATGAAGAAACATATAGTTACCCTACACAAGTCCATAAAAAGTAATCTCTTCTTTGATGCTAGTAAAAAAATTTAGAAATGCTCAAAGAAAATTGTTTAAGTTCTAAACTTAATTTTTATTGAGTTTTCTTAATATTTGATCTCTCAATATCTCACAAACTCTCTAATTTGTATATCAATTTTCTTTTAAAAATACTTGATTTAACTCAATTTTTAAATATAATCAGATACTTAAATGCTAAATACTAACTTACTTGAGGATTTTAGAAAATTTTTTTATTCTCTTCCCTCTAACTTAATCGATATTATCCTCAATAAAGTAAAATAAAGGGTGCATAAAAAGAGAAAGAAAAGAAGAGATGTCACCTGATCAAGACGTCTTTTCAAAATTAGTTTTTCCTCCAACTTAGCTAATATTGTGCTCAAATCCCTTCAAAAGATACGAAGCAAGATTTGATTAACTTAAATAAAATACAAAAGAAAACAAAAGCAAAAACCAAAACTGGATTGCCTCCCAAAGAGTGCTAAGTTTATTATCTTCAGTCAGACCAGATTATTGACAGGCTCTTCCATACAGAGCGGTTCTTTATTTCTAAAAAAAATAAAGATTATTTAGAAAAAAAAATTTAGGTTGTCTCCTAAAAAATGTTAAGTTTAACGTCTTCAGTCAGACGTTAAAAGAGTATCTATCCTATTCCTGTCCGAATCTTAACATGTGTCTGTAATTTTCTACGTGATTCAGGCTCTTCCTCAAGGTATTTTCTACTTGGGACCATTATATGACTCATTCTCCTAATAACTAACAATTCTTTCTTTATAATTAGATTTAGGTATAACCTAAGTACTAGTCGGAGTTTTAAGAGATCTAGATCTATATACTCGATGTACTAAGAAAGTATTTTTGGATCTCCTATTGTTGCCTCTTTCTTTTTAAGCAGAGGTTCAATCAGTGTCATGAGGGGTTCAACAATTAATTTTGAGTTTAACTGAGTGTAATGGTCACTAGGTGTGGATACCTCATTATTATCAACTTCGGATATCTCCTCCAGTTCCTCAGACCTGAATGTTCTCAACTGATTGAACTGATCTTTAAGTTCTAGACCATTCTGAGCTCTAGGATCATCCTCTAGTTGACTTGATAATCTACTCTCTTCTAGTTTACTAACCATTATAGTTGATTGGCCCAATTGTTTAAATAACTGGTCAGTGGTTTGCATGAAATTATTAAGAGTATTTTTAATGTCTGAGGTTGATTGCACTAAGACATCTAGATTTTTTTCTAATGTGTTGACTCCTTTCTCAGGATCTAAACCTGGTTGATCATTCAGTGTTTGGTTGAGCCTTAGATATGGTTGATAAAAATTATGGGCTCCTAATGTTGTATCTTATAACCATATAAAATTGGCATGACTTTCGAATCCTGAGTTATAGATTGGTGCATAAGGTTCATTTATGTAGCTTTCATTGAATGCACTCTCCCGTATGAGCTCAGTTTGGATTGGATTCATTAAATAAGGATACTCCTCCACAACATGATCTGGTGCATCACATCCAATGAACATGGGTGCTAGCACTTGATTAAATTGGATATGTCTTTTGAATTCAAAGGCTTCAATTCTATTGGTTAAAGTTGCAACTCTAGTATCTTCAAACTCCCTTGAATAAATATATGTATTTTTAATTTTAGTGAATGTGGGATGCATGTTAATTGTTTGAGAATCAATAGTAACATTATTAGTCGAGGATCTAATTCTAAATGGTTGGATAGAGCTAATTGAATAACATAGGTCCAGTAGAGTTCTAGATTGTCTATTGGAATCCATTTCTTCTTCAGTAACCTTATAGACTTGTAGGTTTTAGATTGTATCTGATAATTTTTATTTTATCTCAATAGAATTTTTTTTTAATTTTTTTAATTTTTTTTAATTTTAATATATGAGAGAAAAAGAGGAGAAGAAGAAGAGTTCTAGAGATGAGAGTCCTAAGGAGTCCTAAGTCTAGAGACGTTAGAGAAGAGTGTTTTAATTAGGGTTAAAGTTTGTAGGTTAGTAATCACATTATGCAATCAATCCTAGCTAAGAATAATCCTAGATCTAGATAGTTCCTAACTACCAAGGTCGTCCTTGAGCACTCCAGGTAAAAAACTAGTCACTCAACTGGCCAGGTGAGTGTAAGGTTGGTGGGGGTCCCCCATTGCTTTCCTTAGACACCAACTGAGTTGGTCAGATAAACGAACGGAATCAATTAAATAACCACCTTCCTTCAGGACGTAGTCTCTGAACCACTTTTTTAGACACTAGTCAAACTGACTAACCCTAATCTGATCCAACTCTCAGGATCCCTTGTCCTATTGAGCTCGAAAGTCCTTAGGACCAACGTCTAATTGATTTTAAGTTAAGGTTTAGGTCAATGCAATATGCAAGATGGTGGTTAATGGGCCAAGGAAGAGTGATGAAATTCCTATCTTATCTTGTTTAGGGTTTGTACCCTTAAGATATTTTATGAAATTATATAATGCAAGAAGAAAAGATGATCAGATTTGGTAGTTAGTCAAGAGTAAATTGATTTGTTTCACTTTTTAGATTTTGTGATTAAGTATCTAATTTTCTAAGTAGATTATGAGGTGTCAATGTAGAGATTTTTTTTTTTTAAGAAAGTAAGTTTGACTAAGAAACTAAGCAAGTTAGAAAGAAACTAAGAATTTTTTTTTTTTAAAATAATTATGCTTAGATCTCCGGCAACGGTGTCAAAATTTGATCGCTGTCGTAAACAGTTAAGAATAAAAATCAACTCAAACTATACAGATAGGATGAGTATGGATCATTTCCACAGGAATCTAGGATGATTATCTCTTTTTTTTTTAAGAAGAAATAAAAGAGAATTGATTGTAGAAGGATTAAAAAGAAATAAAATAACAAAAATTAAATTAAAAATATGAATTAATTTATGAAAAAAAATAATTCAAAAAAATAACCCAAGAATTTCGAATCCACTATGCAAATTAGATTTATTTTTTTTTCTTATGTTGTAATATTAATTCTTGTGATTAAGATATTAGCATAGTTTATCTCTAAGGGATACGGACTGTATCAATAGATCACAGCTCATCCTGTTAGAGTATAAACTATCAAAATTCAATTACAAGATCTAAAGTTTAATCTCACATACTACGATCTATCTCTCTAAAGTACGTACCGTATCTAGGGATCACGGTACGTCAATAGAGGATACAGGTCATGTAGGCTGGATCAATACCTCAAAAAAAATAAAAAAATATAAAATAAAAGTTTTATTATATAAAAATTAAATATAAAAAAAAATAAAAATCTATTTACAGACTTCATCATATTTCTGGATTGAAGGGATTTAGTCACGCATCAAGCTCTCAAACTCCATAATCTCCTAATATTTGATCCCTAAAGCTCCTTGATTTTTTTCTCTATCTTTCTCTTGCTTTTTCTCTAATTTTTTCTCTTCTCTAAGCTTATTCCTGGACTCCCTATTTATAGATGAATTTTTCATAATTTTTTTGATAAAAAAAGGAGTCCTAAAACCCTTAGAAATCGTATAAAAATTTTTAGAAATTTTTCTGGCTATCAGATCAAGCTTGGACCATCCAGATTTGATAAAAAATCAATATTTTAATCTTTATCAAAGTCAAATCAAATCATAGCCATCCGATCTGGGTTTGGATTGGTTCTAGACCGTCAGATCGCACCATATATCTCCTTAACACAGTCGAGAGCGTCCTCAGTTGTCGGATTGGATGATAGACTGAATTTCGATCGTTCGATCATGCAAAACCTTCCGCCTCGCCTGTGAACCATACCTATGGATCGCGAACTATTTTTGTAGACCGCACCTGATTTCGTGGACCGATCGATCGATCTACCATGCATCGGAGGCTATTTTCTTTATTTTTTTAAGATATTTTGGCTCCATTTTCGTTCTGATTTTCATCTGAAAAATTAAAAAAAATACATTAAATTCTTTAAAAATTCTATATTATTTTGATATTTAAATTACTCAATTAAATTAATATCTATTTTTTATAAATATATTCTAATTTTATATATTTTTTAAAATTATTTATTTTTAAAAAAAATTAATAAATTCATAAAATTAAGTTTTTAAGAAGATGTTAGCATAAAAATTATCAAAAATAGTTATAATAAATATAAAAATATACCACTTATCATCATGCTTTATTGCATATATACTTTTTAAGATACATAAAAATCTATAAATAAAAATAAATTTAAATTTTAAAAATATATTTACATCTTATAACTGATATGATATTGTGCGTATAATTTTTTTACCTTTCAATAGGACACATTCATCGATAATATATCAGTCCGATCAAAAGAGCTTCTTTTGGAAGATGAATAGCCAGATGTACCATAACATCAAAAAATGATGATGAAATTTTTTTTTTAACTTACAAAGAATGAGTACGATATCTTTCTCAAACTTCTCAAGTAAGTTAATCTTCAATTTTCGATAACACAGTTCTCGAAAGAATACTCCCAACTCAATCAATGCAGTTTAAACATCACCACCCAAATAGCCATGCATGACCACAAAAAGCAAGTATTGCATCATCACATAGGAGTTATGACTTTTTATGCGAGAGATATTGTCGTCGTTGTTCCTAACACACCGTGATACGTTTGAAGTGTATACGCCAAGATACTTTACGATTTTGAACCATCCACAGAAACTCTTCTTTTTCTCACCAAACAGTGAATAACATGAATGTGGCATAAAAAAGCTATCACCTCGACAAACTAAATGCAACTCTGGTCGGATTCTCATTTTCTGCAAATCAAGACGAGCTTTTATACTATCTTTTATTTTTTCTGGAATGTTCAATATAGTACCGATGATATTATCACAAATATTCTTCTCAATGTACATTACATCCAGATTATGACGAAGTAGTAGCTGCTTCTAATACAGTAGTTCGAAAAAGATACTTCGTTTCATCCAATTCAGCTTAGCTTCAGTACGCTTCCACTTGCAAATACCCGATATTTTTTTAAATTAGACATTTTCAATGATTTCAAGTTGTTCTAAAATTTTTGCTCCACTTAACTTCTTAGGTGGCGGATGTCGGTCGGATTTACCATCAAAATATTGGTTGTAACGGATCCTCCAAGAATGATTACCAGGTAGAAACTGCTGATGATTCATGAAGCATATTTTTCATCCATGCTTTAAATATAAGGAGGATACATCCTTGTTGCATATTGGACATACGAGATATCCTTTGGTACTCCACTCAGATAAGTTTTCATATACAGAAAAATTATTTATGGTCTATAAAATCGAAGCATGCAACTTAAAATTCTTTCGACTCACAAAATCATGTCTGTACTCTATTTTTTCATGGCTCCTTCAGATCATTGACTAACGGTCATAGATATACATCAATTTCATTACCTAATCCTTTCGAATCCGAAATCAATAGTGACATAAAAATAAATAGTTTTTTCATGCACTTTCAAGATGACACATTATATACAACTAGCATCACAGGTCACATGCTGTAGAAAGTACTCAAATTGCCAAAGAAATTAAATTCATTTGTCACTAGATCAAGGCCGGATATTGTGCGGGTCACTCGCAAAGTGCGGATGCTTTACATCGAAGTCTTTCCATACTATAGAGTCGGTCGGGTGGTTAAGTATGTTCTCCTCCAAAATTTGCTGCTCATAATGCCATCTCATTTCTTCTGCTGTCTTTGTGGACATATACAATCTTTGAAGTCTTGAAATCAATGGAAAATACCTCAAAATCTTTTAAGGTATCTTCTTTTCTTTCCTGTTATCAGTTTTGTACCTAGACTCATCGTATTTCAGACATTCAGTTGCGTGTTCGTTATCCTTATAAAATAATATACAGTCATTTTTGCAGGTATGTATAAAAATATAGCCAAGTATCAATTCTCGCATGTATATTTTTGCTTCAAAATATAATTTCAAAAGTCTCTCTCCATCGGAAAGAGCTGCTTTAATCAATGTCAAATTTTGGTCAAATGACTTTTAACTCTATCAGTTTATGATTTTAATATGAAGTAATTTTATCAAAAATTCTAACATGAAAAATTTTATACAATTTGGATAGAGTGGTTCTCGTAAATCCTTTACAAGCTTTGCAAACTATTCAAAAATTTCTTCTACCTTTGGATGAATATTGTGTTCATGATCAGAATTGCCTTCAGATGTACTAGTACTCATGCGTACATTTGAATAAGCACCTTGATATAAATCATCCAATAGTTCTCCTATACCACTATGTTCGACAGATTCAGCAGCATCACTATCATCTTTAGTATCGTCATCGTCATGCACAACTTCATTCGGATCACCCTCCCTATACCATATCCAACAAATATACGTCTTATCTATACTATAACATAGTAGATGCTCCTCAATAAGTGTTATATGATGATAAAACCATATTGACATATCTCTTGCATGGATACTTTATCCGACTAGCACTGTCAGTCTTATGTCGTGCAAACTCAATAAAATCTCGAACATCTTTTTGATATTCAGATAAAGAAAATACTTCTAGCATTCATCTAACTTTTGTTGATATCTATCTAACAACAAATACGAAAACCATTAACAACAAAAATTTTCAATGGTATTCATCCGAATCGGATCCCAATCCAGATTTTGGAGCGAATCACGATCTGAATTTCGGATGAAATCTCGATCTGGATTCGGATACGGATCATTTTATATAAAACAACACATATTAAAAAACATAGATTGAACAATAACACAAAAAATCTTCTTTCACCAATTTAATGAAGCAAAAATATATTATCATATTTATTTCAAATTATTACTAACAGGTGTAATCCTATCCTTTCAAAAAAATAATAATCTTATTATTGTTATTAGTTGATATTTTATTTCATTATTGTGAAAATTTTGGTAGTATCTCCCCATGGTTCTCCAAGTATATGACGTGAATATGGTATCTACGCATCCTATCCATCATATATCCAAAGAATAGTAGACAGATAACTACTGAGTACCACATAATAAAATAAAATATCAACTATTAATAATAATAAGATTATTACTTTTTTAAAAAATCTGAATATAGGATATCCAAAAGTCAATCTCGATCAAGATCGACTCTTGAACGAAAATGTACAGCTCAATGCAATTTAACTACCATCTCTGAACATACATTCAAAGATAGATTTCTAATTTATTAAAAAAGAGTAACTCTACATTGAAATTTTTTCATCAAAAATTTTAGTAAATTTTTCTCTAAAATAAAAATATTTTTTTATATTTAATTATAATAAATAAAAGCATATAAAACAGCATATAAAATAATTAAATTATAATAAACAGCAACAATGTGCATTGTACTAGTGAAACAAAAAAAATTTATAAATTTCAACAGTAACACTAAAAAATTTATACAACAAATATAAAATAAACTATAAGTAGTTGAGCATACAAAATAATATTAACATAAAATAATAATACAAAATCTAATTTCGAGGATCCACTAATTTTTTATTTTTTTTAAAATATTTTTTATCTAAAAATAATAAATATTTTTTATTTTTTTAAAATATTTTTTACCTAAAATTATTTTTTTAAATATTTTTTTCCTAAACGAGCTCTAGCCCCAGCCTCCCACGGCACCAGTGCCATCACACACCCCACACCGCTCGGACTCGGCCCCCACGAACCCTGCTCCCACGGCACCGCCGCCGTCACCCACCCCTCGCGAGCCACTCCCCGCAGCACCGTCGCCCTCTCCAACCCCTCGCGATCCGGATCCTAATTCAGATCCTGATCCGATCTCGATCTGGATCCCAATCCGAATCGAGATCTCGATCCAGATCCTGACCTCGATCTAATTTGGATCATGATCCAAATTTTATTTTTATTAATCAAATAATAAAATATTTGATTGATATTTTATTTTATTTTATTTTTCTTTTTTTCCCCCTTATTTCTCTCTTCCCTTCCTCCCTCCCCGCAGTCACCCACTCCTCCCCGACCGACCCCCTCCCCACCATCACCCACTCCTCCCAAGCCGACCCCCTTGCCAACCGACTTCCTCCCCACCGTCACCCACCCCTCCATGGCCGACCCCCTCTCCAGCCGACCCACTCTGCGGTCCCGTGGCGCCACCGTGTTGCGACCGACCCCCTCCCCGCCCCATTTCGCCCCCGACCACCCCCTGACCCCACCTGCACCGGCCGACCCCCTCCTCGACCTCGTCGCACCATCGACCACCCATGGCCCCGTCCACATCCCCGTCCCCGTCCCCGTCTCGCCCCCAGCCACCCCCCAACCCCATCTCCGCCCTCGGCCACCCCTCGACCCCATCTCCACCGACGGACCCCCTCCCCGACCTCGTGGCACCGTCGGCCACTCACGGCGCCCTCCCCGCCCCTATCTCGCCCCCGACCGCCCTTCGAACCCATCTCCGCCCCTGTTTCGCCCTCGGTCGCCCCCCGACCCTGTCTCCGCCAGCCGATCCCGTCTCCGCAGGCCGATCCCTTGCTCAACCTCATGGCGTCACCAGCCGCACACGACCCCTCCTCCGCCCCTCGGTGGCCCGATCAACAAAAAAAAGGTTGGAATACTTTACCTCCGATGGTCGGTGATGGCAACGGCGGACGACGGACGGCAGATAGCAGCGAAGATGGTGGACATGGGCTTGCCGACGGGAAGAGAGGGGGGAGAGCACGGAGAGGGATAGGGGAGAGGGAGAGAGGAGAGGGGAGAGCTCAGGGAGAGCACGGAGAGAGAAGAGAGGAGAGGGAAGAGGGAGAGAAGAAGATTTCGCGCGAAGGAACATCGAGTTGACCTACATTGAATGCAAAACTATTAGCGATATAAATTTTCATTGCTAATATAATTATTAGCAACGAAAATTTTTTTCATCGTCAATAATTTTTGCTAAATTTTTTTTTCTAAAATAAATATTTATGAAAAAAATAAAATTTCATCGTTAATAATGCTATTAGCGACGAAAATTTTATTTTCGTCGTTAATAAATCCTACCAAAAAAAATTTTTTTCACTAAAAATTTTTTTTCCTCTAAAAGAATTTTGCCCAAAAAAAATTATTTATGATGAAAAAAAATTTCATTGTTAATAAAATTATTAACAACAAAAATTTTATTTTTATAGTCAATAATTTTCGTCAAAAAAAATTCTCCACTAAAAAAATTTTTTCTTTAAAAAATTTATTTGTGATAAAAAATAAAATTTTATTGTTAATAAAACTATTAGCAATAAAAATTTAATTTTCATCATCAATAATTTCTATAAAAAAAATTCTCATTAAAATTTTTTTTTCTAAAAAATTTTGCAAAAAAAAATTATTAGAGATGAAAATAAAAAAAATTCATCACTAATAAATTTATTAGCAATGTAAATTTTTTTTTTATCATCAATAATTTTCATAAAAAAAATTTTAAAGACTATTTATGATGAAAATTTATTTTACATCATTAATAATTTACTATCTTTCTAATAATAATTTCTTAAAAAATTAATTTTAGATTTTTCTTCCAAATAAAATTTTTTATCCAAAAAATTTAACAACAAAAAATGATATTAAAAAAATATTCATGATAAAAATATAATTAATTTTCTTTAATCTAAAAAAATTTTGATCTAAAAAAATTTTCCAAAATAATTTCATCAAAAAAATTAATTTTTTATTAATCAAAAAAAATTATATAAATAGTTAATTTATGATTTTTTAAAAAAATTATGTATATAAAAAATATAATTTCGATGAAAAATTTAATTTACGTCGCTAATAATTATGATAAGAATAGCTTTCGACTTTCACAATATAATGGATACTATGGGAGATTGATAGTTTTGAGGTCTTTGATCTTCAAAAAGCTCATCATCTTTTTGGACTCTTTATTTTGGAAGTCAGAGTACGAGAATATCGTGGAGATTCTAAAATCGTGAGAGAGATCTATCAAGATTGAGTCGTAAATTATCGAATACTTACGACAAAAATATTGATAAAATAAGAATTATCTTTCGTATGCATCCATCTCATAAAGTAATACCTCAGCAAATTGACCTTTGCTGACACCATCCCTATACAAATAGCAAGTCAAATGCTTCTATTACATGACAGAAGAACACAGCTCCAAAAGATATATTGATACTGTAAAAATCTGTAGAATATTATTCTCTCGGACTTCTGTTTCACTGATATATAGAAAGAAAGTAATAATTTTTTACAAAATAAGAGAAAAAGAGAGAGCATTTAAACTCAAATTCAAAGACAAGATCTAAGTCTTAAGAATAAACTTATCTTATCATGCCACTATGTGAATAATCTTTTTGTGAATCATATTTTAACGTATAAAGATCCTGTATCATCTCCTTTCTATGTTCTTGGATAGATACATGGTTTTTGTACTTTGTGACCTCAGATCATTACATAGAACCAACAACCTACACAAAATTGAGCAATGAGATAGATTTAGAAAAACTTGAAGATGAAAAGTTTCATCACAAATAATAATCAAATTTTAATTTTTTTAAATTTTTGATTTTTTTAACTATTGGCGATGAAACATGTTTTATTACAAATAATCTCATATTTATGACAAAAATATATTTTTTATCATAAAAAATATTATATATGATGAAAAATTTTTATCATAAATAATTTATAATTTATAATTTTTTTAAATTTTTAATTATTATTTTTAAGTATTTATGATGAAAATATTTTCATCATAAATAATTGATTATTTATGATGATAATATTTTATCATCAATATTTTAAAAAAATAAAAAATTTAAAAAATTATAAAATTATAAAATCTTTATGATGAAAATATTTTCATCATAAATAATTAATTATTTACAATAAAAATTAGTTTTCATCATAAATAATTAATTATTTATGATGAAAATATTTTTATAATAAATATTTTGAAAAAAATAAATTTTAAAAATTTTAAAAATTTTAAAATATTTATGAAGAAAATATTCCATCATAAATAATATTATTTATGATGAAAATAATTTTTTATAATAAATAATCAATTATTTATGATGAATATTTTAGTCATAAATAATTTATAATTTTTTATTTTTTAAATTTTTGATTATTTTTTCAGCTATTTATGATGAAAATATTTTATCATAAATAATTGATTATTTATGATGAAAATTAATTTTTATTATAAATAATAATTATTTACAGCATAATATTTTTATCGTTAATATATTATAATTTTTAAATTTTTAAAATTTTTATTTTTTTTGAAATATTGATGATGAAAATATGTTCATTGTAAATAATTGATTATTTATAATGAAAATAGATTTTTGTCATAAATAATTGATTATTTATGATGAAAATATTTTCATCATAAATATTTTATAATTTTTGAATTTTTTAAATTTTTTATTTTTTTGATATATTGGTAATGAAAATATTTTTATCATAAATAATTAATTATTTATGATAAAAACCTATTTTTATCATAAATAATCTATTATTTATGATGAAATATTTTTATCATAAATAATCTATAGTTTTTAAAGTTTTAAAAAAAAAAAATTTTCAAATATTGGCGATGAAATATTTTCGTTGAGAATAAGATTGTTGTCGATAAAAAAATATTTTTCATCATAAATAATTAAATTATTTATGATGAAAATATTTTTATCATGAATATTTTAAAATTTAAAATTAAAATAAATGATGTATTATGTATGATAAAAATTTTATCATAAATAATTCATATTTGCGATGAAAAAAAAATTTCATCACTAATTTTTTACTATTTATGATGAAAATATATTTTTATCATAAATTTTTTATTATTTATGATGAATTTAATTTTTTATCATAAATACAGTTATTGGCAATAAAAATTATTTACATCGTAAATAATTTTATCATAAAAATATTCTTTTCTTGTAGTGTTTGTCTTGATTATAAGGTGCTTAGCTTGAATACTATTTTGGCATCGAAATCAAATACTCATGACCAAAGTTTATGTATAAGAAAGTGCTGCTGCATGGCTCCGGAGGACAGGTGATGAGATCGGTATTAAATCGAGCTAGAGAACTGAGGGTTGAGCTGATGTAGAATGCGAGCAAATCTGCAAAAGAAGTCCAAAAATCGATGAGGTACCATCCAATTTAGGATCCTCTGATGCTTAAGTTAGTTGGAGCCTCGAGAACAGGTAGTAAAAATAGAGAGGTAAAATAGAAAGTAAGAGATTAAAAATAGAAAGAAGTGGAAAGAATTTTGATTTTTCTCAATAAAAAATTTAGTAGAATTTTATCTCCGTGAATTCAGACTTATCTCCCAGAGAATATCCTGTCTCATTTTATATAAAGAGAGCTTGCTTAGATCTTAAGAAAAGTTTGTTAGGCTGTTAGGGATCTGTTAAGCCATTAGAGATTTATTAAGCCATTAGTTTGTTATAATAGAATAGCTAGCTATGTGGAGATCGTGAAGCATTTGCCCATATGATGGTTAATTGGAAGGTAGCTGGAAGATAGCTAATACTGAGTTGGATGATAGTTGTCGGATAATCGTCTATACTTCTAGTATTATTTCGGTAATAGACTGATGTAGAATAGCTAATATCAGTGATCGTCTGAACTGGATATCATGCCTTTAGTGTTAATAATCACGTCGGTCGATAACTGAAGTAAAGTGTTGCAGATCGGCCATAGATCGAGATGAACATCTCACCTACCAGCAATTTTGGATTAAATCGACTAACAGATAATATTGAAGAGGCAGATCGATAATAGATTGATGTAATCTAAAAGTTTATTTGACTCAGATAATAATCCACTGCCACGTGTCCAGACGGTGATGAGATCGGATCATACGCACCAACATAGACAATATATCGATTTGGTATCAATATGATATGGCATCCGAAATGATAAATCTCATTCATGATGATGATTAACACAAAAGTCATATCTAGTCATATTATTTAAACTTTTTTTTTAGGTTAAGAACATCATGTTAATTATTATGGTCTTTTCTCGGCTTTTACCACATTCTAGTGTTGGTATATGGAGCTACCTCCTTTCTCCTTCATATGGGGTTTGGATTATATCTTTCATATAAAAGAATAACTATGCTTCTTTCATGATGTCAACCATTGGATCATACTTTAATAATTTTTAAAATACAATATTAGCTTCATAATCTATGAGGTAGATGGAAGGAGAAAATTGAAAGACTTTGAAAGTTGTGCAAAATTTGATAAGTAGTGCAATATTAGTTAGCATTGCTTCTGCAAAAAATTTATGTTTCCTAGTATGCCCTTAGGAAACAAATAGTGAAAATTATGGATTTTCTATGCATGGTACTCTAAAGAGTAAATCATCTTTTAACGAAGTTAAAATTCAGGCCGTTTGATTTAATATGGATGGTCAAGATTAATCTACTGATAACTATCTAAAGCCACCTATATGCATGGTTGGTATGATAATTTTTTTAAAATTCAAAATATTTTATAATAAAATGAATAGCCGATAAGCATAATTTTATCAAAGTTCAGAGGTATTTTTTCGAACAGTCTTCTCCCATTCAACTCAATCCTACAACCCTTATCATGGAATTTGAAGGAGGAGGAAGAGAAGGGTTAGATTGAAGATGGAGGAGGGCTGGAGAAGGAAGAGGAACGGATTGAAAATGGAGGAGGGGTGGGTTGAAGATGGAGGAGGAAGGGCAGGAAGAAGATGGGGGAGGAAGAGGAGGAGCGGATTGAAGATGGAGGAGGAGAGGAGGAGAAGAAGGAGGTAGGACAGGTTAAAGATAGAGGAAGGAAGGAGGAGGAGAAGAAGGGGTGGGCTAGACTGGATGAGGTTGAGCGATGGGCAATGGTTAGGAGGTGGGTAGCAGGAAGGATAATTTTTAGAGAAAAGATAAAAAAAATAGAAAATTAGAGATAAATCTCCAACTCTACTTTCAACCTAAAAAATTTAAACTCAATTAGATATTTTTCATTAGTTTTTCATTTATAATGGCAACCAGTTTCTTAATTTGCTAAAAAAATTATTTCAACTGTTCTTATTGGGATAGATCCTTGTCGCTTAGCCAACTAAGTTAAGCTGATTATGTTCTGCTGACTAAGTTCTGTCGACTAAGTTGAGTCGACTATATTCCACCGATTAAGTTCAGCCAACTAAGTTAAGCCGACTAAGTTCTACTGACTAAACTGAGCCGACTATGTTCCATCAATTAAGTTCGGCTAACTAAGATCAATATGCAATCGACAATCCTGAATAATATTTGGCTGATGACTTCCTCGGTATTTTACTGACTATATTGATCCCTAAAAAATAGGGATCGAGCGATGGTTATTCAGTATAGGTATTAACTTCCCGCGGTCATGGGGTCGTGGAATACAATAATCACCCACTAATGATCCATTACTCAGTTTTAACGATAGTTAATGAGGTAACCGCCCAGCAAATACCATAACTCCCACATCTCGAACATTCAGAGATGAGAGTTACACAGTAACGACATCACCTATCTTATAAATATCGATAAACAATAGGGGACCTATTAAACTTTCTTATTATAAGCTTTCTCTCTCGCTTTTGGCTCTTGACAGTGCCCTTTCTCCGACTGACTTAAGCATCAGAGAGTCTCCCGTCGGACAACTTTCAGTAAGAGGACTTGTTTTGTAGATTTTCTGTCGTTCACTGTTTGAGTGCAACAGCTCGGCTTCCGGCCGACTAACTCACTGGAGATTGACTGCAATAGTTTGGCACTCCAAGGGGGAAGAGATATACAGAATGCTTTCATCAGTTCCGCTCGACGCTCGTCGCAACGTGACATACCTCCGGTGACCTATGCGGAGCCAAATGCTTCACGACTGATGGTCATAGTGGACTAGCAGTGCAGCAAGTCAAAATATTGACAGAGGCTATCCACAGCCTGCAACAGACTACAAGATAGCAGTAGTAGCGGCAGGGGCAGTCAGAGGAACTGGTGCCGTAGGATGTGCCCTCCAGGCACAATCGTCGACTTCGTTCTCCGTCCCACCATTCGACTCGACACTCACATCGGACGAGTCATCGACCTGTCCAACACTTACCTTGTCTTGACTCCTAGCATGCCCCATGTACCGACTCCGATGATCGTCGGTCTCCTTCCCCTCGACTAGTTTTACAAAAAGGGAAGAGGCCACGGTCTCCATCAAGTTTTTTTGAGAAAAGTTCTACCCCTGGATACTCTCAACATCCTGATGAATTACAAAGGTGGTTGGACAAGTACAATCGCAAATTAAGGATGCTGGACTGCTAGCTGAATCAGCTCAAAATAAATAATCAAAATTCTACTGACGAACTCGGTATCAACACTCGTCCGCCCTTCTCCTAATGAATTCTAGACGAGTCAATTTTTAGTCAAGTCAAGATGCTGCAGATCGAGCCATACGATGGCTCCACCAACCCACTCGACCATCTTGAAAGCTATAAGGCTCTTATGCTTCTCCAAGAGGCATCTAACACCCTCCTTTGTATTGTCTTTCTGATTATTCTCCGAAAAGCTGCTCGAACTTAGTACTCTGGACTTCAATCGAAGAGTATCCATTCGTTCGAGTAGTTCGAATAACTTTTTGTGACGCACTTCAGCACTAGCAGAAAGATACCACGAACCTTCGACAATCTTTTTTTCATCAGACAGCAAGACAGAGAATCTCTATAAGATTTTGTGGTGCATTTCAACGTCACCACCTTAGAGGTCTGGGACCTCAATGAATTGACAGCCATCGTGGCCATGAAAAGGGGGTTGCAAAGCTCCAGATTCATCTATTCCCTGAATAAGATGCTTCTTCGATGCTACGTCGAACTCCTTAGGCAGGCATAGAAGTACATCTGCACTAAGGAGGGTGCAACTGATCAGTGCCAATCCGAGGGCAAAGGTCAGAAGAAAATAAAGAAGGGAGGAACCTCTGCAGGATCCAGCCAGACTCATGCTGAGAGAGAGGCTTCACCTCCCCCAAAGAACTTCGACAGCAAGTATGACTCTTACACCCCTCTTATTGCTCTTTGTGCGCAGATTCTTATGGAGATAAAAAGGGAATAGTTACCTCCGACGACCCCAGTCGATAAAGTCGCAGCGGACGTCTCGCAATAGGAAGCGCTATTGTCGGTTCCACTATGACCACGATCATGATACCGAGCAGTGCATCCAATTGAAGGATAAGATAGAAGCTTTGATCCGACGGAGATATCTCGAAAAGCACTTGCAGGACTGATTTGTGCAATTGCCTACTGATCCTCATGCCCAACTAACGGCGGACGTGATCAACATGATCTCGATAGGATCAAAACTAGGGGGTACATGACTCAGAAGGCCCCTACAAAATCTCAACAATTCTACGACCAGCGGCATACAAAATTGAAAACTTAGATGGCATGAAAATTTTTCAGATTTGGAATGCCAAAAATCTACGGATATACTACCAGTAAGATTATCTTATGAATTAAATTTTTTTTTTTCTAAAAATCTATGTCGACTAGTTCAAATATTCGGCAATCCACCGAATAACATGATCAATTGACACCCGGCCATATGATTGCATCGTCAGCTAATACCCGATGAAATGTTATTCGGTTGACACCCGATTAACAGAAAAGCAAAATAAGAAGCTAATGATCGATTAGCCAAGTAGTTAGGTGGTTTTAACCCAACTGACTAAAGATCGAATGGTCCGAAATAAACTCAAAAAACTTTCTCTGATTGATTATGTTTCGATTCGACGGAATGATCTACGACTATGTTCCAATTTGACGAAATGATCTATGACTATGCTCTGATTCGATGACTATGCTTCAAATTCGAAGAAATGTTCTACAAAACAATGACTTGTTCTACGAAAAGGCAGAACAGCTGAGCATAGCTTTTAGGGCAACAATAAGTGAAGATTGTAAGAAAAAAGCAACTCGGATCCGTATGATAATTAACTCATCTCACCCGATTAAAAGCTACATAATCAGACTCAAGAGTTGGAGGGCATGTGTTGGGATAGATTCTCGTCGTTTAGGCGACTAAGTTGAACCAACTATGTTTTACCGACTAAGTTCATCCGACTAAGTTCTGTCGACTAAGCTGAGTCGACTATATTCCGTCGACTAAGATCAACATGCAACCGACAATCCTGAATAATATTCGGCTGACGATTTTCTCAGTATTGTATCGACTATCTTGTCCCAAAAAAATAGGGGTCGAGTGAGCAGATATTAACTACTCACGGTTATGGGGTCGTGGGACGTAATAATTACCCTCTAATAATCCATTACTCAGTTTTAATGAAAGTTAATGAGGTAACTGTACAGTAAATGCCATAACTCCTGCTGCCTGGACTCGTATAGAGGATAGTCCCTCCTGTGGACCCGCCGAAAGCCCGGCAGTAAAGCTCACGTTGTCGACACCTCTTGTCCGTCAGTGAGTGATTTCTCGTATGTGTAAAGACGGGTAGACCGTCTCATCTCTTTCCTCCCGAATATTTAGGGATGCGAATTACACAATAACGACATCACCTACCCTATAAATATCGATAAACAATGGAGGCTCTGGTAAGCTTCCTTATTATAAGCTTTTGCTCTCGTTTTTGGCTTTCGACTGTGTTCTTTTTTCGACTGACTTAAGCATCGGAGAGCCCTTCATCGGACAACTTTTGACAAAAAGATTTATTTTGCAGGTTCATGCTATTCACCGTTCGAACGTAACAGCTCGACTTCCAACCGACTAACTTATCGGAGATTGACTGCAACAGCTCTTATTAATGGATCAATAAATATTTTTTATAAAAAATTATAAAAAAAATTAGTAAAAAATTTTTAAAAATATAATTTTTATTTTAACCTTAGAAATAATTCAAACAACTCCCAAGGAGGATCCCGTCCCTTGGCTCGCGGCGCAGCCTCGGAGATTTTTGACGGTCTGTTTCCCACCGGTTGGCCGTTTCTGCAGTAATTAATTAGTTCAAAACGTCAATTTAGCTTGGCTTCTCCCCGACATCGCGCCTAAAGCCGTGCTTAAACTATTCCAAAAGTATCCACTTCGAATTCGCTCGGATGCGATCTCCTTCCTTTAGCGGCACCTTCGCTTTCGGAAAGGTATTCTTGTCGACAACTTCACGATTTCCCGGTCCCCTCCTCATCTGATAATAATCATAGTTTAGCAACCACCTTTATTTTTCTTTTACTGCAATATCCCTTTATAGTCTTTTTCTTTGAAATAAAAAGGGGAAGGAAAGCTAGCAGTCTGGCAGCAGAGTTCCTGGACATACATGATGTGACCATGACGTATGTAATACGCTATGTGATGCTATGGATTTGCGCATTTTGTTTGTTTTCTGTAGCTAAAATGCTTCCGAGGATATTCGCCTCTAAATATTTTGTAAATTAAAATTAATAAAGGTCCTCACAAAACAGAAAAAGACTAAATCATGATCAATGATATTTAAAGTACTTTGAAAATAAAAACTTCAGGAAATTTGTACGTAGCCTTTGCTCATGTATCCAATAAAAACCAAATTTTAATTCCCACATGATCATTTATACCTTAGAACATGCATCCAAAATAATCAAATTTTATCTACATATATCTTAAAATATCTAGATTAATTAGAATAGTTTGGAATTACGTATTAAATAGTTTATAATTTGGAAGTGCATTAACTCATCATTCAAGTAACTAGTGTTTTACTTTGTCCAGACCAAAAACTATCATCCGATCATGTCATGTTGCTTATTTTTGTTTAAAATATTTTCTTACAAAATAATAAACTTCCATATGAAATTATATTTTTTGCAACTGTTAAAGATGTCATAGAGTATTCTATGATTATAAATTATTAATATTGCTTAGATATTTTTTGATTTTTTTATGCAATAATTGAAGCACGTGACTATAATAAACATCATTAAAATATATCTCATTTTCTAGCTTGGTAAAGAAATAGATAATCGAGAGCTATGGAACAATGGTGCCCTTGTGCTCTTTGTTGCATGGTAGGTTGTGTTTTTCACCATTTTTCTTTTTTTAACACAGTGTTAACTAGGATTATTTCAAATTCTCAAATTCTTAGTTATGAGGAAAATATAACGATAAAAAACACAGATGCTAAATTATGCTGGCGATGTAGTTGGTAGTTATGAAATACGATCAAGTAGATGCTCTTAATTTTTGCATACATTAGCTTTCCGTAAGAAGTAATAGTTAAACAACATGCACGGCATGACTTCAAATAAATTAGATATCATTTTCTCTCTCTTTTAACATAAAAAAATTACATTAATTTGGAGAAATGGACTCCTGATCAAGCTCTAGTGTCTTTTGCTCCACTAATGCAAATAACTATTTCGCTCCAAAACAAGTATATATCCGTAACATCATGAAATTAAATCTTGTACTGTATGAACAAATATCTTCCACGAAGAAGTACTTCAACTCGTGAGCTGGTCGCTGCTACCTTCGTCGAAGGTTGCGAGTCAACTACGCAAAGCCAAGTCCAAGCACCGAGTCATCTGCAACTCTGCACCACCTAAATGCAGCATGACGAAAATGGCTCAAAAGTACTCCTGTCTCCCCAAAAATTAAGATGATTTTAATAAATCCAGTGCATCCAGAGACTCCAAAGTTTCCATGTGGGACACCTAAGGTATGACCACTAGGTGCCACCAATCATAACCCACCCCTCAAGGGATCCCCACCACTTCCTAATCCCCAACAACAACTCACTAATTAATGATCTCTCCTAATTACAACACTAATTATAACAATAAAGAAACCTAATGGGTTCTTTAGTTGAAATTAATTTGCCTGGCCATATATGTTTTTTTCATCGTCACCGTGAGACTTGCAGCATACGTTGGAGCTAGGCAAGGAACCCCAGGACCCGGTCACCAGCACCGGCTGCCGCACGTAAACCACGCGGGCGAGGGGTGCGGTGGACTGACAAGTGTGGGTTTGGGGAGACAGGCTGCCGACACGGACCAGCACAGGTCACATGGTTGTCCTTCCGGGGACCGACTACTTCCCCTTCTTGGAAAGTTTGACATCTTCTGCACCCATCCGCACAACTGGACCCCACTTCACCGCTCCTTCATTTCCCTTCCCCTTCCCTCCATCCTCTTCCGTTTCTTCGATGGCTAGCCAAGTAGCCAGTACCACCCAGCTGGCTGCCGCGGTGGATGCCCAGAAACAACGCGTTACCTCAAATCATACTCTTGATTCCAATAAATAAATAGTATCGTTCCCATTGAACGAATACATGAATTTCCACTGCTGGCTTTGTATTAATTTCCTCCTCGAACAACATTGGCTGATTTGGGTAACAAATGATCTCCTTTCTTTAAAAGTCATGCAAAGTTTCCTTGGACATGGAACATTCCTAAAAAGAATGGATCCAGAACAGAATTATCCACGGTGCCTGCTGAATATGATCTCCTTTCTTTAAAGTCATTCAAACTTTTCTTGGACACGGACATTCCTAAAAAGAATGCATCATGCATTTTTGAGAGAACACAATTATCCACCGTGCCTGCTGAATATGATCTTCTTTTGTTTAAATTCATACGAACTTTTCTTGGACATGGGACATTCCAAAAAAGAATGGATCATGCATTCTTGAGATAACACAGCTTTCCATGGTGCCTGCCGACTTCTAGTTATTGATGTTCTATAACCAGTGTTCTGGTGATGAAACTAATAATCTCCAAATTCATCAGCTTGTGATCAAGTAGATCAGCTGGCCAGGTCCACCAATGACAATGATCAAATTGATAGACCAACGACAAGAGGCTATACGTTCTCAATTCAAAACACAAACAAAATCCATTGAGGAGAGAAGGTATATTCTCGTATATTCATAAGATATATTACGGAATGATTACATTTCATCTTATATGTTAAGTAAATACTGTATGCTAAGCGGTTATTGTGCATTCAACGGTTATAGCATATATATTGTTTTTGAATAATGACTCTATGCCAATTCTCATATATATATATATATATATATATAAAATGAAATGAATCTTCGGATATTTTTTTTTCTCTCTTATTCTACTCTACGTAGCACTCTCACATTATTACTGTTACTCAAAACTCAACTTATGTATAAAGAGATCTTTCCTCAGATTAAGTTCGGCGGCTTTTGATATTTTCCTTTTTTTTGTTTGCAAGTTACACTTTCTCATAGATTTCTGCTACTATTTCTCAAAACTCGATATGACTCGTGCATAAGAGGATTCTCCAATAATTTAAGTTTGATAATATTTGGAAGTTAGTCTTTCACCTTTGAGCGCAGATCAATCCAATCAAAAACCAACCATTGGCCATTTGTTGATTCATCTAATTTTATTTGGTCGAATTTTGATGGCAATAGAAAAAAAAAATATTGTGAATGGCTCTACTTACAGATGCTCAAAATTTCATTTGGATTATTTGTGAGAACTGCTGTCTAATTCAGCATTCGATCTTATATATTTATATGAGATCATCTTTATCGATTCTTTTGTGGATAAATATCATGAGAAAATTTATCAACTTTCTCATTGACCAATTTACCCATATTCTCATGATTTTCAAGATGGATAAGTTATTCTTTCATAGATAGCATTTACTCATGAAATGAAAAAAAAATTTATCTATTTAGAAGGTAGCTAAATCATTTTTCCATCAATCAAAAAAATAACCTATTTTATTCATTCCTAACATATTCTTAACTATATAATAATATAATATAATATTTATATAATATATTATAATAATATAATAATATTATATATTAATATTTATAATATATATACTATATTATTATATATATAATAATATGATATAATATAATATAATATAATAATATATAATAATAAAATAAAAATATTAATATTTTATACTATAATATTATAAATAATAATATATTATATTATTATTTATATGTATTTATATAATACTATAATAATATAATGTTTTATGTATAATAAGTTATATTTATATATTATATTATATTATATTAATATATTGATAAGATAATATAATTTAATATATAATAATATTTAAATAATAAAAGATATCATAAAAAATATAAATAAATTATAGTAACTTATCAAAAAAAATAGTAATATAAAAAAATATAGATAGCAGATTTTTAAATTATTTTTTAATACATAAAGAAATATAAATAAATTATTTTTTATCTAAATATTATTCAAAAATATTTTTTTAAAAAATAATTTTTAAATAAAATTTTTATTTATAAAAAAATATCAATAGAGTACGATATGCGTCATGTTACTTTTAAATTTTTTTATTTTTGGTGGAATCATTTTACTTTTGGTTGCCATACGTGGTGAAGTCACTGATCCGTAAAACTCTTCCTCCACTGATTCCCTTTCAAGTTTCCCGGATCGAAATCAGAATTTCTCCGTCTGTACGCCCGAAATAGATGACACGACTGCCCGCTGTGCCCATAAAACGAATAAAGAGAGCCGAGCCGACAAGCCGGAGAGAGTGGGGGGACAGCTCGAATCGACAGGGGCTGGCCCACACCCCAAAAAGGCCGTTCACATACCTGCAAGCACCACCGGTTGTCCACTTTCCCTCTCGCGGACGAATCCCAACCGCCCGATCGCCACCAACGTGTCGCTATCTTCATGGCTATTCCTCCCCATCCATCCAAGCATCCATCTATTATAATTGTTGAGGGGGATCGGAAGAAGCCAGCCCCACGGAGAGGGAAAAAGAGAGATAAGAGAACTGATAAAGGAGAGGAGAAGCGCCAACCCTAACCCTGTAGAGTAGAGACGACCCTCGGCAGTGGAGGAGATGTCGACGGACACGGGGAGGAGCTCGACGGAGTCGGAGGTGTCCGGTCTGGACTACGAGGAGACGGAGCTGAAGTTGGGCTTGCCCGGGGGGTCCAGGACCGCCGGATCGGAGACGGAGAAGAAGAGGGGGTTCGCCGAGACCGTGGATCTCAGCCTTGGGGCCGAGTCGCGCTCCGGAGATCTCGGCGATCGCTCAACCGACGACCTCGGCTCTGGCGCCGGCAAGCCCCCAGCTGCTAAGTAAGCACATCAACCCCCCGGGGGCTAACTTGGCATGAAATCATCCCCTTCGTGACGGTTTTACCCCTGCCTAATTCGAAATCAACGGTTAAAGTCGAAGGACCATGTCTTTTCCGAGGGCAATTCCGTCAGTTAGGGTATTGGACTGACGAAAATGCCCTTTCCTTTCTGGGAACATATGGGGGAGGCTTTTCGTAGGTTACGGAGTCACGCACAGGGGCAACACGGTCATTTTCCGCATGAAATTTAATATTTGAAATATTTTTCTGAAATAGGGCCCAGGTGGTGGGGTGGCCGCCGGTGAGGTCGTTCCGGAAGAACGCGTTGAAGAGCTGTACGTACGTGAAGGTGGCGGTCGACGGCGCCCCCTATCTCCGGAAGGTTGATCTCGAGATGTATGGAGGCTACCAGCAGCTCTTGACCGCCATCGAGGACATGTTCTCCTGCTTCACCGTCCGTATGTTCCCTCTCCCTCTTCCCATCTCTCTCTCTCTCTGTCCCCTCTCCTCTCCGTTGTTTCTTTTTTTTTTTTTCCGCCTTGTTCCGCCGATATGGCTGGTTTGTGACGAGGGTAGTTTGGTCATTCGGTATGGCAGGTAACTGTCCCAACGAGAGGAGGCTGGTGGATCCGGTGAACGGGACGGAGTACGTGCCCACGTACGAGGACAAGGACGGCGACTGGATGCTCGTGGGGGACGTCCCTTGGAAGTAAGTCCCTCCTTTCTCTATCTCTATTATCTAACTTCGTAAATAATAGTTATACTAACAAGAATAACAATGTTCTGACTAGCAGTATGCACTCTTTACCGCTGTAAATTGTCGAAAGTCGGTAAAAAAGGACATGACTTCTGGTTTGCATGAACCAGGGTGATATTATAGATCGAGTTGCACGTTTCAATAGATTTACTATTAGATAATCTAACTATATCAAGGAATGAAACAATTAAATTAGTATGAGTGCGTAACAAGTGACATAAAAATTATCAGAACTTTTATTTTGGTTATGTTGTCACGTGTTTGTTGCTTTTGTTAGGGGTACTGGCAATTATAGCCAACCCACCGAATACTCAGCCCAACTTGGATGGGGCAGGTTTTACCTGATCTATTTAAACCTCAGGGCGATATGAATTTTAGATAAAAAATTAAAAGTAGATTTGGATCAGATGCGGGTAGTTTGATTCTATATAAATTTAATCTATTTTTTTTTCAAAATTACAATTATTTTAGATGATTAGTTTTTTATCCGACTTGATCCAGCCCAACCCGTCTTCTCTGGTCTGCCTACCCGCACCATCTACTCTATCTGACCCAACCTGACCTGATGTGGATAATGGGAGGGTATGGTTATGGGGTTTTTTATTGCACGATGGGTATGAACATTGACCAATCCGACCCATATCGGACCAGTTGCCATCAAGTATATGATTGTTCCAAAGTACGGTAATAAATGGTTGGTCGACAAAAAGTACGAACCTGGAATGCAGCTGTGGTGGAGGATAAGTGGAAGTCCTGTTGGCGAATGAGAGATTCTTGGATTAAATTGCTTCTGGTACTTTAGATCTATAAATTAATTATTACAAGAGGAGTGATGGGTGAGAGTGCCCCCTCTACATGGAGAGTTTATGCGGTGGGGGCAAAGTGGACATGCTCCTTTATAAATGGAATTTCTTGTTATAATAATATGAATGTCGCTTATTAAATGATTATCTGGGATTTCTGTGATCCAATTTTATTCCAGGGAAGATTCTTGGATGGAAAGTAGGGTCCTCGAGCATTACTTGAGCACAATGTAGATGATTTTAGCGTAAATATGCAATACTTTTGGAGGGTATAGATAGAAGAACAACAATAAGGAGACCCGAGTTGTATGGCTTTTGTACAAATTGAAATTGGATGACAAAGTCGAAGACAAGCCTCATGGGTAGATTAAGGGTCATTTAATGAAGGCCATAAGAATGATTATTTGACAAGACAAGTTTGAGGGCTTGGATGAGAATCAATGTCAGATGAGGACTCATAAAGGCTACCCCAGGTTGATGGGATAAGGGTCCTTACTTGTCTTTATATATGTATATTTTGCAGCTCGAATTCCTTTCCTTTCTGAGTTACATATCAATTTGGCAGTTTACTAACCAAAGTAGAGGAGTGTTGGTCTTTTGCAATAACAGAGTTCTTCAGCCACATTCTAGGATTTTCTCCCATTGATGTAGTAATTGAATAAGTCATCATCACCTCCACCAGCTCAACTTGCCACTTATATTTTGCTTTCCAATCTATGTTGCTTAATTTCCTTATTTCAAAATTTGAAACTATTTTGGACCTCTTCTAAACAATGACATGTTTTTGATTTGATGTTTGATTGCCAACATTTACTCGAATTCTCTTATTTAATACCTGATTCATTGGCCAATATAGATGTTGTAAACAATACATGGTGGAATGCAAATATGTTATCTGATCATTCAGTTTAAGTATTTATTCTGATGTAATGGCTATTTTATGGGTTAATTTGGAAGATAAATCACATATGGCTATCCATCCATCCATCTCCGATGGAAAAGATTTAGAGAACATCATAGATGGAATAAATCTAGAGAACATGGTAGAGAGCACAATTAGTTTCAAATTCCAGTTCTCATGAACTCTTGTTGCTATCCCCAACCCACCCAAAAAAAGAAAAAAAAAAAAGAAAAAATCTTGCTACTTGAACAAATATGAAAAGCAACAACACCATGCCTCATATCTTGTTTTCACAATCACATATATGTGAGAGGAATTGTACTTATTTTATACCCATAAGTTTAATGCCATGTAGCAGTTCTTTCCAAGAGGCCCTCTTTGTTTGTTATGGCATTTCAGCCGGCCCTCAATCTAATATCTCTCTTGAAAATTTATCAATGAATCGTTGCTGAACATTGGGTAATGTAGATTCCGTAGTTCACCCCAGAACGAAGGGCCAGTACTCTTTTTGAAATGCAGTGCTCTCTCAGTACCAAATGTGTATATAGAATTATTGACCTCGAAGCATCAAAGTCTTAATGCTGCATAAGCAAGCAATTCTAACTCATGTTTATTAATTGCAGAATGTTTGTTGCATCATGCAAGCGTCTTCGGTTGATGAAAAGCTCAGAAGCTATCAATTTAGGTAATGCTTTTGCTCTGTTAAATCAATCCTCATTAGTTCCTTTCTAATCCAAAATCATTGTTACTGTGGAATTGTCTGCCTAGCTGTCTGTTTTTGAACTTGGATTATGTGATGATTTGTAGAAAGGAGCTCCTGTAGATAGTTGATGCTATTCACGTGTCATAGCATGCTTTGTGTTGCTCAATCTTTCAATCTATTGTTATCAAATCCAATGCCTGTTACAAATATTCTCTGAAATGCAATTTCATAGTGCTGTTGGTTTCTTCATACCGTAACAACAGGCCATTATATAATTTGGCCACGTACTTAGTTCATTGCTTTGCTTGTGGTGAATGCAGCTCCAAGGACGCCTCAGGGTTCCACACGCGCCAGGTGAATGGAAGTTGCAGCATCTTCAGATGATAAGATCATGTACAGGAATGGTTTCTTGTCCTTTTGGTTTTCCTTAAGTTTTGACTGGTCTCTTGAAGAGTAGAAATAAGGGCTTCTATACTTGACCATAATTGGGTTTTGGCTTGGTGGAAGATATGAATATACACATTACGGTTTGTTTATTATCAATAAGAGCAAACTTTATGCGTGTGGTCCAGCTAAAAGCTTTCCTTCCGTGTTTCTTGAATGACCAAAGTTTAACATTGACCCATATACTGTTCCAGTGAGAATTTGGAATATAATGCTTGGGATGAATCCATTAACCATGTCATGGCTCCAAGACCTTTTATGGAACTAATCTTGGCGTCTCGCTTGGTGAAATGCATTTGTCTGTTCTTTGATTGCGTGGCTCTTATGGTTTAGCGCTCTCTGCAGTCCTAAACAAAATGAACATTTGAATGAAATTGTGAGCTGTAACTTGCCTTGGCTTGTTGGGATTTTGGTTAACTGAGTTGCTCTATGGCACATCCTTGGTTTTGTGGCCAAGTTTCGACTTGTTTGCTTGATGTGCCTCTACCTTGAGCCTTCTCTATGAAATGTTCAATTTTAGGGTGTGGTTTGCCCTTGTTTTCGCCGTAATGATGAGGATGTATTATGGCTTCATACCGTCATCAAGAGTGATAACTAATAACCCTCGTGCTGACAAGTGGAACCACATGGGTAGGACCCCGTGCCTTCACATAAAAATTGGAGGGGCGAATCCATCCCACAATTATTCAGAAGGTTAAAACCTTCAAGTGACCCAGAAGCATGGTGTGGAACCCGATGTTTTGATGTCGTTATCTTCCCGAACAAAATAAAGAGCGCTGCAAGCTCTAAGCATTGAGAATTAGATGATCACTTGAAATCATGTTATATACTGCATAAAGATGTGTTGCAGTTGTGAATGGTATTCTAATCTTTGGAGAAACTACTACCTAGTACCAAATAAGCTTATCCAGTTGTAATAATCGTTAGATTTACGTTAATGCTTTTTTTTTTTTCTCGTTTCTTTTTTTTTTTTTTTTTTTTTTTTTTTTCTGATGCGTAACGGGAAGGAAAATATTTTAAGTAATGCTCTTATATGGAATCTTCTTCAAGGGTTATACTTGTAAAAATTGTTAGTACTTGCTAATGCTTGCTTTTCTCTCTCTCTCTGCTCTTGATGGATAACAAAAAAAAAAAGAATTACAAGTAATCTTCAGAATCTCATCGGTAAGAATTAGATAATAATTAGCATAATTAGTTGTCCAAACCTATTGAACTCTGGTGTGGTCTTTCTCCGATTTCAATAGTCAGGCTGGAGCCGAATAGATATTGCATCATACCGCGATGTGGGTCGGTGGGATATCGAAAGATGGTGTGCTATCATCAAAGAAAGTGCACATAATCAAGGTCGAAGATGAGAGTGAGGAGTTGCCGGTGAATGGTGGCACTGGTCTCCGCTCAACACCGGAAGAAAGAGACCTACAAAGGAAGTCCCATCAAAAATGGCTCCGATGAGAATTCTCCAATGCTCAAGTCAGCAAGATGACTCAATATAGTAGAAAGAATAGTAGAGTTTTGATAATGTGTTGGCCAATATACCTGGAGGGGTCCTTGCTTACCTCTATTTATAGAGCAAAGTGGATGGTAAAAAGATGGGTGATTATGTCAATCATGTCCTGTCAGCCGTATGGCATCGCGTTGGCATCTTTAAATGGCTCTGACAGTGGGCGTGCCTTTTGTTCGGCATGTACGTGACATTGGCGGCAAGCCTTATCACGCATGCGGTGTAATTAATGGCCTCGTAATATTCCATCATGGCATGCAGTCAGCTAGTCAGGATATGGCGTTTGAGCGATGTGATTTGATGTAGCCTGTCAGGATGGCGTGACGGCCACGTCTGTCGTTCGACTGCTCGGCTGACGTCCGTGTCAAGAAGTCGGTTGAAGGAGCCATTTGAGTGGTGCGACCTAGTCGTCAGTTTGGATAGTCGGTAAGGCACCGAAAAAGAAGTTGGCCTTCTGATGACTTTTGATAAGGTCGGTCTTAGCCCTCTGATGAAGTTGGCCTCGGCTTCCTGATGAAGTCAACCTCCGGATGATTTTTGATGAGGTCGGCCTCCGGATGACTTCGTGAGGTCGGCCTCCTCGTGAGGTTGGCTTCCGGATGACTTCGTGAGGTCGGCTAAGCGACGAAGATGATGAAGTCGGTCTTCTCGTGAGATCAGCCTCCGGATGATTTTGTGAGATCAGCTAAGCGATGAGGATCTACCCCAACAAACTCTTTTGTGATTTTTACTAGTGGGTCATAGCTACAATTTGATCCATCTTGATCAGAAAAAGAGCTTGAAGGTTTTGCTACGATGCTTTCTAATTGTTTTACAGAAAGTTTTGCTGACGAGCATTATAATTTGGGCAAAACTATAATGTGGTAGAAATTGAATAACTTAGAAAGAGAGGTGTCGTCAGTGGAGGTGGAGAGAAGGGGGATGGGATCACGATGGCAAGGGGGGTCGGTGGAATAAGAAGGCACCGAATAAGTCGGTGGTCTTTTTTTTTTTTTTGGGTACAAACAAGTCGGAAGAGGTTGAGGGAGGGTAATAGGGTGATTAATGGTTAATCTAACTTTTTAATTATAATCTAGATAATAAACAACTAAGATTAATCATATTTTTGAACTAAAAAAAAGCACCGTAATAATCCCCAAGAGTCAAGGACTCATTTGAGTTGTGGGAAGCAGAGGAAAGAAATAGTAATTTCTCAAAGGTGGAGGAGAGTCCTTAAAAGAGAAAAGAATATGAAAAGCTCTTTTTATGAGAAGATACTTTTCATATTTTATGAAAAGTATAAATCCATGAAGGAGATATATTTTGGGACTTCTCATGAGATGCGATTTAATGATCTTTTTGTCTTTTCAAAAAATATCTTTATAATACTGTTGTTATATTAATACAATGTTATCCTCTAGTAGGGTTTGATTTTTCAGTATCTACATTGTAACTAATAGAAACTAGCTCTTAGTTTGTGAAAAGTGTAGGTTCTCTTAGTTTGAATATAGTAAATATTGTATCTAAATCTTCAATTTCTTAATTCTTGTTCACACTTGATTGAGTGTTTAGAAAGATGAGCTGGTGTGTTATATAATGATCTAAACTTAGTATGTAGTTGGTTTGCCTTAAATTAAGATCTGAATCTAAATGCAAATGAGAATCAGAATGGCTATATTTTTTGATGTGTTTGATACGTGACTGAAATCAAAATCAAAATTAAATTATTTTTCATAAAATTTTAAAAATTAATTAATAAAATTAATAAAATATTAATTTTTTTAAGTTGGTACGCTAAGATTTGAATATTAAAGATAGTGCTCAAAAGTTTTGAAATATTTGGGCATTCTTATCCTCCTTGTAATTGTAATTAAAGTGGAATCTAGGCTCTCTGATCACATAGAGCGGGAGTCATTCTCTACTTTCTATCCTATTGTGGCGTCTAACATCCTCCGATCAAATATATTTTTTTATTTTGATAAAATAAAATAATTTAAACAAAATATTTATTATTATTATTTTAATAAATGTGGGCAGATGTGTCAGTTGTCGCTGCCACAACCCATGCGCTCACCAAGTAGGTTTACTTACTCTTTTTAATATGGAAAAAGGTTAATTAATTTTTATTCGCTGCACCGTCCAAGGAAACTAACAGAATGTTAGCGCTCCGTCAATCAATCTCGTCCCAAACCTCTATTATAAAAAACTTCGCTTTATTTCCAACCAACCTCCGGAACTCTTGAACACCACCCACTTATTCCACCGTCCCAAACCCCAGAAAGCTAATCAACCACTCGCATCTTTTGTCGTAATCGCATCTTTTGTCGTATTGGTGGATTCATGGAACCTAACGAGGACCCCCCACCATCCAAAGCTTCTGGTGGACCATTACCATCACATCACGTCATTTCAGCGGACCCGAATCTCCCGTCTTTTAGATCAACGGTCCAGTTTCTCTCATCCAGAGTCCGTAACACCCGAAGAACCATGATGCTACACCCTAGTTAAGAACGGTTGTCGTCTGTTAATAATATCAAGCGCCGATGGCGGACGTCTCAACGGTTCGGATCTTCCAGTCCCGAGCCGGCGCGCTTTATAGCTCCGCGTCGCTGTCAGAACTTTAATTTGCGATTCACCGAAAACTATTTCTATTTTAGTTTCATCTTATCTGGAATTTGGAGCTCACCCTCCCCTTTCTTTCTTCCCTTTTCTCGAGGAGTACCTCGAGATCTAATCTGATCTCATGGCAGTAGGTGCGAGCGACCAAAGCCAGCTCCGATCCCTCGAATCCCCGCTGGGATCGATCATCGCCTTCTGAATCCGGGGCTTCCGGTCGGGATTTCTTCCCCGGATTCGAAGATTTCGAGCTCGGGAGCCTCATATCGGTGTCGCCGGACGATTTCTAGGGTTTGCAGAGGGTGCTTTCAGTTCCCTCGTTTTCTTGGTCGAGATCTTGGGTTTCTTGAGTCATCATGGTCACTCGGCTTGGAGTTACCGCCATCGCTGGATTCTAGGGTTTCTTGCGTTGATCCTGGTTTCACAGTCGCAGTTCTTGGGGTTTCTGTCGAAAATCTTGTTTAAAAAGGTAAAAGTTGTTTCTTTTCTCCTTTCTGATCTCGCCACCATTATCAAGATCTTGCTGCTTATTTATACTCTCCTTGAATAGAACAGTTGGCTACGCTTCATTCCATATCGATCTCCCTTCACAATCCGACTCCACGTTTCCTGTCTTTTTTAACTTCTCCTTTCCTTAAGTTTTTCTCCATATCTGAATGTAAGAGCCTTGTTGTGGCGGGCATTGGTTTTTGTATGATCTCCTCTTACCTAAGATCTGCCTGGAGCGGAATCTAGGGCTTAAGCTTGGTGCTTGCGATTTTGTAGATCAAAATTTGACCCTATGAACTTGATCTGAGTGTTCCCCCAATCTTACCACCATGTGGAAGCAATTCCTCAGTAAATTACCCCGGAAGTCGTCGAAATTGGATTCTGTTTCGGATTCCACACACAACCACCCAGGCAGCAATGCTTCCTCTTCTGGCAACTCAATCCAGCGGGCAAACAGTGGTAATGCCGGGCCAGGCCGATCAACCACTGTTAAGAGGATGTCTTCTGCTGTCTTCCCATCCAGCGTAGTCGCCGGGATTGAACCTCTCCTGTCATTCAAAGATATCTCAAACACCGAAAAGCAGAACCTTTTCATCAGTAAGCTGAATCTCTGTTCTGTTGTCTTTGATTTTTCTGATCCAAACAAGAACTCCGCTGAGAAAGACATGAAGCGGCAGGCCCTATTAGATCTTATTGATTTTGTCAATTCTGGCACCTCTCGGTTCACTGAGCCGATGATCTCCGCCAGTTGTAAGATGGTCGCCATTAATTTATTTAGGGGGTTTCCTCCAAATTACCGATCCAATTCTTCTGGTGGTGGGGAGACTGAAGAAGAGGAGCCAATGTTCGACCCTGCTTGGTCCCATCTGCAACTTGTGTATGAATTGCTTCTAAAATTCATTTCATCCTCCTCCCTTGATGCAAAGATGGGGAAAAAGTTCATAGATCATTCATTTATCTTGAGATTGCTTGAGCTCTTTGATTCAGAGGATCCAAGAGAAAGGGATTGCTTGAAAACAATCTTGCATAGGATTTATGGCAAATTCATGGTTCATCGTCCTTTCATCCGCAAGGCAGTAAGCAATATATTCTATAGGTTTGTGTTTGAGACGGACCGGCATAATGGGATTGCCGAGTTGCTGGAGGTTTTTGGTAGTGTGATTAGTGGATTTGCGTTGCCTCTTAAGGAGGAGCACAAACTTTTTCTCTGGAGGGCTCTTATTCCTTTGCACAAACCAAAATCGGTAGGTGTTTATCTTCAACAGTTGACATACTGTGTGACACAGTTCTTAGAGAAAGAGCCAAAGTTGGCAAGTTCAGTGATAAGGGGGTTGTTGAAGTATTGGCCTGTGACGAATAGTCAGAAAGAGGTAATGTTTTTGAGCGAGTTGGAAGAGGTCCTGGAAGCAACTAATGTGGTGGAATTCCAAAAATGTATGGTCCCCTTATTCCGGAGGATTGGCTACTGTGTTAACAGTTCACACTTCCAGGTATTTCTTTCTTCTTCTTTATTTTTGGTCTTTATGTTGTCTTCAAACATGTAGATGCTTTTATTTCTGAAAAAAAGGATGGGCAAGTTGATTTTTTCTAAACATATACGTATTTTTAACCTTTTTTTTTGGTACTTCTAGTTTTTGGCAATACCTTTTATCACCCCTGTCATCATAGAGGCTGCCTCTTTATTGTGACAAAAGTAAAACTGCTGATCTGCCTGTGTGCCTGATAATTCCATATGATGGTCTGCCAATCATTGTCCTGCTCTAAGCTATTGAAGAAGTAGCTGTTAGTAAAACATAACATCTTCTTTTTTCCCAAATATTCTGCCACAAGGACATTATTTCGTAATTTAATCTGGGTATGCTGGTATGGATGCTTTCTCTCCTTTTAGTAATTCCTCTGTTATGTTTGTGCTTTCAAGTATTTGTCAAAATGATTATGCTTATGGAATAGCTAGATGCATGTTTGCATCCTCGTTGTTTACAGTCATTATGATTGTCGAGTACTTGTTATATCAGTTGCTAATCAGCATGACCTATATCCTTATTTAGTTAGTGTAATCTGGAGACTTTTACCCCTCTGTGTTTCTTTTAGTTGCATGTTTTCTGTTTTATAGTTGTATTGGTGATTTCTTATGTTTATACCCTCCATTGTCTGAAACCTTTTTTCTATCCACAGAGAGATCTGGACAGATTGTGATCTTACATTGTGCCTATTTTCTATTTGGTGATGATGTAATTTTTATTACATGAGAAACAGGACATGTTAAACAAGGATATGTAATTGGCAAGCCTTAAATATTTCACAGGAAAGAAAAATCCATGGGATGTCTTCAATCTCCTGATTACCTTCTTTGGAAATGCTTGTGTTTCCTATTACTGTCTACTTCTGATACAAGCAAAATGGATGCATGTCATGTCTCCTATTGGTTACAGGCAAGGCAAAAAAGATGGTAACAATCAAGGTGTGATTTAGACCTATCTATTTAAAGATTGCAATATTGGTTTGTTTTGGGTTGATACAATACGATCTCATATTGCAAAATATAAAAATATAAATATTAAGCGAATTATGGATAAGGTGACGAGAAACCTAATGGACGCTTATGCAGTACAACATTGTGATGTAGCAGGAGAATAGGAATCAGATCACTCTTTTTCTGATAAATTTCGAAGAAATATAGATTACACACATGGCAAGACAGATTGATACTTGTACAGATGATTTGAGAATGCAAGAAGAGGGAGGAAGATGGATGAAAACTTCTCTAGACGTCACACAGAGTGCTCACTTTCAGCAAGCCCTTAAATTACTTGGTATTCTCTTCCTTATCTCTTTTTTTGTTTCTTCCTTCTCTCTCTCTCTCTTTGTTGGTGGCACTAGAGAACTCTTACTTGAGTTCTCACTGTGATATGAGAAAACCACACACACCCAAATGTTGTGTCCCTGCCATCCCTATGGTCGAAGCCTGAGGCATTTGTGGTGCCAACCTAGGAAACCATGGGGTTGGCAACCCACCGGGATTGGACCCTAGCATGTGGCAACCACCTAGGAAGCCCTAGGCATGTGGATGCCCCAGGGTTTCTAGATGTAGTTGGCCACCTAGGGCTGGCCTTAGGAGCCAGCTACATAGGAAATTTTCATCCAGGGTTGAGTCGGGTTTGGTTCATAACACCAGTCCGATAATTCTGATGCTGTCCCATATGAACCAAGTATACCAAGGTTTTAATTCACATGCTTGATTAGATGAGACTGAGTTTCGCAATTCTTCGAGATCTAGAGCAAAGATCAAGGGTGATAGATATGTACAAGATTCATAGATCAACTTGGATTTTTAATCTACCATGTCCTATCTTATTTGATGAGTGTGCCACGGTCTCAATGAAGCAAGGTGGACTAGCCTCCTTATACATAAAAATGTATAATCATGCTTATCCCGGTAGATAGAATGGATAGAAAAGCTTTTCTTCAGCCACAACAACTTTTTGTGCAATCCAATCCACCTTTTGTTATCTTTAATTGATCGTTTAAAAATATTAGCATTATCAAACCCATAACCGATCAACTTCATGGCCCGTTAGAACCATAGATCACTTCACAAAAACAATAGAAAGTAAACCAAGGTAAATTGGGTTTTCAGTTGCGGCAGGATTGATCTGTTGGAGATGGTATGGAATAATTGCCATAGCGCTAAATTAGGAAATGTAGGAAGTGCACTAATCAAGGACAAAGATGTAGAGAACCGATTAAAATGTATGGAGTTTTAAGGAGAGTTCCCCAAGGGGGTGGAGCTTGGATTTGTGTTGAAGGTTAAGAAACAGGGAGAGACAACCTTTTGTGGAAAAAGTAGATTAAAACTGGAAAGCATAAAATGAAATCTGGTGGAGGCTGTAAGAGGAATTTTTGGCAAAGAAGTTTTCATGATGCTGATCAAAACAACTAGGATAAGGCTTTACTCTCTTGCTTCTTGGCGTGGATGTTCCCTATTCCTTTCAAATGAACATGTAGACACTCACAAACACACACATGCACTTATGCTTGCTTGGTTACTCATGAACTGAAAGATTTTGACATGGAAATTATACTTGTCTAATGTGTGATGCTTCTAAGGTATTAGTTCGGGCAAATGAAATTTACCCATCGTGGAATCAATAATAATGAATTGATGATAGCTATTTGTGGTTCCCATGCGAAGGCCTTTCTTTTTGATGTATTGAAGAATGCATAATCAGAATGTGCATAATATTAATGGGATTCCTTTTTGCTTGGTGGTTGTGGTGTTCCTTTCTAATATTAGGTAGTTAAGAGGTTTATGTCTTTGATGATTTAAAATCTTGGAAAAAGTTTTTGACTTGTAATACTTATTTTGCAAGCCTGAACATTAGATTTCTATGAAATTTGGGACTGGTAAGATCTAGGCATTGTGGTTTGTTCTCATGTAGTAAGACCTGGATGCTGGTATAGAGCTTTCAATTCTTATTGTAGAAGGACAGTGTTTTCCAACCATGCATAATTGCTCTTAATAATGAAATAGGCTTCATGAAAGTTGAGTTCGCTAGATTCTAGTTTTATTTTTACTTTTGGCACTATGTGAGTTGGAAACCCTTTTTTTGAATGTCCAATATTTTGCAAGATTGACTTATACTGGTAATATTGTTCAACCAAATTAACCAATTTAAGCAGTTAGCTTTTTCCGAAAATTGTACCTAGTTGACCTAAATAATCATATTGACCAATTTGAGCTTGACTTTTTGCACTAGTGATGAGTCAAGCAAGTTATTTTATATTGATCAGTTTGACTTTTTAAAAACAGTTGACGTTATTGTAAGTTGACCTCTAAAGTTGTATAGGATTCGTTGTATATCAATTTGAGTTGATCATGCTATCAAGCATAGAACGGACCCACATTGGATGTGCAGCTCACCATTTGAATGGGCCTTGGCTTTTGTGGCATTTCCATTTGCATTTGCAACAGGTCAAAAAGAAAAAATTGAGGTACATGTTGTATGGGAATATGAAAGTCTAATTGCATCACATTTTGGACATTCTAAAACTTGGTGAATAAAGTGAACCAACTCGCTTGAATGATGAAACCTTATATCTGGTGACATTTCAAATCTTGATTTCGTGCAATTCATTAGAGACACATATTAACTTTATTGGCCAAATTGTCTCTCCTAGTCAAGTAATCAACTTTGTTTGATTTACTATGACAATCAAACTTGTAATTTTACTCACATTGGTTGACTTGATATTTGTCAATATACCTGAGATACTATCTTGCTTGTTCAATAACGAGATTTCATTAGTCCTTTTATGTATGTCACCCACGCTAAGTTAAGCGGCTTGTACTTTGAGCAACTCAAGTTGCATGTACCATTTGATTTGTATAATTTGATGTGCAGTCGTAGATAATCATTATAAGTTCTTAAAAACCTTTAACTCCCACTAAGGATATGTTTTATTGTACATCGTTAACCTTTCTATTTTAGAAAGCAATCTGAGAGAACGTCAAAGCCACTTGAGGTGTACTGCCCAAGCAGGAACTAATTCTTGCTATCACCTTGGTATTTTGCCATGTAGATGGAATTAGGGTTTCTTTGTGTTTTATAATATGTGGGTTGAAAGAAGTCTCCTTACCAAATTTTCCATTTCTTTATGTGATCCATTTGTACATGCATAAGAAATTTGGTAAAAGGAAAACAAAATCAGTTGTAATAGGCACCTTCTTATACTTATGCTATGATTTATTATATTTGATGTATTTATGTTGATTTGCTCGGTATGCATGGATACAGGAATAATGAATCATATTAAGCAAGCAATATTGGATATCAGTAAGTGACACCTATATGCTACTATGTTTACTTCAGTTTGTAAGGGGCTGACATATTTGAATTTTACTCAAGAGGAACTTTAGAAACACAAGCAAGGCAAAATTGAGCTTTTGTTGGAGGTAAAAAGTCTAGGAACAGTGATACTTGTGTTATTTTTACCAGGATAAAGAAAGTTGTGGGATACACATTTTAAGTCCTTTTACGAGGTCCAGAACAATTTTTTCTGTTTCTTTGTTGTTTTCCCCAAGAAGTGGTGTTATAAGTAGGAACTGTTTTTTGTAAATATTATAATTAAATGTTGGTGATCGTTCTTGACAACCTATTCTTTGTTCCATAGAAGGAAAAAGGTATTTCTTTTTGAAGAATAGAGGATGGCCATTAAGTTTTATGGCTGCTTAGAACTGGGGCTATAACAACCTAAGATCTCATCCAAAAAGGCTAGCTAGAAGGTTTTATTTGAGTTCTTTAGCTCTGTATAAATATCCAAGATCCTCACATACTATCTCCATTTAGGTCCTGACGTTCTTACGAGGTCAAAAGTTCAAATCTATTCAAATCCAATCACAAACATCATGATCAGTCCATGGTCGGCTCAAATAGACCCATGTTGTAGTATCCGTAGTCTACATGGGCCATGAGCCGGGTTCACTCTGATATAATTTGTAATAACACAACCTCATTCCAAAAGGCTAGTCGGAGGGTGTTATTTGGTTTCATTGGCCCTATATGAATACCTAAGATCTATTCTACCTGGTGCATAGTTGATGTGGGGCCAAACACGCTTGCATGGTTCCTCATGGGGGCATTGATACTTATCTTGCCGAGCCATCAAAGGAGTGATATAACAGGTCCAAAACCAATCCCATTGTTATGTTGTACGTAAGATTGGATGTTCCCACCCTATCATACGATCAAGCTCATGGTGGGTGTTGTTTTACAATTTGTGGGGCCTCCATGCAAAACTGTTGAAAATTCACTTATATGGGCAACTTTTGTTTTAGATCTGGATGTGACCTACAAGCTTTAAAGTAGGATCTGTATTCTTTTAGTGTGTTAAAAATGGCTGTGAAATCTTACTGCACGGAAACTAAATTCACTTATGGAATCATGTAAAGCACTTTAGCAAAAGAAGACCCCATTGAGATGCTTAGGGTGGCAAATTATGCTGTGTTTACATTAGATTTTTAGTCCAGTGGAATCTTTAAGTGCTTCTGGTTTTGTGTGTACTCATTTCCTTGTGCTGGTGTTGAACTTGACTATCTGAACTTTCTCGACGTTCGGTGTATATTTGGCTTTATGTGATTCACTTTGCTGCAGTAATTTAATAAGGCAAGTTTTCTCCTCGGATTGTTTCACAGATTTGGGTGTTAAGAAATCTGTGCTAAAAGAGTGATAATGTGAAGGCCAGATCTAGATCTGGGTTGTTTTTGGACCGACTTACAAGTTCCATACCTTCCTGAGATATGTCCAGAAAAGTAAATATCAGTAAATCATAAAGAGAATTAGCCTATTGTAATTATTGTTGTTTCACAAAGAGTTGTCTTTGGTGGCAATTGTTTGATTCTCATCCATCGAGCCAGAATTGTATGCCGTTATATCTTGTTAACCGTTTTTGACACGATACTTCTGTTGTTTTGTTATTTGGGGGCCTTTTTCTTAATATTCTTCTGGACTCATCATGAATTCCGTGGGTATATGTTCTATGCCATGACATTGCTGTCCATTGCTTTTGCATATATGAATTCTTAATGCCGGAGCAGCGATGGATCCAAAAATTTTATTTTGTGGGATCAATATAAAATAAAGAATAAATAATAAGAACATTGAGAACTAAATAAAGTGTAGTGCTATTTCTGCATCACTTGTAAGGAGGACCTGTGGGGTAGACTGAGGGTGGAGAAGCTGTAGATGGGCGGAGGAGCCATAGGTGGCCTCGTGTGGGGCGTGGAGCCGTGGGTAGAGTGAGATGGAGCGGCGAGTGGGGGGAGGTGGGCGTGGAGAAGCTATGAGTAGAGGAAAGCAGTCAAACGGAGGAGCAAACGGAGGAGCCACGAAGGGAGAAAAAAGAAAGAAAAAAATAAAAAATATTATTTTTAAAAATAATAAAATATATATATGATAATATATAATATTTTAAATATCTTTTATAATAAAATATTATAAAGGAGCACCATAGCAAAATTCTATTTGATATCAGTGAAAAAAAAGAGAAGATAAAAATAAAAGAAGCTAAAAGAAACATACCTGATTCAGGTTGAGAAAGAGACAAGAAGAATATATGATTTTCTATTGCATTTAGATTAACTAGGGTATAAAAAATAAATTAATGTGGGGTTTAAATATAAGGGGTGGATGGATGGGGACCATGGGGTTGAGATGGGGTATTAAAAAATAAATAGAGAATTAATGAATAAAGAAAGAGAGAATGAGAGAGAGAGAGGGAGAGGTCAAAGTGGTGTGAGAGAGGGAAAAAGAGGTGAGTTATGTGAGTCATTAAAGAAAGAGAAAATGTAGGTAATAATTACTCTTTTCATCTTTTGATGTGGTACATTGATATGGGATTTAAACATAAGAGGTAGATAGATGGGGTTGGGGGAGAGAGAGAGAGATAGGACATGTGAGTCGTTAAAGAGAGAGAATGTAGGTCATAATTACTCTTATTATGTGATCTTTTTTATCTTTGATTTCTTTAAAATTTTACATGAGATATGGGGTCAATTCATCAAATTAATAGGGTCAATTTGACTTTTCTTAGTGTGTGTGTGTGTATATCTAATTTTTTTTTTTTTTTTTGTGGGGTCAATTGACCCCACATTTTATTAAGATGCATCCGCCACTGTGCTGGAGCCCTTTGTTTTTTTTTTTTTTTTGTTGCTTATCATTAATATTGTCCAAATATCTCCATTTGTTGTTATTTATCAAAGCTATGCATATCCTTGCACATCAATTTTTGACAGTGAACACTGGAATTGAAATAAGTTGCATTTGGAAGTAGATATGGCCCTGTATGTAAATGATTTGGTGAAGAATAATCATTTACAAACCCTACCTATATTTGCTGGGGTAGTGATTATTGGGGCTTGTTACGGTTGCCCAATACATTTGACTGAAAGAGACATTATATCATCGCAGTAGTTCAGTGTTAATATCATGTTGAACACTGAGAACCGGATATTTTTTTCAAAGATAATGCTATGACTTTAAGATAGAGCATATGTTATATGCACTTTATCAGCAAGTTGTCTTCCCAAAATCTACACCACAATTGGTTGTTACCGTGGTTACAAAATCCTCATAATTATTTAAAAATTTAAGAATTGTTCTCGGTTTTTTCTCTTGAAAGTCTCCAAATTGCTTTCCAAAAATGAATCAATCCAGAAGTATTCAATTAGTCTATAATTATAAACAAATTTTTTGATTTTTTGACGAGCTGATTGCAGCTAAATTTAAATAAGTTTGTGTTACAAATGGATGACACTATTGTTGCTAGCAGTAATGTTTATTACTATCATTTCCCTCTCCTATACTTATTTTTAACTGAATAAGTTAACCAATGGTTTAGAAAGTCTAATTTAATTTTATTATTTTTCTTGCTTAATTCTTGGTTTACCTTTTTTTCCCCAAAACTTTTGACGAATGTACCAAATTTTTTTCCTAATTTTGAATCACTAATTTTAGCTAAACTGTTCCCGGATGCCGAACTTGTGACTATGGTTGTCAGGTGTTACCGCAGCCTTCTTGACATCTAGTCTAATATTATTAACCGGTCCCAATCAAGGTCATGCGAATTTGTGGCGGGTTCCTCTTGTTCAATCCCTTCATTGGTCTAATATCATTCGTCATGTTTATTTTCCTATCAGTTGCTTTAAGAGAATAAGAATTACATTGCAGGTTGCTGAACGAGCTCTATTCTTGTGGAACAACGACCATGTGATAAGTCTGGTGGCACAAAACCGGCAGGATATCATGCCCCTTATCGTGCCAGCTTTAGAGAAGAACAGCCAGAATCACTGGAATCAGGCAGTCCTGAATCTAACAATGAATGTTAGGAAGATGCTCTCTGAGATGGATGAGGAGCTATTTCTGGCTTGCCAAAGAAAGTTTGAGGAGGAGGAAGAGAAACGAGTGGCAGTGGAGGAGAAAAGAAAGATGACCTGGGAACGTCTGGAGACTGCTGCCTCCTTTCAGCCAGTGACTGGAAATACAGCCGTCCTGGTGAGATCTGTTATGGCCCCAGCAATTGCTGCCTCCCTTGCGTAGTTGTGGCTTGGGCAAGGAGAGATTAGGGTGGTCTAAAATACATTCAAAATTCTCAGAGTAAGTTTTCCTAATATTTTCTTCTGTATTATGGTGTTTTGTTGTAACTATGTGGGAATCTTTTGCTGCTCTGGAAGCAAGGCATGTTGTAATAGTGTTGGCACTTAGTATCTCTATTGAAGCATGTTTCATCAAGAGCATGGTGCCAAATGCCCCCAATTCTCAGCTTGATGAGTTCTTTGATCACTGATTCCGAGGCCGGCTCAATTCATGCAGGTGCCTCTCTATAATGGAATGCCATAGGGAGAGAGAAAGAGTTGTAGTTTTTGGGTCCGGTTCATTTTGATTAAGGTTGGTCTTGTGCTTTTACCAGGCACGATTTGATGGTTCCATTTCTTATTTTGTTAATGTGACTTGTATTCCTGTCATTTTTTTTACATTGTTACTTTTAAAATTGATTTAGAGCTGATCTGCCCACCACCTTTTTGATGCCTTTGTTACCTCAAAACTAGTTTAACACGGCAAATGGTATTATACGGCTAATGTTTCATCATCGACCCATCTAAGCGAACGTGAAGGTAATTCTCACAGCCGCACGGCTGTTTTTTTTTTTTTTTTGGTTCAAAAAAGCAATACTTTGTTCAAAGGTAATCTGGATGGATGGCTTACTTGCTCTAGACCGCTGGCCATTCTTCGATTTTTTTATTTTTTTTGCTAAAATGAATTATTCAACGAGCCTTCTATGAATACATTCAAAAATATTAAAAAATAAAATATCTGTAAATTGTTTAGGGACCACCCTCAGGTGGTCCACAAATGATCTTTAATATACTTTGCAATGTAGATCATTATCCAATCTACTGCAGTGTTTATCTTTTTGAAGATATGTTTGGCTGTAAATTCAATGCATCTTGAGAGGTGTAGAAGAAGTCATGAGATGCAAAAGAAGGTGGTTAATTGCTTCCTGTATACACCCTTGAATTTAAGACATTATAATAGCTGAGTTATCCTTAATAGTTATGCGGTTCACTCCCAACATCCTTCATGCATATACAATTTGAGTTCAAGCTATATGAAGTTTTGCTCTAGAAATTATTGGCTCAAACAGATAGTGGCCTTATACTGCCCCAGACTAGAATTAGGCCCTCAAATGACAAAGCCAGTGCCAATATTTCTATCTTTAATGCTCCCCTCAAAATTAACTTTCAGATATTCTGGAGGTGGGGGCTCTCAAACGATGAATATCCGTCTGGTCGTTATGTGAGTACGATGGGATTCTCAGATTTTTCTGACTAACCAAATATGCTAGCGATATAGGTAGTGCGAATAACAGCTTTCCTGGATGCATCGCTCCGAGCCTTTCACCTCAAAAGATCAATGAAGGCCCCAATCAGATCCTCTGCCTGAACAATCTGATGATGCAAACTCGCTAAGAACCAAATCCGTCTAGCTGATGGATATAGAAATAGCATGTGCTTCACCGTCTCCTCCACTCTATGGTGGGGGCAAATAGCCTGAACATCCATGTCTCTCTCTCTCAGAATAGTCCTAGTCGAAAGCCTTCCCTAAATGACCTTTTAGAGGAAGAAACTCACTCTCGGATGCACCCCCAGCCTCCAAATCCATCCACCATTCAGATGCCTAGTAGCCTCTCGATCGGTATATTTGGTAAAAATCAACTGTGATGGGTCTCATCATACTCGAGGATCTCCACACTCTGATATCCAGACATCGGTGAAGAGGAACTACCAAAGACATCACACACCCACCAACTACTCTCCAAAGAGGCGAGCCACCACAGCTGGGTCTCAGCCTGTACCGTCGGTGTAGAGAAGATCACATATTCTCATCCAGTCAGTCACCTCAGAACTAACGAAGATTGGCCATCGGGTCAAAAGCATATCCACAATCCAGGAGTCCTGGAGAATACTAACAAAGTGGCTGTCTCCAATCATCCATTTTGTTTGGAGAATGACATCGGGGGCCTACACATAGATCTCCCTCCATAGAGCAGAGGCCCTCTGACTAGCCTAGATCTCACTGCCAACTGGCCAAGAATCATACCTAGCACTCATCATCATGCTCCACATGGACTCTGAGTAGAAAAGAAACCTGGCAGCATGCCAAGCGATCAAAGCCTTTCGTCTTGTGACTAAGAACTGGATTCCCAGACCACCCTCTCACTATGGCTGGTGCACCACATCCCAAGCCACAAAATGCACGCCCCCAGCTCCACCAGGCTGTGATTCCCATATAAAGCTCCGAAATAGTTGCTCATTTCTCAGCACTGTCGTCTTAGGCAAGATGATATTCGAAAGAAGATACATAGGCATGGAGCTGAGCACCGACCTGACTCAGGTAACTCTACCGATCATCGACAGAATTCGAGCCTACCAGCCATCCAACCGCTCCAGAGTGGTGTGCTTCGCCCCCTCGGCTTGATCCTCCTCAATCTGTGTTTGGAGAAGGGCACTCCCAAGTACTGCAGTATCCCGCAGTGCTCAGCAACCCCCAATCTCTCCATGATCGAGTGGTGGACTTGCATTAGTGTCCTCAGACTAAAATGCACCGCTGACTTGAGATGATTCATCTTCTGTCCCGAGACACCACAATAGTCTTCCAAGATCGATTTGAATCTGGTGGTGCTCCGAACTGTGGCCCAACCCACCAACAAATAGTAGTCTGCAAAAAAGATATGTGAGATCAGCTGGGCCCTTGGGGCTGGCACATAGGAAGCTATCACCGATCCTAGGGATGCAGCACGAAGAGCTCTTGAGAGGGTGTTAGTGCAGATAATAAAAAAGATAGAGAGATAGAGGACAACCTTGCCACAGTCCCACTATAGTACAAAAGAACTCTAAGGGCATCCCATTGACCAAAATAAGACTTCGAACGCACATCATAATCCAATCAATCCAGTGGGGGTGAAATCCAAAGCATGACAATGCTTCCTCAAGAAATTACCAACTCATTCGATCATAAGCCCTCTCCATATCGAACTTAATCACCATGAGCGCGTGGTGGGGAGAAGCTCGATCGAGATCATGCATGAATTCCTATTCAATGAAAATGTTATCAAAGATGCTACGGTCCTCGACAAATACATCCTGCTCCAAACATATTAGATAAGGAAGGACAATCTTCATCCTATGGACCATCAATTTAGCGCATAACTTGTACATGGTCATGCATAGGCTGATTGGTCTGAAATATCTTGACTCCAAAGCATCCTATCTCTTCGAAATAAGGACGATAGCCCAGTCCTTGGTATATGGCCAATGATAAAGAACTCTTGATGATAGCCCAATATCATCTGAAGAAAAGGGGGGAAAGCCATCAGGTCCCAAGGCTTTATTTTTTACCATCGACCAAAGCATTGTTTGCACCTCCTTCGTCATAGCTTCAATGAGATCCCCATTCTCCTACTTCGTGACCACACTCTCTAGGGGGGTTCGGAGGGTCTGACTCCCCTTAGTGATGTAGTCCACCAAGATTTGAAGAAGCTCACAATCTCCTATCTGAGCAAATCCTCACCCAACAACTACTACCCCCCAACATCCCTGATCATCTAAATCTGGCTCGTGTGTCTTTGGATGATGGTTGTCTGATGAAAAAAACTCATGTTCCGATTTTCTTCCCTGATCCAATGCATCCTAGACTTCTATCTTCAAAAAATCTCATATTGCCTTGAGAAGGAGTGGTGCTCCAACAGCAATCCCTAAAGGTCAGCCAACTCCTCTACAAGCCCACCCTCTCGGTCCTCACTCCTGTAGCTCAGCAATGGAAGTCTTAATGGTCTCAAACCTCCTGAATTTGTCCCCAACCTCCTCCCTATTCCATCTCAAAAACCTCCTCCTCATTAGCTCTAGCCTCCGGATAACTCTATACCTGGTATCTCCGTGAACCGGCATGCACCAGACCTCCCTCACAATGTTCCAGGATCGAGGATAGAAGAGCCACACCTTTTCAAATCGAAAAGGGCTTCGATGAGAGATGGGGGTATCGGTGACGAACAAGATCGAATAGTGGTCGGAAGTAATCTTTGACAAGTAGCAGACCAACTGAGTTGGGTGGCTCTGTATCCCACTAGCAGTCACAAACAGCCTGTCAATTCTTTTCCAAACCCTGATCCCTCTTTGGCGGTTGTTACACCAAGTGAATCTCAGACCAATAAAATCAAGATCCACGAGACCATTGGTCTGAATAAAGCCCCTGAACTTTCTGGACTCCACATCATGAACATAGAGTCTGCCCCCTTTTCTCTTGAGATCCAATACAGTTAAAATCACCACCATCTATCATAAATAGGATCGCTTGATCAATCAATATCAATACTTCGCCCCACAAAACACGCCACTCCAAATAATTGGTACTCACATGCACACCAGACAAAAGCTAAGTAGATCCATTAACTTTAGTGATAATGATTACAGCTTGTTGAGTACATTAATGTAGCACGTCCATAGAAGTTACAGTGGCCTTCCAAATGACAATTATGCCTCCAGAAAGACCCTAGGACTCCACAGCATAAAAGCTCCAGCTGATAGAAAAACGTCATCAGATGTACATCAGGCTAGGCCCAGACCACATCATCTCCATCAAGACGCAGATTAGACTCATACTGCTGCATCATTCTCCTGAAGGTGGAGTGGAAGGTCGATTTTTCTGCCTCCCTCACATTCCACAATAACATCTTCATGAGGAACCAACTTCCAGAGTAGAGAAGCCCCGAGAAGAGTCACCCCCTCACAACCCGACAAGTCACCCTCAACTGCCTTCACTTGGCTCCCAACAACCTGCAAAGCCTGCTTGACCCGGTCCATAGCCTCCTCGTGGCCCAACCCACAATTGCCCTGCGTTAGATCCCCGCTGCGTCCATCAACACCTCCGTCCTTCTCAGTGACACCTGATGAGGATAGTTGGCTGGCCTCCGGATTTGAGGCATGCTTGCAGATCTCCTCTCTCGATCGCATCTCCTGGATCTCCTCCACTTGGTTGCCAGAGTCGCTCCCCCATTCCACGCTCGGCCTGGGATGGCCACCATATGCTCCATTGGACAATCTCTCCCATTCCACGCTCGCTGGCCATCTCCCTTCGACGATTGCTTCACTTTCTCCGGCTTCGATACAGATGCATCATCCGTTTTCTTCACAGAGCCCTCCTGCCCTCCCTACTTCGGCCCAACCAGTGAACTCGCCATAGGATTCCCGACAAGCCGGCAGTAGCGAGCTGGACCTCAACTTAAGTAGGCTATCGGGTCGGGCTTCTGGCCCGCTTCAAAGGTGGCCCACCCACTTCCCCAATGCAGTGGTCTCGTGGGCTTGGGCTCGAGCTTTCCTCATTGCCCACCACCATATCCTCTGGGCCTAGGCCCAACTTGATCAAAGCACCGAAGCCCAATCCTGCCTCATTGCTTCCGACTTGAGCCGAGTCGGGGCCATCTCGAGGCTTCTCCAGTGAATGTCGACGGGTGAACTTGGTTAGCTTCTGCCAACCATCAGAGTCTGGCGGTGATCCAGGAAAGCTAACCTATTGTGTCGGTGAGCTTGGATGGGATAGGGATGAACTCGGAGCCAAGGATTCCGGGTTGGAATCGGTCGCCTTCTCCGATTTCGTCGGAACCCTAGAGGGTTTAGGCTGGTGAATCCTTGAGGTGGCCACCCACGGCCCCATTCATGGCCAGACAATCTTCGTTGGGTACTCACTCTCCGCCACCGCTTCCTCCACCACCATGGGGCTCACAAAAAAGTTCTCCAGTTGAAGGCCATGGCCCAAATCCACCTTCTTCTCCGGGGTGAACTTGCAGTTGTTGTCTCCATGGCCCCGCCAGCCACACCGATCGCACACGGCCGACGCTTTTTTGTAAGCAAATGGCTGCCACCCCTTATGGAAACCCCCGGTTTCAAGGGCTCCACCGAGTTGATCTCCATCGGGATTCTAGCGAATCCGATCTTCCGATGCGAATAGGTAAAGTCGTCCAGAACAATCGGGTTCCTGGCATCCACAATGATCCCCGTTAGCATCTCCTTCCGCCAGTATTCCATCAGCAGACTGGTTAGCTGAATCCATATCACCATCCTCCGTACTGTGTTAACACCGGGGATGAGATCAGGGACCCACGGCTCCACCGCCAAGAGTTGGCCGGTGATGAACCATGGCCCCCCATCGAGTATCCTCCTACAGTCATTCCTCTGACTAGAAACGGACGAGGTGATGATCCTCGCCCAAAGAGAACGGTTCAGGGTCGTATTGAAACTACCCTTTAGCCTTAAACTCTCTCACCACCCACTCCACCGGCAGCCTCCGGCCAAAACTTCGAGCCAACATAGAGACGTTCCTCCACTGGTTCCGGGACGCCTCCATCTTCTCCTTCGGGAACTCTAGCACCTTGGTGAAGAACCGCTGGAGCTGCTCCACTACCTCTAGCGTGATTTTGTGCTTCGTCCATCGGGACTGCCGCGGCGGCCTTTGAGCTACACGAGCCCAAGAGCGCTCTCCACCGCTCGGCTCCGGTGAAAATCGGCCATTGTTACTCGCTCCTTTGCCTTTGTCCACCATTACAATCCCCTCGAACACCTAGTAACCACCCCAGCACCCATTCGACCAAATGCTTCAGAGGCTGCACGAAGATTGACGATATCGCACGATCGCATCTGGGCACCTACTAGAAACTCACGAGGTTTGCCGACCGGAGAGGAATCTATATCGGAAAGCTCCCCCATTCCTCATTCGAAAAAAGACGACTTGCCATTCTATTGGTAGCTGCTTTTATAATAAGAGGGAAATTGCAAGAAGGCTTATTTTTACCTAACGCTTCCAATTTAATGTTCCGTACTCGGTTTTTGCCAATTACGGCATGCACGAGGTTCTTTTATAAGGATTGTATGTGGATGGCTCCGTTTACCAGGGATTTTTTTATTTTTTCAAGGAACTGAGAAGTGGAAGATGCAGAACTTCAAGTATGTTTCATTTCCTGATCTGGTGCATCTGGCTGCATGTCTTTTTAGAGGAAATTGAGAGCAAAACCCGTCCAATTTGTTAAATGATAATCTCGGCGTAGAATGTAGGCCCAGTAAGGACAAGCTTACGCTATCGGCCCAGTAAGTTCCCGCAAGTCTTAGACCTTACAACCAACACTATTCTTAGCAAACACTCCACTGCTCGATAAGATTGTAGATCTTCTTATATACGTCACTTAAAAGTGCTTTTCTTAGGAAAGACGCGATTGCATATCGTTGCAACTTGCAATTCAGCACGCGGGGAGAAACAATGTATGGCAAGTCCTTTCATATGTTCTCTGGGTAACTTGCAGCTCTCTCTAAATCTTGCAATCCCACCTGTGATTATGATCACGCTCGTTATGAATGATTACCCTCATTTCCAACTTCCACCAGAATTACGAGGCTTTTTTGCCTTCGTTTTACATATGCTATTATTATTGTCATCATCATATCCTGATAGACGGTTACACCTTATGCTGGTACACCGAGCGGGATCATTTGTAGTGGAATTCTTTGAGCAAGTCTATCGAGCGCTCAAAGAAATTGCAGCATGTCAATCTTTCCATCATCCTGCAATCATGAGTTCAGCTTTCAATAATAAAGGAATCAACCGTTGTTGGTAGCATGGAGATTAATAGAATTGTTCTGCATTTCCACAACAAGTGCTCTTCTTCTCCTTAATACTCAAGAGCCCCAGAAACTTCTTTTCTCCCAAAGTTGTGTTTATCCTCAACACCACCATTCCCATGTACAAGCAACCATCTAGAACACATCAGCACCATAAATACCCCAGTTTATAAAAAGATTACCCCAAAATTTTAACTCCTTACAAGTAGAACACATGTCATCAAATACCCCTATTTATAAATGACTTTTCATCATTTTTTTCCTGACTTGAAGATTTTACAGACCCTTTATCCCTTAGTTTTTGACTTTTCTGGAATATATCCAGCAAGGAGCCTGGTCATTTACATATCACACTTTGGTACACGAACGCCACAGTTGTTAAACGGCCGACAGGTTATCGCCCCAGAAAAATGCCGAGAAGAATGGTATGCCTGCCTCCCTCGATAAAGAGATGGGACCAAGTCCTGCTGTCATGTTGACGGTACAGTAGCTATTGTCCGAGAATCAAGAAGAATTAGTCATGAAAGCAAGATTCGGAAGCAACTAGAAGATGTACAAGCACGCAACAGACGTAAGCAGTGTTGTTGCTAGCACCGACACTGCATTCACAGCATTGTTGTCTAGAATGCTCATTCCTGAAATCTTGACCACAGTAGGTGCACGTTTTCCAACCACCTTCAAAGAAAAACATATTAGTTACGACACATCTTTCATATTTTGTATCAGCAGAAAATTTTGATAAGAACAAGCAGAAATAACTGAATATTTTCCCTCGTAATGCAAATAAGCAGAATTGGACTGCGCAACTACATCATGGGGAATCAATATTGATTACAAGCCCATTGATGATAACCTCAATGCAATGTCCCTCGATCAAATAAATAATTCTGGAACTATCGAATTAATGAACTCCTGCTGGAAGCCAATAGCAGAAAACTTATGTAGAATTTAAAGCAAGATATAAAAAGATGAATGCAAAAGGTGCAGCTTCATGAACCTCATGCTCCCAGAGGTGGCTGATCAACATGCAAAATCAGATTAGCAGAGTCTTAGAGCAATTGCCAAACATGACAAAGATGGCTTTTGCAAAAGATTTTCCTATAAGAAGTCCTACAAGAAATCATGCAGTTTATTAGCTGATGATTTAGCAGATTCCTTCTGAAGTAAATATTCAGGGGATCTGTTGCACAATAATGTGATTTAGAAAGCAAAGCATGTATGAACAAACATATCATGGTTATTTTTCCTATTCTTTGATTAATAAATAAATTCGGTCACTTACGTCAAGCAGTTTCCTGTTAAGTTGCTTAAAGGGGACTGATAACATGTTGTTTAAAAAAAATGAGATAGTGATAAAAGAAACTTTATGGGACATGGCCAATGTATTCATTACCCTTTTCCTCAAGGTGCAATAACCACTGAACTGGAGCGTTGCACCCAATAATGAATCAATCAAACTCCCACATAGACCAGCTGCTGCAGCGACTGGTATTACTAGCAGCTGCCTCCAGATGACATCATGAGCACATTCAACTGTAAGCAATCCAACAATGACATAAGTAAGCCCGATAACAAAGCCAGCTGCTGCAGCTGCTAGAAGTCCTTCTACTGTGACTGCACCATTTGTTCCCTTTCGGACAGTCTGCTCATACAGGGAGAGAAAAATGGTTTAGAGATGTTTCCACTATTCAGAAAAAATAAAATGATCATAAGGTGCTACAATCATCAACCCAGGATATCTGGTTAGTAGTGAGAAGCATTCTTTGCATTAATTGTAAAGCAAGAAATTTATAATATTCAAATCCTTAGGAGGGATAACTATTCAGCAGCATTCACAGCCTTTTTATTACATTTTATTTTAGAAAACAGTTAACACACACCTGGAATGCAAGCCGGGGACAAAAAATGGACACAATGCGAGGTGCAAATTCTGTTCTATGTTACATTTCCAGGAGCTTTAATAGGGATTATTAATTTATTATTTGAAGAAAACTATATGACTCCTATTAGGCAACTAGGAAAAGCAAAATTGCATCAGAATATACTGATATTGGCATCCCTCGAGAGATTGACATAAAGGTACTACATGGCATTTTAGTAATTGGATCCAAATGCTATGTGAAATACATAATCCAGCTGATGAAATACAGAGAAGATCAAAGAGGGACATCAGAATGCCTGTCTCAATTGCTTTTTTATTCTTGCTCAATCGGCAGGGTACAGAAAGATGAGATCAAGACCTGCTTGATTGGCCATTACCACTTCGTAGAAGTTCATTTAACACCACTTGCCTTGTTGGAATTTTGTTTGGCTTATTCCTGATCCTTGCTTTCCAGATCATCTGATGGGTCTTTTTCTACCATCATACCTTCAAAATGCAAATTTAACAACAATGAAGTAGGATGGCTGTTTGGCTCAACTTAACTGCCTCAATATTTGTCTACTTACCAACAAAGTTTTCTAATCAGACTACTATTTCCAGCACTCTAAAATCTAAATTACGAATCTAACAAGTCATTTGACAGTTTCGAGGTTAGGAGTTATCCGAGTTTCAAAATATTTTCCAACAAAACTCAGCGCACCTACCACACGGTAAAATTAACATACAATCTGGGGGATTAATGGCCTATTTTACTTGAAGGACTCATTCTTTTGAAGGTAAAAAACTTATCCAGGAATCTATATTTTTCTATATAAGTATTTTCCAGGTAACATTTAGACTGAAAAATAATTTACCCATATTCTTTTATGCATTGATAAATGACTTGGGAATTTGTTACTCATGTTCTTTTGCCTTACTAGTTTTCTGGATAAGTTGCTAAGATTTATCCATATTTCTCATAATACCATTTATTATATAAATATTCTTATATATAATGATATAGTATAATATATTATATTTTGTATGTTATAATATATAATATTATATAATATATATTCATAAATATATATAATATATACAATATATAATATCATATAATAAATTATATTATATACAAATAAATAAAATATATATTATAATATATCATATAATATTAATATATATTAAAATAATATATTATTATATTTTATTATTATAATATTATAAAATAATAATATTATAATATTATATTAAATTAAATTAATAAAATATTATTGCATAATAAAATTATATTATATTATATATAAGATAGTACTACATATTATTTTATTATTATTATAGGATTAGGGGTATATTAGGAATAAAATAAAAAGATTATTTTTTCGATTGATGGAAAAATGACTTATCCACCTTATAGGTGGGTAAAACTTTCCCATTTCATGGATAAATACTATCCATAAAAAATAATTTACCTACCTAGAGAAATATGAGAATATGGATAAGTTGGTTAATAAAAAAATTGATCAACTTTTTCATAATATTTATTCACCAAAAAATGGGCCCGAAAGGCTAAATTCAAAGAGAAAACTTGCTGCTAGGAGGGGACAAGAATTTTTTGTACCTACAAGTTGACCAATGCTTTGGTTTTAGTGGGGAACTTATTTAGAGGTTTGGCCATGGATGTTGAAAAACCTTCCTATTACCATGGTTCGTGAACTAGGTCAACTGGCATGGTATGGCCTCTTTCCCGCCAATCTCCTATCTCACCTACCTTAAGCATTGTCCATTCCATCCAATCCTCTAGGAAATTCTCACTCAACTTCAGATATTGTACTCTATTTTTTTTTTCTCCCCATCTGGATGGAAGCTTTACTTCGAACTATTGAATAAAGGAGGTACTAGTTCAGCATTGTGAAAACACCTAGAGTAACCTCATTTAAGTCCAGTGCTTGCTATTAAGAACAAAAGAAAGAACATGGAGAGAGGCTGCGCTTAGGGGAGGGAAAACTGAATACTCAACACATTCAACTTATGACTTTAGAATATTATCTTAATAAACTCAGAGAAACTGCAGTTTCATCATCCATGAAAGGAAAATGAGCGTAAGAACATAAAAGCAGCATAAAGAATAGCACACCTGTTTAGTCGGGGAGAAAAAAATCTTGATGGTGGATGAGCCAAGAGAGGCCAGGTCATTTGATGAAAATGTGGTCCTCAAGAAAGTAGTCAGTAAAACTGTTTGCTTATGCAAGTATTTCTATGTGCAAGGAAGACTTGCCCACCTGATAATATACGGTCATATAAAAGAGAGATGATGTATAACTATGGATTTATTGATGACAACATTTTCCATCTGAAGTATGAGCATGGTGTCATGTTGAAGAATGTTCATTTCGTTATTGGAGGGCATTCATAGGACAGACTATATAGCACTTCTGTTGACACTTAATTGTTCAAGGAAATCACTATTTTTGATTCAATTGCTAATCTTGGAGGAAGGAGAAAGGATGAGGATGGTGACGGTTAGCTGCAGTAAACAAACAATTCAGTTTGGCAAAAACATAATTTAGGTGATTTTATTGCTTTGGCTTTCATTCTTGGATTTCTAGCTATCTGCATAGACAACTTGTACAAAGAAATGGTAGTGAAGGTCCCAGAGACTGTTGTTGGTTAGCATGAGCTTCTACAACAATACTAAAACTTCCACTTAATATTCCAACACATCTTGTCATCACTCTTTCTTGTTTCCTATTGATATATATTGGTTGACTATAGTGTTGTATGCAGTCTAGGTGGTACGTTATATGCTTACATCATAGTTAGTCACACACTTATTTTATCTGCCATGCATTTCAACTAATGTTATACCATTTTTTGTGGAGTTTGCTGCTTTATGGGCAGTCTAGAACAAACAACATGTTAGATAATGGATCCATATAGCTGGCAGTTGGGTATCCATTTCTAGACTTTTATGTTGCTTCACTTGACCCTCATAGCCTCCATGATCCCACGCAATTTCTGTTGGTTAATCCATGTGGTTTCAAAATGGTTATTAGTAGTTGAATTCACATTTTTCTTGGAGATTTTGGATTCCACGTTCTCTCCTTTTTTTCCCCACCTTTGACATGCTCTTTAAACTTTTGAGATTTCCCAAAGCTGCCTACAAGTTCTTCAGTTTTTAGGTTAGTTTTCAAGACTTAGCAGGTTTTGTTCATTCATGACATAAGCCAAAATATGATAGCAAAAATGCAAGCCTCTAGGGATACTTTAGTCATTCATCTGGACAGGATATTATTTATAGTGAATATCACTGTAACCTGAGCGTTGATGTTTTATCTCAAAAATTTGTTTCATGCATTCATCTCTTCCTCCAATTCTTTCTTTAGGCTCACATACAGCTCACTAGCAGTAGATGCAAAGCAGAGATGACTGAGATTGTGAATGGATGTACAGAGAAAGGGAATGGAAGACCAAGAAAGACAGAAAGTTTTCCAAGGTTAAAATTGTACATCGGCAAGTAGAAGAAGACAAAATATATTATGCATCTAGGTTGTAGATTTATATATGTATTTCATATACCCATGTATTATGTGACAACATGTGACAGGTGGATTCTTTTGACACTGCACCCTTGATTCCTAATGGTGTGACATTTGACAGTCTCCAATTCATAATTTGTTCATTATCAAGGTTTCAAATGCTGATCGTAGCCTTGTACCATGTGTCATGCCTCCTGTGCCGTGCATCATACTAACCCATATCAAATCCACATTGACACAAATATAATGCTCATGCCGACAAACTATGAATAGATACAGGGGATGTACCACCCAACACACCATACCGGTATCTAACCGATACTCAGGTGTACATCTTGTTTGCTGTGCATGCCAAATCTAGAATATAGATTTGCATATAAAATGAACAACATTTGACTTTCTAGGGCTTGGCAAATTGAACAACCACTCAGTGTTCATTTACTTGTTATGTTATGAATTTTTTGTCTTTATTGTCATATAAAATCTAAATTAGCAACTTATGTCTTAATTAGCAAGTCATAGTTTGATAAGCAAAAGTAGCTCATTGTTCCATGATTTGCATTCTATCAGGGAAATGTTTGAGTTGACGAACATGGCGGTAATCTTATCAACCCACTTCAGGGGTGTATAGATCCCATTACTTACATCACCGACCAAACAGCAAAACTGCATCACCTAGTCACTGGTAAGAAGATGACCAAAACAAAATTCTCCACTTGCTGCAATTAATGCTGATTAGTATTGCACCAACATGCAGCTAGCTAGACAAAGATGTTATTTACATGTAAACAAATCAGCCCTTGTAATCATGATTAGCCCATGATTTTGTAAATTCAGAGTTTCTTCTGAATAGCTAGTAAGAGACCTTGATTTTTTTTTTTTTTTTTTGAATTTTCTCTCTGATGTTATATAGCTACAATCCCCATTGTTTGTTTTTATAAATATATAATGGTATCTTTCAGTGCATTACTAAACATTACTAAGTTGTTTTAGTGCACATACCTTGAAAGTTGTAATTAGTCGGGGCTGTGCATTACTAAGCATTCCAATTTCAGATGACCATGTGTCACCATTGCAACAGGCATAATGTCCAATGATACCACCAATAAGGCCAGTAATAAGAGTTGACTCTTTTGTGTCCAAGCACCTCTCTTTCCCACCAGTCATTTTTGCAACTAAAACTACCAAAATCGTTGCAATTGCACTATTAGCCAAAACCTGTACCCTGTAAACAGAATAAGGTTATTCAGAACAAGCAAATATCACACAAATGGCCAAAATATTAATAAAATACAATAGATATCAAAATTTTATGCTGCATATCAAACGGCAAATTATTGAAATTCCCCAACTCGTTGCAAACCAAAGCTTGTAATTGACATGAATTCAACACTTAATGTGCTCCACCACATAATGGTTTCCCAAGTCTTGGTTTTCTGTAAAGGTAAGAAGGTGGTTCATGAACAGTTTAATAAAGAGGACATCGCAGAATCCACTGTTTAGACATAAAAACATGAATTTTACTTGAAAGAAATCCGATAAATCTTATGGTAACGTGATATAGGTTTTTAGTTAAATAATCCTAACTGCTAATAGAGATGATCTACAGATCAACCAGCTATTGAATAGCAAAACCAACTTACATATTCAAATTAAGTTTCCTTAGAACATGAAATAATAGTCAAGAATCACAGTTATAATATTGGGCAAAGTGGTATCCATGACACACATTAAAAAAAAAAAATCCAGTTAAGATCAGAATATGAAATAATAAGCAAGAAATATAGTTGAATTGAGATTTTTTAGAACATGAACAGTTACATGAGCAAAACATTGTATCAGGCAAATCTATGTGGGCAGCTCAAAGATAAACAATATTTTCAGCTGAACTTCATATCAGAAACTGAATATACTTAGATCAAAATACGAGAGAAATATTTAGTTTAATGTTATCACAACTACCAACTACTCAGGTTAGCTTTAAAATTCTGTTTCCACATAAAGCCTCCTCTATATGGTTAATCTTTTCCAAATATTGTCCAAATAATTTTCACACCTCAGATCATTGCTGCATAGGCCCTTGCAAGAGATTACAAAGTTTGGTCAGTTTCTTTTTATCCAATCTTTGACTGATACTTGACCGATCAAAGAAAAAGGGCATATAAATGATTGCGAATGAAAAAAAACAGAACACAATATACAAAGAAATCAACAGAAAAAAAGTATATGGCAAAATTAGACTCTGGTCGGATATTTAAATCAAGAAATGAAGAAAAGCTGCTGCCACATTAATCTAGGGAAAAGAACAAGAAAAGAAGCACGAAAGATAGAGCCCTGGAGCTCTCCCCATCAAATAATGGTTTCCCTAAAAGATCTAGCAAAAAGGCCTCCAGGTAAAAGTTCAAATCAAGAAAAAGAGAACAGAGAAACAAAAGAGAGCTTGTTGGGGTAGATCCCCGTCGCTTAGCCAACTATCAAGCCTTCTCGTCTCCGAAAAAGCTAAAGGAGCTACACCGACTAAGCTACTGCCACTCAATCCGACTCGGATTGACGAATCCCGCCTGGCAGGGTCAATGCCAGGCACTATCGTGGACACCCAACCAAGGGCAGCATACTTCTAGACAGCACAAAGCCGACTAGGTTTAACATGCTACCCATGGCCACTTACACACAACAACGCTCGGCCTGTAACCGACTTCATACTCAGCGTACGGCCGACTATGCCCATCGATGGCAGGATACTACCCCTCGACAGCTTCATCTTACCGACTCCAACAACGCGGGCCTCTACCGACTAGCTGAGCACCGAACATGGCCACCATGCCATCCTGATAGGCCACATCAGGATCATGTCACTCAGATGCCATACTCTGTCTGACTAGCTGCGCACCGTAATGGAATGCTATGAATTCATTAAATGCGTCCGCAGGGTCATTTATTATACCCCATGCCTGGTGGCGTTTGCCGCCTTATCTGTGCCGAATAGAATGCACGCTCGCCGTCAACATTTAAAGACGCCTACATGGCACCATACGGCACCATACGATAGGATATGATTGACATGATCACCTGTCCTCTCATCGTTCATTTTGCTCCCTCTATAAATAAAGATAAGCGAAGATCCCTCCAGATATGCAATTGTTTTGCAACTCAGAGACTCTGTCGCTCTTTTCCTTCAAGCCATTTTACTGACTTGAGCGTCGAAGGATCCTCATTGGAGCCACCTCCGACGAGACTTTCTTTGCAGATTTTCGCCTTCTCCGGCACTGAGCGGAGACCAGCTCCACCGTACACCGACAATCCCTCGTTTTCACCTTCGGTCTTGACTATGTGCACCTTTTCTGACGATGGCACATCATCTTCCAGCGTCCCAGCACAACGCATCCAGGCAAAGCAGCTAGTCGGTTCCAAGCCGATTACCAAAACCAGAGAAAGGCCACAACAGTTTGGCACGCCAGGTAGGAAGGCACAATCGAGCAAAAAAGAATTTTCTCTCTCAAGGACCTCCATGACCAAGATGAGAACGCAAAATACTTCCGCAAGCTCCGCTCGATGTTCATCCTGGCATGACGCACCTCCGGTCACTCTCGGAGAACCGAGCATTTCACGACCGTCGGTGACGACAGATCCTGGGTTCACTGCCCTTGTGCAGCAGGTAAAAAATTTGATGGAGGCCGTCTACGATCTCCAACAACAACAGCAGCAGCAGCAACGGTCGGAGGAGATTGCACCACGTGACGCACCTTCTAGTCACGGTCACCGGCCGCGATCTCTAACCTGCCACCCTACACAACGCTCTCGTCGGGCGAGTTCTCGACCCGCCCGACAGTCACCACATTTAGACTCTCGATGCGTCTCGCATGCCGACTCTAGCGATCGCCGGCCTCATTCCCCTTAACGAGCTTCACGCAAATGGAAGAGGCCATGATCTCCGCCAAAATCCTCTTCTTCTGGGGAAAGCTCTACCCCAAGCTACTCATGGCATCTCGACGTGTCGCAACAACGATTGAACAAGTACGATCGAAAGCTAAAGGAGTTGGATCGCCGAATGGAACAGCTCCAAGCAAACCATCGAGACCCCACCAACGAATTCAGCATTAGTACGAGTCCGCCTTTCTCTCGTCGAATTTTCGACGAACCAATTCCAAGTCGATTCAAAATGCCGCAGATTGAGCCATATGATGGCTCCACCAACCCATTCGATCATCTCGAGAGCTACAAAGCTCTCATGCTCTTACAGGGGGCATGCGACGCCCTCCTCTGCATTGCCTTTCCGATTATGCTCCGAAAAACTGCGCGAGCGTGGTACTCCGGATTTCAGTCGGAAAGCATTAACTCTTTTGAGTAATTCGAGCAATTATTCGTGGTGCACTTCGGTACCAATCGGAGAGTACCGCAAACCATCGACAGTCTTTTCTCCATCAAGTAGCAAGATGGAGAATCTCTACGTGATTTCATGATGCGTTTTAATATTGCCACCTTGGAGGTCAAGGACCTTGACGAATCGACAGCTATCACAGCCATGAAGTGGGGACTGTGAAGCTCTAAGTTCACCTACTCGGATAAGACGCTTCTTTGGTCCTACGTCGAACTCCTCGAGCGCACGCAGAAGTACATCCGCACCAAGGAGGCTACAGTTGACTAACATGAGTCCGAGAAAAGGGCCGAAAGAAGAAGGCGAGGAAGGAGGGGATCTCCGAGGAGCCTAGTCGGGTCCGCACCGAGGAGGCTCCACCTCGATCAAATCCGAAGCCCAAGAACCCCATCAACAGGTACGACTCCTACACTTCTCTGACTATTCCTCGTGCCCAGATCCTCATAAAAATGGAAGGGGAGAACTTCCTTCGACGACCCCAATCGATAAGATCAAAGCCTGCATCTCGTGATCGGAACCACTACTGTCGGTTCTATCGCAACCATGGTCACGATACCAAACAATGCCACAAGTTGAAAAATGAGATTGAAGATCTGATCAGGCAGTGGTATCTCAAGAAGTACGTGCGGGAGCGACCTGCACAGCTGCCTTCCGATCCACCACCACGGTCTCGACCTGAGGAGAATCACACTCAACCTATGGGGGGCATGATCAACATGATCTCGATGGGATCGCGACTTCAGAGGGTAGACGACTGCGAAAGCACTTCCAAGCACCAGCGGGCCAACAATGACATCATCTTTACCGAAGCAGATTTGCGAGTCCAAACTCCCCACAATGATGCTATAGTTGTATCGATGAAAATTGCCAACTATGATGTAAAAAGATGTCTTATTGATAATGAAAGTTTCGCTAACGTGATTTCCTACGACTGCTTCTCCTGAATGCGATGACTTTCTTCTAAACTTCTCAAACCAATCAATGTTCCTCTAATCGAGTTTACAGGTGACTCGATCAAAGTGAAAGGCGAGATCGAACTCCCTATCACGGTCGGGCAATCATCTCGGCAATCGACCGTGTGCCTCAACTTTCTTGTATCCCGGGTCCCATCAGCCTATAACGTTATCTTAGGATGGCTCAGATTAAATGCACTTCGAGCAGTCGTCTCAACTTACCATCTTCTCGTGCGCTTCCCATCAAAGGACGGACCCGACGAGATGCGAGGAGACCAACAATTGGCCCAACAATGCTATTTAACCATCTCCAATGAAAAAAGATCAGCTGAAGCTCTCCTCATCGATGACGGACTGGATCAGAGAGAAGTCGAAAGTCAGGAAGAACTCGTGGAGCAACTCATCTCAGTTCCCCTATACAATGGAGATCCGACTAAAACCATTCAAGTCGGATCTTCACTGAGCAGGGAACTGCGAGACAAGCTGATTGATTTTCTAAGAAGAAACACCTACGTCTTCGCCTGGTTTGCCTCAAACATGCCGAGCATCTCTCCAGAAGTCATTATCCACCGACTAAACGTCGATCCCACCACAAGCCGGTGAGACAAAAAAAGAGAAGCTTTGCTGCAAAACGACAGAAGGTCATTGATAAAAAGATTGACAAATTATTGACAGCCGACTTCATCCGTGAGACAACCTAATCCGGATTGGCTCGCGAATGTAGTGATGGTTAAAAAAGCTAATGATAAATGGCGAATCTGCATCAACTACACCGACTTGAACAAAGTCTGTCCCAAGGACAGCTTTCCACTCTCCCGAATAGATCAACTAGTCGATACGACGTCGGGACTTTCAGCTGCTCAACTTTATGGATGCCTTCTCCGGCTTTAACTAGATCCAGATGGCACCCGAGGACGAGGAGAAGACGGTATTTATCACCAACAAAGATCTATACTGCTACAAAGTCATGCCCTTTGACCTCAAAAATACTGGAGTAACGTATCAAAGGCTAGTCAATAAAGTCTTCAAAGACCAGATTGGACACAATATGGAAGTCTACATCGACGATATGTTCGTGAAAAGCACTAAAGCTGCCCTCCATATCAACGACCTGACTGAAGCTTTCGACATCTTGAGAAAGCACCAAATGAAACTAAATCCGACTAAGTGCGTCTTCGATGTCACGTCGGAGAAGTTTCTCAGCTTTAGGGTGACAAAGAGAGGCATCGAGGCCAATCTCGAAAAGATCAAGACGGTTCTCAACATGAAGCCTCCAAATTTTCGAAAAGACATTCGAAGATTGGCGAGACGTATTGCGTCCTTAAGCTGATTCATCTCCAAATCTGCAGAACGGTGCCTTTCCTTCTTCAAAACCCTCAGGCAGGACTTCACCTGGACAGAGGAGTGCCAAAACTCCTTCGATAAGTTGAAGCAATAACTTAGCTCTCCTCCATTTCTGACAAAGCCCAGCAGCGACGACGAATTACTCATGTACATGGCGACGACTTTTGAAACCATCAGCTCAGTGCTGGTGTGAGAAGAAGACAAAGTGCAGAGGCCCATCTACTACGTAAGTCGGGTGCTGCGCGACATCGAGACAAGATATTCTCGGATTGAAAAGGTCGTCTTCATAATCATAACGACTATTCAGCGATTACGGGCCTATTTCCAAGCCCATTCGGTGAAAGTTCTGACCGACCTCCCCCTAAGGACTTTACTTCACAGGCCAGACACCTTAAGGAGAATGGTGAAATGGGCAGTTGAACTCATCGAGTTCGACCTTTCTTTCGTCTCAAGATCTTCGATGAAGGTCCAAATTCTCGTCGATTTTATCGTCGAGTGCGCCGCAACCAACAACGATCGAGTTGAAGATAACTCCTCGGAGGACACTTAAGAATCCATGTGGATTCTATACATGGATGCAGCTTCAAACGCTCAAGGATGCGGTGCGGGCCTGATTTTGACCCATGTTGACGGGATGGTGATCGAGTATGCTCTTCGATTCGGCTTCAAGACTTCAAATAACTAAGCGGAGTACGAAGCCCTAATAATCGAGTTGAAGATTGCTAAAAATCTTAGTATGAAGCACCTACGGGTATTCACTGATTCGCAGCTCATCGCCGAACAGTCCCGAGGAGAATATGCAGCCCGAGATCCTATCCTCTCTGAGTATCTACAAAGGCTTAAGTCTCTGCAGCCATATTTTGATTACTTTGAGATTTTCCACATCCCTCCGAGAATACCCGAGCTGACTCCTTGTCTCGTCTCGCTACCTCCAGTTGCGGCGAGCTTGAAAAAATCTTCATCGAGCATCTTAAGAGCCCAAGCATCGACTCAGAGGAAGAAGTTCATCAGATCCAAGTCAGACATGAGCTGAGTTGGATTGACCTGTTCATCAAATTCTTGATGGACGAAACCTTGCCGGTTGATCTTGATGAGGCACGCCGACTAAAGAGATTGGCAACTCGATACATGATCATTGACAATCAACTCTATAGAAGGTCAATGTCTCTACCCCTGCTCAAGTGTCTCCAACCTTCCGAGACCGACTACACTCTTCGAGAAGTGCATGAAGGCATTTGCGGTCACTTGGGGGGCAAGTTGCTGTGGCCAACTATGCAGAAGGACGCCTACGACTTGGTGTAGAAATGTGATCAATGTCAAAGGTTCGCCAACAAAAGCAGGCTTCTGTCCAGTCACCTTACAACCATCTCGGCACCCTGACCATTCGACCAATGAGGAGTCGATATACTCAGACCATTCCCGCCTGCTAGCGGATAAAGAAGATTCCTCATAGTGGCCATCGACTACTTCACTAAGTGGGTCGAAACCCAAACCATTGGCGTAGATAACAGAGCAGAAGACTATCGATTTTCTATGAAAATCCATCATCCGCTGATTTGGTCTATCCCGAGTGATCATCACTGACAACAGCCGACAGTTCAACAACGTAAAGTTCGAAGAGTTCTGTGCGAGGTATCATATCATCGACAAGCTCACTTCAGTCGGACATCCTCAATCCAACAAAGAAGCTGAGGTGACTAACAGGACGATTCTCCAAGGCTTGAAGACTAGAATCGATCAAACTAAAAGAAGCTGGACCGACGAGCTTCACAGTGTCCTATGGTCTTATCAAACAACTCCTCGAATCCCGACCGGAAAGACTCCATTCAAGTTGGCATTCGGAACTAAAGCCATAATTTCAATTGGAATCGGCTTACCTTCGACTCGGATGGAATACTACGATGAATCAACCAATTCGGACAAGAGATGAGCAGAATTGGATTTGCTCAAGAAAATCCAAAAACGAGCTCGACTGAGAATGGCCTTCTACCAACAAAAGGTAGCTCAGTGTTACAACTCCTGAGTCAAACCAAAAATTTTCTGAGTAGGAGACTTGGTCCCCAGAAGAGCAAAAATCTTCAAGCCCACCGAGCAAGGATAGCTGTCTCCAAATTGGGAAGATCCCTACAAAATCTCAACAGTCCTGCGACCAGAGGCCTACAAAATTGATAATTGGGACAGCACCGAGATCCCTCGAATCTGAAACATCGAAAACCTACTGATGTATTATCAATAAGAATGCCTTCATCAATAAAAAGATCTTTCTTTCTGCAAATTCTGTGCCTTGCAGTTTAAGTTCTCAGAGATCTATAACACAACCACTCACTTATCGACTTATACCTAACGAAGCGCTAGTCGGCTCATACCCGACTAATGAAGCTGGGAGTGGGCCCATTCCTAACAATGGAAGGGTCCCTCAACCGTAAGCATGCTTGTCAAAAGCTGTAGTGCCAGGTTAAGCACGAGACCTAAGCAAAATGACTGCGTTAGTTGGCTAATGCCCAATTAGCAGAGCCGTGAGATCCGACATCCGATGGCATACCTGTCCGAGTGCCTACAAGCCTGACAGGATCAATAAGCCATGGGGCCATAACATTCGGCAAAACAAATGTGGTGTTCGATTGAATCGGATATCGAGCTGTGAGGTACGACAACCGCAAACATATATTCGCAACAGTCCAAGGGCCACGAGTATGGAAGCTGTGGTTTGCCATAACACCTGGCGAAAATAAACTTATGGTAAGTCGGCTTAACACCGACTGGCCAAGGATCCACTGATCCTAAACAAAAATCTCCTCTAAGTTCCTACTCAATGAAATAATCTACGACGAACAATCTACGACTATGACTTCAGTCTGACCGAGTTTGCCTACAAAAATCGATTACATGACTTAGAGAATTCTCTCAAATCCGTTAATTCAGCTACAACCTACTCGGTTTGCTGCTTCCTACCGACTACTTTACTTTCTTGCTGACTACATTACTTAGTCAATTTTGCAGAAAAAAAAGTGAATAAACAAGAGAGGAAAGCATGCATACAAGTCAAGCCAAACAACTCAAAAATTGGAAGAGAAGATCATTTCATTAAACAGGAGTTCATTACAAAGTTACAAGGTGGAAGATCGAAAAGCAAAAAAGTACAAAAGAAATCTAAGTAGGCTGGGGACGATCCTCCTCGACCTCCGCTTCCTCATCGCCCAACTCATCCGATTCTTTGTTGACTTGTATCAAGCTTAAATCTAGCTTGGGCATGAGATGGTGGACCTGCTTCTTACATTCCTCAAATCCGAGCTGGTATGCGTCCGCACCGGCATCAGCAAGCTCGTCCTCATACTTCTTTGACCTACGAAACTTGGCCAGTGCCTAAGAAGCAGCTTCTTGGGCCAGAGTCTCTGCCGCCGCTAGTAGTTTCTCCTTCAACTCGACAGCAGTCTTCTTAGCCTCCTTGGTAGTCTTGGCCTCCTCAGCGGCATTCTCGGCCTCCTCAGCCGCCTTCTCTACCTTCTGCCTCTTCTTCCTCTCCCCGACAAGGGCACTCTCAGCCGACTCCATTTCCTTCTGATAGTTGGCCTTCAACCTATCAAATTCCTCCTTTTCTTGCTCCTATCGGATCGCCGAGTTCGCCAATTCGGCCTCCAGCAGGGCGATCTTCTCTCTACTCTTCCTTTCCTGCTCCTCGACAATCCAAAGGAGCTCATCGACGACCTCGGCCTACGCACAAGCGATCTGAGCCTGGTCCTCCAGCTCCAGGTTGACCTAAGCAGATTTGATCAACTCTTCCGACAAAATTGTAATGTCGTGGATCATCTGTAAAATAGAAAAAGCGACTAAGTCATCTACTCGGTCAAAAGCAATCCAGAAAAAAATCGAATAAGAAAAGATCGAAGACTTATCCCGATCAACGACACGTAAGCGCCCAACTGAATCTTCGAGATTGGGCACGCCTTCTTGACTTCTCAATGTGCAAAAAGCATCATCATTCTCGCCAACTCTCCGACAAGTCGGCGATCTTGGAGTGCCTGATCAGTGGCTTTGAAGTGCATCTCGATCGCGATAGTTGGCTCCCCAAAAGGCAAATCTGGACCGTAGTCCATAGTAAAAGCAGGAAGCATCGGTGCCTTACCTTTGTCGGCAGCTTCCTAACTAGCTGCCCAACCTCCTCCAGACCCGACTTGGACCGAAAGGGCTTGTACTGCCTCGATCGGCCTTGTCGGCGGCTCGATGATTACCACATCCTCGTCAGTCGGGGGAGAAACCACGATTATGACGACTTCAGTGACGGATAGTAGGGAAGAACGCTTTCAACAGTAGTCGGGGCAGCGACGGCGACTGTGTACTCCTCGATACCCGAGGAGGGAAGTGTTCCCTCGGCTTTTTCAGTGGTCGAGAGGGACGTCGGGCCTGGATAATGCCTTCATCTTTTTCTTCCGAACCGCTTCCTTGAGAGATCCCACCGTAACCCTCATGCCTGCATGAGTACGACAAAGAAAGGTTAGTCTACAAACAAAGTAAAAACTATAAAAAAATCTGCGAAAAAGAAGACTACCGAGATGGCTTGTCGGACTTATCCCGACGTCGTAAAGGGGCTGCTCCTTGAGCAGCTCCTGAAGCGGAGGAACCTGGACTTCGAAAAGCTTCTCGTATATCTCGATTTTCCTCCAGAACTGTTTCATTTATGTTCGGGGGGAGATTGGAAGTCGTCCAGGTCCAGTCAAAGCCCCACGGGTGGTCAGCGGCAATATAAAAAAATTTGCCTTTCCAACCGTGGATGGAAGAAGGAAGCTTCTTGAACAACTGTTGATGGGGCCGAGGACAGAAAAACCACCATCTCCGTTTTCGAGGATGTTTCTTCCGTACAAAAATGATCCGAAACAAGAAAACTTAGGGCTCAACCCGAAGAAGGTGACAAAGAACAGCAAAACAAGCTAAGATCCTAAAAAAATTGGGGGCAAGCTGTGCAGGGACGACCTCATACAGGTCGAGAATATTGACAAACAGGGGATGCAGGAAAAATCGAAGTTCCAATCGAAAGAACTCGTAGATGGCAATATAGCCATCAGGAGGACGAACAACCCAACCTTCTTCACCAGACGCCATCACCCGATAACGACTAGGGATATGGTAATGTCCCCTTAGTCGGTCGATAGCTGCCTCCGACAACTCGGACCTCTCAACGAGAGATCTAAAGGGGTTCTTGGCAGCAGGCCGCTCGCCTAACTCCTTGAAGTCTAAATGACCCTATCGAGAAATCGCCTCTTCGGGCTCACCTCGAGGAACTTCCTCGATCTCCCTCAGGGCAGTCGGAGTCCGAGAATTACGGTCTCCGATCGTGTTCTCATCTCCGAACTATCTACCAACAGAGGCCATAAGGAGAAGAAGGGACTTAAACGAAAGATCAAAAAAGAGAAGAAAAAGATCGAGAAGAAAACTTCTAGAGGAAAAGACTGATGGCAATGAAGATGGCGATGAAAGACCGACGTCGAAAAAGACGAATCACCGACGGTAGAACCTAAGCTCTCTGCTAAGAAGGGGGCAGGAAAGATTTAAGACAGAACGAACACTTTGAAATCGGAAGCAAGACTAAGAGGGGAAGCTCCTATTTATAGATTCCTTCGACGGTCGGGATCGACACCAAGTACCATGTCCTACTCGAAGATCTTGACACGTGGTGGCAATCTCACCCGATGATCTCGACGCCCGTTCGACGCACCACCGCTCAAATCTCGTCGAGTAAGCTGAATCTGCATGATAATAAGCCGGGCCAATCAACGCTCGACATGCGAACGACTCTAGTATGCATGTTCATTATCACCCTGTCAGTCGATCTTCTGCCATCAATACGAAGAATTGTCTCGAGCACCACGGCATTAACTGCCGCACGACCTGCGATAGGACGGCGCCGCCGTACGTTCTACGAAAAGACAAGACGAAGTGATGAGACAACCGAGTGGCAGTCGGCAAAAGCAACTCGGATATGCTCAAAGACGAACTCCTTCGTCCGACTAACCACGCAATCGGACTTGGGAGTTAGGGGGTAGGTGTTAGGATAGATACCACCGCTTAGCCGACTACCAAGCCTTCTCGTCTCCGAAAAGACTAAAAAAGCTACACCGATTAAGCTATTGCCACTTAACCCGACTCGGATTGACGAATTCCGCCCGACAGGATCGATGTCGGGCACTATCATGGACATCCGACCAACTAAGAGCAGCATACTCCTACTCGGCACAAAACCGACTAGGTTTAACATGCTATCCATGGCCACTTATACACAATAATGCTCGGCCTGTAACTGACTTCATACTTGACGTACGGCCGACTATGCCCGTCAACGGCAGGATACCATCTCTCGACAGCTTCATCTTTTCGACTCCGACAACGCAGGCCTCTACCGACTAGTTGAGCACCGATCATAGCCACTACACCATCCTGACAGGCCACATCAGGATCGTGTCACTCAGATGCCATACTCTGACAGGCTAGTTGCGCGCCGTGATGGGATGCTATAAATTCATTAAATACATCCACAGGATCATTTATTATATCCCACGCACGGTGGTGTCCGCCGTTTTATCCATGCCGAATAGAAGGCACGCTCGCCGTCAACATTTAAAGATGCCCATGAGGCATCATATAGCACCGTACGATAAGACATGATCGATATGATCATCTGTCCTCTCACCATTTATTTTGCTCCCTCTATAAATAGAGATGAGTGGAGATCCCTCCAGATACGCACACTGTTTTGCAACTCAAAGACTCTGCCGCTCTTTTTCTTCAAGCCACTTCAATGACTTGTGCGTCGGAGGGTCCCAGAGAAAGGCCGCAACAGAGCTGAAATTTGAACGGCAAAACCTCACCAGTTTCGTTGACCTCCTTCCTTGAAATCCTCATCAATGCTCCTCTTCTTCTCTTCCCCAACCTTGGTGAGCTTGGAAGATGTGAAGAAGAAAACAAGAAGCAGCGCTCCGAACCTGCGTTGAAGTCGGAAGTATCAGAACAGAGTTCCCATTCGATTCGACCCGATTCACAGATAATATAATGGTGAAAGAATCCAGAAAAGGGAAAGGAACCGATCGGACCTGTAGCTAGCAGCGATGTGGATAGCCATCACCAAGAACCCCGCGAGCGCCCCCGATCCATCGAGCGACCTGTGCTTGTAGGCTCTGGCCGCAATCAAAAAGGAGAGCGCCACGGAGACCACCGATCTAATCAAGAAACCCTCCATCATCTTTCCTCTCTCCACTCTCGAGCCTATAAAGATAAAGGTTTGGGATCGGTTCGGGTATTTTGGACTCTCTGATGGTGGATGGGGATTTTAATCTCTCTTGGCCGCGGATGGGGCATGCTGGGAGAACTCGCCAGCTGGGGCAGTTCCGCTTAACCATTTCTTTTTATGCGGGAACTGAGAAAGGATATGCCGCCGAGCTGATTCTATGCGGACGCCAACATCGCGGAAAAGCGACGCGATACGTATCGAAAGGGGATCCAGCATTTGTTGTCGCGCGTCCAGGATGAACGAACGGGACGATCCAGTTCCGGGGAGGAAAAATTTCCGTCTTGCCCTCCCACAAAAACCAGAAAACAACCTCGGTGTGTAAGTTCAAATGATTACGCTTGCTATTTCTTCCGATTTATTTATAATTCGTATCTATATCTATATTCATATTTTTTATAATTTATTAAAATAAAAATTGAATGAAATATATATCTATATTTATTTTATCTAATAAATATAAATATTTTTCAGATGTAAAAATATATATTCATATTTATTTTAAATGGATACGAATATAATTTGGATATTGAAAGTCCGGATATAATGATGAATATAATTTAGATAATTAAATTTTATGACTATAAAATAAAAAATATTATTAAAAAATGATAAATTAAGTTAATAATATATTTATATGATCATATTTTTTTAAAAAAAATTAATAAATACTATATAAAATTATATAAGATTATATATAGATTCGGATATTCGAATAGTTGCCTATCCATATTCATATCTATTTTTGTTTGACAAATACAGATATGGATATTAATCAGATCCTTAAATTTCTGTCCATATTCAGATTAATTCAGATACGAAAATAGATCCAGACAGATAATATCCATACTATTTTCATCCCTACCGGAGGATTTCCTTGTTTGCTTCCAGGGGCAAATTTATTCTCTCCTTTTTATTATTATTATCTTTAATTTTTTTGGTAAAATGGATGTATTAAATCAAACTAAATATAAACTAGTTATAACCCTTTACAATGTATGGAATATAATTTTAAAAAAATATATTTTATTTTATTTATCTATTATATTATTTTATATATATTTAAAAATAATTAAAATAATAAATATTATATTTTATGCATAATATAGATTATAAATTATTAGATAAATCTTGTGACGATAGATGACCTTGATCTTGTGAATCCCCTTCACAAACCCATCATTTTTTACTATTTTTATATTTAATTATTTTTAAACATTTCTATCTCTCTTTTCTTTTTTTTTTGATCATCTCCTTACACACCTCTCAACTCTCCAAATAGTAAAACCGACAATATTGCCCATCGGCCATAGATAGTAGCAGCATCTTCAAACTTGAAACAGAGCAAAAATATACCAATATATTGACAGATGACAGTCTTCTGAGATATCGATCAAAAATCAATTGATAACTATGCCTCCAACTGATAGCTCGTGAAAGATTTAAACTTTAGAAATCGAGAAGAAATTTTTCTCTTTTTTCGATATTAAAAATTTAAAAATCTAAACTTTAAAAAAAAAAAAAAATCTAAACTTTTAAAAAAAAAAATTTCTTTTTTTCTTTCTTTTTATTCTCCCTTTTTCTTAACAATAATAAAAAATCTTCATTATTACCTTATAATCAAGAATCTCCTGAAATCCTTCTTTTCTTTTTTTCTTCTTTTTTTTTTTTTTTTTTTTATTTTTTTCTTTCTTTCTTTTTCTTCCTCTCTTCTTTCATAGAACAGAAGATCCATCACTCTTATTTCAAAGTAGGGGAATGTCCCTTGGCTAGTGGCACTATGGCCAGAAGAGCAAACCACGACAGCACGACCAAGGGACTTCGATCCAATGATTGATAACTTTTTCAATGCTCATTCGCCTCCCATCCCTCCTGCATCGATCTGACCACCTTTATCTCCTTCACCACCGCCTGATCGTCCCCTTGCTCTCTCCTATGTTGACCATCTCCTCAAACCGACCCATAACCTCGACCACCACCCGAATCGATGTCACGGGCTAGTTCATAACTGCCCACCTACTCTTGACCAGCTACTCCCTCATCGTTTTCTACCAAACCGCTTCCAAGGCCCAGCCTCTTATCGATCATGGTACCCACCATGCCAAATCCCTCCTCACCGTCGCTCGTGCCAGCAACGTCATCTCTCTCATCATCGACTACATTGCCGATGTTCACCATATCACCCTCGATCCTGCCATCGACGTCCTCTCGAGCCTCTCTCCGAACTCCATCCTTGTCAACAAAATCACCCCTGCAGCAACTTTTACTGACTACACCGCCATCGATGCCCCTATCTCAAGCGACGACCATGGGGCTGAAGCAAACATGCTTTCGATCTTTGCGGGCGGAGAGAAGGCGATCATCCAAACTCTGATCATATCGATCTTGACCAGGGAGAGAGGGGATGAGAAAGATAACAAAAAAAAATGAGAAGCAAAAGGGTCGGAAAAAAAAAAAAAAAGAAAAAAAAAAGAGAGAGAGAGAAGATACCTCACGCTTTATCAAAGAGCAGATGCCTCCTCAAACTCTATCGAAAATCGAAACTCCTCCATAAAACCCCTGTACACGTGTCAAACGAAGAAAATGAATATACAATGAAACAATGAATGGAGGCTGATGCCTCTATATATATACACAGAGAGAGAGATCCCTGAAAATTAAAATATTGAAAAATTGAACAGAGGAACCTGTAACGTTGAAAGCTATTCTTCCTTAAATACTTCTTTTTCACACACTGTACATCTCAACTATCATAACAATATAGCAATCTCCTAAATTCGCTTCACTTGCAATAGGAAATAATTTATAGTATAAACATAAGTAAAAAAAATCAGAAGTAAATGATCGAAGATGATACGGAATGAATAATTATGACACATTCCTTTTTTTGATGAACATGTACAAAAATATCAAAACAAGAATTTATTCTTTACACCCACTGAAAGACGAAACTGAAGTCATACAGTCCTCCAACATAGATCACTTGGCGATAAGATTCCTCTCTTCGTCAATCTCGATAACTAAAAGGCGATCTGGATCCAGCTCCTTTGGTCCTTCAGAGTAGAGTGGTGGAAGGTAGGCCTGGTATGCTGGCAGATACCGTGATACAAAATCCAAAACCTGCAGGAATTTCGCTTTCATAAATATGACAGAATTTTATACAATGAAAACTGACACAAGGAACAGGTGGTGTGCATGTCATAGCTTGTTTAGAAGACGCAAACCCAATGAGGACAAGGACTACAATCAAGTTCATCTAAAAATGGAAGCACATTCCTTGGAAAACACTCAAAAAACACAGTTTGAAAACAACCGTCCTTCTGGAGGAGCGGACAGACATATTTTGAATTAATGGCAACGCTTTCAGCTACGTGTGGCATAATTATATTAGCAACTACTCAGCATATAACGTATACATGCTGTATAATTCATATAATAGACTCAAGGATGGCATCACAGCCAATTCACAGATAAGTAATATCTCAATCAATTAAAACTAAATTTTAACCAAAATTCTTAAGCAACATTATGTTTGGGCTATGGAATATATTATGAGGTTATAAAGAAACGTGGTGGATGATAGAGATGAATGACTGCAACACCTCTTCATCAGACATGCCAGGTTTTCCATCTTCCCTCATGGCCACCTCTGCCTGAAATTCCACAAGAAAGATACATATTATGCTGATCAGAATTGCTACAATTGAATGTTCGAGTTACAAAGGGCATATATGCTATTTATATAATGATATAAACTGCTTCTATATCATCACATTATGATGTTAACCTGCAAGCGCCATTGGTATACACATTTGGGATCCTTAATCTTGATAATAATCCATGCCTCAACAAACTTGTCCCATGCATCAAAGTAGGCTTCGAGATTTTTATTTACCACTTCAAGCTGGAGAATAAGGATGTTATCACAGTTAAAAATTATTTAAAATTAACCGGGCAATTTTTATTTATTTATTTGTTTATTTTTGGATAAGAACTTGCCTGTGGATCAACTGCTTTCACATCTTCATTTGGAAGAGGTTTGAACCCAAGCATCCAACCTTCAAACAAAACAACCTAAATGACCAGAGCACAAAAAATACCAATGAGAATAACTTGGTGGAAACTCCTTAACAATGATAATTTTTTTCCTTTCTTTTTCTTTTTTTGGGTGGTGTCAAGGTTACTGACTTGATACGATTAATCTACAATTGAAAGTTGCTTTACCTCTATGGGCCCTTCAACTTCTGGCCATGTTGAAGGGTCAGCTCTATCACCTCTCCCTCCATTAGCAGACTAAATACATAGATGAAGTCTAGCATGAAAACCCAACATTCTGCAAGTGAAATATATGAAGGCTTATGTTTTGAGCACACCTTATCGTACCGTGGAAGCTTCATCTTCATACCTAAATGGTTTTGACATATTATGGATCATCATTTCCATTCCACTTGAAAAATCTTTCAATTATATATAAAGAAAAAATATTCCATTCTTCCACTTTATAATAAAGCATAACATCCAAATTGCTGATGTTGGTCGACTGAAAACACAAATTAGACATACAGAGAAACAGTTGGCGATTCAATGAAAGATCATACCTTTTTTTGTAAGCTTGCTTAAAGATGTGAGTGTATCAATTGAGAATTGCAGGTCATGGCTTCCCGCATTCCCACGAAACTGAAATGTGTGAACAGACGATATTCACAAAATGTTCATTGCAATCAAACTTCCATAAACGAAGAGCTTCCAAATTTGGGAGATTTATGACATCACAGCTGAATCATAGATTGTTCAATTACTGTAGTATACACTCAGTGAATATTTTCAGCACCTCCAAGAGAGCATTTCCAGGATTTTGTCTCCTCAGTTCAGCCTGAAATAAAATATCCATTCATCAGAACATGAAGAAAAATAAACAAGAGGGCAACCACTGTGCTAAATCTCTATATCTCTACCTGGTCCTCCGCTGTCAAATAAAAATCATCTATTGATAAGGTTGCAGCACTCCTGGGAGATATTTAACAAAAACAGACCATCATATTTGTGAATCAATAAAGAACACTAGTGTTGTCATATACAGAAAGTATCATCAGCAAGTAGATTAAATTTCTGAAACTTCATTATCAAAAATCTAGCAACCATACCTATCAGATCGCCGGAAAAGAGACTCAAGAGCAAAAACTAGAGTTGTTTTTCCACTGCCTTGAGGAGCACTAACACCAATCTGCAAAGCATAGAAAGTCAATATTATTTCGTAACCCAGTCTCAAACTTTGAGCAAAAGGTCGTAAATTCTTCCTTTTCCTTTATATTCATTAATACAACTACTCAAAAAACTCCCCGTAAAGTTATATTAGATATCACAAAATCAATATCTTGTTCACAAAAGTATTGTGTCCCGCTCAAGGATCGAATCTCAAACAAGGAAATGAAGTTGAAGAAAACTCATTAAACATAGATTTACTAAATGAGTAGGGACGATAGAAGCTACTACCAGGCTATAATAATACACGTACCACTAGAGGTGGGATCTCATCTCCATCATTAAAGTTGGACCTATGACGCAAAAGCTGGTCTTCGCACCAGAGGAACACTGGAATGTAGAAATGATATATTCTGGCCTTCTCAGGAACTGACAAATTAAGGTCGTTCAACCGGAACAGTTGACACAAGTGAAAACCACACTGTAACCACCTGTCGATGGACTCAGCTACAGTCTCAGCAGTAAAGCCCAATTTTTTTATCAGAGGACCCGAGCATATGAACTCAAAGAGATCATTAACAGAGGAAACAAGGGCAGGAGATGTAGGAAATGCTGAATATAATTTGGCAGGTCCTTGGCTATTGCTTGCAATGCTGACGCAGTACCTGTAGGTGGTAGAGAGAAAAACTACCACACAGAAAAAGGAAAATGTTTTAGCTCAGAATTCTAAATAAAGTTTCGATTCATTGGCACTATAATCGAATTTGTACCGAACCAAACGAAGCAGAATAACCGTCTAGCAATCTATTGACACAACCATTGTGACCAAAAGCACACAAAGCTAATTAACAAATTATAGAAAGCTTAGATCTCCACAAATATATATCCGAAAGCATTTTCTGAGCATCAATTTAAGCCTATCATTTATAAATATTGCAATTTCGATCCACGAAACCTTCCCAAAAACAACAAAGAAAAAAGATCTTCTCAAAATAAAAAGATGAAATGACCAGAAGGGAAAAAAGAAAAGAAAAGAAGCAGGATTAACAATAAGATAGAAGCCCTATTGATCGTTAGATCTGCAGAAATTCATATGCAAGCATCGGCGATAAGGCAACATAACAAAAGATAAAAACACCCGATTTTATAAAAACGAAGAAAGATAAAACTAAAAGCCTAAATAATAATTCTCACTAAAAGATTCATAGCAGTTTCTTGGGGAAGGAAGGGGGAAAAATCTCTTTTGAGCAAATCTCTTCTTGTATTGGAAGAGGGGTTCGTTTCTGACCTGGTTTAGGATCGAGGCCTCGAAGGCAGAAAGCCGAGTTCTTGTGGAGAGATGAGATAAGATGACGGGGATACGACGACGACGACGACGAAGAAGAAGAAGAATGGGAGGAGGAACGGAATCCATGGGAAGGAGAGAGGGCGGCCGTCGGCCGTGGCGAAGGGTGGGATAGCGCGCTCAGAACCCTCATCCCGACACTGGCGGTGAGCAGAGACCCGAAGCAACGGAACCCGCAAGAGCTCCTCTATCCGTGCAGAGGCGCGTTATTGGCTGCAGCATGCGAGTGATGCTGTCCAGGATCCAGCTCCGTCCAATTACCGGTTTGCCCCCTTTCTGTGCAATTAACCTTAAAAAAAAAGAAACATACATATCTGAATTTACATAAATATTTTTTTTTAAATTAACATTTATATATACAGATTTAAATTTTGCAACGATATTTTTTTATAATATTTTATTATAAAAAATATTTTAAATATTTTATTTTTTTTCCACCTGCTTCATCCCTGTGCCACTTCCCCCTCTCCTTACCCCTTTTCGACGATCTTCCCCCCATGCTCGTGCCCCACCCCTCCTGCCCGTGCTGCCCCTCTTCTTGCGACCGACGCCGCTTCCCTGTTCGTGCCGCAGCAACCCCCCCCATTGACGCCTGAGCCACTGACACCTCCCTCCCACGACTTTCTTCTTCTTCTCCACCGCAGCCACCCCATCCCCCTACGAGCCCCCCATCCCCCGTGCGATCTTCCCTCCCTTTTCTCCCATCCCACCCGCCCACCGACGCATGTGCCCCACCACCCTGCACACCCCTGCATACTTATGTGGACCGTGCCTTCCTGCTCGTGCCGCCAACCCTTCTCCCGTCTGACCAGTGCTCCACCAGCACGGCTCCGCCACCGTGCCCCCCTCCCCCAATGGCACCCCCACCACCCCCTGGCAGGTCCTCCACCTGATCGGTGCTCCCTTGCCCACGTGGCTTCGCTACTGTGCCCCCCTCCCTCACCCACGATGCCCTCGCAACCCTCGATGGGTCCTCCGCCCACCAGTCCTCGGAGCTAAGTGATTTGTTTCTCTTTTCCTTTTTTTCCTTTTCCTTTTCTCCTTCTCCTTCAATTGAAATGGTACGGTTTGACAGATTCTGAATGGCTTTCCTATCATTTTTCTTCATAGGATTCTTCTTTCTCCTTTTATCAGCTTTTCTACCTTCGCCCACAGTGCCTCCGGTGCACCTCCGCCAGAGATCCTCCACCTCCACCACCACCTCTCCCAGCTCTCCGCCTTTTAAAAAAATATTTATTGCAATGGTGATACCATGTCAAATTTGTAACTAACCAATGAAAACATTTATATTTGATGGATTGTCATGTGTTGCATTGATTTTCATGGATAATATCCCACACTATCCTCATATTTCACCCATTTCCAACTTTTTATTGGTTTGTTACAACTTACAACGGGACGTGGTATCACTATTGCAACGAATATTTTCTCCTGCCTTCTAAGATGGCAATCAAGAAAAAAATCAACTTTTACGATATCAAAACAACCCTAACTTTTGAAATATTTACTGCACCAGCTATGCATATGGCCCTTCATCCGCTTAAAATTTGTATGATCCATATTTAATCTGATGATCAAAAATATATAAAAAAATAAAAAAAACTAAAATACCCTTAGAGTACCGAATGGGTTTTGCATGCATGCTTTTACAAAATACTACTGAAATTTATATAAATATCCTTCTAAATTGATATTTGTATGCATGCTTTTACAAAATATTATTTTTATATGAATACATCCAACATAATAATTCAATTAATATCATTAGCTAAAATCATATTTATTTAAATTAAAATAATTTAAATTATAAAATTATCTTTTTACCCTTAAAATAAGTAAATTTTGCTGGAAACTTATTTAATCTATTGAACTTTCCCTGTTCCCATGTGATCACTCTCCCTTCTCCCTTTCTTCCATTCGCCATCGAAATCTAAGTCCGCCGCCTAAGTTCTCCCTTCATTGTTTCTCTTTTTACATGAAGAAAGTCAGATCTTATCTTTAGATATTATTTTAAAAAAAATGTTGTGAGAGATTGACAACGTTTACCTTTTTGTGTGTGAGATTTGCAATATTTATTTTTTTGAGTTAGAAAACTTCTCATGTGCGGACAAACGATTAATTTAAAATCAATGTGAAATGATGGTTCCCATGTATTAGATCTTTCCTTCTTCGGGAAGATCAGAACTCTAAAAATAATAGCTTAAGATATCTAATGTAAGGTATGGCCTTTTACCATATGGCTACAGAAGTTATAAGGTTTCTAAAGTCCTAAATGGTTTTGCTCTTGAATGATTGATGTTGTTCTTCTATACATAAGCACAATAATAGCAACAAAGCTTGATCATTGGAATATATCATATATCTTTAAAAGATTCTAATCCCTTCTATATTCTAATACATGTCTTTATATATGCATCTATGACAAAAAATATTACAAGCTGATTTTTAATAAAATAAGATATAATTGTCATCATGAATGAAAGAAGAATAAAATGGAATAGTCTCTTGATTAGTAAAAAATTTTTAATATTTTTTATTATCTAATCATCAAATTTATCTTTTTTTTTTTAGCAATATTTTTATAGAAAACATTGAGGAGCAAGTATTGGACTAATCTGAGTATTAAAATAAGTTAAAATAAAAAAATAAAATTAGAATTTTTTATACGAACCCTCCTGCATATGTAAAGTCATATGAATATCCTCGCAAAGCAATTATTTACAAGTATATCCTTATAAATATTTTTTTTATATATTTATGTATTAAAAGTATTTCAATCATTTAAACTTTAAGTTGTTAATTTCTTAATGACATTAAATAGTGTGGGTATGTATGCAAGAAAAAAAAATATGTATGTAAAATAAATATTTTATAATAGTATACATGTAAATATAAATTTTGAAAGAATATATATATATATTAATATTTAAAAAAATATATACATAATTTTTTTAAAAAATAATATAAAGAAGTACCACCGCAAAACCCTTTTCATCTGTCACTAAAGCTTTGAAATAATAGTTGCAAAAAGGGGATTGAATGAAATTATCCCCTTATACAAATTTGAACTGGGTCCGGCGCTTTGCTTGTCGGGACGAGTTCATGCTTGAAAGAAAATGTTGCGTTATGAACCCTTTTTGGAGATATATATTATTCCATAAAAGTCTCTCATTTTAATTTTGACTTATTTTGGTGCTAGAATGAATTGCATGTCTATGGATGTAGAATTTGGATTTACATGAAAATTTCTCATGCTAAGTTTGTATTCAACCCAACATTTGAGCGTCAGTACTAGTTCAAACCCTAAATTAGTAAAAAAAGAAAAAAAATTACTGCATATAAAACTCCTAAAAAAGATAAATGTCTCATAAAAAGTCTTTGTATAAATTCCAAACTTTTGCATCTTACTTATGTTTTGAGAAATAATAGATAACTAAACACATAGCAGAAATGTTGTTGTCAACCAAGAGATTCAAACGGTTGAATTAGTGGGTGTTAGATGCCAACAGTCTAGATTTGTTGTCACCTATAGCCTAATTTCGACAAGACTTCCTTTTATCCAGGTACCAAAAAATACCTTTTTAAAATATCTATTTTAGAATGATTAAAAAAGAAAAGAAGGCAAGTGTACGCGATTACTTAGAAATTAAATGTATTTATCAAATTGTCTTGATTAATAAGATCATGGCAATCTTAATATATTCCATCTTATAAACAAATCACATGGATTCCTCCTCAATGGCAACGCACGACTCTAGTGACCTTAGCAAAGGGCATCGATCCGGTTATCATGGATTTATAGACCGCGACCTTCCCTGGGTCTACAATAACTTGGACCGGACTAGCTTTGGGCTCCGCAGCGACAACCTGCGCCCGCTTTCCAAAATCGCAACGGCCCCTCAAGAGTTCGCAAGCTGTTCGACGAAATTCCGAAGCGAGACATAGTCTCCTGGAACGCCCTGATCGCCGCCAACGTCTCATCAGGCGCGTACAGTCAAGGATCTAAACACAAACGGTGAAGGGCCTCGCCTTCAATCAGTACACCCTTGGGATCATCCTCAGTCAATTGCCTCCACTGGCAAATTCTAATTGGGCCACCAATTGGTCTCCCTCATCGTAAAGTTAGACCTTGACTGCAATTTGTACTTGGGGGGCGCATTCATTGTTATGTATGCGAAATGTGGAAGGATAGGAGAAGCTTATTTAGTTTTCGAGGTTATGCCAGAGCCAAACACGGTGTCATGAAATGCCTTGACTGCAGGGTACCCCGAAGCAGATGAGGCAGAGTATGCCCTTTTTTCCGACTGGATGGAAAGAGAGGGTCTAATGTCCAGCGAGGCCACCCTTTGCCAGCCTACTAACATTACTCGACATAGCTCCTCATTATCAGTTGATGCTTCACTTGCATGTTAAGATTATGTATGGTTGAGAAAGAGATGCAGTTGTGTAGAGTGCAGCAATCACGGTATTTTGCAATGTGGGTCTGATAGCAGTTTCAAGAAAGCATTTTGATAGGATGGAGGGATTATTTAAAGTCTTTTTTTCTTTTTTTTGATGTAAAGGAAGTGAAAAAACCAACCCAAATTTATTATAAGAAAATAGAGAATAGAAAAGATTTTTTTAAAAAAAACTCATCGTCAACACCGAAATTTAAATTTTAAATTTGAATTAAAAAAAAAAAAAAAGAGAGAAACCCCCCACCGGCGGAGATGAAGCAATACCGACCGCCGGAGGAGATCAAATCTTGGCGACATGGAATTCTCTGTTTGCAGACTGCTAGGTATGGCTTCATGAATCATGCGACCGAGCTGTTTGTTAGCGTGCAAGAAGCTGGAGTGTGATAGATGCTCGTTTCGAGCATGGTCAACAAGGGAGAGTCTTGCATGGCCCAGTGATCAAGAGGGGGTTGGAAAGTAAGATTCCTGTTTCTCATGTTGATTGCCATGTACATTAGATGCTGCGAGAATGGTTCAATGGAGGATGCCATGAAATGCTTTGATTCAGCGGAGTTTAGAGACTGTCTTGAGGAATTCGATTCTTATTGGATTTTCTCAGAATGGTTTAAGCAAGGAAGCATTCAAGTTCTTTGGTCATATGTGATCATGTTTCAAGATCGATCACTATGCATTCTCAGCCTAAGATCTCGCTCTGACTTGGCAGTCCTTCTATTGGGTCGGTACATCCTTGGTTTAGTCTCCAAGTCTGCATCGGATCAAATGGTTTAGTCTTCAAGTCTGTATTGGATCAAACGATTACATTGCTAGCTCATTGATTTATACATGTTCCAAGTGCAGGGTCATTGATGATGCGAGAAGGTCCTTCGATGAGCCACGCAAGGATAACTCTGTGACATGGAACTCAATCATTTTTGGGTATGCTTAACATAGACAAGGGCACATGGCACTAGATCTCTTCTATGAGATGCAAGAATGAGAGGTTGCACCAGATCACATAGCTTTTTCATGGCTATAAATTTGGCTGTAGTGACATCGGTTTAGTTGGGCAGCCTGATCAATGGAACCATTCTATGGAATTCATTTGTGGATGGAAAATTATGCACGTGAGGTTGAGAATAAAGAGCTCACGAGAAAGCTATATTAATGGAAATGGATAAAAAGTCTCGATTCCAAGGAATGCTCTCTAGAAATTGTGTCTTTGCTGATTGAGCTTCAATCTCACCTTTATTAGGAGGGGGAAGCAGCGAGGAGAAAGAAATCATCTCGAGGTAAAGAATTCCAGGGTGAAGATGGAAAAAACTCCAGAAGCAACAGATTATCAAAGGATAGGGGACAGACAAGAAGGGAAGAACATATGAAGGTGGAGATCCTAGGAAGAAAACTAGGCATGGATCTTGAGTCGGAGGTTCTTCCTCAAGTAGAGACATAGAAAGAAGAGGGGAATGAGGTCTACAATCGGGGAAAAGGAATTCCAGCAAGCCTGAAGCCTTTGTTTATTCATGTGTCTATGCCGATTTAGGTTGGGGTAGATTGTGGCTTTAAATCAACCTTCTTCGGTAAATGCTACCCCGTGAAAAAAGATCTTATTGGTTCCTGAGAAGCGGCAGGATATCCTTTTTTTAATTTAAAGAAAAACCGGGTCTGTTAAAGCTGGGCAGCTTGATGAAGCAAAGAAGCAAATCAAGTCAATGCCCTTTAAACCAGATAAAATGGGATGGATGACCCTATTGAGTGCATGCAGAATTCATGGTGATAAGGAACTGGCAACCTATGTAGCCAAGCGCTAGATGGCATTAGATCCTAGAGAGCATTCAATTTATGTTCTTTCAGACATGCTTTCTCGTTTTGGGGTGTAGCATGACAGAGGAACTATTCAGAGGGTGATGAGGAGTTGAGGGCAATGTACCTGGTTGGAGTTGGATCAAGATCAAGAACCAAGTGCATCCATCTAATGCTGAAGAGATCCCAACCTCAAGCTGAAGATATCTATGAGGGGTAAAGAGTGCCGATGGTCTTCCTCTACCGAATACAAAATGCATCATTTTGAATTTGGTTAGTAGAGAATCCATTCATATTGTTCCGCAAGTTTGCTGAACGATTCTCATTATATCAATGAAATTCTTTTTCTTCAATACAATCTTCTATTCAAGACGTGATGCTCAATAGGATATCAATTTATATTTCACCACAAAATTTGATATTGCAAACTCCAGGAGGACATTACAAACTTAAAAGTTGTGGAGTAATCATCTTACAAAATTTGAAAGGAATTGCAGATCACTTCTTCCACTGGGGCATCCGCTGAACAATAACCTAGAGGGAGGATAGATGGGTTTACTTGTTAATATTTGAGATGGTGAAAGGCATTGCAGATTTCACAATTACAAAAATAGATTGGCTTGCAGGACAGGACACACGTTAGTTTTCTTTTCTTTCTTGTTCTGTTCTTTTATTTACATCAGCAGGAAACTGCACACTACACACACACACACACACACACACACATATATATATATATAGTTCTGTTTTGAGAACAAGATCTTTGTATAGACTGACTAAAACTTGTAAAATTATTCCATGTCTAGTTTCATATTCCTTTGTGAGTCAATGCATGCCATCAGCACCTTAGTTTGAACTTCTTATGGGCAACACACTAAGAAAAAGGAAAGAACAGAAAAGAAAAGTTTCTTGTTGCTTAAATTCTTAGTGCTAAAATCTGTACTGTTTGCAGAATGACATTACTTTTCAGCTAAATCTTTGAAACCATAAAATAGAATTTCCATTTATGGTCAGGTTCCTGAATCAAAAATAAAGTAACATTTCTGTGATTTCAAAATGCAGACAGTACTCTAGGGATGTTCATATGTTTTAGCTTGGAAAAAAACTAAGGTAGATATATTCTAATAAGAAAACCAGATGCATCGATCTCCTATCCTAAATTTGCAACCAGATCATTGTAAATCAAGTAAGGAACATTTGAAAAAGGATTTCCTTCTTTTAGTGGGTGATTTGCCATTTTTTTCAAAAAAAAGCAGGGTACAGATAGAAATCCGTATATTTGGTGGTCACTGATTATGGAGATAGCACTGAACAGGCTAGGTGAACGAGTGTATATTCTGCTTACTCAAATAGATAAAAGGAAGGGGCCTTTTTTAATAACTAGATAGGAATCACTTTTCCGAATCTATTTTGTTGCAAACAAAATGAACAGATTTCACTGCAAGATGCAGTAAAGGAAAAATGCCATCCATCGAGGTTAGCTACGAAACTCATGGAAAAGGACAACCAGATGTTTATTTTCTTTTCTCACACTAATGAAACAGGAGAAGATGAAAAACAGGCATCTAGTCTTTTCTTTCTCGTGCAATTCCAATGTCCAGATGGATTAAATAAGACCTGTTGCCCATATTTGTGTTATCCTTAGTTCTTTTTTTTTTTAACTGAAAAAATAATATATGCTACACTTAATTAAATAAAGATTATTTCTACCAAAGGTGTACCGCCTGCTAGGCTGCTACTAACGACAGAATATGATTGAATAGAGCTAAGAAATGCCAAGCTGTTAGTGAGTACTAGCAATTGCAGCTAATAGCAAAGATCCACTCCAAACACTAAAAAGTGAAAGATAATAGGTGACCACAGGATACCTTCCCAGCATTTTCCTTATTTCCAACAATAGTTTGACAAGCGAGCCTCCAAGATTCAGGTTTCTGTAATTGTTTTGGAAAAAGAAAAAAAAAATCAAAAACATAATTGTATGTTAAAATGACTACACAGCAGAAACTATTGAGAAACTTCTGATGGTTCAAATATTGAATGGAAAAGCAGTTAACAACTCAAGCATGGTGCAGTAGCATGCCTTTTTCAAGTACCGTTTTTCGGTGTCAGTTTTCTCATTCAGAAGTTCCATGCCATCAATAATCTGCGAAATTGACATCAATAGGTTCCAAAAAGTGTCATGCAACTTCTGTTTGACAGTCAATTCCAGGGAAAGCAGAAATACACAAGTACTTTCAGACAATCAAAAGCTAAATGCAGACCTGTAAGGTAGAAACTTGGCCTTAGATTAAGGTCAAATGGTCCAAGGAAGGTGGGCCAGAGTCATCGGACCAAAGAAGATCTAGTTTGAACTCTCGCTTTGGCGGGCATATGATATTGCCCTGTAAAATATCTTTTGGGAGATATCAATTCTCAACTCCAATCTAAGCAAATGGGAATAGGCTTAAAACTTATTTTTGTGTTCAACCATAGTGTTTCTCTTCTCATACAGATTTCATTGAACAATGACCTCAGCTATAGTTACTATCATGTGCTCCTGCAAGAAAAAGATGTCTTCTGTCCTAAGGATGGAACTTAGGTGGAGTTTGGTTTAGGGATAAGAAAATTGAAACGGGATAGTTATCCGTTCTGGAGTAGTTTTTCCGCAAGTTATTCCTATTTTTTACTTGGATAGGAATAAATCTAGGCTGAGGATATTTTTGTCAAGAAGAAACAAGTATAGGACAGAAAGACGGCCTTATTCCAGACATAAAGTTATGCCAACCTTCCCTTGAAATAGTAGTTTTACAAAACAGAAGGTTCAAATGGAATAGTTATTCCTATCTTATTCCTGGTCAGATCTGAATTACACACATTTAAGCAAAATCTACAACTTGCCTATCTGTTCTAGTTTTGATTCTAATTTTCATAACAATAACATTAGCTCAAGAGTTCTGTTCCATGTAAGGCATTAGGATGTTAAGATAACTTCGCAACAGAATATTGAAAGGACCAAAGTAAGCAAATGTACCTCCACAATGCATGTTCCACAGCTTCCACCTCCTCCACAGTTCATTACTTTCCCCTGTTTCATTTTATGCAGCCCTTCATTAAAACTTCAATGAGATAGTCCTCTGAGGCATGGGAATTATATGGCAATCATATTCTTTAGAACGATATGCTGTAACGGATTCATGCACGGTAAAAAGTGAAACAGGAGTTTTTTTTCCTTTCGTGTTAGACAAGATTTTTCTTTTATGGCTTTCATTTCTGGCTGGCATAGCTATGGCTGATGAAGCTATTTTTGTCTCTATAAAAAGAAAAACGCAATAAAGGAATAAAATTATTCCAGCCATCCATATGGATAGTTATTCCACGAATAAGCAGGTTTAACAGGAATAATAATTCCTCCCTTCTTCCTGCTGATTAAAATTTATTCCTGGTGAGCTACACAGCGTGGGGGAGCAGCCAGCTTGAAAAGCTGGCACCGAACAAGGGCATATTTCGAAAGCCTATATTAAAAGGACATCAAAACCAGCCATCCATGGCTGAAAACCATCATAAAATAAGATTATCTTGAGAAGGAAAGTTACTAGGAAGAGAAAAGGTTGGGCTGATGGGCGTTACGTATGCGGCGTAGAGCTCGATCTTGTTGTCGAGCATAATGTTGCGAAGAAGCTTCTCTCCACTGATCGCGGAAGCCCTGTCCACCGGATATGACCCATCCTCTCCCGCTTTCGGCTGCCAGCACCAAACAAAACTTATACCCTTCTAATTCATAACAATATAAAAGAAGGAATTCGAGAGGCCTTTGGATGAAGAGAAAAAACAAACAAGATATGGGACGTTACCCCGACGAATTCGAGCTCGATCTCAGGCGGCTTCTCCGGTGTCGACGGAGGCGGATTCGAAGCTAAGCGAGAGATGGAGATGGAATGCTTTGATTTAGAAGGAGAAAATAAGAGATTTCCTCTCGATCTATAGCTGCCGCTACCGCTACCACTAGGAGGAGGAGGAAGAGAAGAGAAGGGGAGGGCTTCGGCCTTTGGGTGGAGGGCTGGAGAGACAAAAGAGATCGTGGGGGCCATTTCCTCGTTTTTTTTTAAAAAAATAAAAAAATAAAACGTTTCGTTTTAATTTTCCCACCGTTTTATCGTTCAGGTGCTAGATAAGTTAATCCGCGAGGACGTATGGGATATAAAGCATCGCGCTCTGGACCGCACGATTATGGGGTCCGTTGGGAGTGGCGGGGGGTTCTTCTTGTCCATCGACCATCAGCAGCGGATAACGGAGGCTTGTAGCGTGTGCAGCTAAACCGCGGCTTCCGGTCCGTGAGATCTCCGTGGCTGATATGATGACACGTGGACTTTGTTCAGCTGGCTGCTGGATCACTGGACGGACGCACGTTGTGGTTAGGCTGCTTTGGTTTGGGAATATAGAATATGTCTTGTTCCATACAAAATTTAGAACAACAAATGTGCTGGCTCTTGAATAAATACTTACTCAAGGTGTTTTTTATAGTCCAAGGTTAATTTTGCTTCGAGTATCAATTTTAGTTTGGGAGTTTGCTGTTTGGAAAAAATTTTTAATAGCTGAAAAAACTGTGACTTCAGTGCTGCAATTTTTGCATCTCATTGGATGCTTATTTTTCTTTAGAGCAATCATCCCTCATTTCTTCTGGATGAATTTTGATGATAATATTTTGGATAAAAAAGATTATGGCTGAAATAGTTTTGATATTAAAAATATAAATATTATTTTAGCGGCAGTTGGAGGAGTCCTTTTGTTTGAGACGATAGCTTGTATAGCTGAGTTGTATGTTGTATGAAAAAGAACAAAATTTGTGACAATGCACCATAAGATAACACGTGTTATACTTGAAGATAATTTATTGACTGTGATTCGTTAGCTCTCCTATCAATTTACTACTGATGCCAATCCCTTTTCCTTATTAAGAGATTGTTGGAGAATGATTACTCCTCTTTTGTTTTACAAGATAAAATGCATCTATAAGGAGGCTAATAGTACAGCTATTTGGGATTACAATATAGTGGCTAATTATATAGAAACTATTTTTTGGATAGTTTTATTGGAGATTTTTTTAAACTTTTTTTTATATATTTTATTTTTTAATTTATATGGATATATTTTTACTGATTTAGTCTGATAATTTACCCAAAACATATTTATTTTATAATTATAAAAAAATAAATATCTATTTAAAAAATATTGAAATAATTTTATTCATCAAATAGACTTTTCTATAATCTTACTCCTCCTTTTGGTCAGATAATTACTTCTAAAACCTATAACCCTCCCTCATTCGATGATCTATGTATTAATAATATTCCTTGTTTTGTTTCAGGCAAGCACATTCAATGCAGAGATAAGGGAAGATACAATTACATTATCTAAGATAATTATCAATAATTTATAATATTAACTAACAATAGTTTACTATGTCATTGGAGAATAACAATGATTTTTAAGTATAATAACTAACTTAAATTTTATAAGTGAGAGGCATGTTTGTAACTGAAATCATGAAAATGTATGAAAAATACAACTCCGAAGATCATAAATTTTTAACCCTTTTCTCTAAAGGAAAGAGATACAATATTTCTATGTAACTTTTAATTTTATATTTTAGGCAAATTGAGAAACTTGACTTGTGAGGTTATACAAATATTTCCTTACATACTGCGGCAACAGATTTTTTTTATCATTAAAATACAATATATTTTAGCTTTTTTAATAGGAGAGAACAAAGCACTTTGGATGAGTAAAGATAAAAGGGCAATACAACGTCAAAAAATTTATTCAGATACCTAACTTCGTATGTAACTCTTTGTTCAGTTTAGCAACCCAATTACTAAAATAGAAGATTTTTAAATAATGCTTGCTATATCAATTGCAGTCCACACAGCTTATTGAATATGTTCTATTTCAATATCAGCTCATATACACATTTTTTAAATCTCTCTTTCCAAACTATTTAAGAGATAATGAAAATATACAAACGCATGCAAATTTGGGTGCATTTATAAATCCCACTTTTCCCCTTCTTCAAGGAGGGAGGATTTGGAAGTAAATTATAAGATAGAAAAGATGATAAGAAAATCTTTGAATCCAAGAACAAGTATGTAATTTGAGAATAAAATAAAAATAAGGATGAAATGGTCGATCACCCTAGAATTAATAATATTATGTTAAAAAAATTTATTTTAAAAAAAATTAAATTAATTAATAAGAGATATTTAAAAAATTTATTTCAACAAAAAAATAGAAATAATTTTTTTTAAATAAAATTATTTTAAATTTTAATATTGGTCTTATAAAAAATAGTAAACTAAACAAAAATCCTCATTTTATGTTTCAAATTAAAAGCAACTCCTCATTTGAGTTTAAATTAAAAATAGCTCCCCATTCCAAACATAAATTAAAAGTAACTCTCTATTTCTAATTGCAATGATCGTTATACCTTTATATCCTCGTACGATTATATAATAAAATAATATTATTTTATAATAATACAGTATTGATTTATAATAAAGCAGTACTATTTTCTAATATCGTAGTATTATTTTATAATATATAACATAGTACTGATTTATAATAACGCAGTACTATTTTCTAATATCAAGTATTATTTTATAATAAAATAGTACTATTTTATAATAAAATAATATTATTTTATAATAATATTATATTACAATAAGACAGTACTATTTTATAATAAAATAATACTGTATTATAATAAGAAAATACTGTTTTGTAATATTCTTACATCATAATAAGATAGTATTATTTTATACTAATACAGTATTATTTTATAATAAGATAATATTATTTTTTAATATTATAATATTATTATAATATTAATTTATAATTGTAAAGATAATTTGATCATTTATATTAATTAATTTTAAAAAAATAAAAATTAATTGAAAAATTATTTTTAAGTTCAAACTTAAATGGGGGCTTTGGTACCCCTAAAAAACAAGGAAAATCGAAAAGTAATGGAGCTATCGCTTCCACCGGACGTTTAAATGTCACCGTCGTGGCCACAGCGACAGAGATATTCCACGCAAAATTAAACCACACAAAGGTCTCCTTGCGGAAGGGAAGAGAGGGGGAGAGAGAGAGAGCGAGGATTGCTTCAAGCGAGAACCTAGGATTCTTGGAAACCCTAGCTTCCTCTCCGAAACCTAAGATCTCGACGACGATGGTCGGAACCCTAGCGGGCCTCCAAGATCACCTGAAGCTAGCCAGAGAGTACGCGCTCGAAGGCCTCTACGACACCTCCATAATCTTCTTCGACGGCGCCATCGCTCAGATCAACAAGTAATTCCTTCGATCCCGCTCCCACTCATCTCCTCGTATTCCATTTAAGATCGCAATCCTCAGTTGTTCTATCCCTGTCTGTGGATCATTGCAATCAAGATTACAAAAAAAAATTAATTTTCTCTCGTTATTCTTACATATACGTTTCAAATCGGCTGGATCTAGTTTCTTGCCAAATTTTGTCGACCGAGTAAAGGTACCTTTTTCATTACAAATTCCATCATCAATTGGTTGGAAGTTAACCGAGTAAAGGTAGCTTTTTTATCACAAAGTTCCATCATCAATTTCTTCTGTTTTGTTTTATGAAGGTCAGGGCCGTAGTATGTGTAGGACTTCTTCCATGGTCTTCGCTGTTGTCTTTGGCACCCAGAGGGGTGTGGTTATAAGACATCTTGGAGTAGTTAGCGCGTGTCATTGTTGGTTGCTGGTTCAAAACTACTTTGTGGAGAATGATATCCAGCTTGATTTCCTCATTCGGGCACCATTCATTTGAACTGATATGTTTGAAAATCGAAATAGCAAATCTTTGGGGTTGGGACTCGATGTGCAATGCAAAAAAGGGGAGAGGAGCCTCATTTGTAACAATGTTGATACTAGTTGCTGCTACTTTTTCAGTAGAACACGATTAAAGTAGATTTATTGCTTCATGCGATTTCTATGTCCTATGTGCATTTCTAGATATTTGAGATTGAGAGTCTTAAACCACGAGGTGATACTTTCCACCAATTTTGACATGTTCACTGTTGAGATATGTCTCATCTCTTTCTGTTTTCTTTCGTCTCTTTTTCTTTACTTTTTCAGAGATTTGTTACACTTGCTGCTTAGTTAACCAGATGGGATTTGATATAAGTCACTACTGCCTCAATGAGTGTGTTTAGTGTTTTTTCCCCCTCTTCTTGGCTCCTCCCCTTGTATCTGCATGTCTTATGAAATTGGAAAATTTTGTCCATTTTTTCTGGTGTTTGATGGCTTTGCGTTGGACATGAAAACAGTTGGTGTTAGAACTTTAAGGTGAGCATATGAGATGTCAAAGGTTTGATTTTAGTGAATGTCCATTAATTCCGTTTCACTTTTGGAGGGCTTGTATGCTGTTGGAAAGTGGGTTGGGCATCTAAAAGTTTCCAATTTTAAACTTCTGGATTTGGGCTAATGTTTTTGGTAAAATCAGTATTAAACTAATAAATCTCTATTATTTGCCATGCGGATGATGAAACAATATCTCATTTGCTCCTCAGTTGTCTCTTTCCTTGACCAGTTTGGCAGGAATTGTCAAGTTCTGTACTATGATGGTGGGCAACATGCTAATCGAACAGCTGTATTATGAAAATAGGTTGTCTGAGAGGATGATGCAGGCCAAGATCTTCATGTCGCTGGGGAAAGTTTTTGTATAGATTGTAGATCGACCATAATGATTTAGTGTGCCTTTTTTCAGTTGAGTGCATTGTCAGTATCAACAGAGTAGTCCAGTAGGGGAATGCTCTTGTACCTCTTTGGTCATTGCTCCGAATAAAATATTACTGCCTAAAAAAATAGAAGCATTATTTTAGTGGTACTTTTCAATGGTTGGCACTTAAATAGAATTCTCTCTGCTTACAGGCATCTGAGCACTCTGGATGATGCCATCACTCGTTCAAAATGGATGAACTGCAAGAAAGCTATTTCTGAGGAATTAGACATTGTCAAGCAGTTAGATACCGAGTTAAAGGCTTTCAAGGAAATTCCAGTGTCCAGGCGGTCCTCTTCACCCCCAATACCTACAAAATCTTTTGTTTTCCAACCATTAGATGAATACCCGACTTCGTCAGGTGCCCCATTGGATGATCCTGATGTTTGGAGACCACCTAGCCGAGATCCACAGAGCAGAAGATCCTCGAGAGCTGGGCAAGCAGGTATGAGAAAATCCTCCCAAGATGCAACATGGGCACGTGGTCCTTCTAGGACTGGAACAATCGGACGTGGGGCAAAGTCAAGTGCAAGTAAAAATAGTTCGGGTGTCAGATCATCAACGTCATCTGGGAAGAAAGGCAAATCTAGCTCTAGCAAGGCAGATTCACAGGTAACTTTTGTAAGTTTAATTGGTTAATGCCACTTTTCTTTGTGTTGCCGTCATTATTTGCTGGTTAAGGACAATACAGCCCATTTTCAACTATTCTGATTTGCAAATTCATCACTTCACATATGTAGCACTCTTACCTATTGATTTCGCTTTTGCTTACCATTTTCTTTTATCCATGTAAAAATTGAATATGATAAGGCAGCTGCCATTTTCTAACGAATACAAGTAGTAACATTGGTAGCTTGTTTCTCCTTTCCAATGTGGATTTTTATAAATAACTTTGTTTGGACTTTGGAATTCCAGTTTAAGCAGTAAATCAGAAGCCCATTGTCAAAACTAAAAATGAAGGCTTCTGCAACCAATTTAGTGCATTGAATTTCCTAATCAACTTTAAGCCTGGACTCATGTAAGCAATTGTCATAAGGTATTTAGAAGTAACTAAAAATCTACCTTTATTGGGGAACTGCATACGAGGCCTTGTTAAATTCATTGGTCATCAGTGTGCACATATGAGAATAAGATATAAAAGCTTGTTGCTTCCATCCATTAATTAATCTTGTTCAGCAGATGAAACATGTCCTGGAAAAATCTAGTGCTGATGAAATTTACAAAACTGATTTAGGCAGAAGCAATAAGACAGATTAAAGCCTACCGCCCTTGCTTAGAATATCATCCTATTAGAACCTTTTGAGGTGATGTACAAACTGTTATTTGTTATGTGACATTGTCACTCTTCAGATTCAATTCATCTGTGAGTAATTATCTCATTTTTGTAGCTGCTATTAATTTTTATTCAGATTTCCCTTTCACCATTATGATTTTTGTTAATGATGTTTCTGTCATGAATTTAGTATTGATAATATGTTTAGGCTTTCATGATCACTGATCTGCTTGTGGCATTCTAGACTGGTGATGCAGAGGAAGGAAAGCCAAAAAGGGGGCAGTACGAAGGACCAGATGCAGACCTGGCTGCGATGCTAGAAAGGGATGTCTTGGAGACTAGCCCTGGTGTAAGGTGGGATGATGTTGCGGGGCTCACTGAAGCCAAAAGACTTTTAGAGGAAGCTGTTGTTCTTCCGCTATGGATGCCTGAGTATTTTCAGGTGCTTCTCAATCAACTTTTAACATTAAATGGCTAACTGCATTCCTTTGTCTGGCTGAAGGTTTGTGCTGGTCTTATATCTTAAAAGTCTTATTTGTTACAAACAGAATAATCTAACAGAAAATAATCTGATAATATTTGAAAAGCCTAGAAGGTCAGTTGCCATGAAGGGACCTTTTCTACCTCCAGAGTTTAAGAACATCATATGGAAATCCAATACTAAACAATACCAAACAAGCTTTCAGATAAGAATCTGGCTAAGCAATAATCCCTGTTAATCAGCTTCTTTGTATTAGCCGTACTTGGATGCTGGTTAGCGGGCAATTGAAATAGTCTTAAAGAGAGTATTGTGTTTAAGGCTCTCTATAATGTATCTGTTTTCCAGGGCATTCGTCGGCCATGGAAAGGAGTTCTTATGTTTGGTCCACCAGGTACTGGAAAGACACTTTTGGCTAAGGCTGTAGCTACAGAATGCGGTACAACATTTTTCAATGTTTCTTCTGCTACACTGGCTTCCAAATGGCGAGGAGAGAGTGAGCGCATGGTTCGCTGCCTTTTTGAACTTGCAAGAGCTTATGCTCCTAGTACAGTTTTTATTGATGAAATCGATTCTCTTTGCACTTCTCGAGGGTATGCATACCAGGAATCTCATATCCTATCCATTTTATTACCTTGTGCTTGAATAATTTTTTTTTTTTTTTTACCAGGTCATTCTTTTAATCTGTATAGGTTTATCTGGAGTTTTTTCATTCAAAAGCTTGTGATAGATAAGCTGACAAGTGGATGTATTTTATCAAACAAATGTATAGTATTCCATAGATCACTGGATGTATGAGGCAAGGACATTTATTCTGGTCTTTGTTCGGTGAACATAGCTATCTTTGAATTGGTTAATGATTAGGCTTATGATAGAAGATGTGAATAGTGATCACATTCCTTGGCTTCCTTGCTTCCTTTTTTTCGTTTATATTTCTCCCCTATGATGATGGTTCTCAAGTTTTACCATGTGGTGATGTTTGTTCATGAATTTCATCCGTTAGCTTTCATTATTTAGCAACATACGGTTGATGATTTGCTGATTGTCAATGCGTGATTTTGTTCAGAGCTTCAGGTGAGCATGAATCCTCCAGAAGGGTGAAATCTGAACTTCTAGTGCAAGTGGATGGTGTCAACAACAGCTCTAGTGAAGATGGTCAACGGAAAATAGTGATGGTCTTGGCAGCCACTAATTTTCCATGGGACATAGATGAGGCACTTAGGTTGGAAGCGGAGCAACCCTAATAATATGAATTTGCTGCTGCAGTGTCTAGCATTTGATTGTTTAGCAAGATCTGTTTACAAGAAGCTGATGGCCATCTTTTTAGATCCCCAACCTTTTCTTTGTTCTGATGTTTCGCTGTTTATGCATTCGTGTGATACAGGAGACGGCTTGAAAAACGGATATATATTCCTCTTCCCAATTTTGAGAGTCGAAAGGAGCTTATCAAGATTAATCTAAGAACTGTTGAGGTATGATTTGCAGTAGGATAATACATTCAAGCTCTCAAATGTTTCTATTGTGATATAATTAAGAATTTTGACATGAAAATTATAGAAATCAGGTTAAATTTTGTTTTGTTCTTATAATTCTTCTTGCTTGTGCTATGAACAGGTAGCTCCAGATGTGGATATTGATGAAGTGGCTCGCCGAACAGAGGGTTATAGTGGAGATGATCTCACAAATGTCTGTCGGGATGCTTCATTGAACGGCATGAGGAGGAAAATTGCAGGCAAGACGAGGGATGAGATCAAGAACATGTCCAAGGATGAGATCTCAAATGATCCTGTGGCCATGTGCGACTTTGAAGAAGCTCTGAGCAAGGTCCAGAGAAGTGTTTCTGCTGCTGATATCGAGCGCCATGAGAAGTGGTTTGCAGAGTTTGGATCAGCATGATACCTGGGAATTTCTGGAGCTGGTTGATTTGCAATTAGCAAAATCCATGGGCCCTTTTTTTCTTTGCACTACCGTACTTCTCTTAGAGCATATGTACTGCTACTGATTATTTATGCTGTCAATTTTTTTTTTTTTTTTTGTTAAATTTTCTAGGCGCTGTATCATTGGAGCTGTGCTTTGTACTCGTGTGAATTATCCACATATAAAACTCTGTCATGGCAAAGTGACCGCTTATTGGAACTATTCCAGCTAATCTTGTTATATTAGATATTATCTGTTTGGAACTATGATTGTTAGACTTCGAACATATTTGTCACCGATATTTTAACCGGGGCAGAGATGTTTCCCAACCGAGCCTTCATCACCTCCATCGCCAGAATCTCCTCAATTCTCCTGCACTCCTCCGCTGACTCATGGCGCTCCGTCCCTGGAAACCCCCTCATGCGGTGGCCCTCGCCGCCACCGCCCGGCCCACCCGTCCTAACCGACTCCAGCGAGGCACCACACCCATCCTCAGCGCCGCTTACCGACGCCAGCTCCACCTCCGAAGACTCCGTCACCATCTCCCAACTCCTCCTCACCACCGCCCCCGACGCCCTTGACTCGTCCCTCCTCCGCTCCAGCGTCGTACCCAGCCCTCACCTGCTCCAGTCCCTCCCTCTATCCGACCTCCCTCCCACGTCCCTCCTCGCCCTCTCCCGCTGGGCCCGCCCCCATTTTGTCTCTCTCGTCGACCTCCTCGCCCGCTCCCGCGCCTTCGACTCCGCCTGGTTCCTCCTCCTCGACGCCGCCCCCGCTCCCTTCCCCGCCTTCGCCGCCCTCTTCCGCCGCTACGCCCGCGCGGGGATGCCTGCCGCCGCCATCCGCACATTCGACTACGTCCGCCGCCACCCGGAAGCGGTGGCAGCCATGGAGGGGAATCAAGACGGCGCCTTTGAGCTCCTCATCGACGCCCTCTGCAAGGAGGGCCACACGGGGGCAGCGTCGGAGCTCGTTGGCCGGAGGAGGAGTGAGGCGGAGCCGCCCGGGTGGGCTCCCTCCGTCCGGGTCTACAACATTCTGCTCCATGGGTGGTTCCGGACGCGGCGGCTCCGGAAGGCCGAGAAGGTGTGGGATGAGATGCGGCGGGAGGGCGTCCGCCCCACCGTCGTCACCTATGGGACCCTCATCGAGGGGCTTTGTCGGATGCGTCGGCCAGATCAAGCTAACGCCTTGCTGGAAGAAATGAGGGCTGCCGAGATCGAGCCGAATGCCCTCACCTGCAATCCGATTGTAGACGCCCTCTCTGAGGCCGGTCGGTTCAAGGACGCCCTCGGTATGCTCGAAAAATTTCCCCTTTATGGTGTTTCTCCCAACATATGCACTTATAATTCACTGGTGAAGGGTTTCTGCAAGAATGGCGATCTTCTTGGTGCTAGCAAGATTCTCAAGACGATGATTGGCAGGGGAGTTCTTCCCACCCAGACCACATACAATTATTTCTTCAATTTTTTTGCCAAGTTCGGAAAGATTGAGGAGGGTATGAATCTTTACAATAAGATGATTCAATCTGGGTATGCCCCAGATCGGCTTACATACCAGCTTTTGATTAAAATGCTGTGCGAGAAGGAGAAGTTAGATTTAGCTGTTCCGTTGATCAGAGAGATGAACAGGAATGGTTTTGATTCAGACTTGGCTACGAGCACTATGCTGATGCATATGCTCTGTCGGATGCGCAAATATGAGGAAGCTTGTGATGAATTTGAGAGCATGATTAAGAGGGGGGTTGTGCCACAGTACATAACATATCGGATTCTTGTGAAAGAACTAAAGAGGTCGGGGATGCTTGAAATGGAGAGAAAAATATCAAGGCTGATGGATTCTGTCCCCCATTCTACTAAGCTTCCAGGAACTTATAGGGTAAAGGAGCAGGGAGAGACTGTGGACTTGAGGAAGTCTATAATGAAGAAGGCCCAGCTGATGTCTGATACATTGAAGACATGTAAAGATTCCAAGGAATTAAGTAAGCTGAAGAGTTCGACGGAGAGTGCCATGGAAAGTGCAAATAGGTTGATAACATATATTAGAAGAAGAGTATATGCAGTAAAGAGTGAGTAGTATATTTGCTGGGTTGATTGAGGAATTTTTGTAATAAGATTGAGCTGAAAGTCTGAAGCTCAGTGGCAAGCTGAGATTGGAACCATCATCTTCTTGGTAATTTTATTAGTTTTAAGGTGCAACAAACAAATCATGCTAGTGTTCTTCTTGAGTTCTTTCCACCATTCCTGGATGGTCAGCCAGTTAAGCACCACCACTTTTGAAGAATCAAGGGAGGTGAGTGCAGTGCTTATATGGTTCAAGCTCAAAGTCTTGGCGATCAGTAATTCCTTGTCAGTACTTGTTTTATAATGAAGCTTATTTTCTTAATGTAACTTTTAATGATATCATCAATGTTCATTATGATGTGAAATTGCATGCTTCTAACAGGTTTGCATTTCTGCTCCAAGAAATTAACCTTGTTGTTGTAACATGGATTCATTTCATCAGCCTTTGGGATTTGAATTTGAAAAAAGAACTTTTCAAATAACATAATGATGTTGTGCTATGTTTTGATTCTTTTAAAATCTTTCAATTCCACCAATCATTTTTCTACTATTTTCTCATGATTGCACCACCTTATGAGATCTCTTGATTCCCATATCTTTCTAGTCCTGTGGTGCACTCATTCCTCTTCTGTCTACCGTAAACTGGATAATGTCATCTTGTGGATAGCATGATTGACATGCAAAAAAAGTGGATAGAAATATGCGTGCCTGCAAACAACTGTTCAGAAAATAGTATTGTCACTCAGAATTTTCCACTTTTATTAGCAATCGACGCGGAGGTATATATAGGGAGCTTGGATTCAACAAAGCCTAAAAAAAATTGAGGGTGTAAACTAAGAATTTATTACCTTAAAAATATTGTCAGTGTATGTCCATATCCAGCCCACATATGTTCTAGAGAATGAAGATTGTTGGTGAATCTTGCTTCCATTTGGCAGAGAAAATGCAAACTTCCTTCTATTCAGAGGACAACAATCTGAAAGTTAATTCTTCGTTAGCATAAGTTCTGATGCTTCAGAACATTCTTGAACTAATTATGGAGCATAATTGATTAGCTAATATCGTACATCATAATGGAAAATATGAAAATTTTAGAGGACATACTTCTATCAACCTTAATTAGGAAATGTTGTATCGAACCGGATTCTGAGTGTTCAATAATGATGGTGGTATATACTTTATATTGCGTCAAATAACTGTGTTCAACTGTTCAAAGGCATCAGAAATTCATCAGTTGTTGATGCCATGCAACCTGGTCTTATTCATAATCCTCTCTGTGGTAATGGTAAAATGTAATTTTCGGTTCAATTCCTATTGCTAGTTGCTGTATGATTCATGATTTGGAATGATGATCATCCCTGTGTACAACTTGGCTGGAAAGAAGGGTCACAGATTTTTCAGAGGTGTTTGCTTAAATGTTAAATGTCAGTTCTGGAATAAAACAAAGCTAATTTGAAACCTTATGGTAAGAGTCATGCACAATGTTCTGCCATGATAGGCATGACCATTCTTGACAAGCTGGCTACGAGGCACGGGCATGAAGAATAATGTGGTGGACTTGGCAAGGGTGAAGGGAGGTTTTACAGACATGGTGAAATGCAATATGAAGGATATATAAGAAGCTTGGAATTAATCATCATTAGTGAAGTCTGTATTCATTTATTTTTTTCAACTCTGGGTTGCTGCAACAATATCATGGTGATGCTGATATCTACTGTTGCAGTATTTATTAGAGATTAGAGAATCATTATTGCTGACACAGTCTTAAAGGTTATCTTTATTTTCATTGCAGCTAGGTGGGTGCGCTTGTTAGCACCATATCCTGCTCTAGCAAAGTCATTGAGCCGTGACACCTGCTCGACATGATCAATGAAAATTTTGCTATGATAACTATATTAAATCTGCTTCTACCTGCTGTTGTGGGAAGATCCTCTTGCTACAGTAAGCGTATCTAGGGATTGCCTCTATGTTTTCATATTAGAGCCCCCCTGGATTTAGTACTGTCCTCTCTAATCCTTCTTTCTTTTCTGTCAGTTTGTCTGCCTGCAAGCATTATGTGGCCAAGTTCTAATCCAACTCGGAATATTTGTCAGGATAATTCCTACAAGGAAAGCCTCCGGCCTGGTTCCTCAAAGGAGCCACAGATGGAACTGGCAAGGTGCAGGAGGTAGTTTGGTTGTGCTCTTCCCGTCTCTTGGATTCAGTGTTTTGTTTTGTTTTTTTCTATCGAGGATACATGGGAGAGGGCCTCAAAGCTGACTTTTGCTCTTTAAATTAGTTTTCAATGAATGAAGATTTCATGATTCCTCCATCCATAAAAAAGGCTCTCTTTTTTTTTTTTTTGATGGCAATGGGAGGTTCAGCCACCTGAAAAATGGGACCACCCGAAATTTATTATGTACAGTATATTTCATGGATTATTTACAAGATGGTTTGGCTTGCTTGGGGCTTACAGGAGCCCCAAACCAACCCGATGGCTGACGACTTTTAAGATGGAATACTTAGTCAGCAGAGCTGTAGAACTTTTCTTTGTGAAACAAAGTCTTTTTCTGTTTAAGAAACTGTTACCCACTTTATGACTTCTGTTTTTAGCTGTGAGATTATTTCTACTTGCTTAGCTTTCCCCTTGTAGCATGAAGTCCAGTTGTCCAGGAGGAAGATTGCACGTTGGTAGATCATATTCCGAGAGAGAGCTTCAAAATGAAGCAGTCTCCTTTTCCTCTCTTTCCATAGGGTCCAGCAGACAGTTGAGACGAACCTATCTCAAGCTCGCTTGTGAACCTTGATGTGGAGCTTGCTTGGCCAATCCTTCCACATGTTTTTGATGGAAACTGTGGGCTGGGGGATGTGAAGCTTCTGTGTTATCCTTTGCCAAATTGGTGCGATGTATCTGCATGATATGAACAGATGATCTGTGGTTTTGTTTTCAGAACAGCAAAGGGGGACGGATTGTGGACCTTGAGTCCTCCTTTTAGACAAATTCTGTGCTGTTAAAATTCTGGTGTTCCCATCTTCCTAATGGTTCCTGGTGTGGAAAATACAATATTCAAGGTGTTAGGATTGATAATTTTCTTAGTCTACAACATCCTTGTCTTATAAAAGCTGGGTCCCATCATGAACTATTTCTTTCCAATTGTATGACTAGGCAATTAAGAATGAAACAACATTACGTGCAAATTTTCTTGGTCAGAAAAAGTGTGATAATCCTTCCTGAACAACTGGTTTATCTTCCATATTTTGTAGTGCTCTAGCACTCTCTTAGCTGGAAATTCTCCTTGAGGACTATAATCAGCAAACTCCATTATTTGGTTCCTAGAGCTGCTATCCTAGTATGCACGAGCCAGTGATAAGAAATTCGATCGTATGATGGAACTAAATTATACAGCAGATTCCATTGATTCAGAGTTAAAAGTGGTTTCTTGCACAACCTTGAAATGGTCACTGTATAGCATTAAACTCCATTTAGATGGAAGATTTTGACTGCAGTAGAAATGCAGCGGATCTTGCCACATCCAGGTACCGAACAACTGTGATCATTAGAAGGTTGATATACTGCATCTCCTAGTCTTCAGTTTCCAGAGCAGTCATATGGTCAGGTATGCCATGATTCCTTGTCAATTTTTTCTTTTACATCTTTTTCAGATTCTTTTGGTGTTTCTATCAATTTTCTCCCACCTAGATGGACAGCATTGCATTCCACTACCTAGATGATGAGGCCCACCAATTTTTGTCAGATGTGCACCTATCCAGCCAATTTTGCCCATTCTGCAGGCATATGTTTGCAAAGCCAGTCGCACCAAAGCATCTCTGAAGTATAAAGGTCCTGCTATGATATCATGTCGACGATGTGGAAAAGCGACCTAGTTATGCAAGGATCATTGAAGAAATTAAGAATATTACCAAGTGGGCGAGAAGTGGAGTATGTTCCCTTTTCAGTTATGTGGTACTCTAACTAGGAAGCCAATGGCAAGGAACAGTCCTACATAAACCTGTATGTTTAATTGCTATTTGATATCATCAGTAATATGTCGCATGCTCTTCTCCAGATTTCATATATCAGTAATTTAATTTCATATAGAACACTGAGGTGTGCTCTGCTTTTCTCCAAGTACTGTCAAGTCACTGTGTTGTTGTAATTATTGTTAAATGTGTTACTTTACCTTCCATAGGAATTTTAAGAATCACATGGGTTCTAATAAAATGATGCCTATGTTATAGGGACGTCATATCAGCCATCACCTTCTTTCATTGGGGGCCCTTCGCTTTCATAACCTTGTCATTTCTCTCACAAGCCATCATTGAGAATATTCTCCATGTTGAAGAGCTATCTTGTTTGTAGTGTTCTTATGAGAGAATAATGCCCTCTTAGAAACTTGCGGAAGTTGATTCATTTCAAGTTTGCACTGATATAGAAAGGGTCGCTGACGTCATGTCGTTTCGAGATCGCTTTGGCTGTGGTGTCTGATCTCTTGCTGGCGTCTGCTATACGCTGGAATCTCTGTTTTCTTAGTGGTGGGAAGTGGCATTGGTTACCTAATAGCTTATGATATCACACTCAGGCCTCTTACATGATCTTTCAAGTTCATAAGCACAAATCCATCTTCTTTGTATGTTTTCGAAATCTAATCCTGGAGGCTGTTTTTTATGCTAATTCTCAGTTGACATACATTTTTAACCTTCTTTCCCTCTTTTAAGCTCCCAATGCATCATAATCACCTCTAACAAGGCTATGCCCAAATACTGAAGGAGTTCCTGAAGCGCCTCTTGGGATTTATTGCGTTAAAAGCATCTCCAACAAGGCAACAAGTCTACTCCTGAAACTACTCAAATAGATTCTCTAAACAGTTCAATTGGAGTAGGTGGACAAGTAGCGTCAACCGGTTGGGCTAAGCCTCGACTTTATGTACGGTTATTGTTAATTACTACTAGAATGCGTAACGCCTGCACTCGTATTTCATTTCCCTGCTGCTGAGTTGGGAAGGTGCCGAATGAATCCGGATGCAGTACAGGGTAATCACATGAAATATTCTTATCATGCCCATCATATTGTCTTTTTTTCAAACCAAAAGAAAGGATTCAGGACATCTGTCGAAGGACGGAACTGATGGATGGTTATGGTTTTGCTGGTCCAGCACATGTCCATGGCGAGGTACTCGAGTGCATGTTTGATTTCAGGTTCTCAGGGTGGGCCAAAAGAGTGCCGGGTTGCTTTTTCCAAAGCCTCCATGACTACTAGATAATTTAAACCCAAAAGGAAACCATGGCTGGTAATGAGTATCGGAGCTTGATAGCAACTTTTGCAAGGGGAAGGAATTCTTGGTAACCATGATTGATAATTTTATAACAGGGCCAAATCATTTGGATGGCTTAACTGAAGATTCAGTCACAGGATGACATGACGAGATCTAAGAAAGTTGTGGCACTGCACAAGGAAAGAAGTGAAACGATGGCCTGCACTGCTGCAGACCCTTATTGGCTTATCCGAAAGAGTGCTTGATCTGTTTGCCATTTTAAAATTAACACGCCTGAAAGGGACTGCATTCCATTTTCTAGCGCCTGAGGTGATGTGTCTCCCATGGATCGCCCACTGGAAGAATGCATTGCATGGCTCGTCCCCACCGTTCGTAGTCTCCCGTGGCCGGGTGCGGGGACGCGAGCCATCTAAAGATGGCCTACCACGGGTGTGTGCAATGAGTTTCCAAGCACTACACCCACTCAGATGGGAAGTTGGGATCCTACTAATTGATAGCTGAGATCAAACTTGTGGCATTGGAACGCTTGGTCATCATCAAGATCTGCACAGGTCTCATCTGCACGCACGTGAGCCCCGGTGCTCATCTTTTTCTTCCATTCATCTCCTTTTTACCCGCCTCATCTCCTTTCCGCCAAAAAAAGCCTTGACAGCTATGTGCTTTGGAAATGTTCAATTGGCCAAAATCAGGACTTGTTTCAACTGAAGCTCGTGTTTCTGCTTTCTTGTCCGGTGAAAAATTAACTGCATATTCTTCTTTTTGATAGCGGTAATATAAATAAATGCTTTTAGATATGTACGGAATCAATTCTGGGACACATCAAAGTGGACGATTCCTCCATTGATGTTCCAATAGGATGCAAAGATGATTTTCTATAATATTATAATAAAAAAATAATTAAATAGATTAATGATAGATTTTATATTCTGCATAACGAGTATATCTGTAGAAAATTATTGTACGTAGATTAATTTTTTAATAATAATTAATAATCAAAATATATTAATTTTTAATATATAATGAAATTTTTTTTTTATTTGATTTCAGATCTAAAAAATGTGAGAATCGACTTTGGATTCGTAGCAGGAGATAAAAAAGAAATACTGAATTTCAGAAAAATTTATGGACAGTTGAGATACAATGGTATTGGAGTTATAGCTCCGGCTTGGGATGCCTCGAGATGATTTCTTACATGTGATCTACTTTTTCAAAGTAGATGGATGATCACATACAAGTTATAACAATGCACGTTCAGAAATTAAAATGGAGCTGGTTTTCGTTTTTTTACATAAGCCATCCATTAATATAGCACATATTACAAACAAAATAGAGGAGGTATACAGAAGGTAGTCACATCTTAAGCAATATTTTTCTTCTCTCCAACGAGAAAATTATAAAAGGAAACATAATATGATATTTCTTCAGCTGAATAAAGAATTATCATCAATATTTTAAAATTTTTCTCTTTGCAATATCATTGAAGTATCTCTTAGATAGAGAGCTTCTTTGATGATGATGTTATTCTTAGAGAGATTATTATTGATGAGATTGATGAAAGATGATAAAAAAGAAAAAAAGAAGTGGAGAGAATTGAGGAAGAAGGGAGTGTGTTGGATGGATGTCTAATCAAAATATTATTTTTTAAGATCTTTTTGGTACCACGCGATGCAGCAAGAAGAAAGAAAAAATAAAACAGAAAACAATCAAAATACGTGGATCAGCCACAAAAAAGACTCACTTCCACAGAACATGCAAATTTTACTATGAAAAAGAATTTTTATCAGAGGAGATCTCACCCTCAACCCTCATATACCCAATTTTTCTTTCACAGAAAGTTCTCCCTCACAAAAATTCTCTCTCTTGGAAGATCATCTGAACTCCTGAAGCGATCGCTGTCCGCTGTCCAGGAGCCCTGCTCCTTCTCTCACAGTGTCGTACATGGTTCTCTCTCTTCACGGTGTTCACGACTTCGGCCTAACGAAAACCACGTCGCATTCGTCCGCATGTCCAAGGAAAAACTAGCCACCGCCACAGCCCGATTCCCTTGATCACAGGCCTTTTAGAGGCCTTAAACTCAATTAGATTAGGTTTAATACTCTTAATCAAGCCCAAAAACCTTTCTGCACCGTTGGATCATCATCGAGACATCCCAGAGCTGTCCGATCGCGATCGATCTACGGAATAGTATCGTGGACCGCCAGAAATGGTTGGAAAACGCCCATTCGGTCTACCATGGACCGCCCGATCCATCATGGATCAGGGTACAGGGCCGCAGTGCGACGCACTGGGCTAGGCCGGCCTGCCCGCGCGGACCTGGACGGTGCCCACATCGGGCCGCACCCTGCGCGCCTGGCCCGCGTGCTGCCACTCCGTCACCTCGAATCTCGTACCGACTTCAAAAGCTTGTATCTCTTCCATCCGGGCTCCGTTTGAGGTGATCTTGATCTCGTTGGACTCCATTTTTTATCGCGAACTTTGCTGTGGGCTCAATATGGATCAAATCTCGAGGCATCAAATTCTAACAATCTCCATCTCGACTCAATATTCGACCTCTTCCTAACTCCGAGAGCTTCTGGATCTCCTTGCCCCCATACTCTGAGGCTATCACCTGCTGATCATAGTGGACAAACATGAAAGTCGAGCCAGACCGCTCGATCTTATCTCCGTCGTATGCTGTGCTCCTCCTGATCTGAGACCTACTCGAAGCATCATCCTGCGGCAATAGGAATCTCACCTTGCGACGTCACCTCTCGTTCTCCCGAGTCTGCTGTCTCGTGTCCGATCCACCTCCACCTGGAGCTCCACCTCGCTCTAGGCTCCACCTGGCTCCTGAAGCTCCATCTCACACTGGACTCCCCGTCAGATAATAATGTCCTCTGCTCCCCTTCTTTCTCTCCAGCACAATCCTATTACCGCGTAGCACCTTCAGGATTCCTCTACCAGCTACCGTCCTGTAGCCTCTCGAATCCAATCTACTAAGTGAGATAAGATTCTGCTTGAAATCGGATATGTATCGGATCTCCTCCAATCTCTTCATTGCACCATCATGTGTCCTCCAGCTGACTGTCCCAATGCCTCTGATTGCACAGCTCGATCCATCCGGCGGATATACAGTGCCCTCACTATTCTCCAAGGAGTCAAACTGCTCCTTTCTGCAACATACATGATGGGTGCATGCAGAATCTAATATCTACTGCTGGGAAGAAGTAGATACCTCGTCAGATATCTCCAGGACATCTCCATCTGAATCACTGCCGGCCGTCGCTACAACAGCCACCGTCCGATTTTTTGAGTTGAGGACAATCTCTAGCTAGATGCTCCAACTCCTCACACCGATAACACCTGATTTTGCTTAAGTCCCTCCTGGACTTGGATCGCCCTCGTCGCGATCTTCTATCACTCCGTCTACCATCTTCTGCTCCTCTAGAAGCCACCAAAGCTAAGCTACCGCCACCTGAGCTCGAAGCTGGGTTCTCCCTCCTGAGAACCTCATTCTGGAGTATCACCGCGGTGACCTCATCCATCTTGATGGTATTCTTTTTCACTAGAAGAGCAGTCACCAAAGACTCGTACGAAGGAGAAAGCGACGCCAGCAAAATCAGTGCGCCCTGATCTTCTCCTCAACATTCTCACCAACGCTAAAAAGGTCGGTGAGGATCTTCTAGAAGTGGCTTAGATGCTCCTGCATGCTCTATCCCTCAATCATTCGCAGTTGATAGAACTCTCTCCAGAGAAAAAGAGTATTAGTGAGAGACTTCGTCATGTATAACTCCTCGAGCTTCGACCATAGCACCGTCGAAAAAGTCTCACTAAGCACATGGATCACCACCTCATCCGCTAAGTACATGTGGATGGTACTCACCGCCTGCATCTATAGCAGTTTCCAATCCTGCACCTCCATGGTGGTCGGCTTCTCTTTGCACAAGAGAGCATCGATCAACCCTTGCTAGATGAGCACGTCCTTCATCCTTGCCTGCCACAAGAAAAAATTACTCTTTCCATCAAATTTGTTAATCTCCATTTTGATTGATCCTGTCTTCTCCATCTTCAGTCTTGCTCACCATCGTTGCAATCTGCGTCCTTGTACCATCTTGCTCTGATACCACTTGTTGGGTGGATGTTTGGCCAGGACACCACCTTCCAAGACCTTTTCAGTACCGCGCGATGCAGAAGGAAGAAAAAAAAATAAAATAGAAAATAATCAAAATACATGGATCAGCCACAAAAGGACTCGCCTTCACGGGGCATGCAAACTTCACTATGAAAAAAAAATTTTACAAGAAGAGATCTCACCCTCAACCCTCGTACATCTAATTTCTCTTTTACAGAAAGTTCTCCCTCACAAAAGCTCTATCTCTTGGAAGACCTCCCTGAACCCCTAAAGCGACCGCTGTCTATTGTTCAGGAGCCCTGCTCTTTCTCTCACAATGTCGTACGCGGTTCTCTCTCTTCACGATGTTCATGGTTTCGGCCGGACAAAAATCGTGCCGCACTCGTCCGTGCGTCCAGGGAAAAATAAACCACCGCCACAGCCTGGTTCCCCTAATCACAGGCTTTTTATAGGCCTTAAATCCAATTAGATCAGGTTTAACACTCTTAATCAAACCCAAAAACATTTCTGCACCGTTGGATCATCACCAAAATATCCCAGAGCCGTCCGATCAAGATCGATCTATGGAATAGTACCGTGGACCGTGAGAAACGGCTAGAAAACACCCACACGGTCCACGTAGTCGGTTATGGACTACCCGGTCCATCGTGGACTGGGGTACAGGGCCACAGTGCGGCGTGCTGGGCTGGGCTGGCCCGCTCGCATCGGGGTCGCACGCCCCGCACCGGGCCGTGCCCTGCGTGCTACCGCTTTGTAGGCCGGCCGCCAGCCGCCGGCGGTTTTTCGCCACCTCGGATCTCGTGCCGACTTCAAAAGCTCGTATCTCCTCCGTCTGAGCTCCGTTTGAGATGATCTTGATCTCGTTGGACTCTATTTTTCACCGCGAACCTCGCTGTGGGCTCAATATGGATCGAATCTCGAAGTATTAAATCTTAACATGAGTGGTGGAGATCTCGAGTGTATATAGGGAGTTTTATCGTCAGTGATAATGTTTTTGCCGGAGATGTTATCATTGATGAGATTAATAGAGTATGAGAGGAGGAGGAGATAGGAGAAGGAAGAAAACGGTGAATGTAGTAGATGTATATAAAAAATGAAAGGATGTTATTTTAATTTTTTACATAATATAAAAAATTTGTAATTTATTTAATTAAAAATATAAATATAGGTTTCAAATTATTGGAGTTTAGGAGATTTTTTATAATTTATTTAAAATTTTTTTTTGTCTCTTCTTTTTTAAGAAGAAAAACAGAGGGGAAGACCGAGGTGTTTAGCATGCAAGGATCCGTATTAAACACTATGATTGATCCGTATTAAACATTATTCGGCTGTACATAAGGATGGAATGAAGGCCGTAAGAATGATCTTCTCACGTGATCGATGTTCCGAGAATACCCTTGTCCTCTCACGTGACAAATCCTAACAATGGTGCATGGTTAGTTGGTATCCGCATTAATGATGCCCTCTCGTTTATCCTTGGAGGTACTACCCGTCCTATATCATTACACCCATCTAACGGTCCCTATCACCCCATAAAACCCATTAATTACACATCACTTCCCGAACGGCGAGGAAAGCCAATATAGAATTAAGTAATATATAGGATTCACACCGTAGCTGAGCCCGTAATGCCAACCCCAAGCCGATCCATAAAACCCCCAACCTTCGCCCCTTCCATCCTCCTTTCTCTCTCGTGCTCTGATTTTTTTTCCCCTCTTGCTCTGCTTCGAATGCTACTACAAAACAGAGCAACCCGTAGAAAAACAAAGGGAAACTCCAAGGGAACGCCAACGGTACACGAAGCATTTCCCTAAAGAAAAAGAAGAGAAAGAAAAGGAGAACCAAAGATCCCACCTTTTACTCTCTTTAATGCCTTCAAGTCTCTGAAACAAAACCCTCTCCTCCCCCCCTCCTCTCTCTCTCTCTGTCTCGCTTCGTCGCTCGCTTTATCTTTGTGGGAATTCGAGCTCTGCTTCGGGCGCAGTGACAATGGGATGAGGAGGAGGAGGCGGTGCTTTTCGTCCTGAGGAAATGGGAGAGCTTTAAAGGAGGGGAAAGAGGAAGGATAATGGTGGTTGCGATGATGGGAGGGGATGACAAGAAGCGCACCTTTCACGACTTCTTGGGCATGAGCTGCGGGGAATCCACCCCGCCCGCTCCTGCGTGGGCGCAGTCCGGGGAAAAGACGGCCACCGCGGAGGCGGCGCCGGAGGCATCGGCGTCGGTGGGAGTCTCGTCGGTCGGGCATGGCCTTGCGTCGGGGAGTTCCGATCTCGGTTCCGGTAAGTTCGGCTTGGTTCTTATCCGTATTCTTGGTGTTGGTATTCTATTTCTTTGGATTTTGGGTTTTACGCCTGCTGTGGTTTATTGTTACTTTTGTTGGAGTTGGTTCTCCGATCAAGATTCGTTCCTTTTGGGTGGTTTTGTATTCTTTCTTGAATATCCTTCTATTCTTTGGATTTGAGTTTCTGTTTTGAGTTTTCTTCATCCTGTGGTTTCTTGTGCTTTTGTGAGGATTCACTTCTTCCATCAAAACTCGTTCCTTTTTTTCGAATTTTCTTTTTTTTTTTGTTTTTAATTAAGGTTTCCTTTTTTTTTTTTTTTTCTTGTATGCAGAAACAGAATAATCTTTGTTGTTTCCCTTCCTGCATTGATTTTGGGTGCGTTATTCTGATTTTTTTCCCCTCAGTTGATTTTTGGCGATGCCTTTTACTGAGTTTTACGGGATTTCTGTTTTATTTCTAATTATATTTTTATTTCTTCTCATTGATTCTATCATTGGAATTTTGTCACTCAAATATACAATATTTAACTTTTGGGTATGGTGGTATTGTTTTTTATCCCTTTTTGTGGTAGGTTTTCAGTTAACTAAATGTGACTTCTGTTGGCAAATGTTTCATAGAGCTCTAGATATTGTTTAATTGCTAAATTAAACCCATTGATAAGTTAAAAGTTTTTTTTTTTTTTTGGTTAATGAAAACCAATATGTGTTATATTTTCTTGCTTGTCGAAGGTTTTTTGGCCTGCGGCCGGCGGGTGGTGTTCCCAACCGTTCAACAAGTTATAAGGGCGTTGTTTCTCTTCTGTACTGTTATACTTTCTTAATCAAAATGTTTGTTGATATTGTACTTATTAGTATTGATATATTCACAAATGGTGCTGATTCAGAGTTCTAAGCTTGTGGTAACTTACATCCTTTGACCCTGGCAATTTGGAAGTGCTGCATTCTAGCAAGAGTCTATAACTTTGCTTGACGTAGCTTGTTTGAGCAAATTTCTCAACAGGTGTAAGGTATTTCCTTAAGCAAATCAGATATAGTTAGACTGATAACTGGTGAGTCAATCTTGAAGTGATACAAGATTAACTTATAAAACCCCTTGACCCAATTTTACCATTTTACATTGGTGGGTAAGGAAAGGAAATGATGAACCCTTAAATACAGCAAAAATGGTGCCTTGTTAGTTAGATTTAAGGTCAGTTCTGCTTTGTTTCAATGTTCAGGTTGTAGCTACGGCCATTCTCTGTCTAAAGTTAGGGGTTTTGGGGATATGATTTTGATTATTGAATTAGAATGCGAAAAGGTCTTATCGGAACTCCTCATTGACAAAAGTTGAGGCCTTGTGCACTTAGAATTCCTTTTCCCTAGACATTTTCCTTTGATCCTATCATATTCATCACACAATTGCCTGCCCTTTTTTTCATAAAGCTCTCTTTATTTGTGTCCTGCTCTTTTCTTGTTTGTCCACCTATCTTATACATATATCTGATTCCACACCTCTTGGTCTGTTTCCTGAAAGGATGTTTAAAGAAAGTCTGATGAGGTTTCTTTTGTCTTTTTGCTTGTATAGTTTTTCTTTTTTAATAATTTTGTTTAAAAATTTTCATGGATGTATGCAAATGCAGGTTGTGTTTTGCATTATCTTGAGTTTCTTCCATCTCTTGCTTGTTTCTCAGTGAGGTTCCTAAATCTCTGCCACTTCTAAGGTTCTGTCTGTAGATTTTTTCTTAATTAAATTGAAACATTATTTGTGGACCCTGGTGGTCTATTAACCTTTTTTAAAAAGAAAACCGAAACTACTATCCGCAAATCATTAACTCCTTTTTATCTTTTCTTTACTCCTTTTATTTTTTTTCATACTTTTTTGGTTCTGCCAACGGTTTCAACTCTCCACTGATTTTCTACTAACAATGATCACTGCCTCCACCAATCATATGTGGTTTTTTTTTTCAAATTATTATAAATTGATTATTTTTGGCTGGTACATTTTTTTTTCTTCCTGAAACTCTCTTCACCGTTCGCTGCTTCAACGGACACCAGAATTGATATCTCTGCTTGGAAACTGAAGATGAAGATGAGCTTGGTATCTATGGAATGGTATTTTCTGCCCTATTCTCCGAACATTCAATTGCATTCTTAAACTGCTGGCAGCAAGTTGTTTTATGTTAGGAAAATTGTTTTCTCAAGGGCGTCCGATTTTTAGTTCTCTGTAACCAAAACAAACCACACCATTTCTTTCCCTGACTTTCCAATTCTTGCTTTCCTTTTGGAGTATTCATTTGCTTATCTACTTATGTTTTTTTGAGTAATTTGAGATAATAATATCCTGCATTTAAATGAATGTTTTGTTTATCTATGCTGTTACCATGTGACACCATATGGTTTGGATAGAGGGTGTTGTTTATGGTTATGATTGTCTTCCTTCTCATAGCTGGTATGTCTGTATTGTTTTTAGTTCTTTAGGGTGATCCTTTGGATTTTCAATTCGATCACATAGTTATGGAGATATGATTTTGGTAATTCAACCTCTTATTGTTTCCCATTATATCTTGATATATAAGCATTTGATAGAATCCATGTAATTTTGTGGACAGGAGTTCATTTCTTTTCTTTTTTCTAATTTTTTGGTAGAGAGGCAGGGAGGGAACAATTCTGAGGATTTTCACTTTCATGGTAGGAAGAATGCTATGTCAGGGCTTGAGATATGTAACACATTATCAGGAAGAAAGAGGAGCAATTCAGATTCAGCCTACATGGGTTTAGTAAGAAATAGGATGCTTCCTGTGGGCTCAGATTCCCTTGAAAGCTCACATCTGATGAAAGCACCACAAGCCCATACTCCTGTACCTGTACTTTTGTCTTAAAATTTGATTTTCATTTTAATCTCTTCTTCCTGTTTAATGGTTGCTTTTTTGTCCCCTCATGAAGTTATTTACTTGAAATTTAGATGTCTGGAAAAGAGGTGGGAAGTGAAGGACTTGGAAGATCACATAATGAAATGATGATTTCAATGCAACCACCAAGGCCGACTTCTCTTATATTACATCCTCCAGTTAGCCGTAGACCCGATTCACTAATTCCCAAGTGGGAACGGTCTATGCCTGCAAGTCCTGGGCAGATGGTGCATTACCCTTTACGCTTTGCCCAAGGTGGAACAAATATAGACAAGGTTACATCATCATATGCATATAAGGATGCTAGTGCTGGTTCTGGTGCTGGTGCTGGTGCCACAATCATATCTCAGCCTGCAGCAGATGAAGGTTCTAGAACAGGCATTAAAGACTCTGGAGTTTTGAATTTCATCAATCCTGATAGTGGAGCTGGTGAGAGAAACTCAAGCGGGGGACCGCCTTGTGGCAATAGACCTAAGGCTCCCCAAGCCATAGAACCAGAATCTTGTAACATACCCAGGTAAATCATTATTTTCGTGGTATTTAGCATTGCATCTGTAAGATACTTTGAAGAAATCGATGCCATCCAATGTCTTCATCTGCCAGACTTGACAGTAAAGATATCAATTCCATCCAAACTTTAATGTGTTTTGCAGACGCCATAGCACTGCATCTGCTAGTCGTCAAATGACTATATTCTATGCTGGCCAAGCACACGTGTTTGACGATGTCCATCCGATTAAGGTGAGCTCAATAGTCTTTCTGTTCATTTTTAATATTTTGCAGTATGGGAAATTTTGGGTTTGGTTAAATATTAGCAACACATGCAGTGAATAATCATGAATTGATTAGCGTACACCCTCCCCAAACCTTATAGTGGTAGGAGCCTCGTGCACTAGGCTGCCCTTTTTATCCTATATCTTGAATTGATTATTTTGACATATCACTCTTTTTTCATCATCATGCGTGCAAAATCTAGCACCATAAAATTACTTCCTTTATTCTAGATCATCTGAATCCCAGCCTCTCTCCTTCCAAAGATCTCACAAGGATCAACTTTCAAACTTATATCTTGACTGTTTCTGCAATGTACCATAACAAACTTTCAGTAGCACCAAGCAGTACTCCTGTAACTCTGCTCTAATCCTGGACATCGACAGAATAGATAATCCAGAGATGATGAAGGGATAATTGTTATCCTCTTTGTTCTCTTCACACACAAGAAGAAATATATAGGAAAAATCCGCTTTCTTTCACAATAATCATTATAAGATCCATTCATTTCAGCCACCAACTCCCAAGCTTTGACCTTTAAGGTACATGGATTTGCAAATTGGTGTTGTAGATTGATTATATAAGTTGACCAATTGTCGAAGAATTTATATATACTCAGACAGCTTTCGGAGTGTTGGCATTTGCAATTACAGCCATGCTTTCCCATGCTACTGGCAGTTGCATGTTGATATGCAAAATGTTGTCATAAAGAGATTGTGTAAACTGACCATTGATTGAAACATTTAATTGATTCTTAGAGTTCTTCTTGTTATCTTCTAATGAGTTGGATGGGTTTGACAGTCTTCTTCTCAAAAAAAAGAAAATCTTGTTATTTCTTCTCAAAATCCTTTCCAAATTCCACTTGAATCCTTCTTTTCTGTCTAGTTAATTGCCTTTATATTCTCGAAGTCATGTTCTAGTGCAAGTGATGCATCTCTCCTACATAATGCTCCAGCCTTTTCATGCAGATGTTAGCTTCTTATAGTATTGCCTCTTTTTTCTATGTTAATTTTGCCACTTTCTGTTATTTGCTGTCTAGTGGATGAATTTTGGATCATTATCTTCCTTTATAAGCTTATAACTCTTTACCTCATCATCAAAAGATCTCCTTGCCAATTGTTCACGTTCATCCTTGAGTATTTCATGTGTGTTCCTTCCTTATCGATCTTGTTGGTCTGCTTACTTATTTAGAGTTTTCCTTGTTCTGCATATGTCCCTTAACTCAAGACTTGTGTCCTCTAGCTCTAAATGACTGAATTGCATTAGAAGTTAGATACCAATGCAACCAGCGATATTGCATGATGATCATTCCTCCATAATCATCTCAATATGCACCTTGAGAGGTCTGCTCTGGATCCTTTTACTCAAATAGAAGATTTGAGCCTCAGATTGGATCAATATTATCTGAGAGGAAGGAAAAAAGTTGGTACCAGACTTCCGGAACAGCCATTTTTGGAAACTTATATATCCTTGTTGACCTGAGTTCTCTCTTTTATTCACCCCAAATTGGCAAGGACTAGTTGGTAAGATAATTCCATCTATGATGTCAAAAATTCTCATATCAGCAACAACTAGTTCAAATGCATGTTGAGGAAATGATTTGGTTTGGATAATAACCACTTCTATCGTAACCTAGTTTGATATGGGTCATAGAGCAGACATAGAAATTTTTATCTTATGTCTAAATTTTCTATTTGATTTGTCCATTGTTTTTAGAAGAAATTCAGTGACTACCGAGAGGAGCTTCTATATTTCCTATTCTAACATCACTCTTTAGTTAGACCATAAAATCAGATCACTGGTTTCTCAAAAACAATCACTATGTGATGGTTATGGGACTTCCTATGGAAATGACTGTTATTCTACTTCCTATATATTCATGGTAACAAGCATTATGAAATTTTTGTTGAATTGTCATCTATTAATTTTTTCATATTAATTATTTTTAATTGCATATGATGCATTCTTTATGGCTTTGAATGTAACTTTTGAGGAACTATAGTGACCGTTATAAACATAGTTAAAAGGGCAGCCCAATACACGAGGCTCCCATCACTATAGGGTTTGGGGAGGGTCGGATGTATGCGGCTTTATATCTTACATATAGAGAGGCTGTTTCCATGTTTCGAACCTATGATACTCAAGTCATAATGGAGCAACCTTATCGTTGCACCAGATTTACCCTCATAAATAGAAAATCTACCTTTTAGTGTAAATTAATTTTTTTTTGTAAAATTATAGGTGTTAATGGCAGGCTATTGTATTTTTTTACGGCCATCATTGGCCATGGCCGGTTATGATATCACAAAATTCTTAGTTGAGGGACCTGAAAATAGTGTGGGACTGGGGCTTTGTTGTGGGCTTTGTTGATATACTACTGTCCTATGGATTTGATAACAATGTGGTTGTCTTTGATCAAAGGTGATGTCCTTTGCTTAAATATCACTTGAATCCTGTTGATGCAACTGTTGAGTGCAGCGAGAGAATGTGGCTGTCAATCAGAACTGAAACTTGCATTCCAGGTACAACCAATGCCACACTAGTACCTAAGTAAATAGTAAACCATAAACAAACTGATATCCCATATGATTGTTTGAGTTTAATTCACAAGTTAGTATAACTAAACACAACAATTGATCAGAGATTTGAGACCACATACGGTAGGTGAAGGTTAGACTAGACTTAAACTGTGAGAGTCCTTAATGTAACAGAATTGAATGGCAGTTTATGTAAATAAAGACTTAAGCTCCTGCTTAAGTAACTGTTAGTTGTTGCAACTGCATTGTAACAAAGCAAAGCACACTGCAACTTAATTCAATAAGAAAACTTTGAATCCTTCCACAATTACTTAACTCATAGAAATTGCCATTTCATTGAAACTGTCTATTTGTGACTTGAATGCATTGAAACTGAATCCACACTATTACTTAACTCAATAACAATAACTTAATTAAATACATTCCAGTTCTATGACAGCTACATCCTTTCCACTGACATTAGATCCAATCTGTTGAAAACAAACTGAAGTTGAGCTAAATCAGTACCGACCCCACCTACTTCGGGATTAAGGCTTAGTTGAGTTGAGTTGAGCTAAATAAGTCTAACTGAACTTCAATCCATCCAAGATCCATTGTTTGGTTCCTCGTAACTTATTAAAAAACAACTATATCAACTGATGTACCCTCTATTTAGTATGAAGGATGGATAGATCTTCTATCTATCCTTCAATGTGCTTGGTAGAATATGGAAAGATTGATAGAAATAATTTCCTCCTCTATTTGGTATAGAAAGAATGGAACAGAGGATGGATGATATTTGTATGATTTTTTTACGAAACTACCCTTTAATGAAAAATTATATTATCAATGCACAACACTTATTTATAAAGTAGAGGAAGGGTATAAACTTATAATCTTTAAAATTTATAAGTATATAAAAAATTATATAAATATTAAATTTAATAAATAATTTTATAAATTAATTAGATATAAATTAATTTATTTATATATACTAATTATATAAATAACTAATTAATTTATAATTTAATTTAAATAATTAATTAATTTTATAAAAATAATTAACCAAAAATAGTAAATATACTTAAAAAAATAGAAGATAATTCTAATTATTTACTTATTATTATGAAAATATGTATGAAAATTAAAATAATTAGTAATAAAATTTAATATATAGGTTTAATAGTATAGAGAAAATAAATATATATATAAATAAAATGAATGAAAAAGTAAAAAAGTGTTATCGTCTTGTCAAAAAATTAATGAGGGATAATTTTGTACAAATTATACATTTTAGTGGGATGGAACCAATGATGCGAATATTTCAGAAGGTTCTTCCTCCACATATGCAGGCCCTCATCAAATCCTTTGAGCTCAATTTTTGCGAATGTACTCTCCAGGTGGGATACTTGATGCGTTAGCTACAGCATTGCATGGGTCGACATGCACAGCACCTAGTACCACTAGGTTATCTAATCCCATTTACTCTCCTAGCTTTTGTGTCTCAGTGTCAATGTCGGCCCAGCAGAGTGCTTTCACGGTTGGTGAGAGTTGCAAATTGGTGGTCCAGGATGTATGGGCAATCCCTCCTTTCCATCTATCCTCTCTAAGATCTTTTGAACCAAACGGTGGATGGGGCCACCCATTCTTCCAACTCTCCATCCTCCCTCTCATGTCCCCAATCGAACACAGGAGTAAACTTTATCAACACATGTTTGGTGCCTTGGAACTTCAGTCCATTCAATCACAGCAGTAAACCATGTCACACAACTATATCAACACTGCATTTGAACCTGAGATCCAACAAATTTGAATCTGAAATATCAAAACGAGAATAATACAATACAACATTTCGAACAAGTCACATGCTTAATAAACTTTTGTAAATTGAACTATTACCACACTTCAATTGTTCAGTATTTCGTAACCATGCATTGAATTGAACCAGAACCAGGCATCAACACTTCTAAAGATGACACATCCACACTTGCATTACTAGTCACAATAATTGGCATCACCAAATATAAACTTACATGCACACTTACATCAATACTTACATTTACCATCAAAATCAAAGAAAGTACTGCCTTGACACAAAACCAATCATAAGGGCAAAACTTAAAATGCATTATGTCAATATTTGATTCCCCATTAAGTTTCAGCACAAACGCAAGGCCAGTCACCAATATACCTGGGACAAATTTTAAAATTAAACCATTAAATATTAGTCCAAAATGCATGTTTCTAATGTACTTTAAAGTTTATAAAATTCCATTATCTGTGCACTTGGTCTTAGTCCACGAAGTGGCTGGTGGGAGCTGAGGGCTTGTGAGCTACCCCTGGGGACTGCACCAGATGCTGCCTGCTACAAGCGGCTCAAAGATGTGACCTGTTACCCCCTTGTGTGATTAGCTTACTGTACTCCTGAACAGTTGGAATGGTGGGGGAAGGCACAGGCAGAATGCTTCCATGTACATAATAGTTTCTTGGGAATTGGAAGCAAAATTAACACTAATTAGATGTGTATCAAATTGATAAGACCAATTACATGTGTATCAAACCGGTAAGACCAATTACATGTGTATCAAAAAAGCACCAATTCTAATAGGAGACATGGTTTTAAATAATCTAACATAATAAAAATCACCAATCACATGCAGCTGACTTATATCCATGCAGTAATTGAAAATTGAATAAATTATCTGAGATGCACTTGTAAAAGAAGTTGAATTCCTTGATGCACTTGCTCCACCACCTGATTCACGTCTTGGTTTGAAAGTTCCCCTACTTCTAGATTCACATTTGAACTAGCTTCAGCAGCCTCATTTCTTTGTCCCTGTGCATTCTTTGTCATATTAAGTTATGATGGCAATTGGGTTTTAGAGGTATATTTGAAGGGAAAAAAATCAAAGCATTTAATAATCCAAATAAAATTTCCTGAGGTGCTTGATGATTCATTTTCCTTGATCCTTCCAGGTTTGCTCTTGAGCTTCTCTGGCTGACTTGAACTCCTTTGTTCCATTTTCCTTGGAATAATCTTATTTGGATGCTTGTCCTTCTTGGGTCCTTTACAGGTCTTGGAATTATGATCCCACTCCAAGCAATTCCCACACCTGAGCAAAGTTCCTCTCCTCTTAACCTTGTGAGGAATGAGGATACTTTTCTTCATCCTCTTCCCTTCACCTTTTTCTTCGGTCTCCCTAGATGTCTTCTAAGTGATGCCATTTGAGGTGGCTCAAAAATTGCTTGGTTGTCAAAACTTGATAGCGGACACTGGCTGAATTATACTTTCGTAGGTCTTTGGAAATGTCTCTTTGGAGTAATATGCACTCACAAAGTCCTCAGGCTCCTATCTCATGAACATTATAGCTGGCACCGCATGGCAGCAGGAGATTCCTATCAAAGCCCACTTCATGCATCTACAGATTCATTATTCTAAGTCCAACAAATATCTTCCATTCAGTATTCCATTGAATCCATCTTCTCCTTCTCAAGCTTCTCCTAAATTGGTCCTTCATATTTCATCATCCTGTTTCTCTTTGCTTGAGATCTTTGTATTAGTAGCTTCCTAATTGTTTCAAGCATAGAAATTATTGGTGAAGGTCTAGCCTCTCCAATGGTAACCACTAAAACATGCACATACTTTGTTTAGTATCTTGTCTGACTTGGACCTTGGACTGAAGTCATGTCTGGCTTACAATTCCAGCCTGTTGTCCATCAGCCATGCAGCTGCATTCTCATCCAATTTTCTGCCTTCTTCCATCTCTATGGCAAACTCTTGAGAAATATGAGCTTTTGCAGCAGCAAAGAGAGCAATTCTGAAGTTAATGCCCTCATAATTGTCTTGAAGCTGGCATGCATATGCCTGACATGGAATTTGTAATAAGCAGTAGACCAACCAGTCATGAAATAAGAAGACCTCAATGTCAATAATGGAGCTAATAATAAGGTAAACAAATAAGATGTTGAGGGAATCAATTAACTTATATGTAGACATTACATAAATGTCCATTCATTTTCTTCACAGATCTAATGTCTTCAATAGATCAATGACAAACCACATCTAGCTATCTTTTATCCCAGCTTCAAGCACAAAGCATGCAGTTGAAAAAAATATTTTCATTCCTATCCTTCCCAACAACTGCTAGCAATGGTCCTTCCATAGCATCTTTTAGGTGGCAACCTTCCAATAATGGGCCTTCATCCTTTCATAAAGCCCTTCTTGCAAGCACCTAGACCCCCTTGAAGTCTCTTGGAAATGGGCTTTACACCAGGTCTTGGTATGTCCATCTATATGGTGGAGCAAGGGTTTCTTGAGCTAATAATGTCAGAACCGCCATACCTTGGCATACTGCTCCCTATGCAACCCATGTATGATCTTGATTGTTTTCTTCATGGCCTTATAGGCCTATGTCTTTATATGAAAAACTTGAAGTCTCCCTACACTCTATCAATGAAAGCTTGAACTTTAAGTTTGTTGTTTGAGCTAAAGTCCTCTAAGTAGGTCTGAGCAAGCCATTTGGAACTGGCATTGTGATTTCTGGATTATTTGCCATGGTTGTATGTTGCCTCATAGGTCTTGATTTGAAATGTTGCCTCTCTTTGCATTGGAGAAGCATGTATTCTCCATTCACAGTTCTCTTGCATATTGTTGTGACTTTGAACTTACTCTTGTGCTTATAGGTGTAGTCAAAGCCTTCTTGAATACTTAGCTTCCTAACTGCCTACTTGAAGACAACATGAGGGTCGAACTTCATTCTAACTTTAAGCTTTATAGGATTCTTCAAATCTGATGTCAAATTGAGCTCTGGATTTCTGGACTCTAGGATGTTCCCCATCAGAACTGGAGGAGCTACCAAGGCTTCTAATATCACCATTATCCTCTAATTTTTTTTCCTTGACCACTAGTTCAGAATCTTCAGCCTCTCGCGAATAGTTGCCCTTGAATCTGCTTTCCAGCGATCACTCTCCCCAATAACTGGTTTCTTAGTATGCTCCCTGAATGAGTCATCATCATCCTCATCGGTCTCCTTAATATCACCCACACTAGCATCAAGCTCACTGTTGCTACCCTTATTGCTGTCTTCACTATCTTCTTTAGCAGGTCTCTTCCCACAGCTATCACCAATAACTTAAACGCCATGTTTGTACCCTCTGCATCACCTTGTCTACCAACCAGCTTGGATACACATACCTGAACATTTACATTGACAAAACCATCACTAGGAGTCTGGCAGCCATCCTTTGTCATAGACCCTTCTTGTGCACCAGTTATTTTAACAACCACATGTATAACCTGTGGTTTTCACCCTCTCATCCATCACTTAAAGCTTCTGCTCTTTCAGCATGTCCACCATCATTGATATCCACTTGTCCAAACACGACCGTCATTGAGATCCCTTGCTACACTTTGACCATTCATATCCTCTGCCTTAACTTGGTAAGATGACTTATCATCATCCTGTGTTGATGGCTGTGAGGAATGGAGAGGTAGTGGAATATATTGGCAATCCACTAATTCTTGTACACAGTGCTGTTCCTTGGATAGGTTGCAAGATGTCCAGCACATCTCTCATCGTGCATTGGTTTCAAACCATTTTCTAGGCTTGTGTCTGGCACCATACACTAGAAATGGGAACAATTCATTTAACCCAGCTTTTTGTCATATCTTCAATTTTGTCCAGGAAATCTTATTTGGATCACAGGTGCTGTGGTGAGATATGAACCCTTCACTGTGATACATGGGTGAGTGAACCGTAGTGATCCACAATGGTGTAATTCAACCATGATCAAATCTTCATCCATTCCTGCAATATTGACCGCAGAAAGCATGTCTTTTTAAGTCAAGCATGAACAACAAAAGTTTCAAAAGTAACATAGAAGTCAGAAAAGCAATAGTAACATGTTTAACAGGTGAGGGACCACACCAGTAATGGGAGCTTGTTTAGGTTAAAAAAATTAAACAATCATAAATGGACCACAAAATTTTATGATAAAAAACTATGATTAACATGCTAGGGACCACCACTGCTACACAATGTCTCAGATCATGGGGACAACCACTGACTTATCAAAGCTTACGACCACTATTGCACTTTGTCCCAGATCCATAGAACATATACTCCCTAACCATGCATGATAAACAATGTCTTAAAACAATAAAACAACACCATGCATAAGTAACCACATTCCACTGGTAGCCCTAGAACAAGTGAATCCAGGAGCAGTGTCACGAACTGGAACTCGTTTATTAACAGCAGTGGAAAGAAATCATTTTCTTGGATTTCTAGTGAATTGGTGAGCTTACCTTTCAATCGCTGGACCAGAGGACAAGGGCACAATGGAGGAATGGCCTAAGGATGCTCCCCCGGGTTCGCCTGTCCTTTGGTTGTGAGAGAGATTGCTTCATCTCAGTAGGTTTTGATTGTTTCAGGATAGCAACGGGAGCTGAGGTTTACTTTTAGGTTTTAAACCCTAACATGATTCCCAACTAACAGTCCTAAATCCTCTTCAGATGAGAACTAAGGGCATTTTGTTCTTTTAACACCCAATCTTAATGGCACAAAGGGGTTGTGCCCTAGTTGTACATGAGAAAAAGGGCAGCCCAGTGCATGAGGGTCCTGCTATTACAAGGTCTGTATGTAGCCTTAGCCTTGTGTGCAGAGGCTGTTCTCTATTTGGAACTTATGACTTCCAAGTCATAATTGAGGAACCTTACTATTGTTTCAAGACTCATCCTCTGCGCCACAGCTGTACATTGTATCAGACAAATAAGTTGAGGGACTCGTTTGCAAAACTTTAAACGAGATGATGTCCATGTGAAAAAAATTGAAACTTGAGGGGGTCAAATGGTATTTTTCCTTTAAGAGAGAGAGAGAGAGAGAGAGAGAGAGACGTATTAGCATATATGATTGATTTGTTTCTCAAAATAATTTCACTATTGGTTCAATACTTACTGTAAAAATGATCACTTAAAATGTTCTCCCCTTTTACAAGCTCTGATAATTTGGGCTTGGCTAATTTGTGCAGAATGCTATTTTTATATGACATGTAATTCTACTTATATAGTGCCTCTCATATAAGCATCACTTGATCAATATTGAATCCTTTCTGCTATCATTGGTTGACCACTATGTGGTTCTGTGAATAAGATGTGTTATGATGAGTATGTTATTTTGAGTAACAGGCAGATGTGATAATGGCTTTGGCTGGATCAAATGGAGGTTCATGGTCAACCACTTACTCCCCTAAGTCTAGTATCCGACCACCAACTAGTGAAGCTAAAGCACCTAGTGGAGAGAATAAAATGCGAACGAACAACTTACCATTATCTATACATGGAGATTCTGATCATGGGCATAGCCAGGTTGCACGGATCCCGGTTACTAATGATCTTTCAAGCCTTACGCCTGGTACATGCTTGCACCTTTTTGAATCACTTCAGCTTATAATATATTTTTATAATTGAGATGCCATGCTCACTTATGGCTTTCTAGGGAGTAATCAAGGTAACCTGTCCGTCAGAGATGCAAGGTTTATGCCCCCAGCATCAGAATATAATGTGGAAGACAGGAGAGATGCATGATAGAGGTTATGATCCCCCTTAGATCCAGTCCTGGTGGCTTTTGGGAAATCTTATTTTTGTTCTCAGGTTCTCATCTTCTGAGGTTAGAGGCACTTGTTAATTGAGTTTTGGCTAATCGACTTGACAAGTGACTAATTAGAATTAATTTGTCTAACCATAGCAATTAATGAAATGAAAAGAAAACAGCATAAACATGAGGTCCTAAATTAAGCATGGAGGCATAGATATGTGTCAGAGATGATGCTCCATGAGGAGGAAGGCAGCATGATGAATTCACAATGCTGGCTAATTAATTTAACAAGTGACTTGCTTGTTAGCAAATAATTTGTTAATTCAATTAGCCAACCATGAAAACTTCATAAGTACTTTCCTGTTTGCTGCATTCTCTCCAGGATACATCTCCTTTGACATATAACCTATTCCTCCATGCCCTTCAGTGCCTTAAGTTAATACTGATTTTCTTTTCAATTTGTTAACTGCTGTGATTCGTCAAATTAACTTTAGTTAGATCACAGCACATCATTCTTGAAGAAGTACCCCTGATATGCAGAGAGAAGTTTGAAATGGTGCTTCACTGCTTCCATCTGGAAATATGACTTAGTGATCAATTTCAGTGCTCCTAGTTCCACCTGTTGCTTAAATTGTCTGAACAGTTGGTTGTGCAAGTCATAGTTTCAAAACTGATGGTGCTTATATGGAGTTGGATGCAAAAGTCAAGAGTCTTATAACATTAGCCATTTTTACAGATTGTTCAGTTGATATGATTCAGGTTTCTGACTAAATCTTTTGCCGCTAAATAAGCTATAACGGTGTAGTAGAAGTTTTTAAGATGTGCATGGTTGCCACTAAAGTATAGATTTGCACTATCCTGGTAACTTGTATTTTCCCAACAGACTATCACGAATTGTGGTTTTGCTCACCTGTAGAGCACACCAAGGTTATAGTGTTGTGAAAAGACAACCGGACTTTGTTCCATCAACATGGAGTCCACTTAATTGACCCAATCATGCCATTATTTATGTTGATGGGCAGTCCTCTGGCATGGATAATTCTTCACACTTTCCATCCAAATTCACTTGGTTCTTTGCTCTGTTTTTCCAACATGTGGTTGAACTGCAAGCAGCCCAACATTCTCAAAACACTTGACCCCATTCTATGCACTGCCTGTGCTACTGTGTTTCCATCTAAATGCTGTGCTTCCTAAATTTTCTCCATCCACTCGGCATTCTTGAACTCTGTTACACGTATCCTATCCTTATTCCTGGTCTCGTCACCCAATATTTTAGCAGCATTGTCAGCTTCATAAATTATGTTTTTTAAAAGTTGCACCCCGAATATATATATATATATATATTATCATTCAGAATCTCTACGCTCTGAATTTTCCTTCCAAACTTTGAGTTAAAAATTGCTCCCTTTCTGATGCCTTGTTCACTGGCACTGCACAGGTATCATTTTAACATGAATAAAAAAAATCTGCCTCTACCATGTATTTAGTTTTAGGGGTATCACTGCAAAAGAAGGGTAGATGACGGGTGTATGCAAATAGTGGTTTTCAAATCGTAAATCTGCAATAGATCATACATGCATGCATATATATACAAAAGTCTCTATTTATAGCATTTTTTGAAAAATTAATGACATATAGGGGATTGGAAGCTTTTCTATTATTGCTTTTCTTTGTAATCACTTATGATTTGTTGAATAAAATCAATGTCAGGAAGGCCTCTATGGATTCCTTAAATATCAGTTTGGTCAATACACCGCATGCAAGTGGTTAAAATAAAATACTAGTAGCCATCTTGATGTGGGTTGGAGCTACGTTAAGAACTCTGATTCAGAGCATTATGGCACAATGCCTTAAAATTTAGGACCATACTGGTAAATATGCACTTCTGTCCAGTCCTATTAGCAAGGAAAATGATTTTTGTTTGTTATGATTGAGGTGAAACCATGGTACCAGTGATGATTTAATTTCATAGTCATTATTACAATGAAGATTTCCTGAATCAGTTGCTTGACACGGAAACCAGTGATGTGGAGGTAAATTAAAGTCCTTGTATACCATATGACATCATAGGATGCGTATTGTCAGACATCTGAAAACCTTAACTGATATGAACTTCTTCCGAACATCCACTTGAACATTTTATCAAGATTCTCAGAGAGTTTAATTTGGGATTGCAGTCAAACTGCTCCCCCATTTCGGTCCCCCTCACGAGGGTTCAAAGGCTGGGACACCGCAAGCAAGTGCTGTTGGTGGAATCTTAACATAAGTCAGCATGATAACACCGCATTGCACGATCGATCGATCAGTGCTGTCCGCACCTGCATCCGTGCGGCCGAGCAATTTTTGCCTGCATTTAGGCCTGCATGGAAGCAGATGAAGTAGACTATGTCACACCTCATAATCCTCAGGTTGCAATTAGTCCTTTTCAGGTTGCTCAAATACACAAGGTTTGTCGCAAGATGCTTCATCTATGTGCTCAGTATAGATGAAGACAATGCAGACAGAACATGCTCCCTTGTGCTGACTGAACCTAACAAGTCATGTGGCCTGCTGGCACCTGGTGTTGACCTTTCACAAATTATTGGGCATGGCTTTTTTGGAAGTTGCTGATCAATATTCCGCATCTTTTTTGATTTTGTAGGACTCCAGGATTTATTCGGCATCATTTTCAACTTTACAGGGTTTCTCTTTCTCGGAATAGGCGTTTTGTGAATGTTTGTATTTGGGCTCACCACCCCGGGTGACTTGTGCTTTTCCATCCATCCTTTCGGTCCGCTTGGAAGGATACTAACAGATAAGCTTGTAAGGGCGGGATCCTAAAGCAAATGGAGAGAAATGATGAGAAGGGGTAGAAGTCTAGGAAGCGATGTAGAGGATCTACTGATGCCTGAGTATATGATGGACAAGGATCATTGGATGGAGCCCAATAAGTCTTCTGACCGACGTGCTGATCGTGGAGCATATTGCGCAGAAATTGTTGTTAGAAAAAGGAATCCAAAGGCATGCAGGTAAGCATGATGACATCTCAAAGCTTGGTTGAGTATGGTGAAAATTACTTACTGTAAGGTCCGTTGGCATGAGGAATCCAATGGCAAGCATTCTCAGATCTGAATAGATTTCATAATGTACGGCGAAGACAACCGTAGGGATGGCATTCGTGTCGTGATGTTTTGCAGAAAATTTAATGACTATAAAACTATCAGTAGATCTGATCTTGCTGATCGTGGTTAATTTTTTTACCTTTTATCATTTTATCCTCCCGTCGACATGAATCTGATGAGCGTTGCGTCGATCATTTCTCAAACCTGCCGAAGACTGACGCATTCGCAGCGACCCAATTGCTAAATGAAGAAGCGCAGCCGGAGACCTTTGTGCGCAGAAATCTACATTTGGAAGCACTTCACTTGCCATATGATAGGTAATGTCGCCGTTTCTTTTTCGGCGAGACCGCGATTCGATCCATCTGTTCCCCACTTGGTTTCCAGTGACGTACATGATACTAGAATTCCTATTACACCACAAGAGATTGGTGGAGACGGGAGTGGATTCGAAACGGGATGATCAAGCTCGTCACCTTTCACAGCTTAACACGAGAGAGAGAGAGAGAGAGATAAGGTAAAGGACGAGAAAGACTTGTCCTCTACCATTCAGGGCAGGTGCCAAAAGATGGCATCTTTTTTGCATGGGCTCCAATCGAGACCGCCTTTACCTGCATTGATACCCACGTCTTCCTTTAGAGACCCAGCACCATAGATCTTAGAGAAGTCTCACCATTTCCCAAGGGGCCAGGTTGGTCATTTTATCATGGTGGAAGAGTTAAGTGGGGTGGTATTTTGGAAGCTAGTGACGACCGAGGGGGATAAGAGAGCCACTTACCCAAAAAGTCTCATGACATGGATATTTTTCTTCTTCAGGACAAGACAAAGGCACATGGTTAGGGTTGTGTATCTCATCCTCTCTCCATCGGAGATGGATGACGACAAAGAGGTTCTTTCATTTTTCGCCCCTCCTTCATCCCTCCTCTTTTACTTCTCTCCCACTTCTTGTCCACTACCCACAACCACTCCCCCTTTCCCACTCAAGGACACCACTCCCTCCAGCACCTACCCCGAACCATCATTTTGGCACCGTCTCTCTCACTGCCATTCATTTTCCTTCCACTGCCAATTCTTCACGAGCAAATGTTATTAATTATTTGATATTTTAATCACATTTTGAGTTATTTCTTTTTTTTTTTTTTTCTTGTGGTTCCCCTTTCTTTCAATATTTAAGTCAAGATATATCATCATGTAGAATAGAAGTTCATCTGCATGGATGTGGTCAGGAATTTTTGATGAGCAAATACATCAACAACAAAGCGAAAGAAATTTTGTCAAATGCGGGTCGGCTCTACCGTCCAAAATCGAAGAATATGAGGTTTCCTGTGGCCCTACATGTATTCCTTTCAATCCCAGGATGCTGGCTTGTTTTAATTTGATCAACTAGCGTGACTCTTAAACAGATCAGTGAGCACCTCGAGGCAAAGTAAGAACTCAAATGCCGGCATGCCACCGATAATAACTTGCTTGCAATAATAATTGTTACATCGGCCGACTAGGAATTTTCCGCAACTACGGCATGGCGACAACCTGTGGTGGGGCCACATCCAATCGAAGTATTTTATAGTCAAGTTTAAAAGTGTGGTGCATTAACTGATGTTTCATTCTAAAATTTGCTTTCCATAGATAGAAGTATTTTAGCAAAGATAAAAAATCAGTGTCTTACCAAAAAAATAAAAAAAAAGATAAAAAATCAGTGTACGAATAGAGATCGGTTCTTATGAGCAATAAGCATGATATAAAAGTTCATTTATATGGGAGAGGGGATGGGGAGATCCATCCGCACTATGCTATGTAGCGGGGTTATGACCACAAGTTTTAAGCAGTTTTCAAAAGAATATTTTGGAAAAAATCATCACAGGAGATTCCTAATCAGTAGCTATATAAATCATCCATTAGAGGCGGCAATAGATCAGATTTGGGTCTGGTCGACTAATACATGTCTCTGCCCTATTATGAAAAAAATTTATATTCGTACTCATACCATATTTGTCTCGAATCAGATTGGGTCGGATAAAATAGAATGCATGAATTAGGTCAGATCGAGCTGGATCAGATATATCCATTTTATTAGGTGAGATCAGATTGAATCATACAAAAATCCTCAAATCCTATAAAAATCAGAATAAATCAAGCTCTCAAAATCTAAGAGACCGATTCCCAGCACCACAACCCACACGAGATTCCCCCAATCTCCCTGAAGTGCTCTCGTTCCTCACAGATCTCCAATAAAAAAAAAGAAGAAAAGAAAAAAAAAAAGCAAAAATAGAAAAACCTCCCATGGATCTCCAAAAATGAGAATGAAATAAAGAGAAAATAAGAGAAAAGGTGAAAAATGAGAGAAAAAAATCTTACCTTTTAAAATTTTTCATCTTTCTTTTGTTTGTGTGGATTTTGCCTATGATTTCCCTCGATTTTTTCTCTATTTTTTCCATCCTTAAGAGTCTTAATGGGGTGGGAGGTTTGGAGAAGCCAAATAAAAAGGTTTGGGTGAAAGGTTTGGAGCAATCGATTTCGAATAAGAAGATTTTTTCCCTGATTTTCCTTCGATTTTTTCCATCTTCAAGAGTCTCAATCATGTAGGAGGCTTGAAGCAGCCGAATATGGAAGGAGCTCAATCACGGGGGAGGCTTGGAGCAGTTGAATATAGAAGGAGATCAATCATCTAGAGTCTCAATCATGTGGGAGGCTTGGAGTAGCTGAATACAGAAAGAGATCAATCGAGTAAAAGATTGAACCGGCCAACAGGGAAGCTTAGATGGCTAGGACTTTGTGCTGGATATGTATGTATGTATGTGTGCATGCATGCATGCGTGTGTGTATATATTTATATATTTATTTCTTTATTTATATATCGGGGTGGGGCGGGATGAGGCACACCATTATCTATATCTGATCTGAACCTACTTCGGAGTTTTTTTTTTTTTTTTAAGAACCCATACACGTCTCGCCTCTTAATCGAGTCAGATCGGGTTGGATACCTATCGGAGAAAAAATTACAACCCCTATCATCCATTCTCTATGCCATTATTTGTTACAAGAATAAATTCGATTGCTACAAGTGACATTAAAGTTCCACATAACTATTCTTAGATGAAGATTGTTGCAGCCAAGCACTCATACCTCGGCACGTGAGGAATTATCGGCTCTATTTCATGAGCCTCATAATTTTATCCCTCTAGATTTCAATTCAAAATGTGTGTCATATGAGATGGATGGTCCCTTTTTATATAAATCAGAGTCCTTAACTCACAATCAATGTAGGACTAATGATACCCTTTATCTTACACTATAACATATCCTCCCAATCAAGGGGGAGTCTGTGTATTAACGGAGGTGTCCTCCTTCTTATTTTTATCACAGCTCTTTCAGTCAAGGAGGAGTCTATGTACGAATGGAAGGGGCCCCATAACTGTAGGGATAATCCCCTACTTGGTGCGCTATTATTGCAGTCAAGGACTCATAGCTCGGCATGCAAGATATTATCCACTTTGGTTCAAGAGCCTCATAGTTTTGTCCCTTTGGAATCCAATGTAAAAGACGCCTCACATGGGATGGATGGTCCCTTCCTATATAAGCTAGAGTTTTCTTTGATTCGCAATCAATTTGAGACTAATGATGCCTTCCCTCCTATACGATAATATAGGCCCCCAATCAAGGGGGAGTGTGTACGGACGGAACAAAAAGTTTGAAGAGAAACCTTTACTAGATTAGCACCATGCAAATTCTATATATGTTTATATTGTTGATAACATTATTAGCCTTATTAAAAATTATTTAATGGTTTCGTATGAGCTCGAATGAAGCATGTAAATACTAATCCTTGGCATGAGATCAAGGACTCGTTCAATGTGAAGGGTGTTTGGCATATATTTCACGGGATGTGGTGACCAAAATCCTCCGACGGCCCTCCAAGAACGCATACCTTAGGATAAATAGATCAGTCAAGGAAAATGAATAAGGAAAAGGTCAGCATGCCTTCAAGGATTTAAGAGGAAGATATATGGTAAGACAATTTTTTTCTTCGATATATGACAGTCTACTAATGGCAGGTGATTGAAAGTCAAATTGCGTGCAATAGATTTCAGCCATCCTGCTGTTTTATGGGCCTCATTTGAGATTCGAGGTCAGACAAAGCCACTCTAGAAGTAGGTGATTTTTGTAACACCTACAGTTGGTAGGTAAAATATATATATATGTATATATATGCTACATGTATGAAGCAATTAAGGGAGGATATTGATTTGGTTCGAAATGCTTTCATCCCTCAAGAGCGTCTGGATGGTATATATCGTTGATTCCGAAGACGAGAAGGCTGTCTCCCAAAGAGTATGTTAATTAGCAAGTCTCTCTAATTAATATACGAGACCCATGCACTCATGTCGATTCTAAAACATGGTGGTGCTTGCAAGCATGGGAACTCAAGTGACAGATGGCCAAGGATGCGATTCGGGCGGCCAGGGTCTACCCTTGCGACGTTGGAACCATGCGGAGTCCATTATTTGGCCAGAAGGCAAAAGGATGGATCCATTCGCGGACAAAGCAACGCCCCTGCCCATGAGGCCACTATTTTATGCTTCCGGACGCCAACTCACTCCCCAATCCCTTTTGTTCCGGACATGTGCGGATGGGGCAGGAAATGATTGGATCCATTCGAGGGAGGATTAGAGAATGCTAGCAAAAACAAAAGGCCGAAACATGAAAGGGAGAAAAGGGAGGCAAATTAATATGGAGTCCCTGAATCATTTCTTGTTTACTAGCTGTCGACCTCATGTCCATGTAATCCAGCATATCCTGTCCGAATAAATTAAAATGGTTCACAGTGGACGATACCATCCATATACAACCAAAATCCTGACACCTTCCAGAATCCAGAAGCCATCTCCTCCTATATAACCACGCCGGTAGGTATTTGTTTTTCGAATCTCCCACACAGCACACGGCCGGCCCTCACAAGCAACTCCTCCCAAGATCTCCAGCATTCCCTTTCCCTCACAAGAACTCGAACCATGCCTTCGCTTTCCGACGTCCACCACCCTCACCACCACCTGCACCTGGAGTTCGAGTCGGTCCGCGAGCTCCCCGAGTCGCACGCGTGGCCCACCCTTCATGACCACCCCTGCGTGTCCGAGCCCGTGCCGGTCATCGACCTGGCCGACCCCAAGGCTGCTGAATTCATGGCCCGTGCATGCGTCTCGTGGGGCGCGTTCCAGGTCACAGGCCACGGCGTCGCCCCGCGCCTTCTGGAGGCCATCGACTCCGAGATGCGCCGCCTCTTCGCGCTCCCCATCCAGCAGAAGCTCAAAGCCGCCCGCCCTCCCGACGGCATCTCCGGCTACGGCCTCGTCCCCATCTCCTCCTTCTTCGCTAAGCTCATGTGGTCGGAGGGCTTCACCATCGCGGGCTCCCCGCTGGACCACGCCCGCAAGCTCTGGCCCCATGACCCGGACCAATTCTGGTACGTCTGCATGCCCCTCGTGTCCTCTCTCTCCTGGCAGCCCTGCTTGGTAACTTGTGCTACACTTTTGTTTCCGTGCAGTGATGTGATTGAACGATACGATCAGGTCATGAAGGCTCTCGCCGGCCGGTTGATAACGCTGATGCTTCTCTCGCTGGGCCTCAGGCATGAGGAGCTCGAGTGGGCCGGCCAAACTGGAAAGCTGCTGCCGGACTTGGCCGGCGTGCTCCGGTTGAACTCCTATCCGGCGTGCCCGGACCCCGACCGGGCCATGGGCATGGCTGCCCACGCCGACTCCAGCCTGCTCACCATTCTGTACCAGAGCAGCACGAGCGGGCTCCAGCTTTTGCGGGCCGAGGACCAGAACGGCCCGGCCCGGTGGGTCACGGTGCCGCCGCTGCCGGGGGCGCTGGTCGTGATCGTCGGAGATTTGTTTCACATACTATCCAATGGGCGGTTCAAGAGTGTCGTCCACCGGGTCGTCGTCAACCGGAGCCAACAGCGTGTCTCGGTGGCTTATTTCAGTGGCCCACCGGCCGGTGTGAGGGTGTCACCGATCGGGAAGCTGGTGGGCCCTGGCCGGGCACCTGCCTACCGGGCCGTTACATGGGCCGAGTACCTGGGCCTCAAGCGGAAGCTCTTTGACAAGGCGCTGGCAACGATAGAAATGCCGGAGGAATCATAGGAAGACCATCGCAATAAACTCTTACTCTGTGATGATTGTTGTTGTTTTAAGGAGCAATCGTGTGTGATTGACTACGAAGAATAAATAAGTATAAGTTTGGGCGTGATCACAAATGTTGGTCGATTTCTTTTCCTTTTTCTTGGAAAAATCTCCTCAGCTTTGTTTATTGTATATACGAGCTGAAGGCAGGTGAGGGAACTCAAACATGATTTTTATCAAATTTAACCAGTGCGAATGAGTGGAGTCAATGCACGCAAGAAGCTCGCCAAAAAAGATTAAAAAAAAAAAAAAAAAGCAGCAGCTCAGAAGAGGCATGTTCCTTTGTTGTCCCGATTCACAATCAAAACATGGAGGTGTTTTGCAAGTTGCAACTTGATGGATGGTTTAAGGGACGAGGGATGCGACATCTCATCGTGGTCCCTCTCGTGTAGCAATTCTCTTCTCTCCTCTTCTCACGATATAAAGACAATTGCCGTCTATCTTCTTCATTTTTCTTTTTTTTTTTTTTTTTGGGACACAGAATCGGGGCCAAGCTGTAAGTAAAACGGAAGTAATATGTATCTTTTCAAAATGATTCCCCATAAATCATAATGGAGATAACATTATCAGGTACCTATAAGAACTCATTTGGTTCGTGGGAACAATTTTGTTGTACTAGAATAATTTTTTTTAAAAATTGCTGGATAAAATAATTTTTACATATTTGATTAGTCATGAAAAAAATAATGTAGAAGGTATATTTTGTGATATGGATTATGCTTGGTTGAGCATGTCGAAAAAGTTATATAAAATATCTATGTTGCTATTAACAAAATTGTATCAAATATCACATACGGGATTTTTAATATCTTTTAAAAATAATTTAAATATAAAAATATATTTAAATATTTAAAATATATATTCAAAATGTTTATTGGTTGAGCTTTTAGAATTCTAATAATTTCTAATAATTAGATGACTTCTTAATATTATGATAAGTTTAAATAGTTATCTATATATTTTTATATTAAAATAATCACAACTTCTTCATATTATTATAAATTTTAATAATATATTTTCAATATTTTAAGATTAATTATTAAAAATAGTTATTAAGAAGTTCATGATGCTTTAAGGATGTTTTTGGTAAAAAAATATACTTAAAATATTACTATGAAATACGGAAAAGTGGCTATTCCATATCCGATGTGAATTTTTCATTACTATGAAATATGGAGAACTTATTTTCATAAAACAAATATATATATTTTTTTATTTTTTAATTGATCCCACTTATCTTGCTCCTCTTTGCATGGTCCAATCAGGTTCTAAGTGATAAAGGGATGCATAAAAATCATCATCAAGTGATGACTTTTAGTAATTATATCCAAGTCCCTTTTTGTTTTTTTCTTTTTCGCGTCGGTGAAGGTAATATTCAAGTGCTTCAGTAGACTTGCTGTATTTAGAACGTTGAGGTTCTTGCGTTTGTATAAAAGACACGGAATTTGTGGAGCGCAGGGCAGTGGAAGTGGGGTTGGTGTCGGTCCAAAGGTGAGGGTAGCATTCATGCGTTGCGCTTTAGACGTGATGCGACGGAAGGGTTTTCTTTTTTTTGTTCCCTTGCTGTCAGTGCTGGCAGCGACCGAAAAAGATGCAGCAGGAGGCTGCCGCTTCCCTGGCGTCTACAGTGGGCGCACGAATTGGTCGACGATTTGTCTCAACCTTGCATCGCTTTGGCTGCAGGTTTCGATCCGGATCCAACTCCAGCCGGTTTTAGCTCCAAGCAAGGATTTCTCATCGAGCAGATGATCGTTATCTCGGTCGATACTATCTTGGCTGATATGGACCGATTTATTTTAATATATCGGCTGAGGGACCAAAATACCAATCAATATTTTGACGGATATTAAGAGCATTTCTTTCTTCTTATTTTTTATTTTTTTAAAATAAAAATAAAAATAAAAAATATATTTAATTCTGTTAATTTTTTTTTTTTTTTTATATTTTTTTAAAAAAAAAATCTATTATTTCAACACCATTGCAAACACTATCTTCATCACCACCTTCGCCACCATTGATATTATTCCCACCGTTATCACCCTCTATATAACTTTAACTGTAATCACCATCATAATCATTACTATTTCCAGCATATTGCTAGCATCACCATCATCGTCGCAATTATTCATATTGTGTTGACTGTCATTCTTTTCATTATCTCTATTACATAGTTGATACCCTTACCATTATTATTATCTTTGCTATAACCACCATCAAAGATCTCATGAAACCACCACCACATCCGTTGCAGGTACCATCATTATTTTCATCATTATATTAATTTATTTTTAAAAAATAATTTACTGTGCTACATATGTTTATATTTTTTTAAAAATAAAAAAATAAAAATGATATAAAATAGCACCTAATGATTTTAAATCAATAATTTAAGTACTCGGTATCAAAATAGTAGGTAATGTTGAAATTGTTATATCTGTCACGATTTCAATGTCTCGTTTCTGAACCATCAAGTCCAGACCTTGGCATTATCTCGATCCCTTTTTTTACTTCATAAATTCTCATCCCAAGCAAGGTAAACTAAGATCTCCATGTATCTCGTTTTCGGTCACCCATCAAGATAGCTGAGATCTCTGGTTTTAACTTCCTTGGGTTCAATCAGAATTGAGTTTGTTTTATCAAAAACTCAGTCTAATCTGTCTAATCCACCACATTTCGTGGCTCACTAGCACTGGATTAAATCCAAGCCCTTGAAGTCAAGACTCAAATTTATGCGCATATCCTTGCCCAATTGAATTAGGTCTTGACCAAGTAAAACCGATTCTGTAATAGACCCAACCGAAGATTAGGTGCTCATCATGCCCAATATACAAGTCTCAACTTCAGACACAGATCAGGTCCAAGTTGGGTTGGGTACCCACTTGCACATCCAAGCTCTCAAGAAATTGGTTAATATCGCATCTTAAATATCATGTTTTTTTTTTTTTTTAAAAAAAAAATAAAAATAATACATTCAAAGAAAGCAAAATGTCTCCAAAGGACCTTAAGGATTATCCCTGCTCCTTTCCAAAAAGATCCTTCAAAATAATCAGCGACCCAGTCGACAGCAACAGTATTGGCCTAGAAAGAAATATATATCCAACAATCAAATAATAATACGGATATATTGTTCGAAAAGAGGTGAGCGGGAACGACAGTATTGGCCTAGAAATAAATATATATCAAACAATCAAATAATAATACGGATATATTCTTGGAAAAGAGGTGAGCGTGATGTTCACGGGAAGAGCCCGCCTTCTCACCTGTCACAAACTTTCACTTCCTGCCCCGCCTTTTTTGGGTATAAACTACTTGCCCTTTTCAAAATATGCAGTCGGCAAAGATCGCGAGCCCATCTCAAGGAATCATCAACAATCTTTCGCGTGAAGGATTTGATTCAAAATCTGGGGATTCACCATGAACCAATCAGTGATTGCCGACATATATGTCTTTACGTGGAGGATAGGTTGAATTATGAAGCAATAAGAAAGGTGAAAGGTAATGTGATCAAGATGTATCATTTCAGATATATATATTGCCTGGGATAGTCAAAATTGTAAAAGTGTGTCAGGATTCTAGATCTAAGCATCATCATTTAGATGGAATGTCAAATTAACTACTGCAGCATCAGAACGTTATACTTACAACACTATGTCGGCAGCAGCAGCAGACTAGTGCACATTTTACACGCTGATTCTCATGGATGTATTTACTTCAAAGATAAGCTGTCGGCAGCAAAGTGGTGCACATTTTACGCTCTAATTCTCGTCCGTGTATTACTCAAAGATAATATAACATATTCGGCTTCATAAAAAATAAAATAATAAAAAAAATTTAGCTGAGCCTAGTGCACGTGTGGAATCTATGTCACACCCTTAAGCAGGTCAAAAAAAAGAAATGGTCGTCTCATATTGTTATTATTTAAATGTTTGTGACCCCTGATGGGTACGTTGATGCATCCTCCCTTCTTTTGCTTTCCCATCTTTCTTTCTTTCTTTTTTTCTCTTAAATATATATGATCCACCAATGGTAACATTTCATTCAAGGCTTGGGAATGTCGATCTTGAAAGCTTGTGCTTGGACGGATATCAGCTATACATGGTGTGTGTTGGGATATACCGACCGACTCCTTTTACACTGACTCATCCTCAGGTCTGTCCGACCGACGTCCGACTCTACCGATCGCACCGACCAACGACTGCCGACAGTAGCCACCGACATTATCCGACCGAAGGTGTGTCGGTTGAGCAGACCCATTCTATTTCCGACTAGCCGAGCGACGGAGCCCAGATTACCAACCCACTGTCGGGCGGGGGTGGCAGCCGACGTCTGACTCCCACAATACGCCAGAACAGCCGACGGTGTCCTCGGGTCTTCACCCGACGTCCCACAGCCGAATGCCGACGTATGGTCGGTCAGTTCTCCCAAACGCCGTACGACTGCTATGGATTGCTGTCTTGACAAGGACATGCGACGTGACTGCCCTGAGGGCATCGTCCTGCCAAGGACATAGGTCAGCTCCAGTGATTTAACAGCCCAGGCGACTTGTCAGTCCGCGGCGACTCTGACAGCCTCCGGTGATTTGACAACTTCCCAGTTGTCTGTGCCATTAATGGCGGGACCACGCCGCACTCTACTATAAAATGGAGAAGGCAACAGTGTTGGAAGAGATTTTTTCTAAGCCCCTGAGCTCTCTCTCTCTCGCTCTGGTTCTCTCCCGCTGAGCTCCTGATTCTTTTTTACTGTTGCCTAGTCTCCTCTCTGACTTGACCGTCAGAGGGTCTCCGCCGGAAGTATCTTCGGTCAGTGTGGACTTCTCTTGCAAATGCTCATTTTCGACGATCAGGCGACGAGGAGATTGACCGCAACAGTGTGCAATGAGAGCCGACTCTATCCTTGTTGTACGGATTTAAGGGCAGGATAAATGGGTTGGTATATACCCCCTGCTACAGGGCATTTGACGACCGACGAGGGAAGGCACATTTTTCTTTGCCAGGTATATCCATCAGGAGACGAATGGGATTGCAAACTTGGTGGCCTCTTTCGTCATTGGGCACTCCGGCAAGATGCTATGGACCGATTTTTAACCTGATCCGAGGACTTTCAGGGATATTTTACTTCTGACTTTCTTGGATATATTCATATTAGAATAATGTAAATCGCTCATCTCAGCAAAAAAAAAAAAAAAAAAAAAAAAGGTGGTGCTCTAATCAAATAATGTCTGTGCTCGATGAGTCCAAGTTTAACTTCATGAATTAGATCAATCGACAAGGCTGAGAAATTTAAATGGTAAACAACTTATTAGAACATTGGGAAGCCTCTGTGGTCATGCAGATGGCAGCCAAAATGTTACACCAAATCCTATATAAGCAAATATGATAGGCTTGTCCATTATATTTAAGTGGCTAGAGCTTGGTAGAATGCAAATGTATTTTTTTTACCAAAAAAGTGCAAATGTGTTGGCATACTACGTAGCAGAATGACATGAAAAAGCTCCTATGTTGAATAGACGGGTTGTATCTTTCGCACAGAAGAAGAATTTTCTATCTTTTGGATGAATCTACCGTTGGATTGTACGACCATCACTTCAAGATCTGCACAGAAGGATAAATGAAGAAGTTTAAAGTGTTTTTAGACCTGTACACAATATGGTCTAATAATAATCGATATTATGAAAGAGGATCAATCATTCTTTTATGTGAAAGATACAAGCCGAACTCATATGGAATTTGGATTCTAAAACCTATCCTAGCACTCCAAGAATAGATGATGCAAATATAACAACAAAGCTATAACATCTGACGTAAGAGGAATGAAGCAGAGTTTTAATCGATTGAATGAAAATTATCAGTTATTGTAAAGAAAATATGGAAGCGAGCTAAATACCAATTAGGAACATTTTAATCTTTAAATGTGAGTATTCGTATAAAACATTTGGGCATGTTTAGTTCGCAATCGAAATGGAAATCAAATTTGGAATGGTCATGTCCCTTAGTGTGTTTGGTTCATGTCAGAATGGGAAACAAAATTAAAATAAAATTTCAATACGATGGGAGATAAGCGATGGCGTTGGTGCATTCCAATTTTTCCTTGGAATTGGAATAGAAAATAAGCATTTGATGATAAGCTGGAGTAGATCTATGTTTACGACTATCTTAAACTACATGTTCATATTCAGTATACTAGCCTGAATTTCATCGGGAGAAAAGAATGATTTCAGCAAGTTATTTTTTTTTTTCTCTCTATAGGATTTGGGTCATCCCACTCAACATGTTGTCTAAGATAGCTATAGCTATAGGACTAGCCGAGTCTATAAATATTTTTTGTTATTGTGTTGGCTCAGCCCACAGAATCCCATGAGATTCTGGACAGACCCTAGAGAGAGAGTAATATGCTAGCAGTGATGTTTCAATAGCACGATGTACTCTAGTTGTAAAGAATGAAAAGACTCGGGCACAGGAATGATACATCTTGTTACCAAAAGAGAAGTAGCAGTCATGCCGGTAGCATCATCCCAATAATCTAATGTATTTCAGTGTAAACGACAATAAAAACTTCCAAGAGTGATGCTTTAGTGATAAGATGAGCTGCAGCCAAATATAGCCGTTAGCTTTATATCACGAGCTGAAAAGGATGGACACTGTTTTAAGTAAACGTTTGAGATTAGAAAAAATGTTCTTATTCTGATACATCATTATTTAACTATATTGCAAACAATCATGTTACTATTAAACAGAGGCAAAAAGAGGAGAGAGTGCCATCAAAATTCCTGTGCTCGTGCACGCGCACATTTCAATCACTGTACCATTCCGGGCACACCAAAGCAGAATTGGGTCACCCAAAGGATGAATTGGGCACATTTTGATCACCATACTGCTCCGGCCACACCAAACTAGAATGGAGTCGCAGAATTGATGAATCGAGCACTCTTAAAAAGAGCCATCTATTTAGCCACGGAGTATAACCATTTTGATGCTGCCAGCCCATCCCTTGATGCTCCCAATTCTTAGGACTCTCATGCTGCCTCTACAACGGCTCGAAGGGTTATTTTTATATCTTGAGAGTCTCTTTCTTCGAGGTTTGTTAAGATTAATTTTGATGGCAGTGTCAGAAATGATAGGAATGATGCCAGCTTTATCATCCAAAATCTGAATGCCAAGTTGCTAATGGTGGAGATTCATATATTTTTGAGCCTTTTATCTCGTAAACTGATCTTTATGTTGTCCAAACGGATATTATTTATATCAGACAGAAGCTACTGATGGAGAAAATTTTCATAAAAGAAGATTCTGCCATCATTGTCAGCTAAATCTGGAACAACACGAAGTAACTGGAGGCCTACCACTTCTTTGTGACATTTGGACTGCCCTTCATCTTTCAATCAAGTGTCCGTCAAGAATGTTTTTCAGAAGATAAACAGTACGATAGATTGGATGGTATCTTCTATTATGTAATATTTCGGAGACTAGATCTGAAGATAGGATGAGACGTGCCCACCATTCCTACGAAATTTTTTGTATTCTGACTTTATAAACTCTGCTCACACCAAAATGGTGTGACCACCCACTTGTATCAAAAAAAAAAAAAAAAAAGATGTTATAGGAGACCAACCTGAAGTGTCAAAAGTTTTTATCAAGATTATAAGATCAATTTTGCTCCTCTTGAGAGGAGAGATATCAACTTCTCTCAAGTCCAAAATTAACAATAAACCAATCAAATTAATGATTTGTGCCATTGATCATGATCTCTATCATTAAATGTACTTAGAAATCAAAAAAATCACATCTTTGGGTAACATCTAATCCATGCATTAAGTTAGTGCAAGTTAAAATAATATGAAACTATGTTTTACCATGATCTGAGCATTAAAATTTATTGACTTTTAATCTACATATGTTTTATTACATTTAGATTATGAATTATAAAATGGTTTTGAATTCAAATTATCACATATTTTAGCATAATAATACAATAAAAATGATCCATTTTTATATCCACATGGTGCATAGATCAGAGCTACTAAAATATATAATTTTTGGTTTCTAAGTGTTTTAGTTGTATAAATCACAATCATGTGTGTGAATTTTTAATTTGGACACCATATTTTTGATTTTGCATAAAATTCTGCCCTCCGGAGCACTTAATCGTGAGGTAAATTTTCATGGCTGGGATAAGAAGCTGACCATTGACCTGCAAAGCTATTAGCCAAGAAAGAAGACATGCACGCTACTGCTGCCACAAAATTCCTTGAGATTGCAAACTCGCCACTCAACAAAGAGGATAGTGGTGCTCTGTGCTCTTCCATAACATGAAAATAGCGGCCAGTAATTTCTCGAAAGACCCTGTGAAGAATCAAATACTCAAATGCCTTTCATTCACGCAGGAATTTTAACATGCAGGTTAGCATAAAGACTAATAACCTCAAGACCGAAAAAATCAAAATTATATCAAACAAAGAGTAAAACAGCAAAAATATATGTAATTCACTAAACTTCAAGTGCAACATACATTTTTAGAAATTCATTGCATTTAAGAATGTGAGATCCCCTTTCAATAGCTATTCTGCAACATAGGTAACTTAGAGGCAGAGTGGAAGGCCAAAAAATTGAGGTGCCCCAGCATACTGCCACCAAAATGCTAACTTTGAAACGCACAATGCAAACATGCTGAGAGTCACAAGAGCAACCTGTGCTGATACATGGTCCAGTAGCACTATCTAATGAAGCACCTATGAACGTAAGTGTTCAAACATCCTGGAAAATGACCAGTCATTTAACAGAAAAGATAAATATAGAATGGCTACGTAGAAATAATTACACTAAAATATGTATAAAAAAACAGAGAAAAGGTGAACAGAGATAAGTCAATGACATTGTGCCAATAGTCTCTGCTTCAGTCCCAATTAATAACATAAGTCAGAACACACGGTCGTAGGAGAGTGAAATAATAGGTAATGATGACCATGATCCACCATATGGACGTTGCAATATGTTCAAAGCATGATATGTAATTGAAACAAACATGAACCTACAGCACCATGAAAATGAGTAGGCGTCAAAAGTGAGTGCACATTCAAAAACTTTTGAAACCAAACACGTAACGTTTACACATGCCAGCAATGAAACAAAACGTCAATTTGTGCAAGCACAAAAAGAAACAAGTTTTTATCTTTAGAACTGAGATAATTGAACAGCAAAAGACTATCTTTCATGACTTGTGCTTGTCACAGTTTTTATAACAAGAAATGTTCAGTACATTTATCAAGTAGAAGAGCCAACTGTTATTGACATATGCTCAGACTTGTGCTTAACATGCAAGCAGCTCTAAGAGTTAAAGTAATATGCATACCATGAGATATTTCAATTGCCTTTCTCCTACTATAAAGTAGAAATCATTTGAGAGAAAGAACCATCAACAATCTTCATTTTAATTGTGTGGATACACCAAACCAACAACCACAAACATCATCATTATTAAGTTTTCATTTCCAGTCAGCTTCACAACTCTGCTTGCGTCTTCCGCTGCACCATCAAATTGGTCGTCAAAGAATGGCTTCCCTCCCTATATAGTTTGTTTTAGGCAAGCCCAGGGTGATGGTGTCATTTCTTGTTTTCAAATTATGTTTGTACCTACCAAGATAGCAGCTTCTTGTTGTACTTGCATGAGAAAACAATGTCAACTTCCACTTGCACTGACAAACCCATGGCTGTCAAGAAAAATTGTTTTGGCATTTGCAGAAGGAAGTAGGATACATGCTATTGAGATATCACGATCAAGATTGGGTGAAGATCTTTTCCTACACGGTGGTATCAGCTACCTTGCGCTTTTCATTTCAGTTGTATCCCAGTAATCAAGCTAGAACTGCAAAGCAAGGCTTGTTTGACGTATATTTCTTAGACAAAGGATCTCCACGCGCTTAGTAGTCCTGATATTGGCTGCTGTCTACTGGTTGGGCATTCGTTTTTCTTTCTTCAGTAGCTTAATCATATATGCTGCCAGCAAAACACGGATTACATGAGAAAAGAAATGGTGAGCAGTGGACTCCCTTTGGAATATCCTCGATTAACTCTGGTATAAAACCAGTTGTGCTATTTATGTTGTCCTAAAAATAGAAAAAGCAAGGAGAAAATCAGAAAATATCATTATATGAATGAACTATTATACTAAAGTCAAACCAAATCAAAACCAGTCCAAACCAAATACAAAACTAAACAAAATCCAGTACAAATCAAAATCTAATCCAACATAAACCCAAACAAACATGTGTAATCCATGTTTCACAACCAAGTCCACCACACAAGAGCCTTGCCTTGAACCAAGCAAATGACCCAAAGTGCGACCTGAGTCACAGTCAAACTAATAAGGCCAAGAGGTTTGATGATTTTTGGCAAGAATCCAATTCAAGGCATATCATAAGATGATTTTTCTCTTCCAAATCAAATCAAGCAATTTCATAAAGAAAAAAAAAATGTGATGAATATGAAATTGAACTTTTATTTCAGAACAAACTTGTTAACAAGAACCACCTCTAGAAGCAGCAAATCAAAGTTTCGTATGCATTTCATGTGCCAAATTCTAATGGTTGTGTATATGCCTGTGCATCACCATAATAAGCATACAGCAAATTTAGAATGACAGACCACAAAGACAGTGCTTCCTGCACCAGGAATACATCCCAAACCTAAAGAGATGCAGTTTTAGATTAGCTGTACCATTCATGCTTTCATAATCCAAAAGCGCGTAGTAAATTCTTTACCACAAAGAAAAGGTCTATTGTATAAACCCATGAATTAAACTTATGCATCTAGCTGTAACAGGGCTGCAAAAGGCAATTGCTCATGATATGAAAAACCATATCTTCCCTATATACAACTAATTTTTCTATATCCAGTTTTAGGTTGAATTTGTTGAGCTTCAAGAACTCACTGACATTGTATAAAATTTTAGATATTCCTGATCATCAAATCAATATATAGAGCTCTGTTGTCAGCCTGTGATATCAAACTCGAGATCAAACAATAAGAAACTGATACGTTGCATTCTTTTATGCAACTAGTATATTTGAATTTATGTTGAACTATTCACTTGAGAGAAAAAGTAGTATTTATTTTATTTTATTAAATGAAAAATTAAATAGTTTACGCTGAAGAATACAAACTGAAGAATATAATGAAAGATAATTCATTAAATCGTTAACAAAGAAAATGAACTGCAGAATATAATGAAAAAATTACCTTGTATTGAAGATTCATTGAAGTGTTAAATTTGTCATTAACAAGTTTTTGTTTCCACCGAGTTTACACCAATTTTTAGCCTTAAGCACACAGGCACACGGCTAATAACCAATAACAAATTTCTACTAGAATCAGAGACTGGGGATTACTTGGAAAGGTGTTATCAGGAACTATGTAATAGGCTTGTGCAATAATATTATCCCTGTAATTTTTTATGGCTCTAATTGTTAGGATAAATATGGGTCACCATAAACAAGCTGAATATGACAGAGATGAGAATTTTGACATGCTTGTGCAGTGAAAATAGGAAAACTTGGGTCAGACTCATGTATATTGCAGGAGGCACAAGAGTTGTATGCATTAAGGTCAAAGAGTTGGAGAACCAATTAAAATGGTATGGTCATGTGCAACCATAATCAGAGATCTCAATAAGGAAGTTGTTCAAAATTGTGTAGATATCACTCAGAGTGACAAGAATACAACAACAAAGTTAAATTTATTGCTGCAACATTTAATTAAACAGGATCACAGACAGGTATCCTGTCACTATACCACCTTGTACCAATGAAATGTACCAATGCAAGCGTCACCTCTCCTCTACTCTGGTGAATAATTCTGTAGTAGATAGTTTTGTGGCTTCAGCTATCATGACCACTACTATTATTGTAAAATTTCTCCATTTCTTTGCTAGGTTTCACCTGCACAGGGACTAAGCCTACCTTTGGATAATATGCACGTATGACAGCCTCCTGCATTCCAGAAAAAATTCTCTATATGCTCAATAACACTTAATCATCAGTTGATTCTTCAAGTAGATTCTGCACAGGCCACAGACAGGCATGGTATTCTTCAAAGGCAACCCATACCAGCTCTTAATCACTTGATTGAACTCAAAAAAGAGAATCACCTCTTATAAGGTTTAAAATGATAATGTTGGAATTCAGAACCAAATTTCAGTGATTCCTCCTCAACCTTGTTCTTCAGTCTTCTCCAAGTTCGCAGCATATCTGATTGTATCAATCCACTGTACAATGTCTCAAATGTCACCTTATGTGGAAGGAACCCTTTCTCTATCATCTCCATGAAGAACTGACATGCCTCCCTCCATTTTTGTTTCTCACATAACCCATGAATCAACAAAGTATACGAATCCAAGTCTGGCCCTACACTGCTCTCGACCATATCATTCCATAATTCCTTGACTAGCTCCATCTGGTTTAGCTTTGAAAACATTTCAATTAATATGTTGAATGTGTGAATATCAGGTGTGCTCAGGGAACCCATTCCCTTCATTTTCTTGTACAACTTTACTGCACCATCCACATCTTTCCTCCCATGATACTCCTTGAAGAAGCAATTATATGTAGCTGGGCATGGGCATACGCCATTGCTTGCCATCTCATTAAGCAAATCTTCAGCATCCTCCAATCTCCCACAGGAAGCGAGACACTTGATTACCGAAGTGTATGGTGCCACGGTGGGACAAATGCCTTTCTCTTTCATCGAGCGCAACATACAAAGTGATAATTCTGGTTTGTGCGCTCGGCTGTAAACATGAAGGATGATTGAGTAGCTCGTGACATCAGGTTCAATCCCTTTCCTTTGCATCTCCTCTAAAAGGCCTTCAGCTGCATGGATCGTTCTATCAAACCGATTGTCCGGATGCAAGCTTGCCTTCCTACAGATCCCATTCAACAGAACATTATATGTAACCACATTGGGTTCTAACCCACGATCCACCATCTCCTTTAAGAACTTCTGGGCCATTTCATGTCGGTTTACCTTACACCATCCATAAATCAAAATTGTGTATGTCTTCTCATCTGGTTCATATTTGAATTTTCTTTTATTAAATATCTCTGTTGCTACCTGTAACCATTGACACAAAGCCAGTAACTGGAGTTAATTGGGCAGAGGTAGTTGTACGTATTTCCAAATACAATAGAGGGAGGAGAGGGAGAGGGAGAGGGAGAGGGAGAGGGAGGGGGGGACAGAGAGAGAGTCATCTCTTGGATCACTGTGGCAACAACATTTACGAAAAAGATGGCATTAATACCACTATCTGTTGTCACGACAAGATGCTATCTTATGGCTCCAACAATTTAAGATAAGATGTTAAGATAGAAGTGAAAGAATTCACAATATGAAAGACTGTTCACTTTGATCACATTGGCTTGGTGAAAGTATATGATAAAGTACTACAGGAGGAGAATTGGTGAGCATTAATAGATGTATTGAACGGCTATTTAAATTGTTAAATACATGTATGACAATGAAGGTATTAGAAACAGCAATGGTGAAACATTTCAGTACTTGTTGAGGCTGGACCTTGCAACCCACATTGCTTAGCACTGCAGTCACTGGGGTATATCTTAAAAAAATTGACTTGGCAGAAAAAAATCGGTAAAAAGTAAACAAATTTATATAAAGAAGGAAAAAGAAAAGATTATAGATGACGCGGACTGAAGGATTTGTGAGGCCAACTGCTCATAATCAGGGATCTCGTAATTTCTAGGCAGGAAATAGACGTACTAACAAAACCATGATAATTAAACGAATCATCAATGCTCAAAAGTTTTTTTTTTCCCGACCAAAACCAAGATAACAACCAGTGTATGAGAAAATTCGTAAAAGAAAATAAACAGATCAGAGAAATTCCAGGACACCCGATGTCTCAATCAGAAAATTTCAAATCCTACAGCTTTATCTTAAGCCTGCAGACAAAATCATAATTCTCCAACGTAAAGAAGCAGCAGCACCAAAATGACCGATTATCTAGCAAATTTCTTGAAGTCAAAGCTCCAAAGCACTCATTTGTATCTCAATCGATCACGATAGCAATCAAAATCAAAAGAGAAGGGGGTAGAAAGAAGTAGAGACCTTGGGATAGCCGTACTTGCAGAGGGTGTCGAGGAGCATCTTGAAGTCGTCGACGCCGGGCTCCCGGCCGATGAAGGCCTCCATGTCGTCGAAGGCCCGGACGGCCTGGCGCGTCATGCCGGCGGCGATGTAGCGGCGGACGAGGATGGCGAAGGTCCGGGGGGTAGGCCCCGCGCCGCCGCTCTGGTCCATCTCGATGATGAGCTGCCACGCGACGTCGAACTGGCGGACCTTCCCCAGCGTATCGATCATGAGGTCGTAGGCGTCGGCGCCGTGGACGTGGTGGGCGTGGTCGCGGGCCCAGACGAAGAAGCTGAGTGCGACCTTGGAGGCGTGGCGGAGGCGAAGGAGGGTCTGGAGGACGAGGTCGCCGGAGAGTTGGATGCCCACGAGCTGGAGGGGGGACTCCAGAGGGTGGAAGGGGTTGTGGTGGTGGATAAGTAGGCGGGCGAGGGCGTCGGCGTCATCGGAGGGCCGGAGAGGCGGAGGGCTCGGCTTCGGGCTGCTTCCTGAAAACCCTAACCCTAATTCGGGCAGAGGGGAGTGAGAAAGGAGGCGAGGTTTAGGAGGTGGGAGGAGATGTCGGCGGCCAGCCGACGTGAGCGCCGCCCGGGACATGGCTAACGTGTGTCTCGGCCGGGAGTTCGCTCGGTCCACCGGTCGAGGGCTGGGATTTCCAAAACCGGACGATTACGCTCGCCGCAGGCGCGGACATCTCCCGCTTTTTGTATCAGCGTGGTTTGAAATCCGGATCCGGCCCATTTGATGTTTCCGTCTGTTCGGTCATGGATGCTATGCCCACAAAGAGAAATTCTTTGTGCACCACTTGCATTATAAAAAAAAAAAAAAAGCACACCATTTCATTCTATTATACCACATAATCATTATTTTTTAATATATATTTAATATTCATAATTTTAGTTTTTTATTTAAAATTTTAACATCTTGTGACGAAAATATCCTTCCCTCTTTATAATATTCTGTGAAAAAATTATATCATTCTGTACAAAAAGTCATAATTTTAATGCAGAATGTCATAATATCATAACAGGATGTTATAATTTTTTTAGAAAAAAAAAATATTTTTATCATTCAAAATTTTAAATGAAAAAATAGAACTGCAGATGTTAAATGGACATTAAATACGTATTGAAAAGCAGTGATCATGTGATCTAATAAGATGAAGTGATGCATTCCACATCAAATTTTGTACACCGTGGATGATGCACAAAGAATTTTCTGCTGCCCATAAGAAAATTTTTTTGTTGGACTCGCTAATCAAACCATGGGTGCCATAATTCAGCGGAACTGTCGGATTGTGGTCCATGCTATTGTGGTGCCAATATGCACCTTGATGCAAACACTAAATTAACTTCTCATCTTCGTCAGAGAAGAAACTTGGCATGTGGGTGGGTCGAAGTCCCAGAAGACTACTCCAAATCATATGTAGTTGCATCAGATGGGACAAAGAAAAACGCAAACATGGTTCTCAAATAATTACATATGTTTGATGTGAGTTATTACTTTGTCTATTCTATCGTATGATGCTAATTTCAACAAATCAATAATGTGTCCATCCATGAGACAAATCTAGTCATCCAAGTGTCCTCGCGTCTTTACCAATACCATATTTTCCACCTCATGTTTCTCTCATTACCTAAAAACGAGATGACTTTCTATGGCATGCATCTCAATCTGCATAATGCCTATAACATTTATTAGTTTATTTATTAATAAAATAACCATGCACCATACTTGCTGGATTCTATTGTAAAATATAAGAAAAGATGGTCATAACATCACAAGAAGCTACGCATATGCTCCCTGCAACACTTGTGTACATAGCTTAGGGTAACAAGGGCAGACAGAGCATACGTGCACCGTAAGATGGACGTTAGTTGAAGAGTTGAGATTTTGTTTCATAAAGAAATATGAGGTGGTGATCAACCGCCCAAAGCACCAAAGTCGTTGTAGTATAGTGGTGAGTATTCCCGCCTGTCACGCGGGCGACCCGGGTTCGATCCCCGGCAACGGCGTTCCAGCTTTTTGCCCAATCAGTAAAAAGGAACAGGGCATATTCTTGTTTTACCCCTTGGGAAAAAAACAATAAAAACACTTTTCTTCTTACCTTCTTTATTTTTTAAAAGCAAAAGAACAGGGTATACTCTGCAGAACTATGCAACATTCCCACGTATATATATATTTCAGCATATGTAATCACCAGGGGGACCGATTCTAATTGCAATCGTAACTGGGGCTAAATCATTCCCCATATCACACAAATACACATAGAATACACCCAGTAGGGCGTCATAATAATACACCAGCAGCACACAGAAACCATATAGGTTGTCCAAGGAGGCAGCAGCAGAAGCATATATCTATCTCCACCTGGTTCTCCATTACATGAGAAGGAACTCTTAGGCCTCAGCCTTTCTTGCTTTGACAAGCTCAGTGTAAGCAGCCAGCGTATCCATCGTTTTCGTACCCTCCTCCGAGACACAGAAGCGCACGAATTCATCATCGTAGTAGGGCTCAAAGAGACGAGGGTGGTCCTCATCCACCAGCTCCGGTGGGGCTTCGACCCGGAAATCTCCCTTTGGAACCGAGAAAAGAACGACGGAGTATCTCGTCACACCGCCTCCCACCAGGATGCGATGCAAGGCCGCGCCCACTCGGTCGTTGGTCCATGCCTAGCTCAAACAAGCATAACATATATATTATTATCCCAGGACTAATCATAACATTAATTGTGCAAAAGTGATCATTCGATTTCTTGGGCTTTCAACTTGGCTTTTTTTTTGTTTTAGGTCTGTGGATCGATACCACATGCATGCATTATGATGATGTAAGATAAAAGACATGGTCTGCAATTAGCTCAATATAATTCTTCAAAAATACTAATGCTAAAAAAATGCTTTAATAACTCAAAAAAATCACTCAAAGCTGGTGCGCTGTATTCTCATTGCTCCCGTTGTGAATTCTGCCATGTAACGAAGGAATGTGAATAATGGAAGATATACAATTGAGTGACTGTCGTGAATTGTTTTATATATAATATATATGGACTATTGAAGGTGTTGACAAAGCCATCCATCAAATACTTCATTTTTTGATTTAATCAATCGCAAGTGTCGTGTATGGCAAACATAATGTTAGGATTTGACGTCTCGAGATTCAGTCCATATTGAGCCCACAACGAAGTTTGCGGCCAAAAATAAAGTCCAACGAGACTAAGATCATCCCAAACAGAACTCGGATGGAGGAGATACGAGCTTTTGAAGTCGGCACGAGATCCGAGACGGTGGAGGACGGCCGACGGCAGCGCGGCCGCAGGCAGCAGAGCACGATCTAGGCGAGGCCAACGTGCGGGATGCGCGACCCAAGCACGCGGCCTAGGCCCGCGCGCGCAGGCCGGCCCAGGCCCAGGCGCCTTGCCTGGGCCCTGTACCCCGGTCCACCGTGGACCGGACGATCCACGGTTGGGCCTGTGGACCGCATGGACGTTTCTCACGCATTTCTTGCAGTCCACGGTACTATTTCGTAGACCGAAGCATAATCGGACGGTATAGGTAGCTCCCGATCTTGATCCGACGGTCCAGGAGATTATTTGGCTTTGTTTAAAACTCCTAATCCCTCTTTAATTAGGTTTAAGCCCTTTAAATAGGGCTGATCGATGAAACAATGGGGTGGCGGCTTGGTTTTACCTCACGGAAATCCGTGAGGGCTGTGTTTGCGCGGAAACCAATCCGAAAGAAGAAGAGAGAGGTGCGAGGTCGTTGAGAGATAAAGAGCAGGAGGCTCCTGGACAGCAGATGTCGGTCGCTTCAGGGGGGTCTTCCAAGAGTGAGAGCTTTTGTGAGGAGAACTTCATGTGAGAAAGAATTGGGTGTACAAGAGTTGAGAGTGAGATCCCCTCTTGTAAAATTTCTTTTTCATAGTGAAGTTTGCATGCCCCGTGGAGGCGAGATTTTTTGTGGCTGATCCACGTATTTTGATTGTTTTTGTTTATTTCTTCTTTCTTCCTGCTGCATCGCGTGGTACTGAAAAGGTCCGGGAGGTGGTGTCCTGACCAGACATCCACCCCAACAAGTGGTATCAGAGCAAGGCGGTACAAGGACACAGATTACAGCGGTGGTGAGCAAGACTGAAAATGGAGAAGACAGGATCAATCAAGATGGAGATCAACAAGTTTGATGGTAAGAGCAATTTTTTCTTGTGGTAGGCAAGGGTGAAGGGTTGATCAATGTTCTCTTATGCGATGAGAAGCCAACCACTATAAAAGTGTGGGATTGAAAATGACTACAGATGCAGGCGGTGAGTATCATCCATATATATCTGGCGGATGAGGTGGTGATCCATGTGCTAAGCGAGACTTCTCCGACGGTGCTGTGGTCGAAGCTCGAGGAGTTGTACATGGCGAAGTCTCTCACCAACACTCTTTTTCTCTGGAGGCAATTTTACCAGCTGCGGATGGCTGAGGGACAGAGCGTGCAGGAATATTTAAGCCACTTCCAGAAGATCCTCACCGACCTTCTCAACATTGGTGAGAATGTTAAGGAAAAAACCAGGGCGCTGGTTTTGCTGGCGTCGCTTCCTCCTTCGTACGAGTCCTTGGTGACTGCTCTTCTAGTGGGGAAGAGCACTATCAAGATGGACGAGGTCACCACGACGATATTCCAGAACGAGATTCTCAAGAGGGAGAATCCAGCTTCGAGCTCAGGTGACGGTAACTCAGCTTTGGTGGCTTCTAGAGGAGCAGGAGACGGTAGACGAAGCGACAGGAGATCGCAACGAGGCCGGTCCAAGTCCAGGGGGGACTTAAGCAAAACCAGGTGTTACCAATGTGAGGAGTTGGGGCATCTAGCCAGAGATTGCCCTCAACTCAAAAATCGGACAGTGGCTGCTGTAGCGACGGCCGGCAGCGATTCATATGGAGATGTCCTGGAGATATCTGACGAGGTATCTACTTCTTTCCAGTAGTGGATATTAAATTCTGCATGCCCCTATCATGTATGTTGCAGAGAGAAGCAATTTGACTCCCTGGAGAATAATGAGAGCACTGTATATCTGTCGGATGGATCGAGCTGCTCGATTAGAGGCATTGGAATGGTCAGCTGGAGGACACATGACAGTGCAGTGAGGAGATTGGGAAAGGTTTGATACATATCCGATTTCAGACAGAATCTTATCTCACTTAGCAGACTGGATTCGAGAGGCTGCAGGACGATAGCTGGTGGAGGAATCTTGAGGGAGCTACGCGGTGATAGGATTGTGCTGGAGGAAAAGAATAGGAGCAAAGGACATTATTATCTGACGGGGAGCTCAGTACGAGGTGGAGCTTTGGGAGCCAAGTGGAGCCCAAATCAAGATGGAGCTCCGAGAGGTGAATCGAGCACAAGACAGGAGACTCGAAAGGACGAGAGGCGACATCGCAAGGTGAAATTCCTATTGCCGCAGGACGATGTCCCGTGTAGGTCTCAGGTCAGGAGGAGCACAGCATACGACGGAGATAAGATCGAGCGGCCTGGCTCGACTCCCATGTTTGTCCATCCATGATCAGCAGGCGATTGCCCCAGAGCATGGGAGCGAGAAGATCCAGAAGCTCTTGGAGTTTGAAGGAGGCTGAATATCGAGTCGAAATAGAAATTGTTAGGATTTGATGCCTCGAGATTCAGCCCACATTGAGCCCACAGCGAGGTTCATGACGAAAAATGAAGTTCAACAAGATCAAGATCACCCCAAACGGAGCTCGGATGGAGGAGATACGAGCTTTTGAAGTCGACACGAGACCTGAGGCGGTGGAGGACGGTCGGCGGCCGGCGGCGGCGGTGCGGCCGCAGGTGGCGGAGCGCATCCCAGGCAGGGCCAACGCACGACCCAGGCGGGCGCGCAGCCCAGCCCATGCACGGGCCCACGTGCGGGTGCGGACCGGCCTAGGCCCAAGTGCCTTGCTTGGGCCCTATACCCCGATCCACCGTGGACCGGGCGGTCCACGGCTGAGCCTGTGGATCGCATGGGCATTTCTCATGCATTTCTCGCGATCCACTGCACTATTTCGTAGACCGAAATGCGATCGGACGGCGTGGATGGCTCCCGATCTTGATCCGACGGTCCAGAGGATTATTTAGCTTTGTTTAGGACTCTTAATCCCTCTCTAATCAGGTTTAAGCTAGGACTGATCGGTGAAACAATGGGGTGGCGGCTTGGTTTTACCTCACGAAAATCCGTGAGGGCTGTGTTCGCGAGGAAACCAACCCGAGAGAAGAAGAGGGAGGCGTGAGGTCGCTGAAAAAGGAGCAGGAGGCTTCTGGACAGCGGATGCCGGTCGCTTCATGGGTTCAGAGGGGTCTTCCAAGAGAGAGAGCTTTTGTGAGGAGAATTTCAGGTGAGAGAGATTGGGTGTACAAAGATTGAGGATGAGATCTCCTCTTGTAAAATTTTTTTTTCATAGTGAAATTTGCATGTCCCATGAAGACGAGCCATTTTGTGGTTGATCCACGTATTTTGATTATTTTTATTTTATTTTATTTTATTTTTTTTACTGTATCATGTGGTACTGAAAAGATTCTGAGAGATAGTGTCTTGATCAGATATCCACCCCAACACATAATTTTTAGTACCTATTTTGATTAATGATTTTTGGATGAAGTAATACTAAGTAATGCACTGTTGGACCTATCCTCCCTAGTCTATGTGAAATTCACACCACCAACTGTCATGGCATGGTGGTACATGATACATTTAGTGCACGTTTGGATGTCTGGAATATATTATATATGTGAAGAAATTCTACCCACAACAGAAACCTGAGAAAGAGAATGATTGGAAATATAATTGTTGGACAAAATCCAAGAGATTCAGAATCTCAAATCCCACAAAAATATGCATTCGACTTAAAACATGCTTATGGAAGTCATATCCTTCTAAGATTGAAACCTTCATAAATGAAAATTTTTTGCCTATCCCATGATCAGTTACTACTTGTTCCCGCTCTCTACAAATAGATAATTCTTCCGAGGATTCATTACCCAGGCATCCAGACAAAACCCTAAAGCCCTGTTTAGATGCTGGAAGATCTTAGCCGTCCAATATGGTCATCTGACTGGGCATCTCTTTAGAAATTATAGCAAAACAGGAAAGATATTAGGGTGTTAAATGGAGCAATCAATTAATCACTAGTTTTTAATGAATAGGACCTATCACACTTAAACACCCCCCCCCCACCACAAAAAAAAAAAAAAAAAAAAAAAAAAAAAGGGCGGACCTATCACTATTTAATATCATTTGACAAAATTCAGTGGTTAATGGGGCAGTCCTTCGTCTTCTTTCTCTTGACAGCTAGTCGTGAGACGTACACGTTGTCATTTGGTGCAGCATCAGCGTGGTCCCACCGCTATTGACAGCGTCGATTGGAAAAGTCTAAGATGCTAGATTGAAAAGTAACATGTGAGCATCGCTCACTAAGGCGGTCATCTGATCTAAAGCCTTCCATGGTGAGCACATGTTTGGAAATAAAATAAATAATCAACGTTCTCGACCGCCGGACCCGTCCATAAAAAATGGTCAGTGAGACAAAATTAAGTGGAGATGGCTGTGAGTTGAATTAAATTTCTAGCCCAACGAATCAAGCCATGGTAGTGATTTTCGGCGTGCAAATTAAATAACCGGACCGAACTTTAATTTAACCCTTTGGAGAAGCACATGTGAATGGGAATGGACTTTTTTGCTATGTAGATATCCCTAACGCTAACCAAATGGATCATGGTGTTGTGGCAATTAATTAATTATTAACAATTCAGAGATGGATGGATCGTTCGCATGGGTGGGAGGTAGGGGAAGGGAATTACATCAAACATACCCGAAAACCGTTGCCGGCCATGACGATGAAGGAGATGGGGGAGGGCGAGGCCAGAGTCCATTCCCCATCCTTGGCCTGGACCTCCAGGCCATCCTTCTGGAGCTGGCACACTACGCTCATGGTATTCGTGTCCCGGTGAGGCACATACCCCAGCTTCTTCTCCTCCCCCTGCGCCGGACACCGGTACTCGGCAAGCCGGAGCAAATACCAGATGGAATTTGTTAGATCCTCGTAGTACTTGTCCACCCCCAGCCCCTCCATCAGCATCCTCCGCGCCATCCCCTCCAACTCCGCCACCTTCTGCGAGAACGACAGCACCGTCTCACTGCCGCCTCCAAACCACGGCCAGGAACAGAATCTCATCAGTATGTATACAAACGAGAAATTTGTACGGATTGATTAAAAGGGTGCGAGAGAGAGAGAGAGAGAGAGATCGATCACGGTCAAGTAGTGGAGTACCAGAAGGTGGGGTTTCCAGTCTCGGGCCACAGGAGATTGGCGAAGCTCTGGGTGGCATGCGGGAGCGGCGCGTTTACGATGGCTAGACTCTCGTAGTAGTCGAGCGCGGGAATCTCGCCGAGGTAGCCGTGGAAGGGCTTGTGATGGATGTTGCGGTGCTTGATGTTGATGGGGAGGGCGAAGAGCTCCTTCACGGCATTCCGGAAGAGGGACTCCCGGAGCTCCGGGGTGACCTGGGGGTAGATGGCCTCGAAGCAACCGTGGGACTCCATGGCCTCTATCACCAGGGCTCGAACCGAGTTCCATCTCTCGGTGCCTGCGCTGGCCGGGTCCACGCCGGAGAAGTCGATCTTGGGGAGCTCTCGCGGGTTCTCCGCGCCCATCCTCTCCCTCTCTCTCCTCTTTCTCAGGAACTGCGAGACGAGAAAGGGACGAGCTTTGGTGTCCCTCACTTAGCTTTGCACAGTTGCTGGGTAGACATCACCATTACATGTATAGACGCACTATTCCAAGTAGGAAAGGAGACGGCCAAGCCAAGGCACCCGTGGATCGTCACCGTCACGTATCAATCAACATCCGTGGCGTGGAAAAATCATCTGCCGTGGCATGAAGCATGGGGCTCGAGTCAGTCGGCTACTCAGGCTGAGTGTTTTTTTTTTTTTTTTTTTTTGATACAAATGAACAACCACATCTGTATGGTACGAAAACGATCTATACAATCTTAAATACAAAAGATTCTTCAAGATGGTCGGATAAGTCTCACCCTATCTTCAAAATACTCCATCACATGAGTTGCAACCCAATCTGTCATGTTATTCACCTCTCAGTAGACATATCGAACTGACACCGTGGCAGAAAAATAAAGAGCAGTCTAGATGTCACAGATCAGCAGATGGATTTACAGCTGCTTCATATTGTTCCGGATCCGATCAATGACGATAGTAAAATCTTCCTCAATAAAAATTATATCTATCCGTAATTTTTGTCTGGTATAAATAACACCCGTTCAAGCAATATGAAGCTTAGCTCGCGAGACTGAAGGTTCAAAAAAAAGAGTCCCTTCCCCTCTACTAGCAACCTACAATATAGGCTCCGGATGATAAAATCTACACCGTCTCGATCATTTCCGACACTGCCATCAAAATTTATCTTGACAAATCTCGAAGAAGAAGATTCTCAAAAATTAAAAATAATCCTCCGAATTACTACGAAAACAGTATGGGAGTCTCAAATATTAAAAATATTAAGAGATGGGCCATAATATCAAACTGACTATACTTTGCAGCTAAGTAGGTAGCTCCCTCTGGCATTCGGTTAGCGAGCACCGTCCCTTCTTTGAAGATCAAACTGTTTTTAGAAAACTAGATCTAAGGTTAAGGACGTCCTCCCAAATATGCTCTGACGAACCGCGTTCAAAAAGGTCTCCGGCCAAGGGCCACTGGCTACTCGCCTCCCAAAGCTAGCTGCCCTCCTGCCTCCAAATGAAGCTCATCCTCGGACAATGCAAAATAATGCTCAGGCCAAATCTGCGGCAACATATATAACAGGTGGCCTGCTTTCATGCAAAAAGACAAAACGATCAATACCACCAAAATAGTCTTTATCCAGCTGAATTGAATGATAATGACTGGTGCAGATTCCATTAAAAGTTATCCACCATCACAAGTTGGTTCAGTATTCTATCGTTATTAGTTTTTAAGTTATTCTCTAATCGAATATGAGAGATTGCCATGGTCAATAAAGACATTTTAGTGCGTTGTAGATGCTCAAGAGTTTCTTGAATAATATGATATCTCATTCTGCTTGATTATTCAGACAAATCCAAATCTAATTAGCAATGATTTGAAGTATTTTTTTTATTATACTATTTTAAAAATATAAAGACTCTATCGTATGAATATATAAAATATAGAATTTTCAATCCTCGCAGAAGAGAAGAGAAATGAGAGATACCCTAGAGGCTATGTATCCTGATGTGCGAGATGCTAGAAAGGCATTTGTTCTAAACCTCAAGAACACCTAAGCAAAAGATGCCTGTGAATTGGACAGCCCTTATATTTTAAAAGCACGGATCCTCTACTGTGCACCGAATGGTGCGATGCACAGCGCGCATGCATGGTAGATTGTGCGATGCATGTCGTGTGCGAGTAATGCATCACGTGCATAGCAGAAGATCCGTGCCCATATTTTAACTCCGTGGAAATGATCTATTGCCAACTTTTGATCTTCTCAAGTTTTACTCACTTCTCTTGTTTAAAAATTTTCAGTTAGATTATTTAAATTTATTAAATAATCTGATATAATCCCGCTACCATTCTCTGCTTATGTGATCTCGATAGATTACATCATCACATGATTGCCTTGCCCTAAGGGGTGCTAACGTGTCCTGGGTCGGTAGAACCGCTTCGCACCTTGCCGAATGAGCCCTTGGCCATGGTGTAGAGACATCAACATGGAGGGCGGACAACCATGGTCAGTCTCATCATCCACACGATTAATCCCCTCTTCAGTCGATGGTAGATAGTGTCATGCACCACCCTGCTTATTGTCATCGAGCGAAGCAAACTTCTATCTCAACTCAGCCTGCAACTAGAAAACGGATCGAATTGCGCCAGACTTTCGATTGACCATCCGCATGGCCAAACAAAGCAAAGCTACATTCCCGCTCTTCCTCACCTTCATGCATACCCGCCGTCTGTCGCCCGTGCCCTTGAACTTCTTACTTCGCCTAGACACCAGGAGATGACTGATTGGAAAAATTTAAGGGTCCAAGATGAAAATGAAAAACTCTCATCCAACCATTTGATTAAAAAGAATCCAATTCCAATCTCAAAATGAAATGGAAATAATCTAGCCCTCCTAAAATCCAATCCCCACTCCCCCCTTAAAATTCAAATTTCCATTCTGATTCCTGCTCCAATCACAAATCAAAAAATATAACTATCCTATTTTCCATTCCATTTCCTTCTGATTCCAATCAAAAACCAAACACTCACAATGTCCTCTACCTCATTTGAACAGATGCAAGCCTCGTACCTCAAGGGGCTCGCATGAGATGTACTCACAATGTCCTCTACCTTATTTGAACAGATGCAAGCCTTGTACCTCAAGGGGCTCGCATGAGATGTACTCGGCAAGTTCGAGAAGCCATGAAATTTTTCTGGGTCCTGAACACAACCATTTATAGTGATCAGGCCACTCCCTTCGTATTGCTACTTCATTGCGTAAAAGACTTGCACAGCCATCACACACATTGAGGTTTCAAGCCCATAGAATTATAAAGTAGGCCACAAGATGATGCTATAAACGGATGCATATATTTTATAAGGTATGTACAAAAGTTGGAGTCAGTGCAACGCACTTCCTGTGTTAATAAACATGTATGAGTATCAATCAGATCTACCCGCAAGCAAAACATAGCAGCTAAAAGCAGCAGCTGCAGCAGCACCAGCCATCACTCACATGGTTCATAACATGCGAAGTATTTATAATGCAACAATGGACTAAACCGGGTGTTAGAAATCCTGGAAAGATATCATAGTCACCAAGGGCTGCAAACATTCCGCTCCCATCTGGACCGCAAGACAATCAAGAACAAGCACCAGGGAAAAGTAGACATTGCTCGGAGTCCTGTGGCTTAAAATAGGTTACTTCCAGAGTTTGACGAACTTGTCATGACTTGCTGATGCCACCAATCCGGTTACATTTGATACTGCCAATGCTGCAATCAGACCATCGTGTGCCGGAAGAGTCATAGTCTTGTTCTCAGGCATGTCCCACAGCTCCAATGACTGCAGCGTCCATAATTGCAGAGATAAAATGGTCAGGGACCCATCAAATTTCGTCATAGTTCACACAATAAAAAGTACGAAATAATATGTTCGCTTAATATGACAGGACCAGGAGCATCTGAAGCTTTGGGGAAGGGGAATAAACCGTCTTATTTCTTTTTCATTTTCTCTGGAACACCAATCATATTAGTCATCTCATGATGAATACTAAATTGAGTTATACATCTCTTAAGTTGCTTCATTCCGCAATTCAGACTGGCATCAGATCTGAGACAAACATGAAAAAAGTGCTTGGTGGACCACTTTTGCTATGCTTGTCGCATCTAATCCTACTGTTAGGATAAGTGAATTGAGTTATACAGCTAACTTGCTACATGAAACATCAGTTGTAACTTCATTTTACAATTCAAACTTTATTTATGATATTAATTTGGCTGAGACAAGCAAGGACAACCTCAACAGGGCCATCTTATCATAACCAGTCTCTAACCTATTACACTGATATACATAAGTTGCCCATCATAGATTCCATTATTCTAGAACACAGTTGTGATATTGCTTCCCATGGCCAGGGTTATTATTTGAGAACATGTAAGATCATAATACACAACCACCAAACCTAGCACCATCTATTGACGGTTGGTTTTATGGAATCTCATTAAACAAGTATTTCTGTTTGGGACCACCTCTAATGCAATATCAAGCTTTTCCATATCTTTTTCTCAACCTCCATCCAATTGCCCTTGTGTTTCCCACGGAATTTTGTTGGACATGTGTACCTATTCAATCAATTCTCTAGCAACTCCAACAGCTTCTCTAAGACACACAATCCTCAATCTATCCTTCTCATTTTTGTCACACATCCTAACATTCTCGTTTTTGCTATCCTAAATTTGTTTATCAAACCTTCTTTATTACAACATATGGATCGATCCAACATGGCAAACCTTGTTGTCATTCTATGAAATTTGTTTGTAGCCACCAAGTTATGCGTTCACCACATAATAAAAAGCACCTCTACACTTCATCCAACCAGCTCTAATCATGTTCATATATCTTCCCCTATCACTACATTGTTTTGGCTAACATATCCCAAATTATGAAACCAATCACTTTGGAATGTCTCTTGACGCTCCATCTTATTGGATACTCATTTTCATCTCTTCTTTTCACTAAAATTGCAATTTCATAGTCTTTATTTTTTTTTTTCTTGAAGTGTTCTCCACAAAATCTAATTTAGAATTTGATGTACTTCTCACCAACTAAAACTACATCTGCAAACAGCATACACTAAGGCACATCTTCCAAAATATTAGCGATAAATTGATCCATAATCGGTTTCAAGAGACGTTGGTATAGTGCCAATCCCTGGTGCAGTCCTGATGTCACCAGAAATACATTCTATGATTTCAATGTACAGCTTATGATACCCTTCCTTCTTGAAGGCCACCTAATATTCTTTTTGGTACACTATCATAAGGTTTATCCAAGTCAATAAAGACTATATAGACTTTACCCTCTTCCCTATATTTGTCTATCAATTGACCAAGCAAGAAGATAGTCTCTATTCCTAACCTTTAGGCATATATCCGAATTGGTTCTATGAATTTTTTTTTTTTTAATTTTTGTTCAGATACATTTTCCCATAACTAAATAAAGAGGCCCAAATTTAATTCCCTTATAATTAGAGCAATTTTGAAACTCATCCTACTTTTGATAAACGCGTATCACAATACTTCTCCAAAATGTCATCCTCTTTGGTTTTCAAAATGTCATTGAATAGCTTAGCAAGGCAAGTCAACCCAATACCTCTCATAACTTGCCAAATCCTCCCTGATGCAGCTTGATGGACATTTAGGAATATTGTTATTGCAGTCAATGCAACAAACAATAATAGTCCAGTAAAGTCCAAAATTGATCCTCTCTCTCAGAAAACCAAAAAGTGAGCAATTTGCATAAATTCAAGTAAAGTGGATTTTTAATTCTAGAATCCATCAAATTATTTCCAAAAAACACTTCGGCATCCAGACTATCATCTCATTAGACAATTATAGTCTTAAATCATGAGCCAAAACAAACCTTGAATAAACAATAATGTACACAAAAAGTACTTGTGTGTAGTCCACAAACACCAAACAAGCATTATCACAATGCTTCACAGATATTTACCTGGTTTAAACAAAATCAAACCAGTGTGCCCGTCTGTTTAAAGTTAAGAAAATTGACAGAAAACACGTGGAAATCAAGTGGAAATAAATACCCAAGTAGAGGACTTACCTGGTAACAGCCAATGACAAGCAAAGATGGATAAGCGGGGTGGAAAACACATGAATGGAACTTGCTCCCGTTACAGCTCATCTCATGCACACATTCACCTTCACTCCCTGAACCAAGTGACCACACCTTGACCGAGTCTTCACTAACAGAAGCCAGAAGCTCACCCGAAGGATTCCAGCACACAGAATCAACATGTTTCCTATGTCCCTATAGTTTGGCAATGATGTCATATTAAAAACTAACGGTTCCATGTCTAAAGAAATCAAGTGTAATGCATAAAGAAAGCATCAACAACCACATTACCCATGCTGAAAATATTCAGAACATAACAGTCCATAGTCACAAATGTTATAGGCATCCATCAAGTTCACATACAAATTGGAGTACCGCTTATGCGAAGTTAAACATTGATAATCACATATAATCATATGGAATACAGTCATACATCTAAGGATAAGAATACAAATAAAGCAACAGCTTGTGTTAGCTAATTCCTAATTGGTTAACTCCAGAAATAAAGTAGTTATTTTGTGATATCTAGCAACAATTTCAAGAAATTTAGTTATGAGAAACTTGCTAAAAAGTACAACAATGCACCGTTTTTGCCTTCACCTTTCCTTCCAAGCAAAGATGTTGGCAAAGTATAACAATAACAGCTCATCAAAAGGCAACTACATAACTGTATACCGCAAAAAATTTACCATGTGAGTTTACATATAATCCAAAGAAACGGAACAAGTAGATATCGTTCAGGTTGTATTACACCAATGTATGGATTCTACCATGCAAACATGTTCATGGGCATATCAGGCATGTTTGAAGGTTAGGAAGCATAAATTGAATGGATGTGATTTTGCATGGAAACTGTTAGAATTCTTTCTGGGAAGAATAAATTGAATGGATGTGGTTTTGCATGGAAATTGTGAGAATTCTGGCAGAAAGAACAAATAAATCAACAATGCGATTCTTGACCCCTACTTTCCCCAAAACTAAGAATTACTGTTCTTGGGACTGGAATTCTGGTCATCACAAATGATGGTTTTGCAGATATTATTATGACTAAATTATGAAGATCTCCGAATGTTGTCAAGGTTAAAGAATCATGTTTCCATATGTTATCAAGAATAAATTATGGAGATTTCCAAATTGTGCAAAGGATGGACCTTTGGGTAGATTGGTAAACAAAATGATTAATTCATAACTAGGACTCCAAAAAAGAAAAATCAAAGCTACCACAGTATTAAGTGGAAACTATGGGTGATGTTGAGAATGAAAAACCAATTTTCACACAGCAAAATGGTTGATTTGAAAATAGATTAGAATATCAATTCCAACAAAAATAGGGACATTGGATACGCGATTTCATGAAACAGAATTTTTTTCCAGACAAATTTGAAGTGATTCTTCCTCTTCCTGCTTCAAGCATTTTAAAATTAATACGAAAAGATCCACAACTAACCTTTAGCAAATTCCTGCAAACCTGTGTCTCTACATCTAGTATGGAAATAGCATTGTCAGCAGCGGCTGCAAGATACCTTCCCTGACGAGGTTGAAATCGCATTTGGGCTGTTCCACCCTGCAAGCACATGAAACAATTCAAAATTGTCAAATAATTGAAATTTTTCATGAAAAAAAAAATCAAAACATTGCAACAAAAATACAATTTTGTGAAAGAAATTAAGCGTGGAACTTATCACATTATTTCAGACCTTAAAAACTCTAGCACAGCTACCATTATTGATGCTCCAATAACGTATTTCTCCATCACCATCACAAGAGCATATGAGATCTTCTTTATTTGGGTGGAAGTCCAGCGACATAACCGATGCAGAATGGCCCATAAAAGTACGAAGTGAATAGCCTGGCTGTACATTCATTCCATTAGTTAACTAATTTGCCCAAAAAGTTTAATGCAAACAAACAACACAAGCTGATAAGAGAAAAGGTAATGTGCATTATCCAGATATGTGCACAAATTAGAAGTTTCCTTGTGTAAAATATCCCAAAACACAACTGGTTTCCCCTGTTCTATGGTCAAAATTGTTAAATCCATGCAACCTTGGGGATGACTCATCAGGATTTTAATGAATTGTACACCAAGGAGATTCTTCAGGAAATGTAAATATTATAGTTTGAAACTGAAGATTGAAGATTCACAAGCATGTTAGATGGTGAGATAACATGCCGAAAAAATTGTTAGCAGGTAAAATGAAAGTGATTTTCGTAAAACCCATCTCATCAATTAAAGGCTGCATTTGACATCATTATCACTTTTCTTTTTATAAAAACTTGGAAACATGAATTCTATTTCCATTTCCTTTTTGAGATTTCGAGTCACACAAAACAAGTTTGGTTCACTCTCTCATTATTTTAAAATTTTTACAGTGAGAAGAGCCACTTGACCATGTTAAGCCAAGAGGCAGCATCGGGAAGAGCCAGCACGGAGCTCAAGTGTTGTCGTTGGCCTCATGGTCGGGGCACTTACCAAGGGTCTTGAGTATAGAGCAGGTTTGGATGACATGGGAGAGTGTAGCAGCCATGGCTGCCCAGATGGCAGCAAGGCCGGTAGGTATTGACGTCGTCGTCGCCAGTGAGGAGATCATCAAAGCCGTAGGGGAAGGCAGAGTGAGAGGAGAAGGCAAGGGAGAGGAGACGTGTCCACGGAGGAGGTCGATGGCGGACTCGATCTGGCCATTCACTAAGCAAAAGAGGCCAATGTGCTTGACGGAAGAGGCATGCTCGAGGCAAACATGGGGAGGTCAAGCAGAGACCATGAAAAGGTCAAGTAAAGGGTTTGGAAAAAGTGGATGCGAAAATTTTGCACATCAACTTTTCCCAGAAATAACGAAAGTTGTTTTAAAAAAGAACGAGAAATAGGATAACCAGCAAGATGTTTTATACATCAGATTCCATGTTTCTGTTTAAAAAAGGGGGGAAAGTACCAAACAGGGCCTAAAGTGGTTCTTGTATGGTGGAATCAAAACTGCAAACTTCCTGTAAACTTATTTGTGCTTTACCAGTAAACACATCCCGGGGTACGGCATTTGGTACGTCAGCCTTGAAAAGGGACTTGCAACATTAAACATCTTTGAGTATGCGATATCATAAATAACTTGGGAATTAGAAAAAAATGTAGTAGAGTGTATGGACATCTGCAAAACAATAATCAGTTTCTCCATATTCATGACTAAATATTTAAGGTTGGACTCCTGTGCTTTACCACTGAAGCCAGCCAGTAATCCTGAAGATATACTCCTTACAAGCCAAATATAAGCTTCTCAATCACTAAAATATCAGATCTTTGACCAGACTTTTACACACACACACACACATACATATATTTATTTATTTATTTTCCTCCAGAGTTCTGCATACAAACAGAAATTTATGCACCTTTTCCTATCCACTCTAAAAACATCAATCTTGTAGTATCTAAGGTAAGTCAAGAAGTTATCCTCTAATTTTGGCCTCTTTAATGCCTGCTAATTGAACTGTCAATCCTATTTAAGACATCTTGTTTTTTGCCTCTTAAATCAGATCCTATCCCCAGATACTAGATTCTTGTGCAGAAAGCTGTTGACAGGCCATGAAGTCCACATCTTTTCCCCATACAATCTAAATCATAATCTCATAGCTATCTTCAATTTGTCAAGTGTGGTTATAAGTTTTTACATCCTGTCTTCTCCATCTCAAATGCCTTCTGACCAAATTCGCTCAACATGCAGCCCAGACAGCAAGCACACCAGGAAGTCCCATCCTTTTACAACCCTAGCCTCCACATACACTATAAATAAAACCCAGACCTAAGAACTTTTCAACTCAATAGGTGTTCCACATGAAAGACTGGTGAAATAACATCATTTCCAGTTTTCATTCTTGGTTTGACAAGCCACCTTACATATAAAAGATTCGTCCAAATTGAAAACCTAAAACTGGCTATACATATTTTATCTAATTTATTTTTTACTTCATTATCTATAATAGAAAGAACACTATGATACTCCATCTACTTCCATTTGAATTTCAAATAGAACTTGCAGTTAAGTAAGAAGTAGCTAGCATGCAAATAAAATTGCTTGCTTCTTTTTTTTGTCTAACTAGAGTTAGCTCGACAAATCTTCTTTGCTAATTATTCTTGGCTATCTACAGAGTCTTTGCAAGCTCTACCAAATCCTTTTTCTCACTTTTCTCCTCATTTGGTCCTCAATTAGTGCAAATCCTAACCTCCTCCAATATATTCAATACTTCTCGATCTTACCTAGCTTTCCCATATACCTATGTTATCCTACAATATGTTTGCGTGGAGCTTCTTTAGTGCCCATCATTTTTGAAACATCCATGTATGTGATTAACATTATCCTGGTTGTTTAAATTTTCACTCACAACACCAAGACTTGCATCAATTACATAACAATACAAATGCACCTCCTGTTTGAGGTACTTGGATTTAATTCTATTTAATATCAATCCAATTATCCTTTTTCTAAATCATAAATTGACAATGGTTTGTTATCTAAGCTCATTTTTATTAGCATTAGAAATGAATTTATATACCAAACTTTGTCTTATACACTAAACTGCTTTAGCCAATTATCTTTAATATTTTCCTTAATTTTCCAGCTTTCCATTCAAACAACTGCTCATCTTGTCAATAGATCACATATAAGCAACAAAAGCCATGGTCACCTCCTCGAATACAAAAGACGTTTAACCATGACAAGAGACAATAACTTGATAGTAACTGTTGGATTTGGTATGACAAACTTCTAATCCAATCGGGGGAAAGAAGATTTTCCTCAACCCACTCAACTCAAATCTAGCAAAAGAAAATTAAAAGAAAAGAATTTTGAAAATAGAGCTTAAGTCTCCTTTAGTTTCATTGATTCTCTATACCACATAAACTGATGTGCATAGCCCTTATTTACAATACTAATGAGGTCCTCAGTTGCACAATTTGAATAGGATTCCTCTTCCTAATTTCTAGAAGAACTCTCTCATTTCTAGAAGGGCATCCGTCCTTAACAATTTGGGTCAAATTCCTCTTCCTAATTCGAATAGGACTAGAAGTCTAAAAAAAATATGATTTATATAAAAAATCATGAAAAAAATAATAAGATCATATAGGACATCAATCTTAACTTTTACATCAACTTTTTCTTCTATCGCTCCATCTAATTCTTCACGGATTGAAAGATAACATCCTATCAAAATCCTTTCCACAGCAAAGTTTCAAGTTGACAAACCCGTTTTGAAGCCCAAATGATGAAATATTGGCCCAATTTAAACCCCTAGGAGGTTGGCCCAAACTTGTAAATCTCAAAAAGACCTCCAATTCCACCTCCCCCCCCCTCGGGGGGGAAAAAAAAAAGATCATCTCAACCAAGTATCATATAACCAAATTATGATCTCCTGAATTTTGATACATGATTCAGCTTCTAGATGTGACGGATCTTGCTCCTGGACCCTGTCCAGCTTTGAATAGAGGCCAAACCGGATTTCGTCGAGTCTAAGGATCCTCCTAGAACTACAATGCAAAAAAGGCATGCTTCCCTACGTACTAGTTAAACAACCTGACTTTGCTCGAAGATGGTTTCCCACATCTGGACTACATGGTAGGGATGCTCATTGCCTTCCTCATTGTCGATGACTACAACAACATGATCTCCATCTCAATTGGTCAGTCAGTGGAACCAAGGGATAAGAGCTTAGCCTTTTGAGTAGCATCGACTTCTCGTACTATTATCCCGATCTTGCTGCAAGTATTAACAAGTCGCTCTGCTTGGATAACCGCAAGATCTACATTTTCTCGTGTTTTGGAGGCATTGACCATGAATTTTACAAGACTATTTCCTCTACCATCTATAGAAGACTACATCTCAACAACGTACAAACTCTCATAGATAACCTGACAAACATCTAAAGCAACTATTTCACAAGTTGCATCATTAATCTCTCTCTCAGTGATGGAAAATTTGAAGATACACATCTTGGAGATCTTCAACTCAACAACTTTCTGAATCCAACCAATTGGACAAAAATATAAATTAGACTTAGACTACAACCCTAGCTTCTGAACCAGATTTTCATAGATGAGATTCTTCTGACTTCCAGGATCTACAATGGCTTCGATAATGCAATACTTCGCTTGGATCTTCAAACAGAAGAATCTCTCATGCATCTAGGTTTGCCTCAAATGTTGTCTCAAATTTCCTCACCATCAAGCTTTGTTTAGAATATGCTTGCTTAAGTTTAAGTAGTTCCTCAACCTCTACAACATTGACAACTATCTTTCTTTTCTTAGAATCATCATCCTTCGGCTTTTTCCACTTCAGCTTCAACTTGAAATATAGCTTACAACACTTCTCTTTGGTATGCCTGAGAAGGTTGCAGTGATCCTAATAAATTTTCTAAGTCATGTTAATGTAATTTCAGATTTGCTCCCCTTCCTCATCTCAATTTTCGCCACTTTTTTCTAAACTTGTTGCCCTTCTTGCGTTCTCTAGACCGATTTTTCTCCTTAATCTCCATGGCCTACACGCTAGCTCTGCTAATGTCTTCAACTTTGAAGAGCTTCAACTCTTTTCGAATGCTCTCATGAAGAACTCCAACATACTTCATAAAGAGCGCATCATCGTCGATGGGGATTTTGGATGAGATTGCTTGCTCATGGAACTCGATGGTATAGTCCTAGACAAACAGATCATACTTCTATACAGGTACTGCTACTTGGTCCATTGATCCTCCAGGATTTTCTGTATTGTGCCGAACCAGCCGGTACACTCCGTACTATACCAGACCGACAGAAAACCGGCATGGTTCGATCGATTCAAACGGTATACTGACAGTACCAGAAGGAAAAGAGAGGAAAAGTAAGAGAGAGAGAGGGAGGGAGGCGGGAGTCGTCGAAGGCCGGCGATGGCCCACTGCGACCGCCGAAGGACTTTCAAGCCCTGTTATCACCCGATAGGGCACTTGAAAAAGCGAGAAAGAGAGAGAGCTCGATGGGGGGGGACGGCCAACATACCGAACGGACGATGCCTCCGTTATGAGGCCCCCGGTGGCCAACGAGCTGATGCCGAAGGCCTGAGGGCGATCGAGCGGGGGGAGACCCTCCATGGCTTCGCCCTATTCTTCTTCAAAACAGGCGACAGCCTGTTTCCATTTTTTTTGGATTACCGACTTCATAATTTTTTTAAAAAAAAAAAATCGACCTGCTTCGCTTAAAACCCGATTTTTAAAAAAAATTCATAAAATAGGGGCATCGCCCCTATTTCATAACCGCAGTGCCGCGCATGTGGACTGCGCGCCCTCCGACGGCCAGCAGAAGGCCGTCCGACAGCCCCACCAGCTCCTTCCCCTCCCTTTTTTTCTTTCTTCCTCCCTCTCTCTCTTTCTTCTCCCGATTTGGCTCCGGATTCCTTCGTCGATTCGCCTCAATTCGGTACGGTACGGAATCGTATCATACCGCCGATCGATCGAAACGATCGTCGGTACCTGTATGGAAAACCTTGATCCTCCTTGTAGCCAATTGGATAAAACTGCTTGATTAGACCCTTGAATTTGCTTCACATTAAAGTAGAAACATTAGAATGGGTCCTTAAATGTGTTCCTCATGCACGAATTCCACCAAATGAGAGTCTAAAGACATGAAACAAGCAAAAGCTACCTTCTAAACACTGGAGCATCCAAAGATGATAAGTCTCTAACCGATTTAGCCAATTATCTAGCTTCTCTACATCAACAATCCCGTGATGTATAGGGACCTCAATTCCAGCTTCAATTTTAAACAGTTCAAGAGAGATTTTGCATTCTTCTTGATTGCTCATCCTTCACACTGGATGAAGAATCTTCATCTCTGAATGTACGAGAATTTCACAACACAAATTGATGCTTCATACTTGCATTAAAAGTATCACCGCTTTGGAGAGTTGGACAATCTCCTCTAATTGTGTAAGATGTCCCTTCATCTAATCATCCATCGAGAATGAACAAGCAGCCATACTTGCATTTGTTCTTCGATGTGATTGAAACATGAATAGACCTTCCAATTGCTTGTATTGCATGCACATCTGGACCATGAACTAAGGCCTTCATAGATGTAGAGGACCGACGCTCCTATATAAACTTGATCCAACAGGGAAGAAGATTTCACTCAACCTGCTCAACTCGAATCTTGTTAAAAAAAATAGAAGAAAAATTTCAAAAGTAGGGACTAATCCTATTTTCTTTTATTGATTCTCCAAACCACAAACTAATATACATAGCCCCAATTTATAATATTAGTGAGATCCTTGCTTGCCTAATCTGAGTAGAATTCTTCCTAGTTTCTAGAAGAACGTCCATCCTTGAACAATGCAGATCGGATTCCTCTTTCTAATTAGAATAGGATTATATATCTAAAAAAATGATTAATATAAAAAAATCCAAAAAAATAATAAGATCCTAGAAGAGGTCAATCTCGACTTCTGCATCAACTATATTTTATCACTCCATCTAATTCTCCATGATAACATTCCACCCAAATCTTTCCTGAAAGAAAAAATTGCAGGATGACCAACCTATTTTCGAGCCCAAAAGATGGAATTTCGACCCAATTTAATCCCCTAGAGAATTTGCCCAAAGTTGTAGATCTCAAAAAGATACCCCATCTCAAAAAAGGATCCCCCAATCAAACATTGTATGATCAAGTTATGAACTCCTGAAATTTCACATGCGTTTCGGCTTCCTGATATGGTGGATCTTGCTCCTAGATCCTATCTAGCTCTGCCCGTAGTGGCCAAACTAGTCCACATCAAGCTTGAGAATCCTCCTCGAACAACTTCACTTGTCCCACAACTACTACTTATAATGCTTGTCTCTATTCCATTATACATCTCAACAAGCTCAATGTACCATCATGTACACACTTCTTCCCATAACCCCAACAAAGTACCTCCCATATTTATTATGTGCTTCTCCAAGCTGACAAAGGTCTTCCATAAATTGTTTTCTTTCAAGTGTACCCATCAAAGGCTTAAGCAAGAAAATGTGCCATATCTAACTTCCTTTCGTAAATCTTATTGGTTGTCTAAAATAGCCTTACATGCTCCGTCTCATTTCAGTAAGCTATGGTTCTCATAAAAAGGAGTAAGCTTTAATCCTAACCAAGAAACAAAGCTCCTAAATGGCTTTGGCACATACCAAACAAGAGAATTCAAGAAACAATGAGTACTGTAGTAATATGTGGATAACTGTAGTCTAACATCATTCGACAACTGAAACACCAGCTGTAATAGAAACACATTTACCGAAAGAATGGATGTTTTATGGAGTCTTAACCATTCCAAGTATATCTTGACGATACTTCATAAGACAGAACAGGTGGAATTTCTTCTCAATGATAAGTGGGGAGCAATGTTTACATGGAGCAACGAAATATGTAACAAACAACAAGTAATAAAACTAAGCATAAATAATTAAGAAAATGTTTGAGTAATTTCTTAAGTCGAACAAATATATTGCTAAACAAAGAGAGTTTCAAGTAATTTTACAAATAAGCATGAAAAAACAAGGGCACATGCTACTTACGTTATCAGCATCCCAGACCCTAACGGTTTTATCAAAAGATGATGTAGCCAGACGAGGCATGCTTGGGCTAAATCGAACATCAGTAATCAGCAAGGAGTGTTCTTCCAATGTAGATTTTGGCTTTAGAGTTTCAGTGTACCACAAAACAGCCTGCATTAAAAAAGCATTCAAAGATATTGCCAATCCATCAATTTTATATTAATACCAGATGAAATTCCCACCAAAATGTCAAACTTTTTACTGAAACGAAGTATCCTCTGTTTCGCTCTGACCTTCTTATCATGGCCTCCAGTTGCAAGCAGTTTTCCATCAGAGGAGAAGTGGCAACAGACAACTTTATTTGTACTTGCTCGGGCTGATCTAATCTCAGCAAATGTAAACCCTGACAGTGCAGCTTTAATGACATTAAATACAATGTGAACCAGAGAAGATAAACACACAAAACAGCTACATTTATACCACCCATTTTTTCTTTTTATAGTAGCAGAGCAGAGTGTGAATCTTTTAACAATAAAAAAAAACAGGCAGAACCTTTGCTGATGTCCATACAGCGACCAACTGTATCTCTCGGATCTGCATCATCATGAGATAAAAAAGACTCAACATTATCATCCAAAGATCCATCCTCCACAAAGCGGTCCATGTCAGCCTGCAATTCAATATCTTTATCATCCCACTGCCAAAATGAAGTGCTAATGAGGGTCTCTGCTGGTAAAGATGTTAACTTTCACTAATTTACAAACAAGTTCCAAGGTGCTTACTAGCTGGTTTGATGGTGATGTTAGAGTTCCAGTTCCCTCAGAGCCAAACACAATCAATGGCTTAGATGACCCACCATTATGTTGCAATTGTGGCATTGACATTACATCTCCTGGTGTGTGAGTAGATGGTGTTGAGGGTGCTGAGCTTGGAGAAGGTCCAGCAGTGTTTGCAGTCCCTGAACTGTTGGCAGGACCTGAGGATGAGACAGGCTGCTTTCGCTTGCGCCCACCTTGAGTCTTTGAAGCCTGACATTCATAAAAAGATCATGTACTTGAAACCTCAATAAGCATGTAATCCAAACAAATCCAAATTAATCTATAAACAAGAGGTACAACTTAGAAATAGTTGTTTTTTCCATTGATTCTGGAAAGAAAAGACAGAGAAAAACAAGAGTCATTCAGTAGCACATTAGCCTGCGATTCTTAAAATAACATCCATTTTTTAAGTATTTCTTATCCAAATTTCCTAAAAAAGTTGATCAGCTCAGATGATTTTATAGATGTTTTGCCCATTGATTCTGGAAAGAAAAGACAGAGAAAAACAAGAGTTATTCAGTAGCATATTAGCCTGTGATTCTTAAAATAACATCCATTTTCTAAGTATTTTTTACCCAAATTTCCTAAAAAAGTTGACCAGCTCAAATGATTTTATTGCTGCCAATATGTGTGTGCAGGCGCACGTGCGCGCGTGTGGACGTTGATGCTTTTTTCATTGATTCTGGAAAGAAAAGACACAGAAAAACAAGAGCTATTCAGTAGCATTTTAGCCTGCGATTCTTAAAATAACATCCATTTTTTAAGTATTTCTTATCGAAATTTCCTAAAAAAGTTGACTATTTATGTCTGTGCATGCGTGCGTGCGTGCATGCATACATGTAAAATAAGCATCTGCGCACACTGACCCAGTACATCCAAAAGATGACCAGTTACGTGACTTTTAAGGTACTGGCCAGATAAATTTAACATGCCAATTTCTTTCCTTGTTTTCGTCCAGCTAACTAGATAATCACCAATTACCCAACCCCTAACGAGTATCCAAAAAGGGCCATATCCAATTCAAACCCAATACAACCTGACCTCAGGTTGGGGTCTCAAATTTGGGTCATTGCTAGGTTTTGGCTATGCTGGGTCGGAGTAATTGCATAAGATTGGGTTTATGGATAATTTAAGATTGAGGAAAGGTTCAAATAACTTATATATTCTCCAAATAAAAAATTGTCTTCCAATATAGGCAACAAATAAATTATTACAATCAAGGTTTTAAATCCCACCAAGGGAGGGTCGGCTTTCCCATGAAATAAGACATGCTGCCACCCCACCATGTCGCTGCCCCACCACGTCCTGACACTTGGGATGAGATGTCCCCAAACATACCGATCAGGATGCTGGGACAATAGTGGGACAATCCGGTCCCAACACCTACCCCATCCCTATGTCCCACAGGACATCCCACCAGGACTTAGTCCTTGATCACAATTATATATAACCATGGTAAGAAAAGCTATAGGAGATGATTAAAAGAAGCATCTGTAATGTGAGATAGCCTAAATGGTGCATGTGCATTTATTTAACACTCAATCAGGTTCATTATCACCAAAAGAAATCAACAACATGCAGAATGTCATTAACCCACAGCTGAGGCCACTAGTCTCTTACATAAACCAAAGGAGAAGGATGGTAGACTATGACCGTAATTACAGTAAATGCACCCCTAAATGCTAACTCAGGCGACGACTGAGACAAGCATCCCAAACATACAATATAATGTTTTATCTGAAAGACTAGCAAAAAATAGGAAATGCCTCGAATTTTTACACTTCTTAGACTATGATGACACCATTGGTAATGGTAAGAAAACATTGGCAACATCTGCAGGCCATATTTGATATATCATTACTGAGTCAACACAAAAGATAAAAGATGGACCTGATCAGTTCCTCTAAAGGAGCTTGACATGCTTCCATCCACTGTTACATTGCCTGTACTGAGCTTTTCTTGTTGAGGAAGAAGGTGATTTGAATTTTGTGACTGCTGACTTGAAATAGCATGCTGTTGAAGCTGCTGCTGTTGGCTATTACTTTGTTGTTGCTGCTGCTGCTGCTGCTGCTGTAGCTGAGCTATTTTCTACTAAACAAAAATAAGAAGATAAGATGGCAGAAGACTATGAAGACAGACATCATAACACAAAACATAGATTTGTGGCATTTTCTTCAGAACAAACAATATGCAGTGATACAACCATTAGGAATGGCAGCTTTTATTTTCATTTTTATAACAACAGAAACCAACAAAATATATAGAAAGAAATGAGAACAAAGGAGAATCAAATCTCCAGCAAATTAAATTCCAGTGAGTCTTAGTTCATGGTTTAGAAGTTTTACCAGTTGGTGGGTGGGTTGGCAGGTGGGTAAGAGGGCAGGCCTTGGCACACTAGTAAAGTTGCTCCATTGGAACCTAGGTATCATAGGTTCGAAACACACAAACAAAACTGCACATGGGATATGGCTGTGTCCATACTACCCTCTCCTCTCCCTGCGGTGGCAGGAGCTTCAAGCACCGGGATGCCCTTTTAGTTGGTGGGTGGGTCCTAGTTAGGGTCTACTTTGGTTGGGGGTAATCTAACATGGGAAAATGAATCCCATGTCAAATTACCATGTTTGGTATGAAAAATGAAAGAGAGATGGTAAAAAAATTGGTAGGCCCCATATCTTCCGGAAAGAAGATAAAACAAATACCATGGGTGGATTGGTATTTGATAAATTTCAGAGTGATGATAATCGATACTTGACAAAAATATCCCCAATAAACCTATGTATGTAATCATTAAATTTGTTCTGATATCTTTTCAAATTCATTCAATAAAGAGTTTTTTTCAAAAAAATTAAGATGGAGATGATATTGTGCAAAGGCCTATGTGACTATAGTCGTTATATAAAAACTAATTGGAGATGATAACATTATCTTCGTATTAAAAAATTATTTTATATTGAAGGGTATATTCATAAATTTCATCATATTTCTATAGAGGATTACCTCCAACCAAACATGATAATCTTTTTCCAGTGTCACTTTCCGAAGTAATTTTTCTACCAATCAAATGTAGAAAAAAATTATTTTTCTTTGCAATCATTTTCCCCAATAAATGATTCCCATGAATCACCTGATTACCCCGTAATTTGACACACACACAAACCAAATGGACCCTTAAAGGGAACAGCTTCATTCAGAGCCATTATCACCATGCTCTGTCAGTCACAAAAATCACAAAACAACAAAAAGTACCACAACGGCATACTGCAGATTTAACCAGATCCTGGTCCACAATTAAACTTGTGGCCAATGACACAGAAGAGTGACAGAAACCAACTTTTCCAGGACAAAACCAGTCTGGATTGCCTAACAGGGGAATGGAACATCAACATAATCACGGTTGACAAATATATTCATGGGACGATTGAAAAGTTTGTGTTGTTGTAGCAACAAGTTGCAGCAAAATAAATAAATAAATAAATAAAAATAAAAATAAATCTTGCTTCAACAATAAAGTTCAGATTCTGGTTAAAACATCTTACTCATCATATCTGCAGATAATTGACTGTTTCATAATTATACGTCTCCTCTCCACAAAATACGCAATAATATAAAGCTTTCAACAAGTAAAAGCACCAACATTAGCAAGGATTAGAGGTGCACCTTGATTAGCATATCTGTATCTGCACGAGGCATAACAGAGCATGAAGTTTGCATTGGAGATCCAACATTCGGAATAACATCACCAACATTGTTTGACTGACCATCCTTCCCAAGAAGCATGCTTCTATTGTTCAGAAGCATTCGTAGCCTTCTGGTGTCAACATCTCCAGCTGATGGGGATGTCAAATTTTGCTGTGCCTGAAGAAGTAACTGTTGTTGGTGGGGACTTAGAAACTGAAGTTGATGAAATGGTTGCGGGGACTGCATAAATGATTTTTGTTGTTGCAGAATTCCTGAACGGAGCTGGTCAAGTCCCTGGAAAGAGTAAGAAAGGGAAAAAAAAAACAGAGGACAATGTTAAGAACAACATGAAAGTCTGCATGCATGCGGAGGGTTTGGGATGCATTAATCAGAAGTGGTAGTCGAATTTGAGATGGCATAAACTCATAATAACATGTTCGTGCAAAAATCAGAAGTGAAAGTTGAATTTGAGATGGCATAAAACTCAACAATAGCATCTTCATCTTTAGCAAGGCAATAGATATCTAAATCACTTTAATAAATGGGTACCAACTTATAAGAAAAAAAGGGATGTAATGGACAAGTCTTTCCACCAAATAGAAGTTAGTGGTTCTAGATGCACTGTGAAAGAGATGCGTCTATAGGAGAAACCAAAGGCACCTAACCTTCAGGTAGTAATGATATATAACCAAAGGTGCATACAGAGGCACCTCAGAGCTCACACTAAGCTCGAGGGAGTAAAATGATATATAATCAAAGATACCTACATAAAGACTTCAGAGCTCACTTTTTTTTTTTTAAGACTTCAGAGCTCACTTTTTTTTTTTGGGCGCGGGGGGTTGACTGAAACCCAGAAGCAACACTACTTGCATTTTTCAAAATAATGTGTGAATATACTATAGAAGCAATCAATGAGGTGCTACAAGTGCCCATATACAAAAATAAAAAAATAATAAACATGGTGGTAAGAAAATTGTGCTTTAAGGATATGTGAATCTTTCATGCGCAAGGGTTGAAATTTTGGTACGTAATATCAAAGAATTTGAAGATCAAGGAAAAGCAGCAAACTGTAAGCCAACAAGGAAAACAGAATGAAAAGGCAATGATTATCCATAATGATTACCATGCAGTACAAACAACTAAAAATTTTACATAAATGGTATTGTGAATGCAGATTCCCATAAAAGCAGGCCACATAAAGGATTCAACTTGTCATGATTGAAAAAAATGCAATAGAGAACCCTGCGCCATAGACTGCTTGGGAATATATGTTCACATATTCAGCTAGAGAAAGGGCCAAATTTGTTTTACCACAGCAAACTCTAGAGAACAAGGCAATAGAAGTTAGTGGGCATATGGAATGCAGCATTGATTGATGTTAAATAAGAAACAAAACACATTCATCGATTGATGGTCAAGAAGTCAAGAGCTACCAAAAAGACATTACTTTCATCACCTTCAACTAATATTTAAGGGGAAAAATAAAGGGGCATAAATTAACAAGTTTATAGTGACATTAGAATAAGATAAATGACGATGTGGAAAGATGACAATGGGATGTAGTACGACACTATCTAGGAGACTCTAATGTAGCTACGCATGGATTATAGAGTTCACAAAGAGGAGAGGATATACAGGACATAAGAAAAAAAAACAAATGAAATTCCGAAATTTACAATTTACATATCATGAAGATGAAACTTACTGTGAGAGGCCATCCTTTCAAAGTCAAATTGTTCCCAGCTTGATTAGATCCTGCGATGAGTGCAATTACTATTAATTTACATAGCCTAAGAACAATAATGTGAATCAGCCTTTAAAACACTTGAAATAAATTATAGTGAATAAAGGTTAAACCATCGTTTACAACCGCAACTGAATGATATATCACACCCAAGTCATAAATAACACAACTGACACTGACTTATACATCATCGCCCTGAACTGGAACAGTTAAATGACAACAGAACTGTAGCTTCAAGGAACAAATGAAATATGACAGAGAACACACAAAAGCACAATTACAGGATAAAACCAGCAAGCAAACAACCTGCTAAAAATTAATTGAAATGAAGTACCGAAAAGATTACACAATTCATGAAAATATTTTAGGATAAGACACAGGTATAGTACAGAAACATTGTTATACAAATTTCAGTTCCATAAACAAATTAAAATGAACTAAAGAGTTCAGAATTTGAACGGCTACTACCTGGAATTCCAATTAGTGATCCATCAGGACCTGCAGCTCTCGGGTTCAAAATTGGATTCATCTCAGTCTTGATATCCTGTCTCATATTCAGTCACACCAGCCGCAACACAAACAAAAAAACAGTAATCACATCAAACTAGGAACTAACCTGTGTTGATCCAGGAAGTTGTTGGTTTCTAGCCTGAACCTGCTGCAGAGTCCCCGATAAGCCTCCAGATGAACCATGCAAAACTTGCCTGAGATGAAAACATGATCAGATGGCAGATCTAGAATAGTTGTTTGAGACATTTCACCCATCTCTCAAATCTGTGCAAATGCACTAATATAAATGCATATATATATTTTACTACCACCACCGGTGGAGAAGATAACATTGAATGCAATAAGTTTAAACTAATTAAATCATTGAATGTCATTCAGGTTTTAGGACCCATACCCTGAAGGTTGTCCAGATGTTGCAGCTGATTTTAACATGGACGCATGGCTTGGATCCACTAGCTGACCCACATTTTCACCAAATCTTTGCTGCAGTTTAATTGCCCAGATGACAAAAGATTGATAAGAAAGTAAATACTATTTAAGAAAAAAAAAAAAAGAAAGACTAAACGATACATGTCAGCCCAGAGGAACACCTTCATGGATGCTTCATCCATAGGATCCCTTTGGAGTGGCAACTTCAATCGTTCCTCATACATTTTTGTTGCCAATGCATTAGCAGTTCCAGGACTCTGCCGAATTAACGAATCACTGCCAACAAGCCCATTTGCAGTGCCATTTAGAAGATGAGCTCCCTCTCTACGCTGCTGCTGCTGCTGCTGCTGCTGTTGCTGCTGCTGCTGTTGCTGCTGCTGCTGCTGTTGCTGCTGCTGCTGCTGCTGCTGCTGCCTCTGTAACAGAAGTTGTTGCATTTGAATATGTTGATGTTGTTGCTGCTGCTGCTGCTGCTGCTGCTGCTGCTGTTGAGGCAGGGGCTGCTGCTGCTCTCTTGCTTTAGCATGTTGAGTCTGCCATTGCAAAGGATTATGGATGTTAATGTCCAAAATATAGTAGGCCAAAACTACCAGATCAAACATTAGCTATAAAAGAAGGCCTACGACATGCATAGTCAGCACGCCTGAGAAATATCGATCTTCGCAAGGCAGAGAACATTTTTTAACAGTATCATTTATAAAACGCATTACATTGCAATACCCAATTTTCCTTTCGATGTGAATAAAAATACAGAAAAGAAGACATGAAGCAGCCATGCGATCACAAGCATATGAACCAGAGAATTATCATCTATTATACATCTGACTTGGAATAAAAAACATGACTTACTGCAACGTGAAAAAACTCATAGCAGTACATGCTACTAGGTAAACTATTACAGAAGACAGCATTCAGTAGAAATTGCAAAAGGAAACCCAAACAGAGAGATGATGAGGTATTGCTGCCTACATGCCTAGAATGAAATCAATGAAAGATGATGCACTTATAAATATTTTGAAACTCCATTCTGGTGTAATGAAACCAATTCAGTGATTCTACAAGGTTAAATACAGCATGAATATCTGATCAGTTAGATGAATAAAGAGACTGCCTGAAAGGCATTACTGTCATAAATTAGAAAGTGTACGTGACAAAAGTTAGTTCGATTTTAGCAATAATCAGGTGAAGAAGACAGGCAACATGTTATGAAAAAACACTTCATGTAACTTCTTCCCTAGATAAGCAACAAACAACTTACAGCATACATCTGCACGACCTTGCGCGCCGCCGCGCCCCCCCCCCCACCACAAACACAAAGCCCAACAAAAAAATAATAATAATAATAATAAACGAGAATGAAGAGTAAAGTAGCTTTTTTAACCAAAAATAATAATAATAAAAGGCCACAAAACCTTGCCTCTATGTAAGATGCAGCGACATCAGAATGCTTTTCATTTGTCCTTGCAATGAATATATCCCAAAAAACAGACCACCACTCGAAGAGAAAACCACCAGGAGCATCAATTGCTGAAAAATTAGGTAGTCACGGCATTCAAAATAACATCAATTTAATAAAAGAAACTCCAAGTACAAAGAAAGTACTAATAACCCCCATGGCTTCCCAAAATTCCACTGCAACTTACCAACGGGATCAGAAGATACCTTCCCTTCAGCTTGGAAGGCCTTTGCTGTTGCTTGCAGATTTCTCTTCACTAAATAATCATAAATATAAACATCCAGCCTGTTTTGAACATTCCATGGAAGATTATAGTATCAGCTAAAGAGTAAAGAATATCTAATACAAGGAGAGAAACATGCCAAGTGCGCAGAAAAACAGAAAGAAAGAACTTATTTCTTGAGCAAAAACCTCCAGGAACAGAGTAAACAACAAACAAAAAGTACAGAGGAAGATGGCAAAAAAACCTAACAAGAACATCAACAGAATGATGTAGCAGAAATAAAGAAACAATATTTTAAATTCCCAGTTGCTTGATGCGAAAGCTGCAACAAGTCCACCAAAGAAAAACTTCGGAACTTGCAGTCCAAGATGGAAGGAATGCAAGAATCCAATAAGGACAATCCGCAAAATTGATTCTAAACCAAGAAAAAAAAAGGACAAAAAAAAAATTACAAGGAACAACAAAAAGATGTGTATAAAACAATAAAGTATTTGGATAAAACAGAATCAAATGCCCTAAACCCTAACGGCTAACCCCGAGCAAGAAAAGACACTGAAACTCTCAAAAAATCAGTTCTTGAAACAGAAAAAGTAAAAATATTAAAAAATCGGAAAAGAATGGCGAAATCCTGCAACAAAATCAGCCCGCGCAGCTCAAACCCATCGAAACCCTAGCAGGCAACCCTACCATAACCGCTACCAAATACGCAAGAAAAGCTCAGTCAGAGAACGGCGAAGGAGACACGAAAACTAGATAACGAACAATCTTGAACACTAGATATACAAAACGCCACAAAAATCCACAGCGAAACAGAGATTTCAAAAAAGCAACGCGTAAAAAGCTCACATTTTATCCGCTTCCCAGTTATTCTGCGACATGATTCCGACCAATCCAACCGACTAAATCCTCTTCCCCCGCCCCCCTCTTTCGAAACCCCTAATCGCCGAACAAGAGACGTCAGAGAATCCCCAATCAATTTTTCTTCGGCCTCCTCGAATCGTATTCCATCAAAAAAGCACGAACCTCACCTTTCTTCCTCCTTTTCCTTCTTCTCACCACTCCGACCGCAGCTTGATTCCTTCTCCTCTTATTCCGAAATTTCCGTTCCCAAAAACCCTCCCCGACCCGTCGAAAAGAAGATAAAAAGAAGGAAACGGAACGGAGACGCGCAACAAGTCATAAAACTTGACAGACAGCAGCTGAAGCCTTTCCCTATTTATACTAGGGTAAAAATCTTGAAATAAGATAAATAAAATATAAAATTATTTCTTCACACTTTGAACTGCACTCGGAAACGTACCTGTTGCCAGCATGTACAAGATACTGTTACGATAACGACGAGTGCCTGGAATTTCCCTGGCTTGTGCGTGGGACTACCACCACAAAAATAGGAGTAACGTTATCGACCCAACCTTTTTAATCTTCCGCGGGCTGCCATAAAATTTCTATGCGCGTGTATAGCCCATCCGGTCGATAGAGCCTCCGTACTGTATGCACTACGTGCAATTGAACCGTGTAAATCCCATGGTGGATAACACGCCACGCGACCCCTTGTATTTCATCGATTTCCGATTACGCGCCCTCCACCGTACACATATTTTGGGATTTACCCTGATTCGCTTCCACATGATGAATACAATAATTTTCCGTCGAAAGAGCCGCATCGTCCCTCGACGGCTGCCGCCGTGAGAAACGGACTGCTCCGCGTGTTTAATTGGATTTGATCGAGATGACAATTTCAATGGTAGATCTTGCGTCCGCACGGAGATTTCTGTGCGACAGGGTTCCACAGACACGGTAGACACAAAATACGGAAATATAGGTAGGGGACTAGAAGCTAGCATCCGCCGCTGGTCTAGCGGGCGGCTGCGAGAAATTAAACACCACAGTTTAAATCGGTGGTCCAGAGCCACGGATAACATTGCAGCAGATTGGGCGGGCTTCATCAAAGAAAATGTATATACACAGTGATGGCTGTATGTAAGACTTGCACGGAGCTTTTTTCTGTGCTTTCGTTTTTAATAAATTAAATTCTGTCAGAAAGAAACTTTTATTGGCATCGATTCGGCTGCCAACTACGTAATGCACCGGGACATCCGCAGGAAAAGCCCCTCGTTTTCTCCCAAAATTTCGAAATCACCTTGATTTTTTTTTCCTTTTTTTTTTTTTTTCCCCGATATATTTTGCCATTGCTTCCGTGGGCACCCCTCGGAGTGAGCTCCAACTCTCGTCCCGGGGCTGTCATACGCGAGGACATTGTGATCATTTTAATCTGTCTGAGAGGAACCGCAATCATCTTCTCTCTTAGCTGAATGACCAATCTATCCTTCATCCGCCTAGCTCGATCGTCGCCCTCTGATCTTGATCAGACGGTCACCGTACGCATTATCAGCCGTCTGATCTAACTCGTACGGTGACGAAGCTTGACCTACCTATCCGGCTCGCAAAGCGGTGCGTAATGCAATCGAGGGCATTTTGGTAATTTAGGGTGACAAAGCTGTCAGCTTTAACCAGGTCAGTCACCGTCAGTCGGTTCCGAGGAACGAGGTTTTCTTGATTGCCCACGTCCTTTACAGAAATGACATGAGAGTCCACCCTGACAGGTAAGATGGCACCTTGGAATAGAGGGTAATTTCGTCATTTTATTACGTGAGTAGGTGTCCGACGATCCCAGTGATGGGGACCACGGATCGGGCGGAGCGGATGTTCCCCATGGCTCGGCGCCTTAACTCTTAAATACTCGGGGGAACGAGAACGAGCTCGGATCGGCAGTTCCTATTGCCGAGAGAAAACCATCCGGTCGTCCATGTCCGATCATACGGTTACTGTGCTCTCACAAGTTTGGGAGCCGGAAGGCATGTATCGACGATGCTGATAGAAAGCAACGAGGAAGATTATGGTGGTCAAATAATCTTGTCGCAGAGAATCCCGTTCCAAAAAATAACCTTGCCTCGACGAGTATCGTACTAGCGGGTGTCTGAGACCGAAATGACCAAAGCGTACTTCGAATCTTTGAAAGATGTGCTCGTATAAAGGTATCATGTTTCGAATTCCAAGGGCGGCAGAGTCTCAGATTCTTGGGATAAAACACACGAAAAATTTGGCGGGGATTATCTAAGCCAATTCTTAGGTGAGCTATTGGAAAAGTGACATCGTTCTATAAAATTACTTAACTTGAGAATTGGGAAATTCATGAGCATTATCTCAGATCTAACGTGATGAATTCGTTTCCGATGGACCGCATGAATCATATCCGTGAAAATAATTTTTTTTAAAAATATATATTTTTTTAATAAAATATTTCGAAAAAACAGTGATGCGGAAACTATTTTCGAAACTACCGCCTCACCATCACCTCAGCTGAAAATCTGGATCAAACCCATAATTTCAAGTCCACATGACCACCTAACATAGAGCAAAAAAAGATATGAAATCATGAGCTGAGCCCATGATTTTTTTTTTTTTTTTACATCATTTTTTTTTCTCCCTTTTTTCTTTTTTTTTTTTTCGTGCGTGGCCGCCCTTCATTTTTTTTTTTTTCGCTCTGCTCTGCCAAAGAACAAGGACAGAGAAGTGCGGGTGATCGTCGATGCTCGCGTAGAGCTGCGAAAGCTCGGATTCGTAGGGGCCAGAGGAGAGAAAGAGAGGGGACGGCAGCGAGATGGGATCGTAAAGGATGCGAGGGCTGATCGCACAGAGTATGGGAGGTACTGGAGGCTCTCGGGGTCGGGGAGGGGAGGTGAGGAGGTTGGTGGCGCCAGAGCCGAAGGAGGAGAGGGAAGGGGGGTTCATGACGTCGGAGCCGGAGGGAGAAAAGAGAAGGAGGTTTGGTGATCGTATGAAGCTGAGTGCGGCGCGAACGGTGAGTATGGCACAGATGGCAGTGGGACGAAGCCATAGTGGGGGCAGCGCGAACGGCCGCGGCCTGGGCCTCATGCGACGAGGGGGTTGGGGGGAGGCGACGGGAGGAAGGAAAGGAGGAAAAAAAAAACTTGGAGAGGGAGAAAAAAAAGAAAAAAATATTATTATATTATTATTATTATTAATTTAAAATATTATTTTTAAATAATAATAAAGTAGTATTTTAAAAATTAAAAAAAAAATCTTAAAAAATAAAAATAGAGGAGGGACAAGAGACGCAAACAATATTTTTTAAAAAAATTTTTTTAAAAAAATAATAATATTATAAAAATAATAATAATATTTAAAAAATATTAATTTATTATTATATTAAAAATAATAATATTTTATTTTTTTAATTTTAAAAATATACTAATGATGAAGTATGTCATATTTCGTTCTCTCCGTCCCTCCCTTCGAATTTCTATCTCTCTTGGTTTGTGGGGATGGGGGTGGGGGATAGAACCAAGCTCTTCTATCCTCCGCCCCCTCTGCTTTCTATCCGTGCTCGTGCCAATTATTAATATCCCTCACTCACATAATTCCATCGTCTGCCCCTCGCTCGTTTATGGTACCCCCTCTACCGCCTCTCCTCCGACTAAGAGAGATAGAAAAGTCAATGAATCATTCGCTTATACATTACACTTTTTATATAATATATTATTATTATTATTAAAATAATAAAATTCGTTGGGATAAGATAAAAGATGGTGGGGTTCCATAGCAGGAAAAGAATCCTTTCTTCACTTGGGAAATTTAAAAAAAAAAAAGCTTTCTGGTTGGGAGAGCATTCAAACAGTAGTAATTGATTAGAATAGTCCCAAGACCTTGTCTTCTTTATCTTCGCTTGGTAAGAATGGTAGAAAGGGAATCACTCGTAGATTAGGGTACTTTTATTGAAAGATATTAATCAAATAATAATATTTTATTATTAATCAAAAAATAATAATTTGAAAAAAAATTGAAAAGGAAAAGAAAAAAGGAAAAATATTATTATTTTATTATTAATAATAATTTGAAGCAGAAGAAAAAAATATTAATTTTATAATAATAATAATAATAATATCATTTTTTAAATATTATTTCAAAAATAATATTTTTATTATTAATTTTAAAAATTTAAAATATTATTATTTAAAAATAATTATTTTTTAAATTAATAATAAAAATATTATTATTTGATTAATAATAAATTATTATTCTAGTAATAATGATAAAATATTATTATTTTATTAATAATAAAATATTATATAAAAAAGATAATGTATAAGTGGAGGATCCACGGGTTTTTCTATCTTCCTCAGCTGGAGGATGGTGGCGGGGTCACTGTAGACGAGCAAGGAGTGAATGGCAGAATCGAGTGAGTGAAGAAGTACTAACAATTGGGACGAGCATAGATAGAGGATGGAAGGACTTGGTTCCGTCCTCCTCCCCCTCCCCCTCCCCACCCAACCGAGGGAGATAGAAATTTGAAGGGAGGGGCGAGGAGAACGAAATATGACATACTTCATCATTAGTATATTTTTAAAATTAAAAAATAATATATATATTTATTTTTAAATAATAATAAATTAATATTTTTTAAAAAATTATTATTTTTTTTAAATAATATTTTTAAAAAAATATTATTTTCATCGCTTATCCCTCTCCTACTTTTATTTTTAAGATATTACTTTTTTCTAATTTTTAAAATACTACTTTATTATTATTTAAAAATTATATTTTAAATTATTATTATTAATAATAAAATAATAATATTTTTTTTCTCCCTTCCTAATTTTTTTTTCTTTTTTTTCTTCCCTTCCTTCCTCCTGCCGCCTCCTCCCAACTCCTCCATCATGTGAGGTCCAGGCTGCGACAGTCTGTGCCACCCCTGCCGCAACCCCATCCCATCGCCGTCCGTGCCGCATCCTGCTCCGCGTGACCACCAAACCTCCTCCCCTCTCCTCCTTCGGCTCCGACGCCACTAACCCCCCTTATCTCCCCTCCCCGATGCCGGATGCCTCTCTCACCCCAAACGACCGCACCCCGCACCCTCCACGACCCCTTCCTACTGTCATCTCCTCTTCTTTCCTCCTCCGGCCCTGACGAACCTAAGTCCCCGCGGCTCTATGGAGCACCGGCGATCACCCACGCTGCTCTGTCCGTGCTCCTCAGGAGAGCAAAGCAGAAAAAATGAAGGGCAGCGTGCGTGAGAAAAGCAAAAAAAAAAAAAAGAGGGGGAAGGAGAAACGATGAAAAAAAAATCGTAGGTTCAGTCTTTGACTTCAGTGAAATCGACTGAAGTCGTGAGTTGATCTCATGATTTCAAATTTTTTTAGTCCACGTCAGATGGTTACGTGGACTTGAAATCATGAGTCCAACTCATGATTTTAACAGAAATTAATAGTGGTGAAACAGTAGTTTCGAAAATAATTTACGAATAATTATATTTAATAATAATATTTTATTACAAAAATTATTTAAAAAAATTTATGAAAATATCTTAGCATTTCACTCCACACGCGTTTAGTTTCTGGGCACCAATTAAACTTGCATCTCCGTGCAAGGCGAAAGCCAGCAGCCATTACCCATTGTTTAAGGGGCGGAATAAGAAATTCCTGATTTTTCTTATTGTGTTTAGTCAAACTTTCCCGACCATCCGGAGGGTACCTTCTGTTGAGACGTCGGTTATTGTTTTTTCATTTAGACAATGCTTCATTTATAATACCCAAAAATTAAGAATGTATTTGGTTATATTTTTTTATTTTTTATTTTTAAAAATATTTTTATATTTTTATATTTATTATTAAATAAAAATAAAAAAATAAAAAATATGTTTGATAATTATGTTGTTATAAAGCAAAAAGTAACGTTTAAGGACGACAGATGAAGAATTCGACAAGAGAGAAAGATTCGAAAAGGGAAGAAAAAGGGGATGGAGAGGTGAAGAGCTCGACGAGAGAGAAAGGTTCAGGCTCTTTATTTTTTGATTTGGCATTTTAGACGTGAGAAGTAAAAAAATAAAAAAATAATTTTTTTTACTTTACATATAAAATAATTATTTTAATTATTTTAATTTTAATTTTTTATTTTTCATAATATTATTAAATATTATTTTTTATTTTTTATTTTTTAAAATAAAAATAAAAAAAAAATATTTTTTAATAGCTAACCAAACGCACCTTGAGGATAAGGCCGTGATTAAATATAATTAGTGAGGCATCAAGTCTTACTATAGTATCCAGACGGCTAAAGCACCATGGAACCATGTGTTCCATAATGTATTAAATAATTCTGAGTCAAATGCGTACATAAATGCCATGAGAGTAAGATGCGAGATGTCATCAAAATAGTGGTCATGATTAATTTAAAAGATGCATAACATCACGTATGGAGGGAATCTAGCAATGGTTGTTAATCCTATCATGGTGGCATCTTGGTTTAGATGTTGGAGCTCACTTCAGTTTACCATGCAGAAAGAGGGACAAGTTACTTGGCGATGCCCAAAATCTAATCTAATCATCGGGAGATGAGAAGAGCGCGGGTGGACGTGCAAACCTTGGCTAGTCTACATCATTGATCCCTTTTTGTTTTGACAGTCGGCTTCTTGTGCTGAGATATATTAAGATCAACCCTGCAACCTATACAAAGTCATCTCTTTGACCTATATGAGGCCAGCTCTTCTCCCTACTTTAGGTTGGCCTCCTGGAAATTACCTCTTTCACCTATAAAAGATCGGCTCGTCTTGCCTAGACGAATCCAGATCCCTCGGTATGTAGAAAATTAAGCACTTACAATCATGCAAAGAGATGCTAGAGGTCAGCTTGCTCAGATTGTAGTCCTCTCAAATTGGGTTGGGAGCTAGAATTACATGAGATTGGCCACTAGGTGCTTGTCTCCCATTCGTCAGAAGGTTTTGCTCATGACCATTGAGGTCAAGCTTGTTGATTTTGCCCGCACCTTATTACATTTGTGTTTGCCTTTTTCACTCGAGTATCCAAGATTGTCCTGTTAATATTGAGGTCGGCGTGCTAACTTCCAATCGGCTTGATATGTGGTTAGCTTTTCCTGAGACTGAGGTAAGGGACTTCTTTCTGCAGATCGTTGGGGTCTTAGCCTCATGCTCGATGCTATTAGATTAAGGTGGAGGACTTCAATTCTCTATGAGTGTAGGCATGTAGGTCACAGACTCACTGGCCAAAGGACTAAAGTACATCTAGGTTTAACTCCCATGATGCCAGGATCTATAGATCATAGCTTTGCTGGCTAGAAGTAAATGGAGGTTTATCTCCTATGACGTCAGGAAATCATCGATCACAGCTTCACTAGCTGAAAGTACCCGAAGGGTTAGCTCCCAAGACAATAGAGATCCATAACTTACATCTTCGTCGGCCAGGAGTACTCAAAGGTCCAGATACCCGGAGTGCTTTTCCAAAATAATAATAAAAAAAATTATTTATATAAATAATATAAATTTTAATTTATTTATTAATTTGATGTAAAAATAATAAAACATCATTTTGAATGGTATTTTATCGTTCACATCATCCACCCCCATTTTTCATGTAGATCATATAAAAAAAAAAAAATTAAAAACACCATTCGATATGGCATTTTTAAAAACATCATTTTAATTGGTATTTTTAAAAACACCATATTATTTGATATTTTTAAATTTAAAAAAATAAAAAATAATCAAAAAATTAAAATTTTAAATTTAAATTTTTTAAAAAATAAAAATTATGATTTTGATAAAAATAAAAATTAATTTTTTATTTCAAATTATCTTTTTAAAAAAATATATGAAAAAAAATTATTGTAAAAAAATAAAAATATCATAAAAAAATAAAAAAATAAAAATTTTAATTCAAAATTTTAAGAAAATAAAAATTTTAATTTTAATTCAAATAAAAATCATCATTTCAAATTACAATCTCCTTTTCATAAAATAAAATTTCAAATTTTAATTAAAATAAAAAATAATTTTAAATTATTTTCTTCATTCAAAATTAATTTTTTTAATAAAATATCTAAAAAAATCTTAAAAAATTTAAAAAATAAAGAATACCATAGAAAAAATGAAAAAAAAAATTAATTTTGAATATAAAGAATTAAAAATTTTAATTTTAATTTTAATTTAAATAAAAACTATCATTTCAAATTACTTTCCACATTTCAAATTAATTTTTTTAAAAAAATATGTAAAAAAAATAAAAAATTTAAAAAATAGCATAAAATAGTAAAATATTTTAAAAAATTAAAAAATTAAAATTAAAAATTTTAATTTAAAAAAATAAAATTTTTAATTTTATTTGAAATAAAAAATATCATTTTCAATTATTTTTTTTATTTTAAATTATTTTTTTTAAAAAATATTTCAAACAAAGAAGTAAAAAATGAGAAAAAAATGAGAAAATATCTCTCACTTGAAATAACTTTAGCATAACTTTACGCTATAATTTCTATAGCCCTTTTAGCATAACTTTTTCCCTCCTAATGTTCTGAGACACATTCGAGTATATGTATCCATATCCACAAAGCATAATATCCGATCACTTGAAATTAAATAATATAAAATAAAATTAATATTTAATAATATTAAATAGAATAAAAATGTCAAGCGTGCAAAAATTAGTACAATAAATATTACAAAAATACTATGTATAAATCTAAAAAAGACTAAGTCCCACAAGGACGTCGTGGTGTCCGTGGTCGTTTGGACCTTCTCAGGAAGATCCTCGTCGGCTGCTCCTGCTCCTGCTCCTGCTGTGATGGCTCCTCCCTTATATCAGTGGAGGAGGTCTACTGGTCATACTGCTCAGAAATAACTGATGCTGTCGGATCATCTACGGACTGAATGACCCGCTCAATCCTCTCATCTAAATATACGGATGGGCCTGAAAAGAAAGTATCATACTCATGTGGCCAACTGGTACCCGATGATATCATCTGGGGGATGTAGAAAGAAGAAGATGCTGCCATCTGTGGATCAAAAGGCGGTGGTATCTGTGCAGCATCTAATGATGACATCTGCGAAATATGCGGTGATGGCATATGTGGAATATATGGTGATGGCGTATATCTCATATCTGGCGCATCGGCTGCTCCATACCAAGGCGCACAGTTATATGTATCAACACCAATCACCACCAATATTCCAGAACTTGTTCTCTCTATCTCATGCAGTATCCGAATCCGTTCGTCCTCATCAGTTGTAAATAAAGCACGATGAGCATCCAACACAAGATCCGACATAGAATCAGTCTACAAAATAAAAATAAAACAGTCAATATACTGTAAAATATAAAACAAAAAATAACACAAACAACATAAACTAATTTTTGTAGTCTTACTAAAAGACGCACAGTAGAACTCTCGTCCTCGTATCTGGGAACTGCATACCGAGACTGTCCAATGATTCGCACTGTAATACTAAAACATCAAGCCATGTAGTCATCGGTATATGAATGACCTCTCAAAATGGGATCATCATGAACAATGTAATCTCGACGTGCATCCAAAATATCGATATACGTTGCATATCTAATACGCCAGTCAATATGAGCTCTACCTCGTCGATCAATACGATGAAGTCCCTGGCTAGTATCAAACTGCTCTGAGATGCCCTGAATCTGACCAAACTGCCGCAGGACACGATCGAAAAGATGCCACTCTACCACATCAAAATAAATAAGTGGCATCCTAGCAGTCCTTATGTCATGTCCAACTGTATATATCTGCGGCAATATAGCCAATATCTCATCTGTATATGGCTCCCAACAAAACTGATAGAGTTAAAATAAAAAAAAATTAGTAAGCTAAAATTTTAATAGATTATGACAACTGTAAAATGATATTTGTAAAAAATTTAAAATTTATCCGTCTATATATATTAACTAATGTATCCAACTGGCACCTATAAACCTGTGCCACTCTCGTCGATACGTGATGAACATTGAATGCAACGCTCCATCTGTTTCACAATCTACTCATGTTAAATAAATTTTATCGAATTTAAAATAATAAGTTTCAAATAATAAAAATAATATTTTTATATCTATATCTCAATGGTCCATCTAGTCTGAATGGAACATCAAAATCATGCTGCTTTGATGGCATCTCGAGCAACTGGTATCGTAATGGACTGATAGTCGGCATACGCTCCCATACCCAAATCTGTAAATTTTAAAAAAATCATACATGATATACCCAATGTGAAATATGAATATTAAAAATAAAAATTTATAATTCATATACTTGTAATAATACAAGATAACCACCAATCACGCTCTGATCAGCATAAGAATCCCGACACATAGCTCTGTATAGGCAAGCTAGTACTGTACTGCCCCAACTGAGTCTACGAGCGAAGTCTAAATCCTCTAATAATGACAAAAACATCAACTTCATCTTATTCAATGAAGTATCGGATAACAGGACACCACCTAACAACCGTAGTACCTGACCCCTAACATACTACTACACCATCTCCTCTGGTGCATCATCTGTAATATGAAAATATCGATAACGATCATCTAAACACTCAATCTTGAGTCGTGAATGATCGAAAAAATGTACGTCGGGCTCAAACCCTAGCAATCGCAAGTATAAAGCCTGTCACTCTGGAATGGTAAGCATGGGATCAACTTCGGTAACTGGATCGCCATCAACTGATAGTCCAGTAAAGATGCTAACATCCTGTAAAGTGATGGTCGCCTCACCAAATGGAAGATGAAATGTGTCTCTGGACGCCATCTCTCAAGCAAAACAGTAATAAGACCAACGTCCATCTGCATACAATCGAGGAAAAAAAGGGAGAGAAAGAGGAAGAGAGAGAGAGAGGAAGAAGGAGAGGAGGGGGCCGGCCAAGAGAAGGGGAGGGTCGGGGCCCGTCGTTGGGGCGCGCGGCCCACCGCCGGCCCTCTGATGCCGGCGGCCAACGAAAAAGAGGGAGAGAGAGAGAGGAAGAGGGAGAGAAGAAGGAGAGAGAGAGGAAGAGGAAAGAGAGAGAAGGTAGTTCACCACCGTCGGGAGCTCGCCACCGTGTCGCTGGAGAAAAGAAAATGCGGGAGATTGTCGGAGAAGAGGGAGAAGAGGAAGAAGGAAAAAGCGGGAGAAGAGGGAGAAAACATCATTTCCTTTGGCGTTATCTCCTTTTTTTTTCTCTTTTCCTTTTTTTTAATGGTTTTTTAAATTTCTTTTAATTTCTTTAATTATTTTTATGTGATTTTTTAATAAATAAAATTAATTAAAAATGAGGATAGTAATTTGAATGATAATTTTTTATTTGAATTAAAGTTATTTTTTTTTTAAATTTATAATTACAATTTTTATTTTTTTTCCTTTTATTCACTTCTTTTATGGTATTTTTTTGGAATTCAAATTAAAATTTTTATAATTTTAAATTATAATTTTAATTTTCTCCCATTTTTTGGTATTTTTTTCTTTATGTAGAATATTTTTTAAAAAATTAAATTTAAATTAATTTAGTTATTTGAAATGATGTTTTTTATTTAAATTATAATTAAAATTTTTATTTCTTAAAATTCAAAATTATAAATTTTATTTTTGAATTAAAATTATAATTCTTATTTTTTTTAATTATATTCTTTTCTCTTTTTTTATGATATTTTTTATTTTTTTATACCAATTTTTTTCTTTTGTTCAAATATTTTTTTAAAAAAATAATTTGAAATAGAGAAAGTAATTTGAAATGATATTTTTTATTTGAATTAAAGTTAAAATTCTTATTTTTTTTAAAAAAAAATTAATTTATAATTTTTTTTACATTTTTTCTCTTTTTTTACTTTTTTATGGCATTTTTTTATCAAAATTGAATTCAAATAAAAAATTTAATTTTTTTTAATTTAAAATTATAATTATAAATTTTTTATTTTTTATTTTTTTATTTTTATGAAATTTTTTTAGTGTATTTTTTTATTTGTTTGGAATATTTTTTAAATAAATTAATTTAAAATTTGGAAAGTAATTTAAAATGATATTTTTTATTTTAATTAAAATTAAAAATTTTATTTCTTTTAAATTTCAAATTATAATTTTTATTTTTTCTTTTTTTTTAAATTTTTGACTTTTTTATGGTACTTTTTTATTTTTTTATGTTTTTGAACATCTTTTTTTTTTAAATTAATTTGAAATGGAGAAGAATTTGAAATGATGTTTTTTATTTGAATTAAAATTAAAAAAATTAATTTGAAAAGAAAAAAATAATTTAAAATCATCTTTTTTATTTGAATTAAAAATTTAAATTTTTATATTTTAAAATTCATTCAAAATTAAAATTTTTATTTATTTATAAATTTTTATTTATTTATAAATTCTTATTTATAAATTTTAAATTTTATTTTTTTCCCATTTTTTTTATTTTTTTTGCAAAAAAATTAGAAAATACCATTTTAAATGGCATTTTCTTCTTTTTTTTTTGGACGGCGTCTACATGGAAAATGAGGGATGACGTGATCATGATAAAACATCATTCGTATTTGCATCAAATTGATAAATAAGTTAAAATTTAAATTATTTATATAAATAATTTAAATTTTAACTTATTTAGAAAAAGAACTCCATATGTGGTTTACTCGATGGTTGAAGGCTTAAATTCTAGAGAGGCTATGAGCTATAACAGTCAGATCTCAGACACTTAAAACCATTCAAAGTGGTCGCATCATAAATAATTAATTCATCTATGGTTTGTGTGCGCATATCAATTAGAAGCTTGTGAGATACTCTACAGTTTGATCCGGCTATCATTACCTTGTTGTCCCTACTCGAGTTTCGAATCTCAAATCATGCAGCTCGGCAAATTTTGTAGTTTTGTATGTTGAGCTAGTTGATGTGCTAATTCCATCCAAAGTGGTAAAAAAATAGAGAGGTATCAAATTGATTCATAATCACAAATATGCAATGATGAACTATAGAATAAGATGCATAAAAACAAATTATAGGCATAGAATTAGAGCAAATAGAGATCAAAATCAGAAAGAGCACACGTGAGGATATAGGAAATCGGTTTGAATTCGTCTAGAATTGGTTCGAAAATGGATGACTTGAGCACTCAAAGACATTAGACTGATTTAAACTGATCTGGTCAACCCTGCGGAACCATGTTGAATTGGCAACCTTGATGACTTGGGGGTTGCGGTCTCTGATAATGTGGCTTTGTGTGATATAGATGGGGTAGTTGACATGGCTGCGGTAGTGACCGACGGACATGGTGCTGACATGTCTTTCCATTGACAAAGCAGTGGATGATGTGGCACTGACTAGGGTTTTTACATTAATTAGATTCACATCAATTTCTTCTTTCGGATCCATTTAGGATAGGCCAATTCGATATGCTATCCTTCTTCTTTCTTGCAAGGGCTTGGATCCAAGCCCTAGCATGTGGTGGCAAGATTCTAGCTAAGGGGTGGTGGAACCAAAGAGTGAAAAGATGATAATGGAGGTTTCTCGATAACGGAGGGAATGACTGCTCACAGCACCATAGTGAGAGGAGGTCTAGAGGCTGTTATTCCTTATAATAGAGATAGTGGGAAGCGACTGACTGAGATCAGAATAATGAACCTTGGTGGCAAATGTTGACAGACGCTTGGCTTTGATCGGATCGAGATAGGACAATGAAGAATCGACGATAATGGAATGGCCTGACAAAGGATGGCAATGCAAGTTGCAATCTACCACAAACAAAGAAGAGAAATCGAGGGCCACAGATGGTCGGGATGGTGGTGATGGAGTGGGCAATGCTCATAAAGATGAGGAAAGCGGGGCCTGACGATGATGACATGCTGGTGAAGGTGAAGGCGTCGTGTGACAGTGATGGGTTCAATAGGCACGGTGCACAATTGGATGTCCCTTGCGCATGGTATTTGGGTCGCATGAACTTAAAAGGGGCAGTCTCCATAGATTCGCATCATGGTCTCTCGTGATGTGTCTCCCATGCAAAGAGAAGGCTCCACTGAGGGGTGGAGGAGCTGGGCATGGAGGTGCCACTGCAATGATGATATCATTGTCGAGGGCACTCAAATCTGATAAACTTGCAGACAAGGAGAGGAAGAAGCAAAGAAGTTCATTGGATTGGCTCCGACTAGTCACTTCGTTGAAAATTTCATATTCCATCGAATTTGGACTCTTCAAAGTTCAAGTAGGAGACTACTATTTAGCTTTCTTTACCTGGATCAACCATAGAATAAGAGCTCCATTAAAATTTGCATCTCACTATGCCGCCTGTTTGCCCATGATAGGCAAGACAAATTTAGGCAATATCAAATTCCAATTGGAGTCAACCCTCCTAAAATAGGATGAAAATAGGATAAAAACAATATGGGAATTAGTATACACACACACACATATATATATATGAAAAAAAGGAGATGTCAGACTAAACTGGACGTTTGGTTTGCTATGCATAGTTTGGTAGCATGCATTACTATGGCATGCAAGGTAAATTGTGATGTCTAGTAACACACTTAGTTATATTAGATTATTAACAACATAGACCATTCATTACATTGATTCACTTGGAATATAATGACAATGAGCATTTGTACATAATAATTCCTCTATACTTGATAATGAAATTAGAGTTCAGAACCTTTATAACGTATGTTTAGCATCACAAAGAATTACGCATGCCTGAATAGCTACTATGCCACTCATATCCAAAATAGGCGGTTTTTGCACCATCTTTACTTCGCATGTTTGATCCCTGATATGATGCTCTTTATTTATAAGATGAGTAATGTGATGGCTATCCAAACATGTATGATTTTCCATATGCAAAATATGCACCATAGAGGATCTAAACTCTTTAAAATAAATTATGATTAGTATGCAAATGTTTTTGGCACATCCTGATATTGATAAAATACCAAACACCACAATATTGTTCCCACACAAGTGATATATGCAACGCATCTTGGTGTTTCTTTTTTATAATATGAATTTTTTCACCATACAAAGATTTTTTTAAATAATATTCATGAGAAACCCTGGACATGATTAATTTGTTAATGCTTTGGCTCCCCTGGTGTCTTCTAGCATACAAGCAATATTTATATTGCATATATTGAATTTTTCTTTCCACACAAATATTTTAGTTCAATAATATCAATTATTGAAAAATATGCCATAAAGCCAATCATCTAAGTGGTAGATAATTGGAATTAGTATATGAATTATCTAATAATAATAGTTATTTGATAAATTTATTATAAAAGTTCTATCTTCCATAAATGAACTCCTAAATTATGATGAAGTCCTTAGAACCACAATCAATCGATAAAGGAAAATTTATCAGATAGTTCTTAAATTGTTCATGACCAAATGATAAGTTATTAACAAGGACAATAACTTATCAAGTGTAGGTCACTATATACCATATGTGTTGGTTGTCCTCGTAACCAAGTGGTGTGAAAATACTGATATGGCAGCCAGATGAGATGTAAGAGTATATCTGCATTGAACGTGACCAATGTAACACTCTACTGTCAAGAGTAGTTAGCTAAGGCCAATGGGTATAAATGTCCCTTCGATCTGAGATCATCACGGTGACTTGCAAGCAACTCACTGTGCTTTGGTGCCGGATTGTCTGTATTTTTAATATAGGTTCGAAAGATTTTTGGGTACAGTCAAGTACTTGTGAAGTTGGTGTGTGAGTTAAGATGGGATTGACCACTCCTGATTAATTTCAGGAAGAGAATATCTCGCTGTGTTTCAATTTAGCAAAACCTAGGCTTGAGTAATCCTCGTAAGGAGTCATGAGATTTGCAAAATTTTGAGACACAATAGAGATGACTTATATGAGTATTGACAGCATACTCAAAGTCATCTTAAGCATTATTGATCAAAAGGATGAATTATATGGTAACCATGGGTCAGGATTCTTAGAATGTTGCTTTGTATACATTCGACCTATCTGGACGTCGGAAACCATTGCTAAATAGTTACTTCGACTGGTACAGAAATTGGTTTCTGTGCTACTGACTTAAGTTCGAACCTATAAGATCACACACATAAGATGTTGTAACCTAATCAGATGGTTAATCGATGATCGAGAATCGTTTTAAGGTTAAACGATCAATGTGATTGATGTTTGACCTAATGCAAGTATTGCAGGAGGATCGATTAGCATTTGGATTGCTAATTGGCTCAATTTGATTGAGCAATTAGGCTGAGATCAAGTTTAATTGAGTTTGATTCAATTAGAATTAATTTAGATTTAATTAGATTAAGTCTAATTGGTTTATTGGATAAGCCAATTGCAAGAGAGAACAAGTCCCTGTTCGACTAGGACTTGTATGTACCTAATTCTTAATTAAGTTAAAATTTAAATCAGAATTAAATATAATTTAATTTGATTTAATTAGACTCTTAGTTGGACTAGGATCACCATTAATTAGGTTGCAATTAATTTGGATTGGGTTCAAAGAGTTTAACCTAGTCTACATAAGAATCCTAGTTAGACTAAGATTCCATCTTCTCCCTTGCGCCAACTAAGAAAGCCCACGCCACATATTTATTTTCAGATATTTTTTCTATGATATCTACATCTAAGGAATGATATCTCACACCACTTATTCTAAAAATTTGAATCAAATTTGATTTGGTTCATTATGAAAAGTGATTTGGTTCATTATGGAAAGTGGTTTAGGTTCATTTCTTTTTTGAAAGAGTCCCTCTTCACAAGAACTCCTCTCTCCTCTCATGCGCCAACTTCCTCCATCCTTATCCTATCTTTTTATCGCCCCTTTTGTGCATCTGATCATGCTTTCCACAAAAAGGATAAGGCAAGGGGCGTCTAAGAGTTGGACGCCCCATGGACTCCTTGTTGGACTAGGTCTCTTAACCTAGTCTACCTCTTATATTGGTGCCGCCCATATGATATTATTAGGGAGTCTAAAATTAGTGGTTTTCTGATAGAAATAGCAGAGGAGAAAGAGGATAGCTGGGTGGTTTGAGGCGTCAATATCCTTGGAGAAGAGTCTTCTATCAAGAGATCAAAAGTTGATGTCTTGTAGAAACAAAAGGTAAGAGAGAAGATTATTTTCTCTTATTATTTTCTTTTCAGATTATTCTCTCTTTATTTTTATATTTTTATGTGATAAAAATCTAAGAGAGAAAGAGGGATGGCATGGTGAATTTATGCTCCAATTAGTTAGGGCATGATGATCTAATTTTTGGACATGATCTAATCATGTTCTGATGAGAGAAGAAGAAGAAAAGAAGGTCTTCTCTTTAGATTTATTTTAGAACCTGTTGGTGCAAAAATCCGCTTGCGTCGGAGAAGCTGGAGTCGGGGAAGCCGCGGTCGCCGCCGGGACCTGCAAGGGAAGTCTAAACCGGAGGTGGGGTTGCTCCGGCAAGACCCTCCGACGCTCAAGTCAGTTCTCTGCCTCAACAAGAATGGAGTGCTCGAACGGAGAATTTAGCAGAGTTTTGAGATAGAGAAAATGAGCTTAAAGAATAACGTATCTGGATCCCCCTTTTATAGGCGGGGGAGGCAACGGATTGATGGCGACGTTTGTAACCGCCTGGTAGTGGGCCGCCCATGGTCAGGGGAATTGATTGTGGAAGATAGTGGAGTGGACACGTGGCCATCACCTCGGCCCGCCACGTGGAATCTGTTATGAGGGGTGGAGCAGCGTTCGTTGTCAGCGGATAGGAGAATCGCATGGTATCCATCGCAGGAGGTGAAGCAGGTTCTTGGCCGCCACTGTGGCCTGCCAGAGGATAGTGGAGCTGTGCGGAATCTGCCACAAGAAGTGGAGCAGGGCGGCGATGGCTACTGCGGCCTGTCTGGGAATGATGGAACTGCGCGGAGTCCGCCACAGGAAGTGGAGCAGGGTCGTGGGTGGAGCCCAACTTCTGGGGGAGTCCGGGCGGAACCCCCTCGGAGCTGACGTTGGGGGCGGAGCTCGGCTCTCGTAGGAGTTCGGGCGAAGTCTGCTTGCGGCTGCAGTCGTTGGCGTCGAGGACGTAGCCCGACTCCCTTAAGAGCCCGATCGGAGCTGTGCTGATGTCGGTGCTGGAGGCGGAGCCCGGCTCCCATAGGAGTCCGGGCGGAGCTGTGCTGATGTCGGTGCTGGAGGCGGAGCCCGGCTCCCGTAGGAGTCCGGGCGGAGCTGTGCTGATGTCGGAGGTGGAGTCCGGCTCCCGTAGGAGTCCGGGCGGAGCTGTGCTGCAACCAAAGTCAGAGGTGAAGTCCGGCTCCCGTAAGAGTCCGGTCGGAGCTTACCCGCAATTGATGTCGGAGGTGGAGCCCGGCTCCCGTAGGAGTTTGGGCGGAGCTGCGTTGCAGTTGATGTCGAGGACGGAGCCAGGCTCCCGTAGGAGTCCGGGCGGAGCTGTGCTGCAACCAAAGTTAGAGGTGAAGTCCGGCTCCCGTAGGAGTCCGGCCGAAGCTTACCCGCAATTGATGTCGGAGGCGGAGCCCGACTCCCGTAGGAGTCCGGGCGGAGCTGCGTTGCAGTTGATGTCGAGGACGGAGCCCGGCTCCCGTAGGAGTCCGGACAGAGCTGTGCTGCAACCAAAGTTATAGGTGAAGTCCGGCTCCCGTAGGAGTCCGGTCGGAGCTTACCAGCAATTGATGTCGGAGGCGGAGCCCGGCTCCCGTAGGAGTCCGGGCGGAGCTGTACTTGCTGTCGGCGGTGGAGCCCAGCTCCCGTAGGAGTCCGGACGGAGCTACACTTGCTGTCGGCGGTGGAGCCCGGCTCCCGTAGGAGTCCGGGCGGAGCTGCACTTGCTGTCGGCGGTGGAGCCCGGCTCCCGTAGGAGTCCGGGCGGAGCTGCACTTGCTGTCGGCGGTGGAGCCCGGCTCCCGTAGGAGTCCGGGCGGAGCTGCAGTTGCTGTCGGCGGTGGAGCCCGGCTCCCATAGAAGTCCGGACGGAGCTGCACTTGCTGTCGGCGGTGGAGCCCGGCTCCCGTAGGAGTCCGGGCGGAGCTGCACTTGCTGTCGGCGGTGGAGCCCGGCTCCCGTAGGAGTCCGGGCGGAGCTGCACTTGCTGTCGGCGGTGGAGCCCGGCTCCCGTAGGAGTCCGGGCGGAGCTGCCCTTGCTGTCGGCGGTGGAGCCCGGCTCCCGTAGGAGTCCGGACGGAGCTGCACTTGCTGTCGGCGTGGAGCCCGGCTCCCGTAGGAGTCCGGGCGGAGCTGCAGTTGATGTCGATTCCATTGAGGGTTCCGACTGTGGGTATTTTATACCCAACACCAGTCCCCCTACATTCGAGTTTTGAATTTCAAACGAAGGAGGTACACAGAGGTACAGCCGGAACCGTCCCTTCGAATCCCGCGCCCTGCCGCTCCCAGATATTTTGGCATTAAATGAGCGCGTGCCGGAGTCTTTTCGAATTGGGGCGGTACGAGGGGATACTTCGAAGACCCCACGGGTACGCTGGCCTAGGTACAGCGCAATTATGACCCTGCCAACCGCCAGCCGCCTTTAGCCGTCTGCCACGGGGAGTGGGACACGCGTCGGACGCGGACTGGCCTGGGGGGATTCGAGATCATTATGGCGCCGGATTCCAGGGTCTATTTAAACCCATCCTCCCCCTTTCAGGCGTCCCACTCCATTTCTGATTTTTTGCTGGCGTCTGTCATCTCCCCGAGAGTCTGCTCTAGCGAACGCCCTCTCGAGCCGTAGGCGCCTTCCGTTTCTCGCTCTCCGGGTCCCCAGAGCAAGATAGGTTAGTGCCAACCTTCTTCTCACCGCCTAGGGGCCTCTCTTCTTTTCATTTCTTTCGTGTCTTCTTCTGAGTTGACCTTCGGCGTCTCGTTCCCTCCTCAGTTTGCCTTTCTAGGGTCCTTTAGGTTCTCCCCCCAAAATGTCTTCCGATTCTTCTGCCCCTGTAAGTTCTGGGAGTTCTTCTGCTTCGAACCCCCAGGCCCCTGTTTCTGTGGACGAACCCGCGTTCGGGGCAGGACCTCGTCCGGTTTTCACGTCGGGCGCCATTCCATGTTCGTCGACTCCGGACGAACTCCTTCTGATAAGGGCTCGGTACGGGATTCCTTCGGAGTACGACCTGGAGCTTCCTGGCCCCTCCGACCGGGCCAGCGCTCCCCTCCTGGTCGCTTTTGTTTGTACCAGGAGGCATTTCGCACCGGACTCCGGCTTCCGCTTCCAGTCTTTGTTGCCGCCTTCTTTCGCTTCTTAGACATTTCTCTCGCCTCTGTCGCCCCGAATTCCTTTAGATTTTTGATAGGGTTTCTCTCTCTCTGCCATATAGCCGAGGTTCAGCCATCCCTCTCCTTGTTCAGACATTTCTACACCTTTAAACGCCATCCTTCAGCGAAGGACTGGTGGTACTTCTCCCCACAGTTCGGTAAGAAGGGGTTGCTGAAGGGCGCCCTTTCTTCGATTCACAACTGGAAGGAAAAATTTCTCTTTGTCTACTGCCCGACCCTGGAACTAGGTCTGCCCCCTTGGGGGTCTCTGAGGGATTCCATCCGCCGGGCTCCCAGCCTGGGAGAGGACGACCTCCAGGTTGCCCAGAAGCTTCTGAGTTATCCCGCTCCTTCCCTTCCTAACCTTCTGAGGGAGCAGCTTCTCTTCAACATCGGCCTGAGCCCTCAGGATCCAGCAAGTATTTATCTTTCTTTTCTTGCCTTCTTCTTCTTCTCTTTATTTTTTTCCTTCCCTCTCTTTTCTTCCTCTTTCTTTCTCTCCTTCTTTTTTTCTTTTTTTTTTTTTCTTTTTTTTTTGACTCTGGACTGATCGGTGTTGCTTCTTCTTCTTCTTTTCTCCTTTTCTTCTTTTTTCATCTTTTCTTTTCCCGTTTTGTGTATTTTTTTTTTTTTTTAGCAATGGACGCCGAAGCCACGCGGATGCTCGCCAAGGCTATGAGAGCTCAGAAGAGGAAGGGCGCGATGACCTCCGATTTAACGAAGAGGGCCAGGGTGGAGGAGACGAGCTTGGCTGCGCCCGTCCAGGCGACCCCGGCCATCGACATTCCTTCGGATGCCGAGCCAGCGGCCCCCCGGGCTCCCTCAAGGAGCCCGCCGACCAGGATCCCTATTCCGGAGGTTCGCCCCACGGAGGCGCCTGCCGCGGGGAAGAGGAGAAAATCGGTGGCCCGCAGGATGAGCAGCCACCGAGCCGTTGCAGACGAGTCCGTCTGCTCTGAGGGGGGATCGGAGAACCCCTTCAACGACAAGGTTTTGATCAGGCGGCTACTCGACGGCTGCATTCTGTCCGATGTCGTGGAGAGGATCGACCGCGCCGATCCCGAGCAGCGGGCCTGGGACACTTTGGGGTCCTTTCTTGAGGTAAGTGGATGTTTATTTGCATGGTTGCTCGGTCTTTGTTGTAATTCTCTATCCGTCCTTGCAGATCGAGCACCAGCTCTTCGCCTATGTCGAGGCGTCGGGCCGCATGAGAAGGGACCTTCTTCGGGCGGAGGAGCGCTGTTAGGACGAGGTTGCCCGTCTTCAAGCGAAGACGGCCGAGGTGGCCGCCCTCCGGGAGGCCCTGGAGAGAGAGAGGCAAGACCGGGAAGAGGAGAGACAAGCCCGGGAGGAGGAGAGACGAGGCTTGGAGGAGTCGGCGAGGAAGGCGGAGGCCGAGGTCGCCCATCTGGCCGAGCAAACTCCGGTTCTGGTCTCGGAGGCCAGGACCCTTGCGGTGGAGGAGTTCAAGGCCTCCGCGGAGATGAGGGAGCTGAACGTCCAGTTCGGCCTGGAGGCGTTCACCAAGGGATTCGAGCTCTGCCGAGAGAGGGTGGCCAGCAGATACCCCGACCTTGATCTCGGCTTTTTGGAGGAGTCTGACGATGAGGCCGCCCCTTCGTCCGTCGCTATCGCAGTCGCACCCCCCGCACCGAGCTCTCCACCCCCTGCCCCCGAGGTCTGAGACCTCCGATCTTGTATCTTTCTTTTGTCGCCATATTTCCTTTCCGCTTGTCTTCAAAATTAATCAATAAAGTTGAATTTCTTATCGTGGATGGTCTTTTCTTCCCCCTGCTTTTCCTTTTCTGCCTTTCTTCTTGTAATGAGTCGATCTTTGATGTTTGCATCTTCCGATGGCAGCGCCCCGCCGAAGCACTCCCCTTGCCCCTGGGGGTCCCGCTGAAGTCAACTATCCAACGACTGAAAAAGGAGGTCCTCCACCTGACGAAGAAGTTGAAGAAGTCGGAGGGCGAGCTCCATCAGGCGAAGAAATGCTATTCGGAGGCCGCCGCTGAGGCCGCCCACTTCAGGAGTCTGCAAGTGAAGGCAATCATGGACTACAGCCGGAGGAAGGCGAACTTCGCAAAGGAGCTCGAGGAATGTAAGAAGAGCGCCAGCGACCGAACTTGGGCTCAAGAAGCCAGGATCAGCGCCCTTAAGGTGGAGCTGTCAGCTGCGAAGAGGAGGATCGGCCAGCTGGAAGGGAACTCATCCCGGCTCACAGCGCAGGGTGAGCAGATATGGTCACAAAAGGTCTCCGACCTCCAGAAGCAGCTTCAAGATGCTGAGATGAGCCACGATGTGCAGCGGGCCAGCTGGCGCCGGCAGGTAGAAGAGTACAAAGGGAGATTCCGTCGGGCGGCGGACGAGGTTGTTCGTCTCCAGAGGCAGTTGGTTACTAGGGCGCAGCTTGCTAACGCCCAAGATACTGAAGAGCTCCAAGCCCTAAGAGGCACTGTCGAAGGAATTTCTGTCTCCCTTGGGGAGAAGACAACCGAGCTTCAACAAGTAAAAATCCAACTGGGGCTTGAGCGGAAGGCCGTCGCGGACGCAGAGGCGGAGTCCGAAGTTTTGCAGAAGTGGCATCGGGAAGCGGAGGCTAAGAGCCGACGACTTCGTCAGGTGCTCCAGGATATGCTGCAAAAGAAGGAAGGACTAGAGGAAACGGTGGAGAGCCTGAGGCAGTCCTGGTTGAGGGATAGAGGTGATCACCCTAGGTTAGAGGGAGCAGAACCTCCTTAGAGTTCTTTTGTAGTCACCCCCTTTTTATAGCTGCCCCTTTTTTCTTCTTGTCGTTTTGTCTTTCTTTCTCTGGCCGTCCTGGCCCTGCAGTACATATATCGGAAATGAAAAAAAGCACTTTGTGTTACCTTGTCCGTGCGTAGCACCGATATTGTCGTTCGTTGACCCTTTCTCGTCGTTTGGCCTGTTTGGCTTAGAGGTCGTCGTGGGAAGGGGCTCTTCCCTTCCATCTGATCTCGTCTTGTGGCCAAGCCTCGCCACCATCTTTAACCCTTGCTGGCGAAGTAGCGGATGGAGCCCGGCTTTCTTAGGAGCCCGGGCGAAGTCTTTCCTGGCGGCGGAGCCCGGCTCCCGTAGGAGCCCGGGCGAAGCTTCCCTGGCGGCGGAACCCGGCTCCCGTAGGAGTCCGGGCGAAGCTTTCCTTGGCGGCGGAACCCGGCTCCCGTAGGAGTCCGGGTGAAGCTTTCCTTGGCGGCGGAACCCGGCTCCCGTAGGAGTCCGGGCGAAGCTTCCCTGGCGGCGGAACCCGGCTCCCGTAGGAGTCCGGGCGAAGCTTCCCTGGCGGTGGAACCCGGCTCCCGTAGGAGTCCGGGCGAAGCTTTCCTTGGCGGCGGAACCCGGCTCCCGTAGGAGTCCGGGTGAAGCTTTCCTTGGCGGTGGAACCCGGCTCCCGTAGGAGTCCGGGCGAAGCTTTCCTTGGCGGCGGAACCCGGCTCCCGTAGGAGTCCGGGCGAAGCTTTCCTTGGCGGCGGAACCCGGCTCCCGTAGGAGTCCGGGTGAAGCTTTCCTGGGCGGCAGAACCCGGCTCCCGTAGGAGTCCGGGTGAAGTTTACCTTGGCGGCGGAACCCGGCTCCCGTAGGAGTCCGGGGGAAGCTTTCCTTGGCGGCGGAACCGGCTCCCGTAGGAGTCCGGGCGAAGCTTTCCTTGGCGGCGGAACCCGGCTCCCGTAGGAGTCCGGATCTTCCATTTTGCTTGAGCCGGCGCGAGGTTCTCGTTATCAGCCTGGCCTGTGGGGGCGCGTTAGGGCGCTGTAAGGCCGCTCCCCCCTCCGGTCTAAAAGAACCGGGCCTTCAACTTTGCTCATGTCAGGACGAGGTTCTCCTCCTGTTCCTGACATGGCTGTGGGGGCACATTAGGGTGTTGCAAGGCCTCTCCCCCCATCCGGTCTAAAAGAACCGGGCCTTTGACTTTGCTCAAGTTAGGGCGAGGTTCTCCTCCTGTCCCTAACAGGACTGTGGGGGCACATTAGGGCGTTGTAAGGCCTCTCCCCCCATCCGGTCTAAAAGAACCGGGCCTTTGACTTTGCTCATGTTAGGGTGAGGTTTTCCTCCTGTCCCTAACAAGGCTGTGGGGGCACATTAGGGCGTTGTGAGGCCTCTCCCCCCATCCGGTCTAAAAGAACCGGACCTTTGACCTTGCTCATGTCAGGATGAGGTTCTCCTCCTGTTCCTGACATGGCCGTGTTTTTGGAGGAATCATATCCGGTCACAATACATCCACGCTAGGTGGGAGGAGCATGTTAGCTAAAAAGAAAGGTAGATTCAAAGTGAAATAGTAAGCGATACATTTACAGTATTCCCGCTCCTTCTTGAGGCCCTCCGACGATGGAGTCAATGGTCCCGATAGGAGGCCGGTCCCCGGGCTGCTCCTCCCTTTTCTGCAGTTCGGGCGGCGAGAGGGCTCTTGGCCGGTCTCCTCTACCCTCAGGCCTGCGGCGGATGAATCTGTCGAGTCGACCTCGCCGGATGAGCTCCTCGATCTCGTCCTGGAGCTGGATGCATTCTTCGGTGTCGTGGCCGTGGTCGCGGTGGTAGAGGCAGAACTTGTTGGGGTTGCGCTTCCCGGGGTGCGTGCGCATCCTCTCCGACCTAGGGAGCAGCTCCCTGACCTCCATCAGTACCTGGGCCTTCGAGGCGTTGAGGGGGGCGTAGTTGCGGAACTTTCCTGGCGGGGAACCCCGTCGAAACCTGTTGTCCGGGCTTCTCTGCCTGTGCACCCTGGGGGGAGTATGGGCGCGCTTATGTCCAGGAGGGGATCGGGAGCGAGGCCGGGCTTCCTTTGGCCTCTTCTCGACTGCGGGCTTACTAGGATCTCCCGCCTGATGCTCCCTCGCAGTCTCTTCATCCTTCATTTTGAAGGCCTCTTTCGCTCGGGGGTATCCTTCAACCCGAGCCAGTAGATCAGCAAAATCCCTGGGGTACTTCTTCTCTAGGGAGTACAAGAGGTCATTCTTCTGAAGGCCACCCTTCAGGGCGGCCATGGCAACTGACTGGTCCAGGTTCCGGACCTCCAACGCCGCGATGTTGAAGCGGTTGACGTAGGCCCGTATGGACTCCCCTTCCCTCGGCTTGATGTTGATGAGGGACTCCGAACCTTTCCGGGGACGCCGGCTGCTGACAAAATGGGCCACGAATTGGTGGCTCATTTGATCGAAGGAGAATATAGTATCCGGCTTCAAAGTCGAGTACCAGTTCCTTGCCGCTCCCTTCAATGTAGACGGAAAAGCCCGGCACAAGATGGCGTCGGGAGCACTGTGAAGCAGCATCATCGTTCGGAAGGCCTCCAGATGATCCACCGGGTCCGACGTCCCGTCGTAGCTTTCAAACTGGGAGAGCTTGAAATTCGACGGGATCGGTTCCTGCATAATCATTTGGGAGAAGGGAGGGTCAGTGCAGATATCCTCACCATAAGCGGGAGGCATGTGGCAGAGTTCTTCGATCCGCCGGTTCATCTCCTGGAGCCTCCGGTCCAGGAAGTCCTCTCGACTCCGAGTCTCGAGGGTCCTTTGGCAGAACGGAGGCAGGGATCTCCCAGGAGTGGAGTCGTGGTCCGATTGAGGGCTCTCTACCCTCGGATTCGCCTTCCCAGGAAGGATGGGGCGGCTGGCCCAGGTGGCCCGCCCCACCGCCGGGTTCTGGCATTCCGGAGATGCCTCCTCCGGATGCGCCGACGCCTGCGGCGGCTGCTGCTGCATTGCCTGTACGGCTTCGACGAGGCCTTTGACCTGCTACGCCAGCAAGTCAAATTGCTCCGCACCGACCGCCGTCGCCGGAGGGGGAGGAGGCTGAGAAACGGGAGGGGAGGCCGGAGCCTGAGATCTGGCCGCGGAGGCTGTGGACCGTCGGGTGGACGCCCTGCGCGGAGGCATCGTGTGTCGATCTCGCGGGGGAGGATTAGGAATGGATGACGGAGAGATGGTCGGAGGTGGCTCCGTTGAACACTCCATTAAGAACAAGGGTGCTGCGAAGACACGTGCCCTTTTTCTAGCGTCAATCCTGTTGGTGCAAAAATCCGCTTGCGCCGGAGAAGCTGGAGTCGGAGAAGCCGCGGTCGCCGCCGGGACCTGCAAGGGAAGTCTAAACCGGAGGTGGGGTTGCTCCGGCAAGACCCTCCGACGCTCAAGTCAGTTCTCTGCCTCAACAAGAATGGAGTGCTCGAACGGAGAATTTAGCAGAGTTTTGAGGTAGAGAAAATGAGCTTAAAGAATAACGTATCTGGATCCCCTTTTATAGACGGGGGAGGCAACGGATTGATGGCGATGTTTGTAACCGCCTGGTAGTGGGCCGCCCATGGTCAGGGGAATTGATTGCGGAAGATAGTGGAGTGGACACGTGGCCATCACCTCGGCCCGCCACGTGGAATCTGTTATGAGGGGTGGAGCAGCGTTCGTTGTCAGCGGATAGGAGAATCGCATGGTATCCATCGCAGGAGGTGGAGCAGGTTCGTGGCCGCCACTGTGGCCTGCCAGAGGATAGTGGAGCTGTGCGGAATCTGCCACAAGAAGTGGAGCAGGGCGGCGATGGCTACTGCGGCCTGTCTGGGAATGATGGAACTGCGCGGAGTCCGCCACAGGAAGTGGAGCAGGGTCGTGGGTGGAGCCCGACTTCTGGGGGAGTCCGGGCGGAACCCCCTCGGAGCTGACGTTGGGGGCGGAGCTCGGCTCTCGTAGGAGTTCGGGCGAAGTCTGCTTGCGGCTGCAGTCGTTGGCGTCGAGGACGTAGCCCGACTCCCTTAAGAGCCCGATCGGAGCTGTGCTGATGTCGGTGCTGGAGGCGGAGCCCGGCTCCCATAGGAGTCCGGGCGGAGCTGTGCTGATGTCGGTGCTGGAGGCGGAGCCCGGCTCCCGTAGGAGTCCGGGCGGAGCTGTGCTGATGTCGGAGGCGGAGTCCGGCTCCCGTAGGAGTCCGGACGGAGCTGTGCTGCAACCAAAGTCAAAGGTGAAGTCCGGCTCCCGTAGGAGTCCGGTCGGATCTTACCCGCAATTGATGTCGGAGGCGGAGCCCGGCTCCCGTAGGAGTCCGGACGGAGCTGCGTTGCAGTTGATGTCGAGGACGGAGCCCGGCTCCCGTAGGAGTCCGGGCGGAGCTGTGCTGCAACCAAAGTTAGAGGTGAAGTCCGGCTCCTGTAGGAGTCCGGTCGGAGCTTACCCGCAATTGATGTCGGAGGCAGAGCCCGTCTCCCGTAGGAGTCCGGGCGGAGCTGCGTTGCAGTTGATGTCGAGGACGGAGCCCGGCTCCCGTAGGAGTCCGGGCGGAGCTGTGCTGCAACCAAAGTTAGAGGTGAAGTCCGGCTCCCGTAGGAGTCCGGTCGGAGCTTACCAGCAATTGATGTCGGAGGTGGAGCCCAGCTCCCGTAGGAGTCCGGGCGGAGCTGCACTTGCTGTCGGCGGTGGAGCCCGGCTACCGTAGGAGTCCGGACGGAGCTGCACTTGCTGTCGGCGGTGGAGTCCGGCTTCCGTAGGAGTCCGGGCGGAGCTGCACTTGCTGTCGGTGGTGGAGCCCGGCTCCCGTAGGAGTCCGGGCGGAGCTGCACTTGCTGTCGGCGGTGGAGCCTGGCTCCCGTTGGAGTCCGGGCGGAGCTGCAGTTGCTGTCGGCGGTGGAGCCCGGCTCCCGTAGGAGTCTGGGCGGAGCTGCACTTGCTGTCGGTGGTGGAGCCCGGCTCCCGTAGGAGTCCGGGCGGAGCTGCACTTGCTGTCGGCGGTGGAGTCCGACTCCCGTAGGAGTCCGGGCGGAGCTGCACTTGCTGTCGGTGGTGGAGCCCGGCTCCCGTAGGAGTCCAGGCGGAGCTGTCCTTGCTGTCGGCGGTGGAGCCCGGCTCCCGTAGGAGTCCGGGCGGAGCTGCACTTGCTGTCGGCGGTGGAGCCCGGCTCCCGTAGGAGTCCGGGCGGAGCTGCAGTTGATGTCGATTCCGTTGAGGGTTCCGGCTGTGGGTATTTTATACCCAATAGAACCCTTCTTCTCCATCAATCATGAGATTTTTTTATGCAAAAAATCAGATATCATAAGATCTAAAAGTTTGAAAAATATCTAGAAAAGAAGGTCTCCTTATGTCCTAGCATAGAGATGTTCTCAGGACATCAATCGTTGATGACGTGAAAGAGTAGAACTGTCTTCTCTTAGAATCTTTTCTATTATACTTTATTTTTGATTTTAGGGAGGTCAAAGGGTTTGACTTCTCCCTCATTTCTTCTCATATTCTTCATCTCTTGAAATGTCCAAGAGATTCGAAGAATATTTTTTAGATTAACCATCCGAAGGGATCTGCAGAAACTAGCACTTCGAGCGGATCTTCGTTCGACGAACCTTCGATTTTGTTGCAGCTTCGTATGGATCATCTGTAGAGGTCGGACGCATGTGCGGCTTTAAAGATAATAAAAAAAATCAACTGCGGAGTTCTCGACCCGTATAAAGGTAAGAGATCTGATCTCTTCTCTTATCTAGATGTGATCTAGATTTTAGATCTAAAACTGTTTTAGATCTAGGGTATTGATTTGATCAATACCAAAGCTTTTATTTTTTGATTTTTAAATATAATATGACATGTTATAGATCCTAATTGTAGGGTTTAATAATTTGATTACATGTATTTGTATATTAAATTATTTAATTTACATATTCCACTGCGTTATATTTTAAAATTATTTTGAAATTCATGCATGAAACTCTGCACCTTTTCCAACAGTAGTATCAAAGCATCTAGGTTCTTTTATAATATGTTCATAATTATATTAAAATAAATCTAAAAAATAAAATAATGATCACATGGACTGTAGGTTGTCCTGCTGTAAGGTTTATCCCTTACAGTGCAAAGGTTGTCTTGGTACGTTGCGATCTAGAAAATTTAAAAGAGTTTAAATAAATCTTGTCATGAATATTTTAGATTAGATCTATTTCATTTTATGAAATTTTATGTAATGTACATAGATTAAAATCAGCCAAGAACAGGATCTTGCGAAGGTTCTATTTGCTTATCGGGCCAGCTCGATCAGCAATCCAGCTTGATTGAACAGTTGGTTCAATTATTTTTCTGACTGATTTTAATTGTTAGTATTTGTTAGTGAAATAAGCCGACCTATTTTTGAAATGAGTCGATCTATTTAGTGAAACAACACTAGATTGTATTGAATCTTTCAAAAGTTGAAAATGATTTTCTAAATGCCGAACCCCAACCCTCAGCCATGAACTTAATTAAAAGAATTAAGTGATTGTTTAGGATCTAGGTTTGTAATTTAAAGATCCTAAGATAATTTCATAAAACATGGGTTAAAGGGTAATGGGTTAGCTTTGATCAGGTCATTAACTGGGTTAGACCTAGGGTTAGATTAAATATGGACTAAGTTAAGAAATTAATCAAACCTAATTAAAAGTTAATTAGGATTAGGTCATTTCTATAGATCACTTCAATAGTTGTAGTTGATCAAAATCCATATATCTAACAAATGGACATTGATCATGGCTCAGTGGCTGAGCCTGAGTCTTTAGGTAGATCAAATCAAAATTAATAAATCAGTTGGTGTCTCAGGTAAACCTGATCGGTGGTTTTTAATTGGAAGCCCGCTTAACTGGCCATTTCTTATGGTATCTAAGACAAGCTTTGGCTGACCCTCCCATCGATCATACTTATCTGGCCAATGTGGTTAATCAGGTCTTGATTAGGTTGCTCATTGATTTGTGCTAACCCATGTTACATAGAAAATCAGTGAATCTGATTTCATTCAATGAGACTGATCTAGGTGTCCATGGATCAAATTTGATCCTAGTCCTTGTTAATGACTTGAGAAGTCAGTGGGAGGACTTGACTTGGTGAAGTCAGTGGGAGCAAATTGGTCCATGTCCTTTCTATCCTTAAATTACTAATAATTTTAAATTTTTTAAAATTATTAGATCCATAAAATGATAAAGTTATGGAGATAACTGAGTCATATCCTCCCATTAATGTGTTTGATAATGAGTCCATTAACTCAATAATCATTGCAGACCCAAAAGCCTGGTGTTTGTTGACTAATAAAATTATCATTCATCATATGACGACTTAGAAGTGTCTCTTTAATGGTGGTTAGGTTAGCCAACCAAAGTTGGACTTAATCATTCGTTGGTTAGATGCACCAAGTATAGTCATATTAATGATTGGACCTAATCGGATCCTTACAGTGGAGGCCAAAGCCTACTGATTAGGTTTCTGGGGTAAAATTAAATTACTAAAAGTTGTTTGGAGAAATAATTGGTTAATGAACCTACCCGTAGATATAGATGGGTTGGCCAACCAAAGTCGGACTTGTGTGTAGTCAGTGTAGATTCTAGTACTTACTAGAAAATTAAAGTAATTCTCGAATTGGAGGTAGAGGCTACCAATTTGAATAAAATAGTGAGAGAATCTTGAGACTAAAGTCCAAGTCTCTAGGCTTAAAATAATTTATATACATTAGGTCATTATTTTCTTTTCTCAAAATAAGGCTAAACCTTAATTGCTCCAATCGCTGTGAGACAGTGATGACTTATGGGACCCAACTTCGTTAATTAGTATCGAAAGTTGAATTTGGTTTAACAATACGAATGGGTTTGTATTGGAGCTTCTTAGTCCAGTCAAAATAATTAGTCCAAAATCGATCCAAATCAGGCATGTTGCTTCTACTATCAGAAACAGGGTCATAGGAAGGAGAATTGTCTTGCTTCCCTTGACCATAATAGGCTGAACAAGAGAAAGGAGCAATAGTTGCTCATCAAGGATGTTATATAATAACACCTTAAAGTTTCTCTATGAAATTTTACTATCTAGGTATTAGATATCGATGGTCTTATGCAATTTATTGCTAGGACTACAAGTAAGTGGAATGTTTGAAAATGGTGAGAAATTCTTGAATGTTAGGGATGAAAGTCTTATTCCAATCCTAACTTTAAAAATTGTAAAGCTTATTTTCAAATATTGTCATTTAGAGTAATTGTTACTATTATCCATTGTTTATGATGAATGTAATCTTTGTTGGTCTTTTGGCCAAAGATAATTATCATTCATTAATAAAAAAAGATTATTGTGATATTATTATGAATAATGTTACAATAATACATGGACAACAAGAAAATGACATTTAACATTTACACAGCCTATTAAGTGTAATGTACACACCCAAGTTAGATAATGTCATAGATGTCTATCTTTGGCTTAGTCATCTTGACAAGAACAGGATTAACGGATTAGCCTGAGAGGAAAATCTCACATCAATGATTGTGAATCATTGATAGCCTGTGAGTCTTGTCTTCTTAGAAAGATGATAAAGTCACATTTTAATGGAAAAGGTGAAGGAGCTGATAAAGTTCTAAGTCTCATATATAGTGATGTATGTGGACCTTGAACTTAAGTGCCAGAGGAAGATATTAATATTTCATTACAGACGACCTATCTAGACATGGCTGCATCTGGCCTGAATCATTTGAAATATTCAAATGATTCAATAATGAAAGATTGAAACAAACTGGATAAGGTGTTAAAACTCTTCGATCGAATTGAGGAGGCAAATACTTATCCAGTGAGTTTGTGACATATCTAGGAGAGAATTGGATTCTCTCTCAGTGGATTTCTTTTCGGAACAAAGTGTATCTGAAAGGAGAAGTTAAACTTTGTTAGACATGATTCAATCCACAATAGGGTTCACTTCTCTGCCTGTTTTAGGATTGTGCTCTTGTGTGATTACCTGTTTTACTCTAAAAATATACTGAGTAAGTCTGTTGTGCAGATTCCATATGAGATATGGAACGGACATAGATCTAGACTCTCTCACCTTTGGGTTTGGAGTTGATCGGCCTATGTCAAAGGTTTGTATACAGATAAACTTGGTTCTTGACCCAATAGGTGTTTAAGGGTTACTAATTCTATCATGCTGAAGAACATAAGATGCTCATCAGCAGTAAGGCATTCCTTTTGGAAAGGAGTTCCTTAGAGAAGGAACTGATGCCTATCAAGTTGAACTTGAAAGTTTGACTGGTAGAAAATGAACCGACATAATCTAGTAAACCTATACAACTGGATTTGATTAGATCAAACTCGGAGCCCATTAAAGTAACATCTTTAAGGAGATCTGGTAGAGTACCGCATTAGCTGGACAGATACTTCAGTGTCTCGATCTGGGACAGCGAACCTATTGAGCTCGATGAGATTAACAAGGATCCGATCATCTATAGGGATGCAATGCAGTGGTCTAACTCTGAGAAGTGACTTGGAGCCATTAAATCCAAATTGAAGTCCATAAAAATTAATAGTGTATGGACACTAGATGATACACCTGAAGAGATAAAACCTATTGGGTGTGAATGGATTTTTCGAAAGGATCAGAGTAGCGCAGACAGAAAGGTGGAGTCCTATAAAGCTCGTTTCGCTATTATCCCAGAGTTGGAACATACGTTTTGAACATATGTCTTTGTTATGAATAAAGAGGAATCCTATATTTATAAGTGGACAAAATATTCTGTAGTGTTATTTCTTGTGTTGTCTGTGGATGAAATTTTCTTAATCGAGAATGGCATTCCAGCATTGCAAAGAATAAAGGTTTGGATGTCATCTAATTTCTCCATGTTCAAGACCAGATATGGTATCCTCACTGATGATAGTGAGCAGATACTAGTCTGATCTGAGTAAGAACCACTGGAAGATTGTATGGACAATCCTTAAGTATTTGAAAAATACTAAAGTCCAGTGACTCAAATATGAAAATACTGACTTTAAACATGTGGATGTTTTGATTTCAGTCAGATCAAGATGACAACAAGAAAGTATCGGATCATACCCTAATTATAGGAGCAATTTGCTGGAAAGGTTCCAACCAGGATACTTTAGTCTACTCAGTTAGTGATGTAGAGTACATCGTAGCATATAATGCTGCCATGTAAGCTATGTAGTTGCTGAGCTTCATTAGCAGGTTGGGAGTGGCATTCTCCACTGATGGTCCGGTCCTATCGTAGCACTGGAGCCATAAATCTGACTAAAGAACTGAAGGACCAGCATATTCTGTATTACTATCACTTTTGACTTTAGATCAGGGTGACATCGATCTTTGAAAGATTGATGATAAAGGAGAACTTGACCGACCCATTTGCTGAGACCTCGGAACTGAGAAGTTCTACGAACTCAAGTGGAAGATAGGATATTTGATATCGTTCTGATTGGCTTTAGTACAAATAGAAGTTATTGAAAAATGTATCCTAAAGCCAATCATCTAAGTGGTAGATGATTGAAATTAGTATATGAATTATCTAATAATAATAGTTATTTGGCAAGTTTATCATAAAAGTTCTATCTTCCTTAAATGAACTCTTAAATTATGATGAAATTCTTACAACCATAATTAATCGATAACGGAAGATTTATCGGATGGTTCTTAAATTATTCACGATCAAATGATAAGTTATTAACAAGGATGATAACTTATCAAGTGTAGGTCACTGTATGCCATATGCGTTGGTTGTCCTCGTAACCAAATGGTATGAAGATACTGGTATAGCATCCAGGTGAGATGTAGGAGTACATCTGTATTAAACGTGACCAATGTAACATTCTACTATCAAGAGTAGTTAGCTAAGGCCAATGGATATAAGTATCCCTCCGACTTGAGATCACCACGGTGACTTGCAAGCAACTCACTGTACTTTGGTGCCGGACTGCCTGTATTTTTAATATAGGTTCGAAAGATTTTTAGATATAGTCAAGTACTTGTGAAGTCAGTGTGTGAGTCAAGATGGGATTGACCACTCTTGATTAATTTCAGAAAGAGAATGTCTCGCTGTGTTTCAATTTAGCAAAACCTAAGCCTGGATAATCTTCGTGAGGAGTCACGAGATTTACAAAATTTTGAGACACAATAGAGATGACTTATATGAGTGTTGACAGCATACTCGAAGTCATCTTGAGCATTATTGGTCAAAAGGATGAATTATACGATAACCATGGGTCAGGATTCTTAGAATGTTGCTTTGCATATATTCGACCTATCTGGACGTTGGGAACCATTGCTAGATGGTTATTTCGACCGATACAGAAATTAATTTCTGTATTATCGACTTAGATTCGAACCTATAGGATCACACACATAAGAGGTTGTAACCTAATCAGATGGTTAATCGACGATTGAGAATCGTTCTAAGGTTAAACGATCAATGTGATTGATGTTTGACCTAATGCAAGTGTTGCAGGAGGATCGATTAGCATTTAGATTGCTAATTGGCTCAATCTGATTGAGCAATTGGGCTGAGATCAAGTCTAATTGAATTTGATTCAATTAAAATTAGTTTAGATTTAATTGGTTTATTGGATAAGCCAGTTGCAAGGGAGAACAAGTCCCTGTTCGACTAGGACTTGTATGTACCTAATTCCTAATTAAGTTAGAATTTAAATTAGAATTAAATATGATTTAATTTGATTTAATTGGACTCTTAGTTGGACTAGGATCACCATTAATTAGGTTGCAATTAATTTGGATTGGGTTCAAAGTGTTTAACCTAGTCTACATAAGAATCCTAGTTAGACTAGGATTCCATCTTCTTCCTTGCGCCAACTAAGAAAGCCCATGCCACATATTTATTTTCAGAAATTTTTTCTATGAAATCCATGTCTAAGGAATGATATCTCACACCACTTATTCTAGAGATTTGAATCAGATTTGATTTGGTTCATTATGGAAAGTGATTTGGTTAATTATGAAAAGTGGTTTAGGTTCATTTCCTTTTTGAAAAAATCCCTCTTCACAAGAACTCCTCTCTCCTCTCATGCGCCAACTTTCTCCATCCTTATTCTATCTTTTTGTTGCCCCTTTTGTGCATCTGATCATGCTCTCCATGAAAAGGATAAGGCAAGGGGCGTCCAAGAGTTGGACGCCCCATGGACTCCTTGTTGGACTAGGTCTCTTGACCTAGTCTATCTCTTATATTGGTGCCACCCATATGATATTATTAGGGAGTCTAAAATTAGTGGTTTTCTGATAAAAATAGCAGAGGAGAAAGAGGATGGCATGGGTGGTTTGAGGCGCCAATATCCTTGGAGAAGAGTCTTTTATCAAGAGATCAAAAGTTAATGTCTTGTAGAAACAAAAGGTAAGAGAGAAGATTATTTTCTCTTATTGTTTTCTTTTCAGATTATTCTCTCTTTATTTTTATATTTTTATGTGATAAAAATCTGAGAGAGACAGAGGGATGGCGTGGTAAATTTATGCTTTAATTAGTTGGGGCATGGTGATCTAATTTTTGGACATGATCTGATCATGTTCTGATGAGAGAAGAAGAAGAAAAGAAGGTCTTCTCTTAAGGTTTATTTTAGAACCCTTCTTCTCCATCAATCATGAGATTTTTTTATGAGAAAAATTAGATATCATAAGATCTGAAAATTTAAAAAATATCTAGAGAAGAAGGTCTCCTCATATCCTAGCATAGAGATGTTCTCAGGACATCAATCGTTGATGACCTGAAAGAGTAGAACTGTCTTCTCTTACGATTTTTTCTATTATACTTTATTTCTGATTTTAGGAAGGTCAAAGGGTTTGACTTCTCCTTCATTCCTCCTCATATTCTTCATCTCTTGGAATATTCAAGAGATCTGAAGAATATTTTTTAGATTAACCATCCGGAGGGATCTGCAAGAAGCTAGCACTTCGAGCGGATCTTCATTCGATGAACCTCTGATTTTGTTGCAGCCTCGTGTGGATCACCTGTAGAGGTCGGACGCATGTGCAGCTCCAAAGATAGCAAAAAAAATCAACCATGAAGTCCTCGATTCGAATGAAGCTAAGAGATCTGATCTCTTCTCTTATCTAGATGTGATCTAGGTTTTAGATCTAAAACTATTTTAGATCTAGGGTATTGATTTGATGAATACCAAAGTTTTTATTTTCTGATTTATAAATACAATATGACATGTTATAAGTCCTAATTGTAAGATTTAGTAATCTGATTACATTCATTTATATATTAAATTATTTAATTTATATATTCTGATGTATTATATTTTAAAATTATTTTGAAATTCATGCATAAAGCCCTGCACCTTTTCCAACATCAATGAGAAAACCTTGTCTTTCTGTTTATTGACCACTTTCTTGCTTAATTTGAAGCATGTGGATCAAGAAGTTGTTATAATTTATATAATAATAGTAAAGTGATATACAAATATTATGGATGGTATTCTATGTTGACATGTAAGATTATGGGATAATCTTTCATAATGTCACATGTCAAGATTTATTATTATTTTTTTTTATATTTTAAAATAAGAAAGAAAAATATAAATAGTATGATAAAAAATAAAGAATATTTTAAATTATTATAAATGTATATAATAATGGTAAGTGATGCATGGATATTAGAGGTGGTATTTCGTATTGATATGTAAGATTATAGGATAATCTCCAGCAATGCCACATGTCAGATTTTGTTTTTTTAAATTATATATATATTTTAAATAAATATATATAGTAATAGTAAAGTAATAATGCCACTTGTCAAGTTTTTTTTATTTTTTTTATTTTTTAAATAAAAATAAAAATATAAATAGTATGATAAAAAATAAAAATATTTTAAATCTATCTATCTATATAATATCTATATAATAATAGTAAAATGATACACGAATATTAGAGATAGTATTCCATATTGATATGTAAGATTATAGGATAATCTCTTACAATGCTATATATCAAGTTTTATTTTTTATATTTTAAAATAAAAATAGTATGATAAAAAAATAAAAAATATTTTAAATCTATGTCTATAATAATAGTAAAGTAATATACAGGTAATAGAGATGGCATTCTATATTGACACGTAAGATTATAAGATAATCATTCATAATGTCACATATCAAGTTTTATTTTTTTATATATTTTTTAAATAAAAAATATAAATATAAATAGTATAATAAAAGAATAAAGAATATTTTAAATTATTATCTATCTATCTAACTATATAATAATTGTAAAACGATACATAGATATTAGCGTTGGTATTTCGTATTGATATGTAAGATTATAGGATAATCTCTAGCAATACCACATGCCAAATATTATTTTTTTTATTTTTATATTTTTTAAATAAGTCTATATAATAATAGTAAAGTGATACACAGGTATTAGAGGTGGCATTCCGTGTTGACACGTAAGATTATATGATAATTTTTCATAATGCAATGTATCAAATTTTATTTTTATTTTTTTATATTTTTTAAATAAAAAATTAAAATATTATGATAAATAATAAAGAATATTTTAAATCTATCTATCTATATAATATATATAATAATAGCAAAGCGATATACGAATATTAGGGATAGTATTTTGTGTTGACACATAAAATTATAGGACAATTTCTCACAACATCATGTGTCAAGTTTTATTTTTTATATTTTTTAAATAAAAAATAAAAGTATAAATAATATGATAAAAAATAAAAAAATATTTTAAGTCTATCTATATAATAATAGTAAAATAATATATAGATATTAGGGTGACATTTCGTGTCAACATGTATGATTATAGGATAATCTTTCGCAATGCCATACATCAAATTTTATTTTTTATTTTTTTTATTTTTTAAATAAAAAATAAAAATATAAATAGTATGATAAAAAATAAAAAAATATTTTAAATTATTATTTATCTATCTATCTACATAATAATAGTAAAAGATTATAGGATAATTTTTAGCACTGCCACATTCCAATTTTTTTATATTTTTAAAGTAAGAAATAAAAGCATAAATAATATGATAAAGAAAAAAAATATTTTAAATCTATTTATCTATATCATAATAGTAAAGTGATACACGGGCATTAAGAGTGGTATGCCGTATTGACACATAAGATTAAAGGACAATCTTCTACAATGCAACATATTAAGTTTTATTTTTATTTTTTATATTTTTTAAATAAAAATAAAATCAGAAATAGTATGATAAAAAAATAAAGAATATTTTTAATCTATCTATCTATATAATATTTTTTAAATAAAAAATAAAAACATAAATAATATGATAAAAAATAAGAAATATTTTAAATTTATCTATCTATATAATAATAGTTAAAAAATACATTGGTATTAGGGTTGGCGTTCCATTTGACACATAAGATTTTTCTTGCAATGCCACATGTCAAGTTTTATTTTTTTTATTTTTTATTTTTTTAAATAAAAAATAAAAATATAAATAGTATGATAAAAATAATAAATAAAAAATATTTTAAATTATTATCTATCTATTTATGTATGTAATAATAGTAAAGTAATACATGAGTATTATAGATGGCATCTATATAAAAATAGTAAAGCAATATATAGGTATTGGAGGTGGTATTCTATGTTAACACGTAAAATTATATGATAATCTCCCACAACATCACGTGTCAATTTTTATTTTTATTTTTTAAATAAAAAATAAAAAAATAAATAATATGATTAAAAAATAAAAAATATTTTAAAGCGATACACGGATATTGGGGATGGCATTCCTATTTACTCGTAAGATTATAGGATAATATTCTGTAATGCCATATATTAAACTTTATTTTTTTATTTTTTAAATAAAAAATAGTATAAATAGTATGATAAAAAATAAAGAATATTTTTTTTTTAAATTATTATCTATCTATATAATATCTATATAATAATAGTAAAAAAATACGGATATTAGAGATGGCATTTCATGTTGACACATAAGATTATAGAATAATCTTCTGCAATACTATATGTCAATTTTTAATTTTTTATATTTTTTAAAATAAAAAATAAAAGTATTATTAGTATGATAAAAAAATCTATCTATCTATCTAATCTCTATGATAATAGTAAAGCAATACACGGATATTAAGGATGTCATTTTGTATTAAAATATAAGATTATAAAATAGTCTCCTACAATGTTACATGTCAATTTTTTTTATATATTTTTAAATAAAAAAATCACAAATAATATGATACAAAAATATCTATCTATCTATCTATCTATATTTATTTAATAATAGCAAAGCAATACACAAGTATTAGAGGTGGCATTCCATATTGACATATAAGATTATAGGATAATATCCCGCAATATCCCGTATCAAATTTTATTTTTTATATTTTTAAATAATAAAAAATCTATTTATCTATTTATATAATAATAGTAAAGTAATACACAGGTATTAGGGGTGACATTCTATGTTAACACGTGAAATTATAGGATAACCTCCCGCAATATCATACGTTAAGTTTTATTTTTTTATTTTTCATATTTTTTAAATAAAAATAAAAAATAAAAGTATAAATAGTATTATAAAAAATCTATCTATCTATAGAATAATAATAAAACAATACACGGGTATTAAGGGTGATATTCCTTGTTGGCATATGAGATTGTAGGATAATCTCTTGCAATGCTACATATCAAATTTTATTTTTTATATTTTTTAATTAAAAAATAAAAATATAAATAGTATAATAAAAAAATTAATATCAAATATTGCAATCTTAACTGATTTGGGAGGTTATTTTTGGAAAAAAAACTCTTATAGATCTTTTTGATCTCATTAATTAGTGAGAGCAATATTTAATATAAAATTTTATCATTATTATCAATTAAATTTCCACAATATGGGGGTGGAGTGTTAGTTTAAATATATAACTCAAAAACCTAACTAACATTAAAAAGGAAAAATTATGCATCATGACCTTTCGTCATTTAATTACATATATCCACATTTAATGTGCTTCCAAACATTTTATAAAAAATAAACCAGAAAGAGAAGGCGGAAGGAGCGGAAGATTTCTGTGCATGCAAGTGGTTTGGACCGATTTGCTGCGGCTCACTCCATTGTCCGTAACTGCGCTCCAAGTAGCTGTGCTAAGTAGGCCTGTTGCATTAAGGTCCACTGCTCGGCCGTAGCTTGTATCCCCTTTGGGCCCATCTACGGAGGGGGTTTGGAGGTGAGATGGGCCAGTTTGAGTTGCACTTTTCTCGGAACTCTTTTATAGCCTTTGTAGCGCTACCAGTTAGAAATAGAGCAATACCAAAGTTAAATTCGTGTGGCTTACATTCATTTTTTTAAAAAAAGAAATCTCTAATTTACGTCTTTTTCATGTGAGATCTCTGTTATCACTATTTTTTCCCCCTCATTTCTTTCTCTCCAGCGATCCACCAAAGAAGGTCCGCTCTATTTCATTACATACTGTTCTGAAATTATTATCCAAGACATTGTCCTGCAATCCGGTCCCAGTAACATCATCTTTTTGTGGTAAATGTAACAGCACCTTTTCGTCGACCATAAGAGTAACAGTGGCACTATTCTTTGTTCCAGACTCCCACCATCAGGCTCAGACCCATGACCAGGCCCGGCCCGGCCTGGCCCGGCCCATGATTTCTAGGGCTCAAAAGATCTTGTCCCATAGCACTTTGCGGTGGACCTGTGTTACCGTAAGATGCTGTGAAGCACTAAATGGCTACCATTAAGATAGATAGCTATCAACAATATATGCTGTGTATATCATATAAGATTACTCTATTTGATAGCCATTTATCTTTTGATGGCAATCGGCCCATGATTTTTAAGACCCAAAAGATTTTGACCCACAACACTTTGTGGTGGACCTGTGACCATAAGATGCTGTGAAACACTAGATGACGATGGATAGCTAACAACAGTATGTATTGTGTATATCATATAATATCACTTTAATTAATAGCCATCTATTTTTTGATGGCGATTGACCTATATTTTTTAAGACTTAAAAGATTTTGACCCATAACACTTTGAGGTGGACCTGTGTCACCATAAGATGTTGTAAAGCACTAGATGGCCGTCATCAAGAACAATGCTTTATGGTGCATTCTTATTATCCTATAGGATTTGTGTTGAAATGAGCTGTAGATCCCTCTGATTAGGAATGCAATCTTCTAATTAGAGAGAAATATGTTTGTATAATTTCTAAATTGTAGATCTCTCTGATTAGGAATACAATCTTCTAGTTAGAGAAAAATATGTTTGTATAATTTCTAAATTGTAGATCCCTCTGATTAGGAATGCAATCTTCTAATTAGAGAGAAATATGTTTGTATAATTCCTAAATTGAGCTCCTGAAAATGAATAAAAAAGGCCCTTTTGGTCCTAGAGAAGGTATTCCTTCTTCCTTTGAAATCCTCGTCTTCACATTCTCTTCTATTTTTTCTGTTTTTCAACATGGTATCAGAACTCTCTGTTCCATGAATACGCTCTATTCCGTCTCATCTCAATCCCACCCCTGAATCGCTACCACTGCCGCCTCCACAGCCGCTGTGTCAATACCGCAGCCGACGCTTCTGACGCTGCTGTCACGATCGTTACTGCATCTCAAATCTTCTCCGAATCCGACATCTACCACACCTTGCCATCACCACCGCTGTTGCTGCTTTCGCCGCCGCCGCTGTCATCGCCGTCGCTGTTGCTGCTTCCGTCACTGCCATCGATTTTGCTACCATCGTATCCACCCGTAAATCACGGGATTGAGAATGGAAGCTGCTGACCCCCTTCTCATTTGGAGTATCTTTTTTGAGAGTTTCTGAATATTATCGAGGTGTCTTTCATGCAAGCAGATATTCGATATTTTTTATTCATCATCTGAGTTTATCTCAGATCGTTGGTGAGAAAAATTCAAATACCTTTTCCTCCCTCAAGATTGTTCTTGTTTACTTGATCATTTAAGTGTTTTATTTTGACAATGGGTGATAAAAATCCTTTAACCATGGAGGATTTAGAAAAGTTAATGGTTAGGATGATGGAATCTCGTACCTCGAGTAGTGAGTTTTCAAAGATCACCCTAGAAACTAATTCGATCAAATTGGATGGGCCGGGTACCTACTTGAGTTGGACGTGACATGTTCATCTAATTTTAGAGTCTCACAATCTTGAGGGGTTTATAAGTGGTCCTGCAAAAAGATCAAAAGGAGATGAGATAGCTGTTAGACAGTGAAATTCTAATAACTCTTGGGTGGTAGCATGGCTCCTTGCCTCTATGGTACCAAGTGTTGCTCATACGATTGAGGCACTGACAAATGCTTTCGAGTTATGGCAGGCTGTAGCCACAACTTATTCCTATAAAGACAATAATATGCATGCCCATAAGATCCAACGAGAGCTTCAGGAACTTACTCAGGTTTCCCGATCTATAATAGAGTATGTTGGAGAATTAAAAAGGTTGTGGAACGATTTTGATTTTTATAGTCCCTTTACCCCTACTCATCCTGGTGATGTTGATGTGTTCCGCAAATGGATAGAGCGTCAGTGCCTTGTGAATTTTTTGGATAGGCTAAACCTAGAGTTTGAGTATCGACACTCTTCTATTTTTAGTACACAGGAGTGGCCAACTCTTGATGAAGCTATTTCCTTGGTTCTTAGTAAAGAAACTCGATTAGCCACTATGTCTCTTTCTACGAACACAGCTATATGATCTGCATTTGTGGTACAGCCAACTACTCTTGAAAGCTCTTCTCCTATCAATTCTGCTCAAGAAACTCAGCCTCGACCTCGCGAGGTTAAGATTTGTGACCACTATCATAAGCCGGGCCATATCAAAGCTTACTGCTATGAGCTACATGGTCGTCCAACTAGAGGCCATGGTCGTGGAGGTGGTCGTTCTGGTAGAGACCGTGGTCAGTATAATCAGGCTCATTTTTCTTCTACGGAGAATTTATCAGTCGAAGAAATGCAACTTTTAGAAAAATCAGATCTGGTGTAAATATTTCTGAAAGCAGCACTTCCACAAAAGATTCTTCAAATCAACCAACCAGTTCTCTTTATCAGGGTAATTTTGCCCAAATAGGTATCAATGATCAAATTCATGCTCTTAACTATAGTAATTTTTCTCTATGGGTAGTTGACTCTGGAGCATCCAATCATATGACTGGATCTTTTAGAGATTTTGTGTCTTATATTCCCTGTTCTGGCCGTGATAAAGTTCGTCTTGCTGATGGCTCATTTACCCCTAGTTCTGAGAAAGGATCTATCAAATGCTCTTCCGAATTATCCTTATTATCTGTTCTACATGTCCCTAGATTTTCTATCAATCTCCTATCTATTAGTGCTATTACGAATGATCTTGATTGTGCCGTAACTTTTTTCAAAATACATTGTGTCTTTCAAGAGCCAAAGACAGGGAAGAAACTTGGGACTGGCATAATGCGTAATGGGCTGTACTATTTAGAGGGAGGAGTGTCTGAAGACTACTCAGAAACCAGTTTGATAGTTTCATCTTCATAAGAAGAAGACCTATTGCTCCAGCACCGCAGGTTGGTCATCTTTCATTTACTCTCTTAGCTCGTATGTTTCCAACTATTTTTGAATCATATAATAAAGAGAAGCTTGTATGTGATGCCTGTGAACTAGCTAAACACACTAGAAGTACTTATCCAGGCTCAGGCCTGCGTAGTAAAGCAATGTTTGAGGTAGTTCATTCTGATATATGGGGATCTTGTGGGACCACCGTTATTTTTGGTCATCGGTGGTTCGTCACTTTTATTGATTGTTTTAGTCGTTGCACTTGGGTTTATCTATTGAAAAATAAGAATGAAGTGTTTCAGTCATTTAGAGATTTTAATAAAATGATTGGTACTCAATATGGAGCAACTCTTAAGATTTTTCACTCTGATAATGGGACAGAGTATCTTAATAAATAATTTGAGAAGTATACACATAATAATGGTATTATATATCAAACAACTTGTGTTGACACACCGGCTCAAAATGGAGTTGCTGAAAGAAAGATTAGACGCCTACTTGAAGTGACAATATTTTTGATATTTTTTATGAATGTTCCTAAGTTCTTATGGGGAGAAGCAGTGTTAACTGCAGCATATCTAATTAACCGAATGCTACTTCGAACTTTGGACTATAAGACACCTCTTGAATACCTGCAAGGAACTAATTCTTTCATAATTTCCCCCAAGGTATTTGGCTGTGTTTGTTTTGTTCGGAATCATCGACCTTCGGTTGGCAAGCTTGATGCTCGTGCTCTCAAGTGTATGTTTATTGGTTATTTCTCTACTAAAAAAGGATACAAATATTGGTGTCCGATTGAGCAGAAGTTGTTTATCAACATGGATGTAATATTTCGAGAGTCTGAGCCATTCTATATATCTTCTATGTCCTCTTCCTCTCCCGTCACCTCTGAAACTGGTCGAGAGGGGGAGTTCTCTGGAGGGAGTCCTATTACTGTGGATATTAGTACAAATGGTGGATCTGATACTCAGAGAGAGTTTACTGTGGATGTTGGTACAAATGGTGGATCTGATACGTAGGGAGAGTTTATTTCTATTAATGCTAGTTCTGACACTCAAGGAGAAGCATCTAAAACTACATCTGAGACTCTCTCACAGTCTGTTACTTCAGTTTCATCTGATTCATCTCCTCTCTCAGAGCCTATTATGCATTCTCTAATCTTCAGGTCTTCCTCTCCTGTTTCGACGGTTTCATCTTCTACGATGAATGATGATTCTTCTATACCTCTCATTCATTTTATATTAGATAATGATGATCTAAATGTTTCTATTGCTTTACGTAAGCTTACTCGTCATGCTGGTATTCCTGCTCGACTTAAGGATGGAGTGGGGTACAAACATGGCATCACCAACTTTGTATCCTATGAGTCTCTCTCTCCATCTTATCAGAGTTTTATAGCTTCTTTATCCTCTGTCTCCATACCCAAGAACTAGAAGGTTGCTAAGGAAGACCCCAAGTGGAAAGCCGCCATGCTTGAGAAAATGCGAGCACTAGAAAAAAATAATACATGAAAATTTGTATCTTTGCCAGCTGGTAAACAAACTGTGGGATGCAAATAGATTTTTACAGTTAAGCAGACACCTGAGGGTACTGTTGAATGGTATAAAGCTCGTTTGGTAGCAAAGGATATACACAAACTTATGGCATCGACTATGATGAAATTTTTGCACCTGTTGCAAAAATGAACTCTGTTAGAACCCTTATATCATGTGCTGCTAACTTCGGATGGGATCTATTTCAGCTCGATGTAAAGAATGCTTTTCTTCATGGAGAACTTCAGGAGGAGGTATATATGGATATTCCTCCAGGATTTGCTATCGTTCAAACAGTGAGCAAAGTATGCCAGTTACGACGCTCTCTTTATGGTCTGAAGCAATGCAGATCACACACTCTTCTTTCGGCACAATAAGGATAAGATTGCTATTTTGATTATCTATGTTGATGATATTGTGGTCACAGAAGATGATTCTGAGGAGATAGCTCATTTGAAGGCTCAGCTGGCACAGGCATTTGAGGTGAAGGATCTTGGACATCTTCGATATTTTCTTGGGATAGAAGTTGCTCGTTCTTCAAAAGAGATTTTTCTCTCCCAAAGAAAATATATTCTAGATCTTCTTACAGAAACCAGTATGTTAGGATGTCGATCTATTGCCACTCCTATTGAACAAAATCATTGACTAGTAGCCGATACCGATGTCCCTGTTGATCGAGAACGTTATCAACGATTGGTAGGGCGTTTGATTTATCTATCTCATACACGGCCTGATATTGCATTCGCCGTTAGTGTGGTAAGTCAGTTTATGCATGATCCACGTTTAGTTCATATGGATGCTGTGACACGGATACTTCGTTACCTCAAAAGCTGTCCTGATCGTGGTTTGCTTTATTCTTGTCATGGCAACCTATGAGTGGAGTGTTATACAGATACTGATTGGGTTGGATCACTTGATGATCATCGCTCTACCTCAGATTACTGTACTTTCGTTGGAGGTAATCTAGTCACTTGGCGAAGCAAGAAACAGAACGTAGTTGCTTGATCTACTGCTGAAGCAGAGTATCGAGCTATGGCACATGGCGTGTGTAAAATTTTATGGTTGCGGATTTTGTTATTGGATCTAGATCTTTATCAGTCATCATCCCTTATACTATATTGTGACAACAAGGCAGCAATCAATATTGCTAATAATCCAGTACAGCATGATCGGACGAAGTATATCGAGATCGATCGATATTTTATCAAGAAAAAGCTTGATGCCAGAATCATTTGTATACCTTGTGTATGATTTGCTAGTCAACTAGCAGACATTTTGATCAAAGGTCTTAGTGTGCATTTTTTTTCATTTATTCATGACAAGATGGGTCTTTATGATATCTATAACTCATATTGAGGGAGAGTGTTGAAATGAGCTGTAGATTCCTCTGATTAGGAATGCAATCTTCTAATTAGAGGGAAATATGTTTGTATAATTCCTAAATTGTAGATCCCTCTGATTAGGAATACAATCTTTTAGTTAGAGAAAAATATATTTGTATAATTCTTAAATTGTTAATCTCTCTGATTAGGAATGCAATCTTCTAATTAGAGAAAAATATATTTGTATAATTCCTAAATTGAGCCCCTGAAAATTAATAAAAAAGACTTTTTTGGTCCTAGAAAAGATATTCCTTCTTCTTCTGAAATCCTTGTCTTCATATTCTCTTCTATTTTTTTTATTTTTCAATAATTTATGCTCTAATATTTTTTATTAGAGACAAGAACTACAAACTATAAGTACCCTCCAACGAGCAGGCTGTGAATTAACTCTCTACAAGCCAAATAAACAAGGGAGAGAGAGTCATGGGTCACAATCGTGTATTTGTAGCTCCAACCAACACCAACACCCACCCCATTCTCTCTCTCTCTCTCTCTGTTTTTTTTTTGGACATCAAAGTCGAAGGTACCCAACACAATGTTAAGCTATTTAAATCTATGGGGAAATGATATGTTCTTATAACTGCCACTTGATTTATATAAGCCTCCTTGGAGAAGTGATCAGCTACTTGGTTACCTTATCTAAAAATATGGTGACAAGAGAAATAACCTTATTAAGCTTTTGTTTGATCTGCATATAAACCACAATAAATGCCAAGATTTATTCAGCTAAACACCGATCTTTTATTCACCTATAATCAGTATTTTTAAATTACAGTATAATCATGCTAACTTGCATACATCTATCATATAAAGGGCGTTTGAATAACTTCGTTCAAATTTTGAGGTGATTTTGATTCCCCTTATATTGAAAAGTTAGTAATTATTCATTTATTTCAAATTATTCCGTAAAACAACATTTGCTATCATTCCCGTTTGCTTAGACATTCCGGTCACACATAATTACAAATTGGTTCTTATAAAAAATATGATACAATTAAATACAGAGATGAAAATAAGATTATTTATTTAAGATTTTTTTGTTCATGAACTAGTTGAAGTGTTTTATGTTCACTCGACATTGATAGCACATGAGCAGTAGAATGATTTTTTTTTTTTTTTTAAAGAAAAGAAAAGGTCTGAATGATGAGAGACATAACTTTTTTTAAGTGAATGAATACTTTGACACACCGATTAAATGCATAGCGAAAGTTTATGAGACCCGCGCACCAACTTTAAAACTTGATACTCAACAATTGTCCGCATTACACAGTGATTAGATTCATAGTATGAAAGTTCGTGAAAGCCAGTAATACTAACTTTAAGGCTTAATACTTAGGAATTCTGGGTAATTGGCAACAACTGTAGCAGGTTTTACCATTCGTTCCATGCCACGCGGCATAAAACCCAAGAGTTCATATTTGTACGTGCAGGACATGTAATGCTCATGTTTCTTTGCAAAAAGTAAGAAAATTTGGCAAGATCTATTCCATACTAGAGAGGGTGATTTGTCATCCGACTTACTAGACTTGCAACCAGCCATAGATAAATGTACTTGGGCTTCGCATGAATATACTTGGGCCATAAAGAATAGTCCTAACTCATTTATTAAATGGGTTAGATATAGGTTTTGTTTTATAACACAAGATCCATGATTTAATACATCGTTTTGTTTTGGATAAAGAAGATGTTTAATATTTAGTTGGGCTTCACATGGTTATAGGCCAGTCTATTTACAATTTATTGTAATACGTTGAAATCTCATAGAATTCATGGATTAGATCAGAAAAAATCAATCTAAACTAGATTTGTATTCACAAATATTCAGTAAATTTTTTTTTTTTATTTCTATGAAATTCATGCTGGTTCATTCCAAGAGTCTCAAGATATTTGTGAATATAAGACCAATCCAAACTAATTTTTCTTAATTAAACTGGTCAAACTCATGAATTCTATAAAATTTTGAATTCAGGCCTAAAAACATCTTAATAACCCCCAAATTACTTGTTTGATAAATAAGTGAGCCAAGAGGGAGATTTTTTTTTTTTTTTTTTTCCATCTACATTTCAGTATAGTCCGAAGTCCATCAGGAAATCCATATGACCCGTTGCTACTTCTAAATCTTAATTAAATATATTACCCAAAAAAATCTTAATTAAATAATAAATACAACAGGAAAGATTTCTAAAACTTTGCACTGAATTTTAATTAAATAAAGGGCTTGAATCTGCGTGTGCTGGCGGTCTGGTCGAAGGCGGTGCAGGGTTCCGGTGCGGAGTCTTTAGCGGCTCAGAGGGTGATGCAGCGTACGCCACCCGTAGGGGCGGTGACGCCCTGGCCAACCTCAGCCCGTATACGCGTGCCCTGGAGGACGACGGTAACTCCCAAGTGAGACTGGTAACTTCCAGCACGGATGGCCCTCTTCTTATTTTGTTTTCCTCCACCTTGCCCATAGTCCTTTTGTTTGTGTGTTGGGAAACACGCAAGGGTGACGAGTGCCGATGTCATCTGGCCTGCAGCTTTTATACATGCTCCAAGGTGCCTGCAGACGCTGTTAATCCAGTCTGATACGCATTCCATCCTACATTAAAGGATGGCGCAGGCCCCTATCATTGTCTACTTATTTTGGACAGAGAAAGAGAGAGATGATTTTCTTCTTCTTTTTTTTTTTTTTTCTTTCAGAAAAATATAGACCACTGTCTCTGACGAGCTATCATTTCGGGCAATGTCATTGTAAAATCAAGAGCAATATAAATAATTAATAACCTTCCATAATATCTGCTCACAGGTGGTGCAGCGGCACCGGATCAAATGAGTTTTGGAGACAAAATGGAAAAAAAGAACAGCATAACTCAGAGTGTCACAATTTCCAGACGTCCAAATCGAACACAAACATGGCATCAAGCAATTAATTTTTTATTTATAAATTAAATATTTTTCTGTAATCCGCAAAATGAATTAATTATAAACTCCTGGCTTAAGCATCAAAGAGGCCAAGGTGAATATCTTTTTTTCAGCGACTCTTAACAACCTTACAGATCACCACTCACCATCCTTTTAACTCATCCGATAATTACACGTTGGCTTTAATGTATGAGATCCAAGTTAAGATCTCACGTTTCCATTTTAATTAGCTATTAATAGCCACGAAGAACCGCTCGTGACCATGGTTTGGCCAGCGATTTGATTTTTCTGAACTCCACTTGCTTTCCTAAACTCCCATCGAAATAAGATGAAGGCCTTTTCCTTCCACCCCACAACAGGATAGAAGCTGCCGCACCCCTCTTTCGAGCTCTGAAATCATGTGGAATCTAATTGGAGAGAGGTCATTCAAATTACACACAACCAAACAACATCACGAACTTTTGTTTGATGCCATTTACTCTGTGTTCTTCCCTCAAGTCATAAATACCTTATAATAGAAGCAGATAAAAGAACATCCCAAACCTCACGCCACTCAGCACATGGTCACAGGTTAGTTAAAAGCACAATTTGAATCCTTTCCTTCCTTTCCGTAACTAGGAATATATATATATAATAATAATAATTACAGAAGGTGGTAGAAGACCCCATGCAAAATTGGGTAATGTACAAGGAAGAGCACAGGGCCTCATAGCTTGACCGGGTCAGCGTGTCATAATTGAAGGGAAAACGACAAGAGGGCCTTTCCCTCCTCGTGCCCCTTCTTGAGGACTACAATGGAGAGTTCCGGTAGAGATTGTGGGACCTGCGGATCTCCTTCCACTGGAGCGAGATATCCCTGGCTATGCTAAGTGCGTCCGAGGAGGTGCCGAGGAGGCCTCGCTTCGTGAATCCCACACAGTAGAGGCCATTCTCGCCCTTCCACCCATCGGGGAATGGGGCTTTGGCCATCCCCTCTTTAGTAAAGAGGCATCCACCACCCTGACAGAAGAAAATAATCAATATGGCGGTTGACTGAATTAGATAAATGAGATCAAAGACCAAGTGGAAAAAAGTAATTGAAGTTCACAACCATTTCATTTGGAACGAAGCTTCAGGCTTAAAGAAACAAAACCACCAAGATGAGACATTCTAATCAGCACAGACAAAAGTACATATTGATAACTAATTATCAGGTTCATCACCTTAATTAATATAGTGCCTCGAACGCTTACTTTGGCCATTGTAATTCCTTATGACGAGGATTATCATAATTGCTGGATCAATATTAATTAACTATAGTATTTAATAGAACTCTGGTACGCTAATATTGATGCCAACATCTCCTAGGTGTGTTGGTTTAGCATTTTTCTGTCTTACAAGCTGGTCGCGAGATCAATCTTTTCGTCGGTAAAAAATTTAAAAAAAAGGGGGTTAATTTGAAATGCGACTGAGAGAAACGAATTAATATATAAAAGAGCACTTGCAAGGTGGTCCTCCCCGAATCTCACACTCAAGAATTAACTCGGTCCTGCCCAACTGCCTCGATAGCCGGGCCCACGTTGGGGCACAGTGTGATGGTCCCCGAGTGGGTCCTTTGCTGGGTGTCGCTATTTATAAATTACAATGGCTAATTCTTGCTGCATGCAACTTGTATACCAGCATGCATACAGGAGGACCCACGACGCTTGCTTCTTTGGCTTCCAAAATAAGGTTTAAATCCAGGTTGCGTCGTTTTGTAGGGAAAGGGAGAGCAAGTGGCGCATACCTTGAGCCACGAAGAAACGTTGCTCTTGTAACCCGTTGCCAGAATTATAGAGTCGAACTGCTCCTCCCTCCCATCCACGAATTTTGCTCCCGTCCTCGTTATCTCTTTCACCCCTTGCATCACCTTCATGAAAAGCAACCAGACACAAAGGTAACCAAAAAAAAAAAAAATACAGACCACAAGAAAGATCATCCATCTCACGTGAACTCCCACATCCATCCTATTCTCAGCTATAACTGCAGTACTGTTGTCATGCAGTGGACCTAACTGCTCCTGGCTCTCCTTCCCAAAGCAATGCAACTGTTAACTCTGTCACTAAAGCGACTTGCTTAGTGGGAGTCACAAGTCATAACATCGATATACTGGCCCTAGATATATGCATAGTTGGCATTGGATGTAACCAAGCTCGGTTGGATATCAGTGACTACTATTTCTGCGAAATACGTACCAACGTACGACATCCGCAAGAAAACAGTTAAAACGGAGGACCTCAAATCAATCACATGATCTAAAAAGCCTGAACGAGAGCTAGCCCGCGGAAAGATGAGGACATGGTTCACTGGAGTTGGGTTTTAAAAAGTTCGACTCGCCCCACCCATAAATAAAAGAGACTAGATAGAGAAAGAGAGAGAGAGAGAGAGGTTTGATCACGGTTGACCGACCTTAATGTTGCCAGATTTGATCTCAGCAAGCGCGCCCACGTCCAGGACCGGGGTCTTTCCCGTCACGTTCTTCAGCTCGATGGGGCCGGTCTTGGGCCTTGGGAGGCCGAGCCGGTCAGTGTCTCCCAGGGTCTGGCGGGCCACCGCCAGGAGGAACCTGTCCACTACCCTCAGCGGAAGCCATCTCTGGAGAAACATGGCCACCCCAAACGTTGACAATCCGAACATCTCCCTCGGTAACACATGCACCTATTTTTAATTATTAACGAGTTGAGAGAAAGAGAGAATGGATCATTACTAGTTCTAGAATAAAAAAACATCTTGACAGCAGCTATCAAAACATACAGTTTAATTCTACCAATTAAGATACAACACGCATATATTTTTTTCCCCCATATAAATCGCTTTGAAGCTTAAACGCGCGCAAACAATAACGAAGAGAGCTTCAGATGAAATTCCATCATATCTTGTGCTTTCTATTTTTTACAGGCCCAAACTTAATAGGAAAAACGGCTTCCAGCTTTAAAAATATATAATAACATAAGAACAAAACGCAGACCAAGAGTAACTATAAGAATATAGCTACGGAAGGTTGCAATAATACGAACAATGGGCTCCTTAACTCCCACCCACCCCATATATATATATATAAACAGAAACAGTGGACTATAGTCTGCAGTACTTTTTTTTAATTAAATGAGTTCCATCACACCCTCTATACCTTCAAGTTCCTATACAGATTCAACTTAATAGAATAAATGGTTATAACCTTACCAAAAAAAAAAAAAAGAATAAATGGTTATAGAAGTACAGCAGCAAGAAAAGAAGTGACTTCAAGGTGACTATAAGAAGATGTGAACTTCGCTACCCTGTAAGGCTTGTAAAGAGTCGCTGCCTGCTGACTCATGGAAAAACAAGCATCTATAGAAAACTGTGAACAATTGAAGCAAAAGAACAGGATAAGCGACTCACAGTGTTCCTGACCACCATATAAGGCGTGGCATTGTGTCTGCAGAGATCCAAGCTTATTTCCATTCCAGAATTCCCACAACCCACCACCAAGACCTTCTGCCCCTCGAAGTCGGCCCCTGACTTGTAGTCGCGCGTGTGGATCACGCGCCCGTCGAACACAGCCGTCGAAGTCTCCGGCATCACCGGCTCCACGTTCTCCCCCGTCGCCACCACCAGCCACCGGCTCACCAGCTCCTCCCCCCGCGTCCGGACTCGCCACCCCCCGACCGCCGAGTCAAACTCCGCGTTCAAAACCTCCGTCCCAAACCGGGGATGGATCGCGAAAAAGGCGGCGTATGCCTCCATGTAGGCCACGAACTGCTCCTTAGAGGGGTACTTGGGGAACTCGTTGGGGAAGCCCATCAGGGGAAGCTCGCAGAACTTTTTGGGGAGGTGGAGCTTGAGGCAGTCGTAGGTGCGGTGCTGCCAAAGGGAAGCCACGGAGTCGGACTTCTCCAGCACGGTGGCGGAAACTCCGGCGTCGGCGAGGCAGGCGGCGACGGCGACGCCGGACGGACCGGCGCCGACGACGATGGGGCCAGAGACCCAGGTGCGCCTAAGCTCCGGGTCCCCCTCCGCCGAGTAACCCATGTGACGGCGTGCTCCGCCTCCCACACCCCCCCCCCCGCCCCCCCCCCAACAATGCCTGGGTCTAAAGCGCTCCTATTATTTTTCCCACTCGGTTTTCTATTCTAGCTCTAAAAGGGGCTCTGTTTTTTACTTTCCGTTGGTTTCTTTTTCTTGGGTTTTTACTGTAGGGGAATGGAGGGAGCGCAGGGGATTTTATAGCGCAGGAAGGGGAAGGATTCTGGCACTTGGGCTTTTGCTTGCGGAGAAGAACATCACTACGGGGGGTAACTAAGGATTTGGTGCTCCCTATGACTCTATATGGCCATTATTTACCAGCACACCTCCTCTCCCTCGCGCACAGAGAGAGAGAAGGGAGGGTTGTGGCTGTAAATCGTTGACATAGGTGAAGTTAATGATCTTCGAATGATACGAAGGTACCCGGAGGAAGAGAGAACCTTCTCTCTTGAATTTATCGGGGATCGTCATCGAAGAAGTTTTCATTTTTATCTTTTGTGGGGTCCACGTGCGGGCATTAGCTTACCGGCCATGACACTCGGCGGTATACCCGGAAAATGCTTAAATAGCTCAGAAAAAAGACACTCGGCTGGCATTGCTCCCTTTCAATCCAATATATAATGGATTGCTGGCTTTGTGCAATCCAAATGATACGTGCAAAATTACGGCTCGTTGGATGCAAAGGGATCATCTGCAGAGCAGATTTCAAAGTACAGCATAAATCAATCACGTTCTAGTATGGTAAAAGCAAAGCTGTTTTGTTAGATATGAGCCTAAACTACACCTCCTTGTCTTCAAATAGCATGGACAGAGAACCTGTAATGTAATCAGCTCAATAATTAGTTAAATGTGAGTAACGATAATGGTGTCCGTCACACTAAGTAGCTTATACCGCCAGGCACGAGAGGGTTCTAGTATGACACGCGGAAACATGTAGGAATGATGACCTGGCATGGTGGCATTAAGCGGAGTCGTAAAACAAATATATATATATATATATATTTTTTTCCAACCTTTAGCTGGTGCCTGGCAATAATTTTCAACAAATATCGCATCCTACTGCAGGATCCTAGAGCCGCGTGCGGTCTGGTGATCTCACTTTTCTGGATGCTTTCTTTGGTTGCTTTGTTTGGATAGGCCCCACACGTGTATCCAAGCAGAAGGAATCTGGTTTTGTCTTGTTGTGGCTATCAACAGCCTTCATGGGTTGCGATGTCTTGTGTATTGGGGACTTGGAATAACGTGGATCATGAGAGATTATATTCGTATAGTCTAAAACACACGTGTGTGTGTGTATATATATATATATATACATATATGCAATGCCAACTGGGCAAGTTAACTATTGTTCCTAAATTAACTAGGACATTAATGAAATCAAGATAGAGGTTGCGCATTGTGGTCGTGCTGCAGCCTGCTGTTTACGTACCGACCGGCAGCGGAATGGGGGCTTCATCTTTGGTTCAAAAGAAGAGTTCACCTTTCTTCGCACCGCTGAACTATTGGAATATAGAATAATTGCTTTGAGGGATGTACAGATGAATCAAATAATTCAGAGCAGCAGAGGAGGATCCATGAGATTTTCCACCACAATTAGGGTCCCATTCAAAACAGCAGCGGAAGGCTTTGTTTGTTGGTGCACCAGCTGTCTCCCGAGCACTGTCCAATCATTGATGGTCTGGCTCGAATCGAATCAAAGGGAACGGAACCGTACTAACCCGGGAACGCTGGTCCGTGGACCCAAAGACCGTTTAGTTACGAGATACCCACTACACTAGACCGGACCGGTTCGTCCGCGTTGGGCCGAGAAATAAGAAACCGGTGGCCAGTACGATCGGTATGACGCGAGAAATTGGGGAGATCACCGAGAAGAACGACGGTCTCGTCTCATAGGAGATTTCCGCAAGGAGGAAAGACGCTACAGCGCTCAGCCAAGCGCCGCGCGTCATCAAGTTAACGGTGGTCCCCGCCGGCGCGGACGGTGAAGGGGTTGGTGGCCAAATAGTCGGATTTAATTGCTGCCCGGTCTACCGCGAGATCCTGAGATCCAAGGGACCAGATCTCTCGGGAATCCGGGCTACGTGACAGCAGGGGGGCGATCACGAGATCCGCCTCTTCACGCTTAAAAAAAAAAAAAAGGTGAAATTTCCGAAAACGGCAAAAGGGGAATTGAAATGACCGTTCTGACCTTGGACCGGGTAGAGTGACGGGATGGGAAGGATAAATACGGATTACGGACTGCGGGTTGGATGACGTAGAAGGGTCGGGGGCGCGAGGTCACGTGACAGGTTGGGGGTGGGGATCGTAGGATATCCTCCCGGACCTTTTTAATTTCTTTACGCCGAGGAGGAGGAGGAGAGGGCGGCGGAAAAGACCGTCGTGGTTGGGTGGGTGGAGTTAAGAAATGGATTTGACGGTCGGGGATGGTTTGACGTCATGAGGTGGGAGGGTATTTCATTTTGATTTGACTCCACACGTCGCGTGTGAGTTTAGGCTGGTCAGAGAGGTAGTTGACCTCGTAAGCGTGCCGGAGCCAGTTGCTTTAAGCTGCTCCGTCGGCCACGTCACAGAAGCACCCGACGAGATATCTACATTTTTTTTTTCTATTTTTTTTCTTTTCCCTCGAGGCTTCCGATATTTTTTTTTTAATTGCTCGTGTAAATTCATGTGAAATCTACGTATATTTCTTTTAATAAGGATAACATTTTATAGAACAAAATATATTAAAATAAAATGATTATATTTTTTATAAACTATAATTATAGCCAGAAATATAAAAAAATATATTATTGCTAAAATGGATAGATAATATAAAAAACAATAAGATATAGAACCAATTATGAAAAAGTCAATGTGAGCACTATTAGGTGTAAAATATGAGACTCATTTAGACATGCACAGCGTAAATTGAGGAATACCAACAGTGTGAGTGAATACATATAGAAAAAATGAAAAAAATTACAGATAAATCGAAAGTCTTATGGGATGGAACAATGAGGAAGATTTGATATCCCAATATTTTTGAGAAGGTACAGCTATAAAGCAAGCAAAATGAAGGAAAAAAAAAATTCATATCCCCAATTCTAATTAGTTTGAGATTAAAACTTAGTTGAGCTGGATTGAGTTCTCAAAGTTACACAAGAAAACAAATCCTTTTTATTTGATATACCCAATTATAGCAGGCATTTTATGCCATTCTGGGTTGATGGCATCCCAGAGGACGACTATTTATCATGTTTGGTTGGTGCTTCACACTTGTATAAACCATGGATGGTACACATCTTTATGCTTATTGATTGCCAGTCAAGTTTTCAATCAATTAGTAGATGAAATTCAACGTTCCAGTTTATAAAAAGTAAGAAATTCTTTCGCTAAATTTCACATGATATGTGAAGTCGAGAATATCTGAATAATTATTCAAATAATAAACTTGGGCAGGCCCGTAGGTTCAAAACAGGCATCCGCATGGACTCGTCACTAGGGTTGGACCAAAAGTTGATTTCTAGGCCCACGACTTGGGTCTAGCCCGCTAGCACATCTCATCTCGCGACTTATGGATGAGATATTCACAGTCCACCAGTGCGCCACAGAATGGGCTGGATATCAAGCACCCGGAGCTGTTGAGTAAGCGGATCGCTGTCACTGAGTCGATTACTCTCGACTGGAAACTGGGCCTCCTTGAAGTTATAGACTGGAATCTAAATCGGCCACCGAATAACTTTTGATCGACTCCTTCCAAATGCATAATGGGGTATCCATCTATCAAATGGATCGCGGTTGTCTTTCGTGCGAAATAAGGATTTACCTTCGCGAATTCGCCATTGGATCATCCACTGTACAGAACTTAGCGATTCAAATTCAATCATTTATCCAATAACAAGTGGATGATCCAATGGTAGATTTGAATGAAGGAAAATAAATCCTTCTTTCAGATGAAAGATACACCACCAACCCCTATGAAACAATTGGATAACTGGTTTGAAGACTCTTACGAAAACATCTCAAAATGTTTTCGATGCTGTTGCGGAAGATTCCTGACTTTAGTCGGAGTGGCTGGAGATGGCTGGTGCAGCATGATCTGTAAAAAAAATCATGACCAAAGTTGGCTCCAGCGGAAATCCTCCGATTCAAGTCAGGAAAAATGCAACAGATGAGAAAGAGAGAGAGAGGGGTTGAGGGCGCGCTTATATGCGTACCTAAAGGATCCCTTTTTACTTTTATTTATAGGAATACAAGAGTCATAAGAGAAAAAATGATGGGAGACCATTTTAGCTTCTTCATCCATACCATCCAGTAGGGGTGGCAATCGGGTTGCGTTGGGTCATAAATGGGTCGGATCATAAATGGATCGAGTTAGAAAATCATCAACCCAAATCTGACCTGTTTATTAAACGGGTCAAAAATTCAAACCTGAACCTAACCTGTTTATTAAACAGGTAATCCGATCCGATCAATTTAATCCGTTTATTAAATAGATCAAATTAGGTTAAACGGATTAAACAGGTTAAACGGGTTAAACAGGTTAAACAGGTCAGGTTAAATAGGACAGAAACAGATTAAACAGGTTAACCAGGTATTAAATAGATTAAACAGGTTAAACAGGTCGGATTAAATGGGTCAGAAATAGGTTAAACATGTTAAATGGGTTATTTGACTCAATCCGATCTGAATATTAAACAGGTTAAACTTGTCAGATATCTAAAACCCAAATCCAACCCATTTATTAAACGGGTTAAACAGATTGATCCGTTTATGACCCAAATCCTTTTAGCCTAAATCCAAACCTATTTATGGTAGGTCAAACATGGGTTGGGTTGGCGGGTCGGTTCATATTTCGCCAGCCCTACCATCCAAAATGTTCGGATTCATGAAATACAAGGCTTAAAGTGGCGTGCTATCCATTGTGAGACTCGAGTAGTTTATTTAGATGTGGTCCAGGTAATCATTTCTCTTGGTTTGGACTTTGATGGCGGACGTCACGTTATCTGGCGCGCAGTCAACCACTCATAGAAATGGTTTGTTTGACATGGCCTCACTTAGCATGCAGCCAGCCGCTGGAGTAGTATGGCCCTATATGGGATAATGTGACTTGATGTGATGGTATGAGGGTTGACTCTTCCAAATACCGTAGCCAACAAATATTGAAGGGAGAGTAGTTTGCGGCTAGAAGCAAGGATTGGTATGAGAGCTTTTGGTTGGAGATGATATCGGGCCTAGGTCCTTTTTTGGATGGATGTCCGATGTCCGGATGTTATCGTAATGCAAGTGGCTAAGGAGATGTGGGTGGAGCTATGAGGGGCAGTGGCTAATGTCAGGATCAGTTGGATCTTCAACCAACCATTATGGGAGTTTCATCTGAAAGGGTTAGTGAGAGAGTGAGGATGGGTGGGATTCAAAGTGAGGTCCACTATTTTATTATGTATTGAATGACTTTCTTCGATATGACTCTTTCTACAATTTTGAGATGACATATCTATCATTGGGATTGTACTCATTTATCTCCGCTTGGCACTATAATAATAATCTTCAAAAGTAGGAGTCGGAGAGGTCTGAAGTGAGATCTCTACTTTCACATGTCTTTGGCATGGACGACATACTTCCTCCCAACAGAGGCGAACATTATTAGGCTATTAAACTAACCTCTGGGGTCAGCCGAACTAAGATCGATATGGAAGAGAGTTCACTCCGACAATAATTTCTTTAGAACAGGAACCCTATACTCCCGCAAAATTTTGGAGCGCTCTAGATCCTCTCCCTCCAGCTTCAGGATTTGAAAAATAGAATTCCTTGCCCGATCATAGCAGAAAAACCTAAGACTCTTGATGGAAGGACTCGAGGCAAATAAAAATCAGCTCTTCTACCCATGGACCGAAGATGGGCCCCCTCTGATTAAGGTGGGGATCCCCCTTAGTAGCGAGACATATCACCAATCTTCGGTCTATCTTATGATGGTATAGAAGGATCAGAAGAGAGGAATCAAGGGTTGGACTTCAGCCATAAGGTAGATGGTGATTAAGCCAATGATAAAGCGGAAGAAGTTGGGAACAATGGAGCAAAGGGAGATGTTAAAGAAATGAAAAACTTTTGCAACAAAGAGGTGAATGGACAACCTAAGATCGGTCTTAAATGATTTTTCATTAAGCCGATTCTGTTAGGTGGAGGATCACCGATCCTCCCATTGGGTCCTAGGGACTCCAACTCATATGAAGCTAGAATCTCATATTGAGGCCGTATTAGATCCAAATCTCTTAAATCCAATACGGATGCAATGGTCGATGGTTCACCCTCACGTCCATCGTCCGAACTGATGGGATTTCTCCCCGAAGAAGGCGGGACTCGGAGGATCAACTCTTCCTAAAGACCTCAGAACCAGTCATTGAAGGGTAAAAGGAAGAAGAGAAAGACGGGCTAGAAGAACTAGCAGAGAGCCAAAAGAAAAAGAGGGAGAAATCAAAAAATCGACGAGGGAATGAAGAGACCCATCTATGATGGTGCGGGAGATTGGGAAAGTTGCTGGAGGAAGTCGCTAGCAACCAAGGAGACTGGGGGAGACGATCGAAAAGGAAACTTCTTTAAGAGCTTGGAGGAAGTCAGAAACTTGGTTAGAAAGAAAAGAAAAACTCTAGGAGCAAAAGAGAAGACAGAGAGAAAAAAGCAGCCCCTTTTTATAGGCATAGAGAGGCTAGTACAGTCCGAATATCAAATCCTCTCTGTCTGTCGGATGGCGGACATCTGGTTTGCCTCTATTGACTTGTAGAAACTGACAGACGGCTTATTTATGGGTAATACTCAGAATGAAGTGCGCCGTTCTTTGAATCCTGCAAAGATGCCCTACATTTCTCGATCATAATTAACCCCTGATATGGTCCTTGCATTCTTCGAAAAGATATGGATGCATCATCTCCTTCATAATAAGGGCATCTTTAGCAACAGTCAATCAACGTACTCCCTTCATCTGAATCCTACTCGATTCAAACTTGAGAGTAGGAGGCATGTGTTGGAGGAAGTATGTCATCTATGCCGAAGACACGTGAAAGTGGGGATCTCACTTCGGATCTTTTCGATCCTCACTTTCTAAGGTTACCACCATAGTGCCGAGTGAAGGTAAACGAGTATAATCCAAATGGTAGATATATCATCATAGAAATGTGAAAAGAGTCATGCCGAAAGAAATTATTTAATACGTAGTAAAATAGTGGACCTCACTTCAGGTCCCATCGATCCTCACTCTCTCACTAATCCTTTCGGATGAAGCTCCAATAATGGTTGGTAGAAAATCTGACCGATTCTGACTTCGGCTGCCTAGTTTGGCTTTGGCTGCCCTTTACGGCTCCGCTATAGCTCCTTAGCCACTGGCACTAAGGTGACGTTTGAATATCGAACATCGATTCAAGAAAGGACCAGAGCCTGATATCATCTCTGATCGAAGGATCCCACATTGATCCCTACTTCTAGCTGCAGCTTACTCTCCTTTCAATACTTGCTAGCTACCGCATTTGGAAGAGTCAACCCTCAATTCATCACATCAAGTCACATCATCCCACGTGGGATCATACCTGATAGAATATGTAATGGTGGTGGAACACACAACAATAGTATGAGAAACTCTATAAAATAATGAAGCAGTACAACTTTTTCTCACAAGCTCTCTCTTTTTTTTCTATTTTTTGATACCACTTCACTACTCCATACATTCTACAACAACCACCTATTTATAGGTATAAGAAATGACCTTTTGACTCCCCTAATAAATTTATCATTTAGATTTTCCATGTGACCCTTAATTTTTCAATGCAACTCTTGATTTTTGCCACTACAATTAAGTTTACAAAATTTAATATGACCTTTCAATTTCTTCAATACAATTAATATTTGCTTTTTCCAACACCTTCCTTAAACTTAATTGTTCTTTCTTCATCATGTCAAGAGAACTTTTAAACTTGGTGAAGAGCTCTGCTTCTAATGGTTTAGTGAATATGTCGGTAATTTGATCTTGTGTCTTCACATACAGTAACTCTACTTCTCTGTTCTTCATATGTTCTCGGATTGAATGAAAACGCATATCAATATGCTTGCTTCTTTGATGATACACTGTGTTCTTTTCTAGTGCAATAGCCGACTTGCTATTAATGCTTATCTTGATAGATTTTTTTTGCTCAAAATGAACTTTCTTCAGCAAGCTTCTTAGCCATATAGCATGTGATACACATGCGGATGCAGCAACATATTCGGCTTCACATGTAGAAAGAGTAACAATAGGTTGCTTCTTTGACATCCATGAAAAAGTTGCATCTCCTATAGAAAATACAAGTCTGAAAGTACTCTTTCGGTCATCCATGAAAAAGATGGATTCTCCTTCCTTCATCTTCAAAGTCTCGAACTCGCCTCTCAACATTTGGAGGCGCACCTTCTTCAGTTTCTCAACGCCCTTACGAGCGTTCTCGAGGATTTCCCAAGCTTGCTTCGAGTTGGTGGCACAAGCAACCTTCTCGAATCCGGCTTCATCTAGCCCTTGATAGATGAAATAAAGGGCCTTTTTATCCTTTTTTCTTTGATCGACAAGCACTGTTCTTTGTGTCGCCGTTTGTGCACGGTCATCTTGGGATTCTTCATATCATTTTTCAACAACCTCCCAAATATCTTGGGAGCCTAGCAATGCCTTCATCTGGATGTTCCAATTCTCATAATTGATGGTGGTGAGTTATAGAATGAAAAATTGCATGCTGCTGAACATATTTCCAACCTTCGAGCTCTGATACCACTTTGATAGAATATGTAATGGTGATGGAATATACAACAATAGTATGAGAAACTATATAAAATAATGGAGCAGTATAACTTTTTCTCACAAGCCCTCTCTTTTCTTTTTCTATTTTTTGATACCACTTCACTACTCCATACATTCTACAATAACTACCTATTTATAGGTATAAGAAATAACTTTTTAATTCTCCTAATAAATTTATTATTTAGACTTCCCATATGACTTTTGGACTTTCTATGTGACCCTTAATTTTTCAATGTGACTTTTGATTTTTACCACTATAATTAAGTTTACAAAATTTAATATGACCTTTTGATTTCTTCAATATAATTAATATTTACTTTTTCTAACAATACCGCTCCAATGGTTGACTGTGCACCAAGTGAGGCCACGTCAAATCAAATTATCCCTGTGAGTGGCTGATTATGCACCGGATAAGGTGACATCTGCCACCAAAGTCTAAATTGAGAGGAAGGATTAACTGGATCATGTCCGAATAAACTATTCAAGTCCTACAGTGGATAGTACACCATTGTAACTATTGTATTTCATGTATTTAGGCATCTTGGATGGCATGGACGGAGAGATCAATATTATTTTTTATTTTTATTTTTTATAATTTTTATTTTTTTATAAATAATGATAAAAAAAAATTTTAAGCATGCATATACGTGTGCTTTCTATTTTTTTTTTATTCATTATATTTTTTTGATTTGACCGTTGCATTTTTTTCTGACTTGATCGTTGCATGTCATGCCGTATCAGCCTTCTCCAGCCACTCCCATCGGAGTCAGAAGTCTCCACAAAGCCTTCATTTAACATAAAGTGTACCACCACTGGGAAATAAAGTTTCAAAGTATGGAAACAGTTTCTCCGCCATTTGTTGGGTTGGGTTTCTCCTATGTGGAGAATGGCCCAAAGTCTATATGGGTCAAAACCCATATTGATAACTCATTTTTATTTTGCTCCAAAAGAAATCCTAGTATTTAAAAAAGGTAATTTTGGAGAGCACCCACATAAAAAAAGAGGTTTTGAAGATCAGAAACATTAGACGGCAAAAAGAGAGATCGTTCCTTTTTCAGATTTTTTGTGCAGCCTTCACAAAAGTGGTCGCCGGGAATTCGTTCACCGTTGGATCAAATTGAAATTTGGTCTGCACATTTTTGACACCTGGTTCTTCAATCTGGACGGTGGAGATCGAAATTGAAGTCCTTTTTCTTTGGTTTCTGCTTATCGTTTTCTTCAGAATTCTTCTATTTTTTGGTAATATCTTCTCAACTTCACTTGTTGTATCATTAGATGTTTGTGGCTGCCAAGAGTATTAATTCTTGATGATTTATTATGTTGAGAAGTTGATGTATGCCTCTGGTTGTTGATAACTAGAGAGAAATCTTGTGTATTCTCATTATTTGATTATAGTGGAAGTTGTGGGTGTCGGGCCGTGATTTTTACTCCTCATATTGAGGAGGTTTTTCACGTAAATCTTGGTATTTCTGTGTTTGATTTGTTCGCTGCATCTTTCACATATTTTGCTTGATTTCTCTACTTGTTAAATTTCTATCAAAAGTGGTATCAGAGCCAGGTTCGTTGATTCGTTGTCCTGTGTCGAACAATGGAAGTTAATTCAAGTAGAATGATCAATTTGAATGGATCTAATTATGTTGTTTGGAAATCAAAAATGGAGGATGTTCTTTATGTGAAAGGATACCACTTACCTGTGTTTGCTTCTGAAAAACCTGTTGATAAAACTGATGAAGAGTGGAACTTGATACATAGATAAGTATGTGGATACATCAGATAGTGGGTTGAGGATAATGTATTGAACCACATTATTGGAGAGACACATGCACGAACTTTGTGGACTAAGCTTGAGCAGTTATATGCAGGGAGGACTGAAAATAATAAGCTGTATTTAATCAAGCAGATGATGGCTTTGAAATACAGAGATAATACCCCCATGACAGATCATCTGAATACCTTTCAGGGAATCATAAATCAACTAGCTGTTATGGGTATTAGATTTGATGAGGAAGTGCAGGGCTTATGGCTTCTTGGTACACTACCGGACTCATGGGAGACGTTTAGAACGTCGTTATCTAACTCAGCTCCTAATGGTGTGATCATAATGGATATGGCTAAAAGTAGTATTTTGAATGAAGAGATGAGAAGAAAGTCACAATATTCTTCTTCACAGTCAGATGTTGTCACGCCCCGAACCCAACACCCGGGTCGGATACGTGATGGCCGCACACTCCTTAGAGCAAGCCCTAAAGAATATGCAAGGCCAAAATAAATCATTACAACCTTATCAACCATAATATTTAATTTTAATAATAATTCATAAAACTTGCATAATTACAATTAACATTTCTTCAATCCTCTGATCAGGTATCAATGGTACTCTATCTATGCATCCGCTCACTCACAAATCCATACCATAGCCAACCATGGACATCTTGTAACTCTGAGAAGAAAAAAAAATGAAGGGGTGTGAGCTTTACAGCCCAGTAAGAATTTTCATATCACACCAATATAATAATATAATCTGAAAATAAGGATAGGCAGTAACACATAAAAGTCGATGTTCACTGTCCAGAATACTGCAAACATCTATAGATTATCTGTTTTATCAAAAGAGATTCATCATCATATGTTACATAAGTGAAACAATTTTATTCAATGATTGTTTCATGTCTTATCTTTCTATTTTCTTCTATTATCACATCATCTTTAATCCTTTCTTTTTGGCTTTAGCTTAAGCTTTGGCTTTGGCTTTGGCTTTGGCTTTGGACTACCAGGATCATGCGACGATCTTTTATTCGGATCAATTTTTGTGATCTTCCTCGGATTGAAATATTCATGATCTTTCTCGGATCAAAGTGGCCATGATCTTTCTCGGATCAAATCATTCATGATCTTTCTCGGATCAGATTCTTTATGATCTTTCTCAGATCATATTCTTCCACACATAAGCCTGTGGGGGCTGTCCCAGGTATAAGCTCCTGGCAAGTTATTCCACATGACAAGGCTAGTCCAAACCATATTTCTCTTTCTTTTCATTTTCATGAAATTAAAATATTTAACTTTATTAATCAATTCAACTTTTGCAGTGTAATAAATATGTCATACACATATAATCATGCCATCAATCACTGATACATATGTATTGATATAACATACTCATGCTCAAAATCACATAAATAACAATGTCTCAGATATAACAAATTCATCGATCTCAAATCCAACGATGCAAAATCAAGGAGATAAAACCAACGGTAAAATAACATATATAATGATGATCATGTACAGAGATTCTTACCTTTACCGGTGACTGATCCAAACACAGAAATCAATGTTCTTCTTTGATTTATGAATTTTTCTAACAAGATATTCCACTCGATATCATATGCAGACAATCATCTCTTCATAATCCTGATCAATATAAAAATCATATATAGAGAAAATTATCGATAATCGATCCACAGATCGAGGATCTCTCTTCGGATTAACCAAAATTAGGACTTGTCTATGTATCAGGATCCTCCACTGATCCATAAGACTTCTAGAGAGAAAAAAATCCATGAATAGAGAGAAAATTTTAGAGAGAGAAAGTAGAGAGAGAAAGTGGAGAGAGAATCTTCGTATCCTTCCGATGAGGCAGTCATGATCGAGATCATCAGAGGTCCTATCAGGGTGACTCAATATGAATCAAGTGTTACAAATTTCGAATAGGATCGGACTGGAATCAGACCTACTGCACGAATTTCGGAGCAACCTCAATTCATCATATTTTTAATTCAAATATATCCTAGGGTTTGTGATGCAATCTGAGAGAGTAGAAAGATTCTAGAGAGATAAAATCTACAAAAAGAGAGAAAGATCTAGAGAGAGAAAATATAGAGAAAATATAGAGAGAGAAGGTAGAGAGAGGAGAGAGGAAAGAGAGAGAAAAGAGGGAGAAAGGAGAGAGAGAAAAATTCTCTCTCTTCTTCTTCTTATTTTATTTTATTTTTATTTTATTTTTCTTTTTTCTTTTCTTTTTCTTTTTTTTTCTTTTCTTTTCTTTTCTTTTCTTCATCTTCTTCTTCCTTTCTTCTTTTTTCTTTTTTTTCTTTTCCCGCGGCCTCCCTTGACTGAAACAGGGGAGGACCGTGAGGTCCCCCCCCTCGGTGGCTCGGGCTCCGGCGGCTTGGCCGGAGATCCGACAATGGCGGCCGACCATGCAAGCTGACCGGCGACTAGGTTTGGCCGGCGAGCTTTCTCTCCCCCCTTTTTTTTTTTCTCGAAAAACAGGGGATCCGTCCCCTTTCTTCATGATTTCCGGCCATTGGCCGATCGCCGGCTGTCGAGAACTCTCGAGGAAGAGAGATAGAGGGATGGCGGTGCTGTCCTAGGGATAAGACGCCGCAAACGACGGTGCCGGCGGTCGGAAAAAAAAAGAAAGGACTCGATCGAACAGGGAAAAACAGAGTCTTTCCTTTTTCATGAGTTTTTCTGACGATCCCGACGGCCGGCAAGGGTGTGAGAGCCACGGAAAGAAGGGGAAGGAAGAGGAGATTTATAGGGTATAGGGGAGGTCGAATCTGCCTCGGATTCGACCTCTCCACCGGTGATTTGGGTGGAAGAAGACTCCCAGCGGGAGTCTTCTTCATTCCATTTTTTTTTTTTTGTATGGCTTTGGGCTTTTTGGGCTGATTTGGGCCGGGGTATTACACCTTTTTCTTTGGTTTCTGCTTGCCGTTTTCTTCAGAATTCTTCTATTTTTTGGTAATATCTTCTCAACTTCACTTGTTGCATCATTAGATGTTTGTGGCTGCCAAGAGTATTGATTCTTGATGATTTATTGTGTTGAGAAGTTGATGTATGCCTCTGGTTGTTGATAACTAGAGAGGAATCTTGTGTATTCCCATTATTTGATTATAGTGGAAGTTGTGGGTGTCGGGCCGTGGTTTTTATTCCTCATATTGAGGAGATTTTCCACGTAAATCTTGGTGTTTCTGTGTTTGATTTGTTCGCTACATCTTTCACATATTTTGCTTGATTTCTCTACTTATTAAATTTCTATCACCGTTGAGGCTGAGCGGCGGCGTCCTCATGCATTGGACACTATTGTTTTATATATAGTTTCAACATGCGCATATCTTGATAATTTTGTTTATATTTACATCAGAAAAGGATAATTTTGTTTATATCACATCCACGATCCGTGAAAACTTAGTTTCCTCCTTGAGCAGATCAACGTGATGGTCGGTAGATTTCTCATTTGCTAAAGCATCGGTCACGAGCAAAACCTCAAAATTTTTTTCTAATAGCTATAAAGCATAAACATTTCCCATTGGTGGTACAACGCCTATTCAACTGTACTGCAACATCTTATGATACATCAATTCTGATTGGCGTATGTGGATCTTCCTTGTTCCATTTTTGTTTCCAGTGATCCCACGTAGATTTGGATTTTTTCTTTTTTTTTTTTTTTCCGACGGGGCCTACTTAAGTCTCTTTCATCTCTTCTTTTTCCCGTTGCTTCTTCGGTTAGACATATAACCTCGATTAATTAATTTAGCTCTCAATGCAAAAATTATAAAGAGTCCCACTGAAATCGATCTCTTATTCCTTGTTTTCAATAGTATACAAGCTTCGTTTACACGAAAGAAGTGAAACAGCTAGCTAGGACCGTAAACTAACACATGCCTAAAGCGAAAAGCAACTACTTCTGTACTGAATTGAAAACGCCCCAGCCTTGGGAGCATTTTTATGAGCTACGAATCCATCGGATCTGGGACCAGTTGGTGGCCGGGGAAGATTCTCCGGCACAATATTCTCGAGAGAGTTCACGTGCCACGGAGGACACTTCCTCCTGTCGCTCCACCGCACCACCTTTCCTTCCGATACCTCCATGACCTTAAGGTCATCTCCAGCAGCAATGACCGCGCCGTCGCCAGCGGAAAAGCCGGCAATACTCGAGCCAAGTATGACGCATGCTGCGGTCGCGATGCACCGGCTTCGCCAGCTCACTTCCTTGCTCGCGGACCTGAACAAATACAATGATCATTCACAAACTAAATTTGATCCAACGATTTCAATTACGTACATATACAGCTGGCATGATGAAGAAGCAGGCGTATTCCACATGCAACGCCAGAGTGCAGGAAAATTGGAGCTCACCGTGGGGTTAGAGTGGTTTTGGTCGACGGAGAGAGGCTTGGAGGAGGAGGTGGTGGAGGGGAAGAGGGTTTGAGGCAGGAGGTGATCATAGAAATGGCCATGTCTTCTCTCTGTTAATTTTACGAGGAGACCTTCTGGTTTAGAACTACAATTGATGGTTTTGGTGGGGGCCGACGGTTGATATTATGGAGAGAGGAGAAGGCCATACGCATGGCTTGGGGAGGGGACCGGAGAATAGGGTGCCGGGTTGCAGGTGGTTGGTCAGATCACGGCTGTTGATGAGGACACGGACGGTGGATTTTAGCGGTTTACCAAAAAAGCGGTCGACTGCACGTGGGTCGGGAGAGGCCAACCAATTGGGAAGAAAAGTTCCTTGCTTGCCGTCTGGAGTTCGAGAAATTATTGGCCGGACCACGCCTAGGTAGACCAGCGCAAATCTCGGAGTTCCGGACATTGGGTGACACGTGGGATATGGCGACCCCGTTGGTCAGATATTAGTCCGCGGGACTGGCGTATGGGGTTGTGCCCTTGGGCTTTGATTGGCCGTCCGATTATGATCGGATGGTCAAAAGCGTTGCCGTGTATACGCTGCTTGACGTGAGTACGCGGCCAAGTAAAGCGCATCACGGCTCCGTGAATTGAAATGCAGAGCCGGCTGAAGGTTGGATGCATCATACACGTTTTTCTTTTCTTCCTTTTTTTTTTCCCTTCTTTTTATTATAATACTTATTTTTCTTGTACTCTTTCGGTTGGGATGGTTTACAAAGCCAAATAATATTCCAAATTTTAATAATTTGATTAATAGATTAAAAATCTTCAAATTACATAAATTTTGATATATAATTAGAGGTAGTGGATCATATTTAAATGATCATCGATTGGGATCCCCACATCTGATTAAATTTTAATGAGGATATACCTAAGTGTATCCAAATCTATCTCTTCATTGGATATATGTATCAGCAAACATTTAGCTTCTTCTTCCTTCCAATCGACTTTATATGTAGTGGTGTATAGGATCATGTACTTTAGTTTTCTGCTATTTTTAGGTTCTCATCTATATATGATTTGGTGAAGTTAGTTGGCCTGATTGGTTTCCTACCACTGATCTGCATACAACTCAATAATAGATCGAGAAGTTTTGGAGTTGCTTTGTTATATACCCTGTTTCATTATTTCATTGGAGTTGGTCGCGCTCTTCCCCAATGCTTGTCTAGGAAAAAGAAATGGAGGAGAAGTTGGTACGGTTTCATCTTTTGAACTTTGGTTGTTAGTATGGTCTCGGTGCTATTTAGACATTATGTTCCTCAAAACTGCAATAGCCTATGCACTTCGAACACAAGGATTACAAAATTCACCTTTCCTCCCTTCATTCCAGGGTTAACCATTACTTAAATTGATAGGCTATATTTGATGGTTCAACGCAGAAACGAAAGCTGATAAGTGTCAACCAAACATTTCATTAGTGAACGGAATTATCAATACCTTGATGTGCAACTTTTGGGGACCAAGAGCCCCTAAACAAGACAAATGGTTCTTCTACCCATCAACTTTTGGAGAAATCGGACGCGAACCTGGTTACAGATTGTTTCATGGAGGAGTTAATCCCATCAGACTAATAAAATTGGCCATGTTATTAACTGGAGCCAAACTTTGAAGTGAATCCTGACTTGCTTTTGCTAGCAACAAAATACGGTAATTCTATGCTATGCTGCTCTCGCCATGCATCCAAGAACAATTCTCTCATGGCAAGGGGGGATTGGTGCAGCTCGCGAATTTGCTGCCACATATGACAGGTTGGTCAGCCGTGGAGTTGCCAAGTCGGTGATGTGAGCCGAATGAATTCTCCGAATGCATATTTCAACAAAACATATGTGAGGCCCGGCCCAAGCAACGAATCCTAAACCCAAAACAAAAAAAAAAGAAAAGAAAAGAAAGGAAAATAGAGGAGAAGAACTCCCGAAGGGAGTCTTCTTCCTCCGTTCATCGGCTCCTAATCGTAAGTTCAAATTCGATCATTGGTTATTCAAATGAATCGTAAGTTCAAATTCGATGTGAAAATAATACTATGATATTACTTCTAGTTGAGAAGTTGACTATTATTGGCAAGATAAAGATTTGACGATAAAATGTTGTTCCAGAATGGACTAAGAAATTTTTTTTTTATGGTGCTTGATTGGAATATTTATCGAAAGTGAACTTGGTATGTGGATCATATATAAAGTGGCATATTAGGATGAAGGCATATTTGGAGATATTGCAAAGAAGTCTATTTTTTATTGATGAAATTAATTTTGAGGTTGTAGAATATTCATCGTACTAGAATCTTTAATCATCATCCTTAGATCTAGATAATGGATCTTATTATGTCTTTTGGAGACTACATGATGTGTATGAAATTTCAATTTAAAGATTTCGTATCTAAGTTGATCAAGAGATTTTCTGATATTATTGTTGAGGTTGTTAATAAAAAATTGATATCTTTAGATTAAGATAAAAAGATCTGATTAATATTTATTTCAGATTAAGGGATCCATGTGAATTTACAATTTAGAAATTTGGGATTTAGGAATTGATATGGAGTTCCTTTGCTTTTGTTAACGAGGTCCCTAATTGAATCTACTATTAAATGAAGATTTGATTTTTGAAACTTGTATGATTGTTATGAAAGGATATTTGATAGATATTGAAAATTCTGATGATAAAAATTTTAGAAAAAAAAAATAATAATGATTTAAAATTTTTATTCTGATTATGTCCAAATTTGGCGGAGCATCGAAAGATTTTTTTTTGTTGATTTGACTTATAAGAATTTTGATTTGAAAATTTATCGAATTGAATTGATATGAGAATTAAGATTTGATTCATATTGATTTTATTAAATCTATATGATGGTTTAAATATGATATTGAACTCAAGAGTTAATCAAGATTTTTGTACACCAGTAAAAATATAAATGAGAATCGAAAGTTAATCTTTGACTTCAATTGAAATTTAAAATTTTAGATCTTTTCTATTGATAAGGTAAAGAAATAATTTGATCAAATTTTTTCTTGGTGAACCTAAAAAATTTTGATTGTTAGATCAGAGTGCGCAGCGGAAGCATGGTAATCTGGATTATTTTGAGTAAGTCAGGAATGTTGACCCTTTGAGTTAAAGAATTATGATAGATGATATGGTTTGATACAAAAAAATTCATTGATATTAGAAAGAATAATATTAAAAAAAAATAATACAATAATAATTTGATAATGAATCGATTAATTAAGAGTTGTTAATGTTTAGATAAAAAAAATTGATATACTTACTTAGAATAGAGACATTGAAAAATATAGTTTTGATTTAGATCAATTTTTGAGTTATTGATTTTTATTATGGAATGACTTAATGATAAAATTTGCTTCAAGAATTAGAATATTTAAGAGTTTGAGGGTTTGAGTAAGAAAATTTTGATGACTAGAAAATGGTGATATTGATTCAATCAATAATGGTGATACTGATCTTTATGAAATGACTTAATGATGAAGTTGTATCGAGAATTAAAATATCAAAAGTTCGAGAATGAGATGATAAATCTTCAACCTTTGAAAGTACGAATAAGAGAAAATATTTTTGAATTTTGATTGATTGGGATGTCATCATATGATTCATAGAAGTATGTTTTCCTATCTTATGATGGGTTGAAATTAAGAGTGATTAATATTTTAAAATAAATAAATAAATAAATGAATGATGATGAATGAAGTTCTTATGCAAGAATAGAGACATTGACCTTTTTCTATTCACAAGAGATAGATTTGATTTTAATTTGAGTCATGAGATATTGAATATTAATTTTTACAGGAAATAAGATCATAATTTCAAAATCTTGAAACATTGAAAATCTTTGAGATGGTAATCTTGATAAATAAGAAAATGGATGGTTCCGTTCAGATCAATATTTGATGTATTTACTTTTTCCTTATAGAATGATTTAAGAATGAATTTATATCAAGAATTAGAATATTAAAATATTTGTGGATGAGATTCAAGTAAGAAACTATTGAAGACTCAGGCAAGAAAAATTTTGAGGATGAAATTTCTTTTAGAGGGGAAGAATGTGAGGCCCGGCCCAAGCAACGAATCCAAAGCCCAAAACAAAAAAAAAAGAAAAGGAAGGAAAACAGAGGAGAAGAACTCCCGAAGGGAGTCTTCTTTCTCCGTTCATCGGCTCCTAATCGGAGTCGGAAACAAGTTTCCTCCGGCTCTATTTGAGGAGGAGAACCCTCCTCTATCCCCTCATCGAGAAATCCCGGGGCAAAACGGCGGCAATCGTCGGAAATTCCTTACGGAGACCCGTCGCTGTGCCGTCCAATTTCTCGTCGGAAAAGCTTCATCGGCGACGGAGGTAAGCCTCCTCCTCTTCCTCTCTTCTCCTCCTTCATTCTCGTGCCGATGTGCACGCTCGTCGGCGACTGGAGTCGTCGGATTTTGTTGCGGAAGAATTTTCTTTTTTTGCCATTTTGCCGTCGCCGGTGGTCACCGCCGACCACCGGTTTGGCCCTCTTCTTATCGGCGAGTCACCCCGTCCTGCCGACGGCCGCCCCACGCCGGCTGCGTCGTCGGCCGGCCACCCAACGAGGGGACCTTAAGGTCCCCTGTTTCAGCCCAAAACAAGTCCACAGGAAGAAGAAAAGAAAAAGAAGAAGAAGAAGAAGGAAAAGAAAAAGAAAAAGAAAAAGAAGAAGAAGGAAAAGAAAAGAAAAAGAAAAGAAAAAGAAGAAAAAAGAAAAGAAAAGGAAAAGGAAAAAAAAAGAAGAAAATAAAATGATAATAATATAATAATAATAAATAGGATTTTCTCCTCTCTCTTCCGTGAAGAAAAAGAAAAAAAAAAGAGAGAGAAAAAAAAAGAAAAAAAAATTATTAAATTAATTAATAAATAATGATATAAATAATAAAATATGAGAAAGAGAGTTTCTCTCTCTTTCCTCTCTCTCTTCAGCCTAAACTAGTATTTTGTCTCTCTAGAATTGGACTTTCTCTCTCTAGAATCCTCTCTCTAGATTATTTCTCTCTTCTAAGATTTCTAAAATTTTGAGAAGAATGATGATGAATTTAAATGATCCTCGTGATGGATTTTTGATCCGTGATCGTCGGACGGTACACCGACATCCACTTTGATCAGATCAATATTTTTAGATTTTGTTTCTCATGATCTTATTGAATTATCCACATGATAATCTTAGCATGATTTGATATGATCGATCGAATTTGTTGAATCATATCATCTGAGGAGTTCAAGATGAGTTTTCTCTCTCTAAAATTTTTTCTCTCTAAAATATTCTCTCTCTTGATTGATTCTCTCTCTAAAAAAGGTTAGTGAATGAAAAAATTTCTTTCAATAGTCCTGATTTGATTCTAATGAAGAACCCTGATCCATGATTGTCAGATAGCGTACTGGCACCCACCTTGATCAGATCATGAATCTTTAGATTTGATCATCCATGATCCCGATCTAGTCATGACTTGATTTGATCATGTTGATTTCACCACTCGAGATATTAGATCAATCGTAATGTTGGATTGTGTCACCTGATCAATTCGAATTGTACCTCATGAATTCTCTCTCCTCTGATTTTCTCTCTCTACTCGATTTTATGAAATCGATGAAGAAATCTCGATCCTATCACTTCGAATCCGATTTGATCTGATAGTCAAACTTTGGATCGTTTAGGTCCTAATTAGATTTTGATTAGATGAACTTAGATGATCGGACCCAATCTAAACCGTTGAAATATGGTATTCGTATTCTTTCTAATTATTGAAATTGATTCTGTATAGGATTGTGGATGTTTGATCATGGGATATTGCGATATGATCTACGAATAGAATTTTTGAAAGAAAATTTATAGAATTATGTGGATTTATTGGAGTGCGTTCGAGGTAAGTAATGTTTCACTTTTTTTAGATTTATCGGCAAATTATAATGTATTTTTCTGACATGATTTGTGAAACGATGCATGAATTGGATGAATGATATTTTGTTATGAAAATATCTTATTTGAAATGTTATGATGAAGCATGATTGAACATATTGATTTCATGATGCATTGTATTGATTGATTTCGATACTACATGTTTATATGTCTTATTATCGAAATTAGAATATGAAAGCATGATTTATGAAGAATTATGATATAAGAAACATTATGAATTGACAACCTGACTATGTAAAGGACCCTGCCAATGGGGGCATATACGTTGGCAATTGATTGTCCTGAGGGTTTATGTCGCCAGCGAGACCAGCGACTTGTCGTCAGAGAGACCAGTGATAAACCGCCAGCGAGACCAGTGGTTCCAAAGGACATGACTGCCAGATGATTCGCAGCCTACTGCAAGCAGATACGCGGTATTATGACCCTGCCACAGAAAAAATGTGGTCATAGCTCATGGTTGACGAAAAGAAATTGAAGAACAAAAGAAATTGAAATCTCGAAAGAAACTTGAATTTTCAGAAAAGAAATGAATTTGGCATGAATTATATTGCATAATTGAAATTGATTTTGAATTGATGAACTCTATATGCTTATTTTCTATAAATGATTATTTACTTATATGCCTGATGAAATCTGTTGAGAAGTGATCATTGCTTACTGGGCTGTCTAGCTCATTACCTCTTATTTTACTGTTTTTACAGATGTTGAGGAATTAAGATGATACAAGATATGAATGGAAGAGTGATCAGAAGTAGAATCCCTATACTTTTATTTTAGGTTGAAAGTCTTATTGAATTTGATGTAATGCCTATGAATCATTGTTGAATTTATTGAGACAATAAAAAAAAAAAATTTAGATCGTTATGTTTTGGATTTAAATTATTGACTAATTATTCCGCTGTTGTTTTAAGATAACATGATAAGATGCCTTGCATGCTTATGGGAAGAGTTTTCTATGAGTATGCGGTGGTTGCCATGATCCTCGATTTAAAATCTCGGATTGGGGGCGTGACAACATATATAAATAATGTCCAGTAAAAAGATAGTAATTTAGTTTTTGACTTGGAAGTTGGTATGCTGAGTTTTAACGACGTTTCCTTGACAATGGAACATGGAGTTCCGCAATAAGTGCAAGAAGAGGTTCGCTTTAGGAGTTTACAAGAGTTTAAAAAAAAACCAAATAATTGATCCCATTATTGAGATGATGAGGATGAGGCTGGCTGAGGAGGATTGATTCCTGCTTATATGCTGTGACAAAACTAGGACATATTCTGTAGTCGGAATGAAACTAGCAGCATCCAATGAGGCTGTCACATGATTCTTTAAGTTTATTGACATGTCTTATGAATCTATTGGAGCTCTGTCTGCCTACTCTTCATTTCGATGCTGGGAATTTGTACTACCTACTCGAGCAAGTTGGATTCAAACTGCAAGGATTGAACTGCTGCATTCATTTGGTCTATGGCATCCCCTTTCATTTACTGTGATTCAACTATTGGTCTTTTTGGTTCTCCACCAGGATAGATATGTTCGATTACTCATTCCAAGTATTCCAGGAGTACTTTTATCAGAACAGGGTCACTGTTGGATGGTTGCTTTCAATCTATTTGTGAGCTGTCTATTTTCTCAAACTGCCTCTTCCAAGCATCCTTATAATGGATTTTGCTATTCACACCTATTTACTAGTTTTACTGTATAATATCAATCCTCTTAGTTTTGTGATGTACAATTCATGTACTTATCTCCTATGTTTTAGGCTTGTTATTAGTTTGTATTCCTATGTTGTAATCACACTGATATATGACCTATAAAGCAATTGCTCGTCTTGTTTATCCAAAAAAAAGAAAAAAAGAAAAAAAAAAAGAAGGCCCTCGAGAGGAAACGGTAGATGGTTTTGCAAGTTGTGTTGGAAAATTCTAGAGAGAGGTGTTTTCTCACTTGTAGTTGGAGAATGAAACTAGCAGCGGATCCATGAATAAGATGCGATCATGATATCATTCGGAAGACAAACATGTGGTCATGATTCCATCTAATGAAGAACATGGATGGCCGACTAAACTTCAAAGGGTCGGTCAGCTTTCTGAAGATGCTCGAGATCTTTTGGAACGATTGATACTTTGAAATGGACGCGCAGATGCTATTCTAGTCTCTGAAGGCACACTGGTTCCACTCTTACAACGTGTGATTACGTTTTTATAATTTAAGAATTGAAGTTGTCTTCCGCCGTTCGGTTGTACGCTTTCCTTCTGGACATCTATTGGTGGCGTACGCTCTTTTCAGATATGTTCTTCAATCATCCAAACCAAAAAATATTGGACCTACTGGTGATCCGCATGATTGTTTATTAACACAAGACGGATTTTAAACTTAAAACTTATCTGGAGACTAGTTACTTTGTCCGATTCATAAGTTATCTGAGGCTTTCGTCTTTTGATGGTGCCTCGACCATTTTTCAAGAGCAGATCAATTGCGTCAGAGCCTCATGATTGTCCCTCGTTTTGGCCAAGTAGTATATTGCCCACTGACTTTTTATATTGTTGTTAATTGCAGCAGTCTTCCTCGCTCCCTCGTTGATTTGAAAGAATTCCCCTTTACGAGTAAAAGTTCCATTCCCTTTCATTTCAAGTTAATTGACACGATGGTCAAGCTGCGTCATGAATGATGCCAAACTTGCTCGGAATGGAAGCTACCCGAAGATCACACGTGCCTCCTTTTCTGAATAGCCTTCCTCTTTATCAAATCCTGAGGAGCCCCATCTCTGGACTCGAACGGGGATGTGGCCTCCCCACAGTGGAAGTGCTTCTCTCTTGGTATCTTTGCTCATCCCAAATTGGTTTCCTCTGTCTTGAACCTGGCTCTTCCCAGCAAAAGGGTCGATTGTAAGGACTTTTTTTTTTTTTTTCCGGTAAATCAAATGATTCGTATTAAACATAAAAATTGTATCCATAAAAAACAAAAATAAAAATTATAAAATTACAATGAAAGATCAGCCATAGATGTCCATAACCGCAGAGATCGAGCATCTATTTACATGAGGTGTTGCCTTACGATCCGTTATCAGCCATGGTGAGGGTGCTACTGCAACAGATGCTTGAGGGGCTCTACAATCCCTTGCAGCATCCACCTTTTCTTGTCTTCACCCTTCCGGGTGCTGGGAATCATTGCGTATCTCAATCAAACTAGAATTACATGTTAACACTACAATTATAGTGTTTGTTGGAGTCTGGCACCGGCTAGTTAAAGTAAGCCTCAGGCTCATTGGATACGAAATTCATTGCGTGGCAGAAGTCCTTTCTGTGAGTTTAGATGAGAGTACAAAATATATTAGTTTATTTTTTTAGTGGGACTCCACTGGCAAGTTTCCGAAGGCCTTTTATTTATTTATTTATTTATCTGGCGTCGCTGTGTGGCATGTTTGTGCCTTCGGTTTTCATATATTTTTAAAAAAAAAAAAAATCTCTCTTCAACATTTGTTCTTCTCTTTCGTATCGTCATTTCTTCGATATTCTATCTATATCAGAAGACAGGAAGTAGGTAATCCAAGTCACTGTTATTTATTTTACCCGGCAAAAACTTGTCTCCGTCGAGTAGTTTTTTGAAGCATCTAGTGGGTGAGTTGGCTTTGGAAAAGGACAAAGGATTGCTTTCATGTTCTCGTGAGTACCCATGGCAAATATCTTTTTGAATGAATTTTGGCTTTAGAGTGGCGTCTTGTGCAGTGGAGAGTATGCATGGAGAGGGAGCGGAGAGGAGACACGAAACCTTGAGCGAATGGAGAAGAGACACGAAAGGGGAGAGCTGTTGAACTGTAGCGAGATGTCCTGACGGGCGACACCCTTTTAAGAGCTGCAAATCTAAACACTGATTTTAATTATAACTATTTCTATAATATTTATTATTCTTTCTCTCTTTAATTTTTATTCTCCACCACCACCGTCGTCATCATTCTTATATATTTTGTTTGATGCCCGTCTATGATTATCTTGGACTGGCTAATCTTATATCAAGATTTGTCAAATAATTTTTAGATTTTTATATGAGACAAGATCAAAAATAGTCATTGATTGTGAATGAATGGTTAGTGGTTTTTTTTTTTTCTTGTTCTTTCTATAGAACCTTTTGTATTTTTTGGAATATTTTTCATAGAGTCCAAAATTGTTGTCATTGGGAAGAATTATGGTTATTGGACAATAGAATGCGGCCACAGACGATGGAGCTTTATTTCATTTTAATATTTTTTTGGATATTTCATATGTTTATTGGCTAAAAATATCACACACAAGAATGGACCATTTTCTATAAATACATTGAATTTTTTAGTGCAATTTCTCTAGTAAGAAATCTACTAGAAGAAAGATTTTTTGATGCTAATCGCTGAAGATAAGGATGAATAATGAGCTTTTTTGGCTATTTTCTATCATATTACATGCTTTGTTCTCAACTATAGGTTATGCTGTTGGTACAGGGCACTTGCTTTATTATTATCCTATATTTTGGATGAGCTATTCTTTGTTTCAGATGGACCTTCTCATGTTAGACTTCAGTATCTATAACTCGATCCTATCTCTTGACTCTTTATCTACTGTATCATAGTGGTTTGGATAGAAGATAATGATAGAGATAGCAACATTATGATTTTCATGATTTTCAACTTACTATAACTTTCATTTGAAAACTAATCGTTGAGTTTTGCCTTTTTTTATTTTTAATCTTCTGACTTCACTAGTACAATTAACAAATTCTTCTTTTAAAACTTTTCTATTGTAAAGTCTATTTTTATCATCTTTTGTACGGGCAAAAAATTTAAAAATTATAATATCTATCTGTAAATGTTTTAATTTTTTTTAGGAATAAAATTAATAAGTAGTTGGGTTCTTCCCACTACTCTCCATACCTTTTTTTTTTAAAAAAAAAAAGTCACACGCAATATGTAGCTAGCAGAAAATTTGGTTTCTTCCATAAGTTTCAGCGTTGGTTGGGTATAAATTGCATGTTCTTTTACTTATTGTGCAATCAAGTAGTTAGGAAAAAATTGCTTGTTATTTGCACCTTGTACGATTAATTATTTTAAGCCGAATGACTAAAACTTGACTTGTAATTTCATCTATCTATGATCATTATATCCTTACACAATCAGTCCGTTTTCTTTCCGTGACTTCGTCGGGAAGTTTCATGATCTTGGTTGAAGATGACTCACAACAAAAAGGTTTGAACAAAATCTTGGCATTTGTTGGAAGGAACCAAGTATGCTGGAGTAGAGACGTAGAGCCGTGCCAAGATTCTTGTTGATGAGATCTTCACCAAAAAGAAAAAGAAAAAGAAAAAGGAGAGACATTCCACGTGCCTTCAACATTTCACCCTTAGGCCACCACATATAGTGTCTTCCGTGGCAGCCTTATAAGAATCCTCGGATTAGCTCTGGAATGCGGCCTAAAAGAGCTTTCACGTCATGCGGAGGCCGAGCTTTGGCCTTAACAAAGTTGCAGTTAATCTCATATACCGTTAGAGAATGTAGCTGTCGATTTGAAATTCATCGTATGGTGGCTGCTACGAAGATTGCATTGCTGTAGAAGAGAAGATGGAAGACAAAATGAGTTTCGAGCAGGGTGAATTGGTAAAAGTCTCATGCTGATTGCTGACTTACCCAGCCGGTGGAACAAATTGCTAGAAACGCAACCATTAGCGAGCAATCCTTGACCGTAGGTGGGGGGATCAATTAATGATTGCTTCCACGTGGAAGGATGATGGCCCAACCAAGCCGGCTAGGTCCATCATGCCAGAACGATCTATATAACCCTTATTAAATTATATGTTAACTGTCTCGAGTACCTCATAGCTGCCATGCATTTTAATCATAAAAATCAAAATGCCAAACATTCCAAGATTATTTTATAAAATAAAAATGTACCATATGGTTAGAAAGAATTGACAAGACCAAAACTCTCATCAAAGGATTAATCTTAATCTTGAGAGGATGTCGATGGAATAGATAATGAAGAACCACATATCTATCTCCGACTTGTATCCACTTTAGGATATGTTAGGGCATCCGAACCCACTCCATCCTTTACTGTTTTGAGTTAAACGGAGCTGGTTCGGACAGATGAAACTAAAAAATTTATCTTTCTTTTCATTTAAGTACAACAAAAAAATCTCTACCAAAAAAAAAAAGTACAACAAAAAAAAATAAACATAATATTAAATTTTAATAATTCATATGATATTAAACGAACTAAGATTTTAAGGTAGAAAGTATCAAATGTTCAATAAAAATACAAATAATAAATAGAAATATTATTTCTTAAAAATAAAAATAAATAAAAGAATAAGTTCGGACTTGGGAAAGATCAATATCATTATCCATTAATTTGTCTAACCCACCATCACAGAGTTTTATTTTTAGCACCCGTCCCTCTTGTTAACTCTAGATCGGTAAAGGAAAAAAGAAAAGGTTCAACTTTAACGCATATTTAGCTTTATCGATTCAGTTATCGTAGTGGACCACCGAGGGTACACGGAGGTAACAGCACACCTTTACATACCAACTCCTCGATCACAACCATGTCTTGAGACTGCGACGGTAAGAGGCTCCAAGCGTACCAGCACTGTACAGTAGCAGCTTGTGAGTCACTGATCACGGCTTCGTTCCACTCACTGGCGGTGAATTTAATAATCAAAGCGACTCCCGCTTATCAAAGCGTTCCATCCCCGCCCCCCCCCCCCTCCCCCAGCCTTCCCCTTTCCCCTCTCTCCAGCAACAAAAGCACGGCTCTCCTCTTTTCCCCCTCTCCCTCTCTCGTGACTCCCTCTCCTTCTCTCCTCTTCCCTCTTTCCTTTCCTGACCCTTCAGCCCGATGGTACTGATCGCCCTCTTCCCCCAAATTGGCCGCAAAAAGCCGCCCTTTCTGGTTCAGCATTGAGCTCGTCTCGCGTGTGGCCTCCTTCTTGCTCTCGCGCTCCCAATGGGGCTTCCCATGCTCCTCTCGCTGGTATTCTTCGTCGCCATGACGGGAGTGGTGAGGGCGGAGCCGACGCAGGACAAGGCGGTGCTTCTGGCCTTCATCTCCCGGGTCCCCCACGAGCCGCGCGTCCAGTGGAACGCCAACGCTTCCGCCTGCGGCTGGGTCGGCGTCACCTGCGACTCCGGCAACACCTCCGTGGTGGCTCTCCGCCTCCCAGGCGTCGGCCTGGTGGGCCCCATCCCCGCCGGCACCCTCGGACGCCTCACCTCTCTCCGCGTCCTCTCCCTCCGCGCCAACCGCCTCTCTGGCCCCATCCCCGACGATCTAAGCAACCTCACCCATCTCCGGAGCCTCTACCTTCAGGACAATCAGTTCTCCAGCGGGATCCCGCCGGCCGTGTCCAGGCTGGGCCGCCTCAGCCGCCTCGACCTCTCCGGCAACAACCTAACCGGCGAGATCCCGTTTTCCATCAACAACCTCACCCACCTCACCGGTCTCTTGCTCGAGCGCAACCGCCTCTCCGGGAGCCTCCCCAGCATCAGCATCGACTCCCTCGTCGACTTCAACGTGTCGAACAACAACCTCAATGGATCCATCCCCCCGACCCTCGATCGTTTCCCGGAGTCCTCCTTCGCCGGAAACCTAAACCTCTGCGGCGCCCCCCTCCCGCCGTGTTCCCCATTCTTCCCCTCCCCTGCCCCATCTCCCGCAGAAAACCCGGCAGGGGGATCGAAATCGTCCAAGAAGCTGTCCAAGGCGGCGATCATCGCGATAGCGGTGGCCGGTGGCGCGTTGCTGCTGGTAGCGCTTCTGTTGTTGCTGATCTGCTGGATGTTCCGGCGGAGGGAGCGGCAACGGAGGGAGAAGGCGAAGAAGGGGGTCGGCGCGGCGGCAGCAGGGAGGTCTGGGGAGACGGTGATCACGTCGTCGTCCAAGGAGGAGATGGGGGGAGCGGGAGGGGCGGCGGAGGGGGAGAGGAACCGGCTGGTGTTCGTGGGGAAGGGCGGCGTTTACAGCTTCGACCTGGAAGATTTGCTGCGGGCGTCCGCAGAGGTGCTGGGGAAGGGGAGCGTGGGGACGTCGTACAAAGCGGTGCTGGAAGAGGGTACCACGGTGGTGGTGAAGCGGCTCAAGGACGTGGTGGCCATGAAGCGGGAGTTCGAGCTCCACATGGAAACCCTGGGCAAGGTGGACCACCCCAATTTATTACCGCTTCGAGCCTACTATTATTCCAAGGACGAGAAGCTCCTCGTCCTCGACTACCTTCCCGGCGGCAGCCTCTCCTCCCTCCTTCACGGTCAGTGCACTCTCTCCTCTCTCTCTTTTAGACTTTTACCATCCATCCGTTTCTCTCTCTAAAAAATAAAACCAATTAAAGATAAGTATTATTATCATCATTCTCCGAGAAGTAGTTTATACCAGTAGCATATTATCGGTTCAAAAAAGGGTGGATTTTTTTTTGGTTGTCATCGAACGGAGTGGAATGGAGATTAGAGCGGTCGTGGTGACAAAAAAATGAAAATTTCTTATTCACTTTGTTTTTCCTGCACAAGCAAAGAGGTTACCCATGTTATTTTGGTAGACTTGGAGGGCACTCTTGTTGTGAGGAAAAAAATCAAGGTAATGTACGGCGGTTGGTGGTGACTACCAGCGAGGCTGGTAGATACCGTACAGGAGTCCAGCTTGGCACTTGGGAGCATGCCTGTGAGGTCTCGAATGGTGGCCATTGCAGCTCCATAAGTGCCGTTATAACAGTTTTGTATGCATGCCCGTTAATAACGGCCGATATCCGTTTTGCTGTAAAAATTGTTGTTATGTGACGGTCAGATAACGTCTTACCAATTACCTCACCTTAAAAAAAAATATTTTTCGAGTAAAAAGTATTGCGGCTAATCCTCTCATCGTCGGATCGTCAGGAACGGATATCTACAAAGAAAGTTCTCACTGATCGGAGATATCTTCGACGGAGATCTTCCGACGCCCAAGTCAGATAGGAGATTAGGCAACAGTGAAAAGAACCATGGGCTCAACTTGAGAAAGCTTAAGAGAGCTTTGAGAAAGCTTGTCAAAATTTATCAAAATTGTTGCCTTACCTCTTTTTATAGTAGAATGCGATATGGTCTCGCCTAATGGTGCAGTCAACTGGAGAGTTGTCAAATCGTCGGAGGCTGTCAAATCGACGTGGATTGTCAGGTCATCAGAATTAACTTATATCCTTGGCAGGATAATGTCCCAGGACGGTCGCACAGCATGTCCTTGACAGGACAACAGCCCATAGCGGTTGTACGGCGTTTGGACGGGTTGGTCGACTATATGTCGGTATTTGGTTGTCGGGATGTCGGGTGATGACTCGAAAACACCGTCAGCTGATCTGGTGCCTTGTGAAAGTCGGACGTCGGCTACCACCCCCGACAGTGAGTCGGTGATATGGGTTCGATCGTTTGGTTGGTTGGAAACAGTATTGGTCTGTTCAGCCGGCATACCTTCGGTCGGATATCGTCGGCAGTTATTGTCGGAGTCCTCTGTCCGCCCGGTGGGTAGAGTCGGACATCGGTAGGACCGTTCCGAGGATAATCGGCGTATAGGGGTCAGTCGGTATATTCCAACAGTTGTCTCCTTCACTCCTGAGTTCGATGTCGTGTTGGTCCTCGTCACCACGTGGGCGACGGTCTCGGACGAAAGGAGTGATTTTTCATCAAATCATACCCCTTGTCAAGACATCTCCGAGTGTATAGGTCGTAGTTCCGACATATCTCGTTAGGACATTCGGTGGGATCCAGCGTAGTTGATCAAAACAGTCAGTGGCGTGCGTTATGCTAAGGGCAGAGCAAGCCCCGATCGCAGGCCGGCGTTCTGACTGTTGTACAAGTTGCATAGGATCCGATGGTCAAGAGTCGTCCCAACTATTGGTCGAGCATTCGACACCCGGACCTTGGTCGGACGTGCACATCGAATCGGGTGTCGGCCAATCCTCGAACGTAGCATGTCGACACGATCATCCTGTAGAGTCTGATAGTCGAGTAGCGTCCGACGTATTTGGATAGGATAATGATGACAAGTTGAATATCCATTGTCCGGTCCTTGGTCGGACGTGCATGTCGGGTCGGATGTCGGTCAATCCCGGAATGTAGCTTGTCGGCACGATCATCCCGTAGAGTCTGATAGTCGAGTAGCGTCCGACGTATTCGAATAGGATAATGATGACAAGTCGAATATCCGTTGTCCGGCCTTTGGTCGGGCGTGCACGTCGGATTGGATGTTGGTCAATCCCCGAACGTAGCTTGTCGACACGATCATCCCGTAGAGTCTGATAGTCGAGTAGCGTCCGATGTATTCGGATAGGATAACGATGACAAGTCGAATATCCATTGTCTGGTCCTTGATCGGGCGTGCACGTCGGGTCGGGTGTCTGCCAATCTCCGAACGTAGCTTGTCGACATGATCATCCCGTAGAGTTTGATAGTTGAGTAGCGTCCGACGTATTCGGATAGGATAACGATGACAAGTCGAATATCCGTTGCCGACCTTTGGTCGGGCGTGCATGTCGGAACGTATGATAAACGGTGGCAAGTCGAATATCCTTCGATCGGTCGTGACCAAGTCGGTATGTCGTGAGTGCGACTGCGGTCATTTTTGCATTTTGCCTTTCTTAGTCGAAGCTAAGTCGGCAAGTTAGCCAGCCGCGTTGGTTGAGGCCCTTTGCCTTCAGAGGCGGAGGCCGTCGTAGATATTCCGCTCCTTCGATCTCCATCAGGATCTGCGCACGAGGATCTGAGAGAGGGGTGTAGGAGTCATACCTGCGATGCGTCGATCTCGGATTCCGTCGTCAGAGCGAGACTCGTTTATCGATGGGGGGCCTGTTGGGTTCAGCAGGAGCTCGATTTTTCTTTCGCTTTTCCTTCTGGCCTATGCTCTCAGTCAGACGTCGGTCGGAAGCTCCTTCGTCCGCGCGCATTTATTTGTACGCGTGCTCCAGTAATTCGGTATATGTCTGGGGGAGGGTCTTGTCCAAGGAATATGTGAATCGGAACCCCCTTAGCCCCCTCTTCATGGTCGAGATAGCCATGTCTTCGTTGAGGTCTCGGATCTCAAGTGTGGCCACATTGAATCGGGCCACAAAATGTCGGAGTGTCTCATTTTTTTTCTGTTTGAGGGAGAAAAGACTGTCCGAGGTTCGTGACGGCTTTCGACTGGTGCTGAAATGGGCCACGAAAGAATGCTCGAGCTGTCCGAAAGAGTGGATACCTCTTGGACGGAGGTCGGAGTACCAGGCCCTGGCAGCTTTACGGAGTGTGACGGGGAAGCCGATGCAGAGGAGGGCATTGGTTGCCCCTTGAATTGTCATGAGAGCTTTGTAGCTCTCCAGATGGTCAACTGGATCGGTGGAGCCGTCGTAAGGCTCCACATGAGGCATCTTGAATCGATTAGGGATCGATTCGTCGAGGATAAATCGGAAGAGAGGTTGGGTGATCCGAAAGTCGATATCGTTTGAAGATTTCTGATCATTCGCCTGGAGCTGGGCAAGTCGACGGTCGATTTCTTCGAACTTACGTTCGTAGTCGTCCAACTGTCGGTGTTAAGAAATCCCAGGGGTCGAACCTCCCGACGAATTTGAGAGTGAGGCAGACGGTGTCCGCGACCGCTTCTCCTTCCTCGCTCGCTCCAATTGGGAAGGAGAGGGACGTCGAGATCAGTGGGTGTCGCGCCGTGGTCGCCTCCCCCCTTCTCGGTGGGAGTGATGAGACGGCTGCTCTTGAGGAGGAGACAGAAGTTGACGCGAGCATCGGCGGCTGCTTCTGGACGGCATAAGGTGCGCCGTCGGTTGTTCCGTCAGCAGTTGCGGCAACTGAGTCAGTTGTTGCTGGAGGTTTTTGATCGCATCCGTCAGAACGGTCATTTACCGCACGATCGTCGCGATCTATGTCTCCGTGGTCACCACCGGATGCGGAGAGCTGGGTTCCGCTATGGAGGATAAAGGAGGGACCTCTTCCCGACGGGGAGAGTGCCTCGCCGATCCGATAGCTCTCGATCGCTGACTCCGGATTTTTGTCATCTCGAGAGATTTTTCAAGCTCTATAGAGCTCGCTGTCTTACCTCTGTCGACCCCTCTACCTGGCGCGCCAATTCTGTTGCGATCAATCCCTTCGTCGTCAGATCATCGGGAACGGGCATCTGCAAAGAAAGTCCTCACTGACCAGAGATGTCTTCGGCGGGGACCCTCCGATGCTTAAGTCAGAGAGGAGATTAGGCAACAGTGGAAAGAACCAGGGGCTCAGCTTGAGAAAGCTTAAGAGAGTTTGAGAAAGCTTGTCAAAACTTATCAAAATTGTTGCCTTATCTCCTTTTATAGTAGAATGTGGTATGGTCCCGTCATTAATGATGCAGTCAACTGGGGAGTTATCAAATCGTCGACGGCTGTCAAATCGGCGTGGGTTGTCAAGTCATCAAAATTAACCCATGTCCTTGGTAGGACAATGCCTCAGGACGGTCGCACAGTATGTCATTAGTGGTTGTACGGTGTTTGGACGGGTTGATCGATTATATGTCGGTATTTGATTGTCGGAACGTCGGATGATGACTTGAAAATACCGTCGGCTGATCTGATGTTTTGTGGAAGTCGGACGTCGGCTGCCACCTCCGACAGTGAGTCGGTGATATGGGTTTGATCGGTTAGAAATAGTATTGGTCTGTTCGATCGGTATATCTTTGGTTGGATATCATCGGTAGTCATTGTTGGAGTTGTTTATCTGTTCGATGGATAGAGTCGGACGTCGGTAGGACTGATTTGAAGATAAATTAGCGTACAGGATGTTTTTCCTACGCAAGGAAAGAGGTTACCAATGTTATTTTGGTAGACTTGGAGGGCACTCTTGTTGTGAGGAAAAAAAATCAAGATAATGTACGGCGGTTGGTGGTGGCTACCAGCGAGGCTGGTAGATACCGTACAGGAATCCAGCTTGGCACTTGGGAGCATGCCTGTGAGGTCCCGAATGGTGGCCATTGCAGCTCCATAAGTGCCGTTATAACAGTTTTGTATGCATGCCCGTTAATAACGGCCGATATCCGTTTTGCTGTAAAAATTGTTGTTATGTGACGGTCAGATAACGTCTTACCAATTACCTCACCTTAAAAAAAATATTTTTCGAGTAAAAAGTAATGTGAAGTGTGAACTGAAAAGAAAATGTCCCCCCGTTTTTTTTTTTTTTTTTTTTTTTTTTTTGCGGTAAATGGGGGGCCGAACGCCCCAACTAAACATGAAAGGAGAAATAACGTCCTCGTGGGAGTGCGTTACGGTGGATGCAGTCGTTTTTTGAGTGGTACATGTGGGCCCCACATTATAGGGTTGATGGCACGGTCTGTTGATACAGCTGTCGGCAAGATGCGGGAGGTCTTTTTTCAAGAATCCAGGGTCCGAGGTGTGGAAAATTATTGCCTGGGCTTGGTCCAGATAGACCATCCAAATTCCACGGTGAATAACACGCCACATCCACCTTTGCATGTCACAAATTTTCGTTTGCGCGTTATCCACCGTGCACGTCCCCGAGATGTGCGCTGGTCTATCTTGGGTGGTCCAGGCAATAATTTATCCTGAGGTGTTGCGTATGGGGACGGACAAACTATTGGTTAGGGTAGGCGTACCACGTGTTCCAATAAAAATCATTACTAGGAAACTGAATCTTTTTCCTATTCAAAATAATAAAAACTATCATGTTAATTATAATTAATAGTAAAATATTTTTTATTCAAAATTTTCAATTAAATTTCGATAATAAGATTTTTTTATAAAAATAATTGACAATGTGATCGATTTTTATTGGATTCAAAAAAAGCATGTGATAGAATTGTTCTAGCCAATGACACCGGACTCGTTTGTATTCCAACGTGGTGCTTCTATCATCCTCGGGCTGGCCAAACTTTGATTATGGGAGGGAAAAGCTTTCTGGAAAGAGGGACATTTGTCCGTTCGTCGCGTAGTTTCATCCTGGTGTTGGTTGCTTTGCGCGCACGATCACCCTTGTAACCTCGTTCTTTACATGTAGAGCATTGATTTCTTGACGTATATACGGTGACTGTAAACTGCCGACTTAAGCGTTAAGTATGCCTTACAATAATACGTGACCTGGTCATGCTTCGTCCGTCGTTTCTTTGTTCATCGTTGGTGAGAACCTGCATTCCCCGTGTATGGATTATCTTGCTATATGCTTTTGTTTTTTATAGAATGCACGCCCCCATTTCGATATTTTCTTTAATTCTGACCCAAGTCAAATTTCCCTGTGGTGTCACAGGCTACATCAAAGGACCTACATGTTTTGTTCCTTGTTTTTTAGATGCAAACTCTTGATGCTTAATTAATGTATTTTTTTTCTTCACCCTGGTTCACTGTTGTCCGTTTTGTGTATTTCTCTTCAGTTAGGTGTCTCTTTCTTCAGTTTTAGTTCGCTTTCTTGTATGGTTATCTTGAATTTGTAATTGTGCTTTTCACTCAATAAAGCTTGGCTTCCTCTGCTTTACCTACGACCACCCCCCACCCCCCTCCTCAAAAAAAAAAAAAAAGGGACTTGCATGTTTGATGTAATGCAAGAAAAAATTCTATTCTATTTAGAGAGTGTTGGTTGGCTTTACACAGCGGCAAGGATCATATCAACCTATCATTGTCTGACCATCAAAAAAATTTAGAATTTGAAAGTTTGATTGCTTACTGCGATAGATATCTGTGTTCCCTTATATTAATCTGTCAACTATTTGATCTACTATTCGTGTTACCCTGACCATAGTTATTGTTTGACCATCAGTATCGTGAGAAAGAGAAAGATCATTTTAAAACTTTTTGTTGGAGCTTGACCTTGACCGGATGTACGATAACAGGGAGCCGGGGATCGGGGCGAACTCCTTTGGACTGGGACAGCCGGATTCGAGTGGCCTTGGCGGCCGGACGCGGGCTGGCCCACCTGCACACGGCGGCGCGGCTGGTCCATGGCAACGTCAAGGCCTCGAATGTGCTCCTCCGGCAGGACCTGGAGTCGGCGACCCTTTCCGACTACGGCCTCCACCCGCTGTTCGGCTCCTCTGCCGCGCCCAACCGCGTCCCCGGTTACCGCGCCCCCGAGGTTGTGCAGACCCGCCGTCCCACCTTCGAGTCGGACGTGTACAGCTTCGGCGTGCTGTTGCTGGAATTGTTGACGGGGAAGGCGCCGAACCAGGCGGCGCTCGGGGAGGATGGGATCGATCTGCCGGTGTGGGTGCGGTCGGTGGTGAGGGAGGAGTGGACGGCGGAGGTGTTCGACGTGGAGCTGATGCGTTACCCTAACATCGAGGAGGAGATGGTGCAGCTGCTCCAGATCGCCATGGCCTGCGTCGCCGACGTCCCCGACGCCCGCCCCGTCATGCCCGAGGTCAACCGCATGATGGAGGAACTCCTCAACCGAACGGAGGGAGACGACGCCCTCCGCGGATCCTCCGACGACCGCTCCAAGGGTCCTTCCACCCCGCCCATCGCCACCACCCCATGATTAGTTATTCGGATCTCTTGATTCATTCCACGATGGGATGGCAACCAATCCTTCTCTCCCTCGCACAGGGACGTCGACAGCAACATACAGAAGATAGAAAAATTGTGCATTTTCTGTGCTCTCGCTCGCTGTGTGTGTGTGTACAAAAATTATTATTTTTTCAAAACCTGCTGGTGGTTTCTTTCTAGCTGCTAGTCCAATTTAATTTGTTTTTTTAAGGTGAGAAAGTCCACTTTAATTTGTTGCGGGGTGCCGATGAATGGGAATCGATTCGATGGCTTGTGGGAGACAGAACTGGCAAATGTCAGGTTGAAAAGCTTCTAGTTGGATTATTTAATCTCGATTCATTTTATTTCCTTCTACTCAAACATCCTTCCCAGAGACTTTATTCTCCTTTCTTGGCATATTGTGGAAACTGCATTGATGTCATTCGTTGTAGGCCGTGAAATTAATCTGTGATCTAATATAGAAGCTAGTGTTGCAATTGTTTCGATTGTCCATCCATATGCGATCATAGCGAATTTTAAGTGTCATTGCCGTTTGAAACCGAACATGATGAATATCAAATGTGATTGCGGTCTAAGAGTAGGTTCTTTGCATGATAGTTTTGTCAGGTCATTTGTGAAAATTTATGGTAGCTAACATTAATAATGTTGGGATATAGGTGATCATATAAAATATTAGACTGCCGTAGAGATTGCGAGGTGAGTATCACTGTGTTTGAGATCAAATATTAATTGTAAGTTTACCATCGAATTTTTCCTAATGCATGCCAGGCTGGCGTGTTTTGAAGGGCAACCATCATCAGGTCATATAAAAGTAAATCTATTTTTGATATTTTTTGATAAAAAATTTATTTTTTAAATATTATTAGTACATGACAGAAGGTAGCCTTTCAAACTGGACCGAAGGTGTTACAGCTATTGTCATTGGCCTCATATATCTTATATTATGCATCTAATTCTGATTTGTGCAGCCAAAGGGGCGAGATTGGTGTGACGGATATTGCGGCTTGCTGGACTTAGCCCGCTATGTTTGTCCAAAATATTGGATAGATTTTTTTTTTTTTAATTTTTTTGTGTACTGTAAATGGTGCAGAACATACGTATCATCTATAATGATTGATGGAGTCCAAGCACGACGTGTAAATTTTTTTTTTTTTTTTTTTTTTCAACTTCGCATACGAGGCAATCACTATAGACGATGTGCGTGGTTCTGTATTGTCCGCCGTGCATAAAAAATTTCTCTTTTCCTTTTGGCTGTTTCTTCTACATGTAAAAATTGTTATGTATTTAAAAAATCCATCGGGTGTAACTTTGGAATTTGTTGTATAGACGACAGGCTGGCCAGCGGGACCGCACATCATCTTTTGTCGCCGCTCCCCCGGTTCTTTTTATCAACTTTTTCCTTTTAGTTTATTACTTTGCTGCCACGGTGACGAGACGAAGGAGCAGAAGCGAGACAGAGAGAGAGAGCCCGCTGGCGTGTGTCAGCGTGGGGACGCATGTTGCCACGGTCTCACGCGAAAACGTGGGATGGGAATTGCGAAGGGACCCATGCTTGTCCTTCCCCTCCTCCCCACAACACCACCCCGCAGTCCTTCTATATATCTCATTTTTGTTCTCTCTACTTGCTCTCATCCGGCGTGCATCTATTTGAAAATGAAAATATCATGTACAAAGAGAAAGAGCTCTTGTTGCACTGTGGGGAGGTCTGTGAGGGACTGTAGGAGGAATCACATGATGCAGCCAGCCAGTGGCTTTCGGCTGCAATGTATGATCTTTCTCGCCCTCATACACCTCTTCTTTCATCAACACCAACATAGTGTAGACTTTAGTGAGAGACAAAGGGCATCTTATGATCTTAGTCTCCGCCTGGTTACTCAAGAGTTCTCTTCTCTCCTTTTCTTTCATCACCTTAGTAGTAGGGAGGACCCCACCCCCGTCCCCGTGGCCCGTACAGTAGGGAGGACCCCACGCCCACGTTGTTCCCTCCAGGCCTGCGGGGCAACAGCGGGTGGGTAGGGACTCATCACCCCTTTCTGCATTCTTTAGCGGTGTATATTATGAAGCTCACTTTGGGGTGGGGCTAGGCTGCGTGTTGAAAAGTTAGCAGACACGCTCCCCGTCTTTTTCCCTTTTCCTGTTACTTGTCTTTTCTCTTAGAAATTTACAAGCAACAGCAGCAGCAAGGACGCACTCCCGACTGGGACTATGGACTGGGTTGCAATCCAACGTTTCCTTGTTCGTATTTTTCCTCATCTCTCTGTTTTTTTTTAAGAGTAAAATCGGATATATCAAACTAATCTAGTAAAATACATCCATACAAATCAGAAAATAAAATATATAAAAAATCTAAAAAGATCTCCGATGCAGCAGTCCAAAAATTATTTCTATATATTAGCCATATAAGTCGTCCTCCAATCAGCTATACTATTTACGTACCTTTCTATAGACGTAAGTTATCACATAAGATGGGAGGGAAGCAGCCATACTCCAACAATCACGTGATATTTAATGGGAAGTAGTCTCAACTGCTGGCAGTGAAGAAAACCATTCAACTACAGTCATAGAGTCGCCTTCAACCATTATATGGATAGCCTTCCAATGTATCACCACAAATTCTGTGTAATTTTTTCAATTGTTGGTGAACCACCAATAGGCCCAAGGGCATATGCATAGAAGACATACCCAACTTGCTTATAAGATGACCTAACTACGAAGTTTACGCTCATAGGCCAGACAAGATCTTGAAACTTTAAAAAAATGAACCCGACTCACCGATTGTCTTGACCAAACCTGGAGCTGAATCTTGGACCCACAGCCAACTCAAGACTAATGTGAGTCAAGTTGGACCTATACCCAACCTGACCCATTCGCAGAGTTGTGCTCCAAGGCAAGAAAAAGGACCAACTGATAGCACCATGTACGCTAAAACCAATGGCTTAAGACTTGGAGAGTCAAGACCTGTGCACCTTTATCAGCAGTAATCATGATGATTGGCTTGAGCTTGGATGCCTAATAACTCCCTCCTTCCAGTGACATACCTTCGGGGATGTAATCGAACCAAATTGAGTTGTGTAGCTCAAAGTTTGAGTTTGATTTGATTTAAAATATTCAAATTTAAAATTCGGCTCAAGATCGGCCGAATCTTAATATCTTAAGTTCAAGTTCGGTTCAATGAAAAATAGATAAAATTCGAGATCAACTCAATTTGACTCGAATATCAATCGAGTTATACTCGAGCTCGACTTCGAACTTAAAATCGAATCTTAATCTATTAAATATATATATATATATATGTATTATAAATAAAAATAATATTATTTAAAATATATATAAATTCGAGTCAGCTCGTATGCTTTTGAGCTGAGCATCTAACTATTCGAGTTTGACTCAAAATTAAAGCTATTTGAGCTCAATAATAACCGAGTCAAATCGAGCTTGGACTCGAGTCAAGTTTAAGTAACTCACGAATGGCTCGACTCATTTACACTCCTACATGCTTTGATGGTGTCGATGCACCTAAAACAGCATATTGACTAATACCTAGGGACTAATTCTTGTATAAGATAGTGTAGATCATCTAACGCCTCAAAATGTATATTTTATACAGTGGAAATGACAAGCTAGAAATGTTGACTAGCTAACTAGATCGGATCAACCATTAATTTGTAGTCGTTGGTTTTATTCTCAGCTGAGCAAGTGCTATTAAGATCCAATAATTAATCTATGGTTTCTTATTTTTTTCCTTTGGCAAGGCAGCATGGTAGGTTTCATTCTCCTCAAATAGTTTCATTCTGCGAAGTAACATCAGCCATATATTGTGCGCTGCACCTTCATAATGTCGAAAATGTACAACATATTGCAGCATGCTAATCTAAGCTTTGCTCTATTAAAATTTAGAGATGGCAACGGACAGGATTTGGATAAAATATTATACTATCCATCTCCAAATCCGAACTTAATATCTTATATCCAAATCTTACCCAATATCCAATCCGATAAGAAAAGAGATATCCATCTCCATACCCAATAGATTCGGAGATACCCACAGATAATTCAATTTTTCATACCCAACCTATACCCGTCTCATATCCATCCCATATCCATAAATAAACAATCAAAATAATTTTATGCATATTATTAACCAAAATAGAATTACCAATTCAACATAAAATATAATTTATAAGTTTAGATTTATAGAAATCAAATATGAAAATAGAATTATAATTTAATGTAGAATAAAACCATTAAGTCCATTATTTTTTCCATAAAAATTCAGTATGATGCTAAAAAAATAATGAACTTGAATACCAAACCTCCAAATAATTTCGCGAAGCGACAACTGCAACTCTACAAGTTATTTAGCTGCAATATATAATGAGAATATTTTACTTTCAATTTTTTACTTTAGAACCAAAGCTACTAATTACTTTTATTATAAAATATATATTAATGATTATATAGTATAGAAATAGTTATTTATTAGATTCAATTGCTTTATTAGCTTGATTGACATACACTTGATATATTTTTTTTATATTTTAAACTTAATTTTTATGGAATGAATTAAAAATAAATCACTACCATGGGATGAATTAGAATTATCTATTTGAAGACAAAACCATAATGAAGAAAAGAAAAAAGTAATTATTATTATTGATGTTTTGAACAAGTTTATATTCCTTATTTTATAAAGATGAAAAGATATTATTTTTAAATAAAACAAGATTACCTCTATTAGGATTTGCTCAAAAAGAAAAAGAATTCAAAATTATAATATTTTTAAGATATAAAAATATTAATTATCTTATTCAATGTACAATAAAAAATATTAAGTGAAAAAAAAGCTTGAGATACTAAAAAATAATGAGAATGAAGAAAAAATATACAAATACAATTCAATATTTGATGAAACTAATATAATTATATATCACATTAACTATAAATTGAATATTTATATATAGAGATAGATCATATATATATATATATATATAGTGTGTGTGTGTGTGTTAGGAGTAATTTGGAATAGACCGATGCTGTATAAAGATTCAAGCCCATTATGACCCTTTGGATCCATATCAGCGCCTCTCAAGTGGTCTAATTGTTGTGGTTTGCCCGATTCGTGATCGGTAAATATCTGTTCCGACCTTTGGTCGGAGATTATTTTGTCCGATCCCTCGTCGGTATGTTCTTGATCCGATTTCTGATCTAAAAGCGCTAGTTCGAGTGCACACCTTAAGCAGTGTAGTTGCATGATTGATTATGACTCATCCAACCCCTAGTCAGTGTGTGCCTGGTTCGACCTCTAGTCGGTCAATCTTTGATCTGACCCTTAGTCAGATGGTTCTTTGTCTGAATTCTGGACGAAAAAGATTTGGTCCGACCTTTGATCATAGAACTTGCTGGTCGATCTCCGGTCGCATCCGATCCTTACTCAGCTTGCATATCGGAACAATCTCTAATCAGCATAACAACTGTGAGTCGGCTAGTCTTCCAATCAATCCATCTAATCGAGTTTTGATCGAAAAACTATTAGTCCCAACTCCTAGTCGATCGGTAACTAGCTTCGAGCTCTATTCAGCACGCCACACTCTCTGATCTCTCCTTAAAAGCAGATTGACCAGACTCAGTTTCAAAATGCAGACACCAACTGACTACAGCTGTCAATCCTATTTGGGTGCAACCGCCTGATCCTGAGAATCTTGTAGGTGCAATCGTTTGATTCTGAGAATCACAACCAAACAACTGCACTAGATTCGACCAGCCTGTCTTCCAAGAATGGTTATATAGCCGTCTCTTCTATAAATACTCAAACCCCGAGGACTCAGATAAGTAGTCCATCTCAGAGAGTTAAAAACTCTGCTTCTCTATTTGCGCATTCTGATTTGAGCATTAAAAGATCCTCACCAGAGCACAATCCTTCGATCCAGACTTTTTTGCAGGTTGCTCCAGTGCTGCGTGTATATATATATATATATATATATATATATATATATATATATATTCAAACCTACGAGTATGGATTCGGATATTATCTATATATATAGATTTGAATCGGATTCAGATTCAGATTTGGATAGAAAACAGTACTACTCATACCCATGCTATAGTTTTTGAATTTTCCTCAAATTCGAACCTAAACCCAGTCAAATCCTAATTTTCAGATTTAACCGGATTTGGATAGCGTGCATACCCATTAGGTCGGATCGATTTTATCATTCCTATTAAAATTCTCGTGCACCTCGAAGTTGATGTATGTTTGACTTTGCAACATTATATCGAATATATATTGAAAAAGCGAAGACAGATTATGAATGCAATCCAAGCATTTGTGAGCACCGGCCATGAGTAGATAAAGTAGCCGAGTTTAATTGTTTTTTTTTTTTAATGAACTCTATACAAACCACAATTGTAGGGTTTGAGTCCCGAAGCTGTATGGCTATAAAAGTACGTCGTAGAAGTATGACATGGCTCAGATGGATGCTAAGGTGCGATTAGATTCATGTTCAAGAATTTATCTATGTTTCAATGCTCCTTCCTGTTGGTTTCTTTCAGCTGTGATGGAGGAAACAAAATAGAACACCTTTGCTAAAGAAAAGAATAATCTGGATGCCATTGCAGTTTTCAATTTTTAGACGCACTTCAACATTATAGCATGTGTATAGTATGCATCATCAGCCTCCTGAACTTAAACTAAAGAGGTTACATATGATGAGCATATGATGTGGACCTTGTTATGGTGTAATGAAGCTTAAAAACAGCAGCACCTGCCATGTTTAGTACACTCGGTATATCAAACTGACATGCTGCTTCTTGAGTGAGTTCTGACGTCTATCTTGCAAACTAGAAACCACAACCAAATCTGCCTGACTCTCAGTCACACCATTCCTGCTTATAATCAATTAAGAGCCCCCGGTGTGGAAGCATTTAGCCGCAAAAGCTGCTGTCACTGGATATATTCATCAAACCAGTGACAAGGTTTATACCCTTTTGCGGTAAATAGAGTTCTCTAGCTTCAGCAAGAACTTCAACATCGGTGTGTTTTCCTTGAGAGGGTGAATTTTTCAGTGTAATTTCATGCCAGCCAATGGATTCAAAGTCTTCATCATCTTCATCATCATCTTCTTCCTCCTTGGCAAAACGATTCACTGTCTTTTCGTAACCATCAAAATGAATTCTTTTGTCCCCGTTAGGATCCACATTAAGAATCTGGGTTTCCTTAACAGCTACTCTCAAATCCTCAAACACTGTTTATCCTTTATAGCAATGGATACAGAAGATCTGGATTCATTTTGGTAGAAGTTCTCGAAATTCTCTCCAAATAATTCTAGTCCAAAATTTTCAAATTTGTTTTACTCAAAACTCAAGGGTCCATCCCTATCACTAATTTATTCAGCAACTAGTTAATTTCTGTTCTAAGAGCACAGGGTCCTTGCTGCATCGAACTGCATGTTGTGAGCAACCGTTGGTGCACAAGCACCACCAATATTTTTCATTTCCCTGTGCAAGCACAGCAAGGTGTCCAATATGTTGTCCATCTGAGGGTGTGATCTATCTCCTGCTAGAAATGCATGCATTTTACTTCCGATTTGAATCCAACTGCATCCAGGATTTCTTTTCAGCCCGGTATCTCTCATTACTGTTCTAACTTTTGATGCCTCCTGCCACCTCGCAGAAGCTCCATAAAGGTTGGAAAGTGTTAAATAATTTACCAAGTTTTCTGGTTCCAACCTGGATAGGCACCTAGAGAGATATTCACCAAGCTCTATCTCATGGTGCTCCTTGCACATGGCTAGTAAAGATCCTAATACATGGGCATCAGGCTTAATAGGCATTGCAGCTACAACCCTCAGTGCTTCTTTGAAACTACCAAATCTTGTGAACAGAGTAACCAAACAGCCATAGTGCTCGTTTTGTGGAGTTATATGGTATACAGAAACCATCTCAGTGAAGACCTTCAAACCTTCATCAAAAAGTCCTGCATGGCTACATGCTGACAAAAGCCCAGTAAAGGTAATCTCATCTGGCTCCACTCCCACCTGATGCATCTTCTTATAGAGTGTGAGAGCTTCTTTGGCTTGACCATGCAATGCATACCCAGATATCATTGCATTGTAAGGAGGCAGCTCCTTAGTTGAAACCATTTCGAATACATTCTTCGCAAGTTTCAAGCTTCCACATTTAGCATACATGTCTATGAGAGACGTTGCAACATGAACAGAGGATAAGAGTCCTCGTCTCATGACATGTCCATGCATAACCTTTCCATAATGTAATGATGCCAGGTTAGTACAGGCCAAGAGTGATCCTACAGCACTCATAGGACTGGGTCTGAGGCCTACTGCTTGCAGTTGCTCATATAGTTTAATTGCCTCATAACCATATCCATTTTGAGCTAACCCATGAACTAGCATAGTCCATGTGATTAGGTTTGGACGCACCCCACTGAATTGCATGTGTGAGAACATATCTTTGGCCTCACTGACCTGTCCATTACTTAGAAAACCCCAAATAACTGAATTCCATGAGATCACGTTTGGGGGCACACTCTCCAGCTGCATCTGATAGAAAATTTTCAAGGCCTCTCCACTCAGGCCATACTGTGCATATGCAGAAATCAATGTGTTCCATAATATCAAATCTCTTGAAGTTGTAGCATTAAATACTCGCTGCGCATAGTCTATCCTCCCACATCTTGAATACAAATCTGCCAGGATACTTGCAATAACTACATCTGATTCAAAATTATTTCTAATGCAATAACCATGCCCAACCTTGCCAAGTTCTAGCATCCAGGAATCAGCACAGGCTGATAAGATAGATGCCAGAGTCACAGAATCAAATCTAAATTTTCTCTTCCTCATCTGACAACAAATGTAAAGAGCTTTTTCAATCTGTCCATCTTGCACATAACCTGATATCAGCAAGTTCCAGGTCACGACATCCATATCAGCCATCTGGCTGAACATGAACTCTGCCTCCTCTATCAGTCCTAGCTTGCAGTAAAAGTTCATGATAGAGCTACCCAGAATGTTATCAAGCTCTAACCCACACAAGACTGCGATTGCATGACCTTGTCTACCTTCATCAAGAGCTTGCAAATTTGCCGATGCAGATAGGAAGCTTGCAATGCTGACCCGAGTTGGCTGAATACCTTCATTTCTCATATCATAAAATAGCTCCACAGCCTCCTGATCTCGGCCATTATAAACGTAACCTACAAGCATTGAATTCCAAGTAACCACATTTCTCTCAGGCATATACTCGAAAACCTTCCTTGCGTCCTCCAGAACCCCACATTTCCCGTAAAAATCCACGAGACTACTCAGAACATAGACACAACCAGCAAATCCCATCTTTAAGACATAGCCATGAATCCCCTTTCCAAACCCAATCCATTGAAGGGTGGAACATGCTTTCAGAGAATTCGGGATAACAAAATTGTCTGGAAAAGCGCCGGCTTCCAGCATTTCACTGAATCCCATGAGAGCTTTCTCACTGAAACCAAGTCTAGAGCGCAACCCAATCATCGCCGCCCAAGAGAAAACATTGGGCATCGACTGCCGGAGAAACAACTCCTCGGCACTCGCGGAGCAACCGCATTGCGCATAAAAAATCAACAATTTGGTCTCTATATACTCGTTTTTATAGAAAAAAGAGCCGTTTTTGAGGATCCGAGCATGGATTTGCTGACCTTGGGAAAAGGCCCGCTCGTAGACGCATCCCTGAAGCAATTCCCCATATGTTTCGGGGCCGATGGGGAGGTCGTCGGACTCCAATCGTGCGAGAAGGACAAAGGCTTCGTGAAGCAAGCCTTGTTTACATAGGGAGGAGATTTGCTGGAGATACGGTTTGGTCGAGAATTGGGAGCTTTTGAGCTTCTTTGGGTATTTGGAGAGGTGATGAGACTCGGAAGATTGGAATTTTTGGAGGGTTTTGATGGGCCTTTTTGGGGAGGAGGGAGGGTTGGGGATGGTGGGAAGAGGAAGAGAAGCCATGAAAGGAGGGAAAGGATAGGGTCGTTATGTTAGGTACCGAACCAAGGAAGGGTATTTTGGTCTTTTTCGTAAGTTCAGCGGCTCTAGCGATGGAATTAGCAAGAAGAGGATAAGATGACTCATGCCAATCATTATTGTAATGTCAAATATGCCCCTACTCGATTTTGAAAAAGGCCTCTCTAACCTGCTTCAGAGACTTTGGTAATAGATGATATATTGTACAATTCAAAATTACATGAACCTGAGGGGAATACCATTTGCCTATTTGATACAACAGCAGGAGATGGTTTCTAAGTTATCGGAAAATAAAAATCTACGGTACATGCTACTCTTTTGGGTTGTATATTTTGTGTGAAAGAATGATGGGTCTTCTTTTAGGATGTTACCCACCAGACCGTATCTTATACAGATCTTAAAGTATTTCATATATCTATACAGGTCTTGAAGTTAATATTGCACGATTCAACCGTTGACATTACAAAAAAAAAAAAAAGTTTGTTGTGATTATAAAAAAAAAAAAAAAAAAATCTTTTGTGTGAAATATACGACCCAAAACCTACTCTACACGGGCAAATTGGAATAGCAGCTTGGAAGTAGGAGTTTCTGTTTCGTTGTCTTGATGTTTCTCATGCTTCTTTGGAAGTTAAAAGACTCTAATCGAAAAGAGCAGGGCAAAAAACAAGTGAAAAGCACAATAAATCTAACTATGCCAATAGCAACCGCTCCCAAGAAATCATGCCTAAACTTCCAAAATAGTTCTTTATAAAGTGCTGCATAGTATCACCAAATTTGTAAACTCGAGGTCCGTACAACGTCAACGCAACTGGGCATACCCATGTATATCATCTCCACCACACAGGGATCTGCTGAGACCAGCCACAAACATGATTAGCATCTCAATTTTTGATCTAAGAAATAACATTGCTTAACTGGTATATTTGGCCCAACAAAACTTTCTGGTCAAGTAACGAGGTAGCCCGCAAAGGTGTTCCATATTGCATAGAATGCAGTATGGCATCAATGTCACTGTTGGGAGGCATGGCAACAGCCATCATTCCGTAGGATGTGAGGTACATGAATGTGAAGAACATGAAAAACAAGTACTAATAGAGTTTCTTTGGTGCCCAGGCAAATGAACTAAAACTGTAGACTATGAGCCCATACATAACAGGCTGCAGGAGAATGTGTGGGATCTCAATCAGAACCTGCATGCAGAGAAACTAGGTGAGATGGAAGACCAACTCTCTACATGAGGACCAATCTTTTGCTTTGAAGCATACATTTAGGTGGACACAGCGCATTGGGCTATCCTGAGGTATATATTGCATTCCATTCCATCAGCTTTCTCTTTATAAAAGATTGTTGACATCCACAATTGGCTGCACGGTCTGACCATTCTATATTCCAATGGAGACCGCAGAATAGGTGGAAGAATCGGACGGATCCTGCTTTGTGCTCCTGCCATTGTTGCAGTCAAGATGCATTCGCTAGCTCATTTGTTGCGGCCAAAACACTAATGGACACCAAAAGCCATGTTTACAAGGAAGAAGAGGTGTTGATGGGACTAGATGACTTGCAACACCTTTTCACCAAGCCTCCAAAAGATTTTCCCAAATATCAGCGCAATGACCGGCGAAGAAAATTCTTATTGCAGTGTCTTGTGGATTATGCCAGTACGATATGTGCTGCTTCCACAGGCAACCGATGCATTATTTGAAGGGCCGTGGGTGCTTGACTGGGAAGAAAAGGTCATTTGAAACAGGGGGAGGAGTACCTGTGAACTCACTAATTAAAACTTCGTTTGTCCTATAAGAATCACCATGAACGAGTAAAAAGTACAAACCGGAGCAATACCAATATGCCTTGCTTTCAATGATGCCCCACCTCGTAATTATCATTAAAAAAAAAAAAAATGGTAGCAGGGCGAACACCCCACCTCATCACAGTAATTATTACGATCAATCCTCCATCATCCGATCGTCGGTGTCATACATCGATAAAAAAAATTCTCACAGATCGAAGATATCTCCGACGGAAATCGTCCGACGATCAAATCAGAGAAAAAATTAAGCAACAGTGAAAAATTAAAGGCTCAACGAAAGAGAGAAAGAGAGCTCAAGAGCTTAGAGACGTTTCTGAGAGCTTGAGAAAGCTTGCTCAAAATTTTTTAAGACTGTTGTCTTACTCCATTTTATAGTAGAATGCGGTATGATCCCATCATTAATGGTGCAGACAACTGAAGAATTATCAAATCGTCGGGGGCTGTCAAATCGTCGTGGGTTGTCAAGTCGCTGGGATTAATCCATGTCCTTGGCAGGACAATGCCCCAGGACGGCCATACCGCATGTCTTTGATAGAACAACTGCCCATAGCGGTCGTACGGCATTTGGATGGGCTGGCCGACTATATATCGGTGTTCGGCTGTCGGGACGTCGGATGATGATCCGGAGATACCGTCGACTGGTCTGGTGCCTTGCAGAAGTCGGACGTCGGCTGCCATCCTCGACAGTGAGTCGGTGATTTGGACTCGGCCGCTTGGCCGGTCGGAAATAATATGGGTCTGTTCGGCCGACATACCTTCGGTCGGATATTATCGGCAACCATTGTCGGCGGTCATCGTCGGAGTCGTCCGTCGGTCCGGTCGGTAGAGTCGGGCATCGATCGGACAGGTCCGAGGGTAAGTCGGCGTACAGGGGTCGGTCGGTATATCCCAACAGTTGCCCCCCACTCCTGAGTCGGATGTCGTATTGGCCAGCGTTTCCACGTGGGCGACAGCTTCGGGCGAAAGGAGTGGTTTTCCATCATGTCATGCTCCAACTCTGACGACCGTACCCACGAATGACCCAGTGTCAGATGTCCCATTGGGAATGCGAACCGCCGTCTCCTTGGGAACACAAACCGTCGTCTCCTTGGGAATGTGAACTGCCATCTCCTTGGGAACACGAACCGCTGTCAGTTAGCGAATTTTGAGATGCGGTCTTTCCGCCACGTGTCAGGGGGCTATTGGGCCAGAACCGTTCATGCAGATGGAGGCGACGTGGCTCGATTTGGGGGCAGGTGCGTCGAACCGAGGAAGGACCCAGGCGCTGCCACATGTCGGCATCCGAAAAGCCCTCGTTCGGTGCGCTTTCATCTCGACCATTGAAGGGCCTTATATATATGCGGTCACTTACATCCAAAACTTTACTTTTTGCTGCAAATCTATTCCTGGCGCTGAGGCCCTGTCGAATTGTCCCCCAGTTCTAGGTAGTTGTCTCCGTGCTCTCCCTTTAAAAGCTCTTCTCGAAGTTTTGCCCGTTCTTGTCTTCTTGCATCCTTTCTCCTTTGTCATTTTTTTTTAATTCTCTTTTCTGGGGCTAGCGTCATGGCTAGAACCTCTCCTTGAGGAAGTCAGTCGGGGAACCCGACCGACGATTCCCGGTCGACTCCGGAGGTGGAGGTTTCTTCACTTTCGGAGGCAAACGTCGAACGGCTCAGGGAGCAGTACATTATTCCGGAGCAGTTCGAGCTCTTCGCCCCTGGGGCTGAGGGTCGGGTTAACAACCTACCTCCGGGCCAGGTGGCCTTTTATGTCGAGGACCTTCGGGCAGGTCTTCGTTTTTCAATTTCGGAGTTCGTCCGGAACGTCTTGGATTACTACGAGCTTTGTCCGGCACAACTGATGCCGAACTCAGTCCGGTTGATAATCAGTTTTGCTCTGTTGTATCGGTTTTTGCCGATCTTTCCTCATATTTCTCTCTTTCGGGCGTTCTTCATCCTCCAACCCCATCCGAAAGCCCGAGAGTGGTGGTTCTTCAATCTCCAGAAGGGTCTTTCGTTCATCACCAGTCTTCCATCGTCGATCCATGGGTGGAAGAACCAATTTTTTTTTGCTTCCTCTTCGCTACCTTGGGGGTTCCCTTTCCGTTGGGGCGACCCTCGGACTCAGCCGAACGAAAACAGTCGGGTGGAGGCTGGAGACCGAGAGGACTTTCACCGACTGAAGGATGTGTCGGTGCCGGAGCAGAGGGAGCTCGTCACCGAGCAAGCTCTTTACGATGCCGGTCTGAGTTCGGTTCTCCATTTAGGTACAGTTCGATCTGTCGGTCGTTCTTTTGTCTTTTTTATCCATCTTTGGACTTGCGCTGATCCTTTGTTGAAATTGCAGGCATGCCGTCGAGAGTGAGGCTGACAGATGCCGACATTCAGCAACATGCGGCGAGGAAGAGACCGACGTCCGGGGCTGGACCCTCGCGGCCTCCTATGAGGCCTCAGATATCATCATCGATCGACATTGTGACGGTGGCAGCACAGCCCGACACCGAACGTGCGTCAGGCTACGAGCCAGTCATCGCCCTGTTGGCACCGGCGGTGCCACCCAAAGTGCCGTCCGAGGAAGGGGCGGCTGAGGGGGCAGCCGAAGGAGTGTCGGCTCCTCCACCCATGGAAGAGGTTCGAGCCAAAGCACGTGAGCTTGAACGACCTGCGGCGGCCCCTGTCGCAGCTTCGGGAGGGACCCAGTCAAGCTCGAGCTTCTCGTCTCTCTTCGATTTTTGGGCCTGGGCGGCCAAACGAGTGAAGGCTCCGATGGCGTCGGTTGATGACACAAGGTCAGCCGACCGCACCACATCATCCGACGTTCAGCTTCTCGAAGGAGCGTCGACCCTGGCCAACCATAATTTGGCCAGGAGGTTGTGTCAGGCGACCATCCTCCCGACCGATCGGGAGCTCTTGAAGAGTCGGCTGGTGACCGACATGCTTTCTTCTTTTTATCCGACTATGATCCATGTGAGCTTCTCTTCTTCTTTCCTCTTCATTATTGTTTCTTATCATTTCATTTTGCTGACGACCGGCCTGCTACTTGCAACTGATCTACAATATGTCCGAGCTGGAGGTTTGGTACTGGAGGTTCGGCGACGTCCGGGCGGCCTTGAAGAATAGGGCCGAGACCGTCGAAGCTGAGAAGGCGATGTTGGTCGACCAGTTGAAGCTGTCAGTCAATCGTGAAGCTAGGCTCGAGGAGGAGATCTCCCGACTCACCAACGGCCTAGCCGCCTCGAAGGCCGAACTTTAGTTGGCTCGCGAGCAGGTCCGGTGCAAGACCCGCTCCATTCACCGACTGCGGCGCGAGCGGGATGGCTGCGTCAGGAAACTCGAGGCCGAGCGCGAACAGCTTCGCGTTAGCTTGGAGAACCTGGCTAAGGCCGAGGAGAACTTGTCCTCCGCCCAAGCTGACGCTGACATAGCAAAGGTGGAGGCGGAGTCGGCCAAGGAGGTGCTGAGCCGGGCGGTGGAGGACTTCCATGGCTCGGATGAGTATCGGGAGGAGCTCTTGGAGAGCGGCTTCGCCTCTTATTGGGTGGGGTACGAGGATGCCTGGGATGCAATTCAGAGTCTGCACCCGGAGCTCGACCTGAGCGGCATCGTCCCTCCAGGGTCGGAGGACCAAGCCGCAGATAAGGAGGTCGACCCACTGCCGACGGAACGAGTTGCCGAAGGTGAGGCGGCTCCAACCTCTGGTCCCTCCCCGACCCGAACGGGCATGCCGGTTGCTCCCGAACTCTACCCGGTGCAAGAAGTCGACTCCGACGAATAGTCGGAGTACGTGCTCCATTACCTTTGTATTTTTTGTTTCTATTTTGTCTTTGATATTTGTAATCGGGCTTCGTCCCAATTTTGTAAGTCATTTCAACTTAACAAAATCAAAAACTTTTCACACTTTTCTTACGTGCGGTTCAAAGTGCTTAATTTGTCGAGCCATCCCCGAGTGTATAGGTCGTAGCTCTGACACACCTCGTTAGGATGTTCGGTAGGGTCTAGCGTAGCCGATCAAAGTAGTCAGTAGCATGCACCGTACCAAGGACAGTGCAAGCCCCGATCGTAGGCCGGCATCTCGAGCGTAGGATCTGATGGTCGAGAGCTGCACCGATTGTAGGTCGAGTGTCCGTCGCCCGAACCTTGGTCGGGCATGTACGTTAGGCTGAGTGTCAGCCAATCTCCGAATGTAGCATGTCGACACAATCACTTCGTAGAGTCCGATAATCGAGTAGGATTCGACGTATTTGGATAGGACACCGATGAAGAGTCGAATATCCATTGTTCGGCCCTCAGTCGGGCGTGCATGTCGGGCGTATGATAAACGATGGTAAGTCAAATATCCTTTGATCGGTCGTGACCAAGTCAGTTCGTCGCAAGTCGAATATCCATTGCCCAGACCTTGATTGAGCGGGTATGTCGCGGTGCGTGATAAACGATGGTAAGCCGAATATCCTTTGATCAGTCATAACTAAGTCGGCATGTTGTAAGTCAAATACCTGTTGCCCAGGCCTTGATCGGACGGGTACATCACGGTGCGTGATAAACGGTGGTAAGCCGAATATCCTTCGATCGGTCGTGACCAAGTCGGTTCGTCGCCAGTCAAATACCCATTGCCCAGATCTTGATCGGACGGATACGTCGTGGTGTGTGATAAATGATGGCAAGCCGATTATCCTTCGACCGATCATAACCAAGTCGGCATGTCGCGAGCGCGACTGCAATCGTCCTGGCATTTTACCCTTCTTAGTCAAAGCTAAGTGGGCAAGTTAGCCAATCGCGTTGGTCGAAGCCCTTTGCCTTTAGAGGCGAAGGCCGTTGGTTCGGCGATCGAGCCGTAGGTTCAACGTAGATTCGACGATCGAGTCGTAGATTCGGCGTAGAGTCGTAGTTTTCCAACGAGATGTTGGGACCAAGTCGGGATGTCGAGGCTCATACTTCTGGCAAGGGTCGACCTTCGACGGAGAGCCAAACTTTGTAGACTCTGGAGTTTTGAAATTATATTGTATTCCGAGCAAGAAGGGCATACAGAATTCATTGATAATACAATTTCAAGTTGTCAGTATTCCAAATCCGGAGAATGGCCGTCCCTTCCAGGGTTTCAAGTCGGTAGGCATCCGGCCTGCAAGTGTCTGCAATCTTGTAGGGTCCTTCCTAGTTTGGGGACAGTTTTCCTTGATCCTGAGGCTTCAAGACTTCCGCCTTCCTCAAAATCAGGTCTCCAGGTCTGAAAGACTTTGGCCTAACTTTAGCATTGTAGTATCGGGCCACTCTTTGTCGGTAGGAAGTCATGCGGAGTTGAGCCTCGCGTCGGAGCTCGGGTAGGAGGTCCAAGTCAGCCCTCTGACACTCGGAGTTGTTCGGTTCACAGTATTGCTCAATTCTAGTCGATGGTAGCCTGATCTCTAGTGGGATCATTGCCTCCGTCCCATAGGTCAGGTTGAAAGGAGATTCTCCGATCGTAATCCGGGGTGTCGTTCGGTATGCCCACAGGACCGAGTGTAACTCTTCGATCTAGAGGCCTCTGGCTTCATTCAGTTGAGTCTTCAAACCATGCAGAATGGTTCGGTTGGTTACTTCGACTTTTTCGTTGGACTGTGGATGTCCGATCGAGGTCAGCTTGTGCGTGATATGAAATCTCGCACTAAACTGTCTGAAATCATTGTTGTCGAACTGTCGCCCATTGTCGGTGATGATGGTGTGCGGTAGTCCGAACCTAAAGATGATGGACTTCTGGACAAAGTCTTCCATTTTGCGCTCGGTGATTTACGCCAGAGGTTCGGCCTCCACCCACTTGGTGAAGTAGTCAATTGCGACAACTATAAACTTTCTTTGGCCAGATACCGGAGGAAAAGGGCTGAGTATGTTGATCCCCTATTGGGTGAAGGGCCATGGGGCGATAATGGCAGTTAGTTGGTTGGCGGGCCGGTGTTGTAAGTTAGCATACTTCTGATATGGCTCACACCTCCGAACCAAGTCAGCCGAATTTTTTTTCATGGTGGGCCAGTAGTAACCTTGCCGTAGAACTTTGTAGACCAAGGATTTGCCCCCCAGGTGACTCTCGCAGATCCCTTCATGCACCTCCCTGAGTGCGTAGTCCGCATCCGTCGGTCCCAGGCACCGTAGCAAGGGAAGGGAGAACGACCTTTTGTAGAGTCGTCTGTCCATCATTACATATTGGGAGGCCGTCCATCGGAGTCGCTTGGCTTCCGCGAGATTTTTGGGACTGGTTCCGTCAGTCAGATACTGAACGATCGGGTCCATCCAGCTTGGCTCGGTCGTCAGTTGTAGTATATCCGCAGCCCTGTCGATGCTCGATTGCTCGAGACTCTCCACAAGTGTCCGGCCCAAAGTGCCGTAGGTAGATGTCGCAAGTCTGGAGAGTGCGTCGGCCCGAGCATTCTCCGACCTAAAAATATGGGAGATCTCGAAATACTTGAGGTGTGCTACGAGATCTCTCACCTTCTGGAGATATTTCGCCATGGTCAGGTCCCGTGCTTCGAATTCGCCTTTGACTTGCCCCATAATCAGTCGGGAGTCGGAGAAGACTCTGAGGCTGTCGATCCCGAGCTCCTTCACCACTCTCAAGCCAGCGAGAAGTGCTTCATACTCGACTTGATTATTGAAAGCTTTGAAGTTGAATCGGAGGGCGTACTCGATAACCACTCCCTCTGAGTTGGTGAGCAGGAACCCGACCCCGCTCCCTTGGACGTTGGAAGCTCCGTCTATGTGTAATACCCAGGTTGACCTGGGATCAAATTCAGAAGTCGCAGCTTCTTTGGGGCTCCCGTCTCCCGATATTTGGTCGGCTGTCGGGCATTCCACAATAAAGTCAGCCAGAACTTGGGCTTTCAAAGCTGGTCGTGGTCGGTACTGGATGTCAAACTCGCTCAGCCTCACCGCCCATTTCGTCGGTCGTCCTGATGTATCGGGGCGACAGAGGATCGCCCTCAGGGGCTGATCGGTGAGGATCACAATGGCACGTGCTTGGAAATACGGACAGAGTCGCTGCACAGATATGAGCAAGGCAAATATCATCTTCTCTGCCCTTGAGTACCGAGTTTCGGCCCTGTGGAGCACTTTGCTGGCATAGTATATGGGCTGGTGGGTTCGGCTCTCGTTCTCCCGGATGAGTACCGAACTAACAGCCTTTGGGACGGTGGCCAAATAAAGGTATAATATTTCTCTGATCTCTGGCTTTACAAGCAGGGGCGAAGAAGCCAGGTACTTCTTCAAATCTTCAAAGGCTTGCCGGTACTCATTCAGCTAAGAGAAGTCCTTCGTCTGCCTCAGGGTTTTGAAGAACGGCAGGCATCTCTCAGCCGATCGAGAGATGAATCGGTTGAGCGCGATGATCTTCCCATTGAGCTGCTACACCTCTTTTTTGGTGTTCGGGTGCCGCATGTCGATGATCGCCTTTATCTTCTCGGGGTTGGCCTCGATTTCGCGTTAGGAAATGAGGAACCCGAGGAACTTCCCTGAAGCTACCCCGAAGGCGCATTTAGTTGGATTTAGCTTCATCCGATGTCGCCGAAGAGTGTGAAAGATTTCTTCCAAGTCCTGCACATGATCTGAAGCCTGCGCGCTCTTCACCAGCATGTCATCCATGTACACCTCTATGTTACGCCCAATTTAATCTTTGAAGACCTTATTGATAAGGCATTGGTAGATGGCTCTGACATTCTTCAGACCGAAGGGCATCATCCTGTAGCAGTAAAGGCCCTTGGCAGTCACAAAGGCCGTATGCTCTTCGTCTTCGGACGCCATCCGGATTTGGTTATATCTGGCAAAGACATCTATGAAGCTGAGCAGTCGATAATCGGACGTCGCATCCACCAGTTGGTCGATCTTCGACAGGGAGAAGCTATCCTTTGGGCAGACCCGATTCAAGTTGGTGTAGTCGATACAGATCCTCTACTTTCCATTGACTTTCTTCACCATGACGACATTTGTGAGCCAGTCGGGATATATGGTTTCTCTGATAAAGTCCGCCTCGAGTAGCTTGTCCACTTCCTCGTCGATGGCCTTTTGTCTTTCGGGGGCGAAAGTCCGTTTCTTCTGTCTCACCAGCTTCGCGCCAGGGGCGATGTTGAGTCGGTGAGTCATTATTTTCGAAGGTATGCCGGACATATCTGCTGCCGACCAAACGAATATGTCGGCGTTAGCTTTCAACAGCTCTATCAACTACCGTCGCTCCGGGTCGGACAGCTGCGACCCGACCCAGACGACCTGTTCAGGATTCTTGGTCATCAGGATGGAAATCAGCTGTTCAGCCGGTTCACCCCACTCCTTCTCTTTCCGTTGGTCCAGCTTGTCGACCATCAGGGAGTCCTTCGATTCATTGCTTTGAGTAGAAATTTGAAAGCACTGTCGAGCGAGTTGTTGATCCCCGTGCATTTTTCCAGCTCCATTTTTAGTCGGGAACCGGACCAGCAAGTGATATGTCGAGACTATCGCTTTGAGGGTGTTTAGTCTGGGTCTTCTGAGTATGACGTTGTAGGTCGAAGGTACTTGGACGATCGTGAAGGTCATGTGGATGGTGCTTTATCGCAGTTCGGCCCCAGCTGTCACAGGAAGAGTAATTTCTCCTTCCACTGCGACGGCCTCCCTAGCGAAACTCATTAGGGGCGTAGAGACTCTCCTGAGTCAGTCGGTCGACAGTCGCATTCGAAAAAAGGTCGAGTAAAATAAAATATTAGTCGAACTTCCATTATCAATAAGAATCTTTTTTACATCATAGTTCGCTATCGTCACTGAGACAACAACAGCGTCATCATGGGGAGTTTGGATTCTCCGAGCATTCTCATCTGTATAGATGATCACATCATCCTGGCGCGGCCTCTTCATCGACTCCCCTTCAGCAGTTGTTCCTCGATCCAGTCGTCTGGAGATCATGTTGATGACTCCAGCAGTAGGCTGATTATTCGCTGCCTCTTCAGTCGGTTGGGAAGGAGCCGAGCCGGTGGGTCCCTTCGATACTTTTCGAGATACCCTCATCATATGAGAGTCTCTATCTCATCCTTGAGTTGGATGCATTGCTCGGTGGTGTGACCGTGGCCCCGATGAAATTGGTAGTATCTCCTTCGATCGAGACCCTTTGCTTTCAAAGGTGGGGGCCATCACAGGTATTCCGCTCCTTCGATCTTCATTAGGATCTGCGCACGAGGAGCGGAGAGAGGGGTGTAGGAGTCATACCTGTGGTGCGTCAGTCTCAGACTCCGGTGTCGGGGTGATCTCGGGCTCCGTCATCGTGGCGAGACCCATTTATCGGTCGGGGGCCTGCTGGGTTCAGCAGCAGCCCGATTTTTCTTCCGCTTCTCCTTTTGGCCTGCGCCTTCGGTCAGGCGTCGGTCGGAAGCTCCTTCGTCCGCGCGCATGTATTTGTATGCGTGCTCCAGCAATTCGACATACGTCCGGGGGAGGGTCTTATCCAAGGAATATGTGAATCGGGACCCCCTTAGCCCCCTCTTCATGGTCGAGATAGCCATGTCTTCATTGAGGTCCCGGACCTCAAGTGTGGTCGCGTTGAATCAGATCACAAAGTGTCGGAGCATCTCATTTTCTCCCTGTTTGAGAGAGAAAAGACTGTCCGAGGTTCGCGGTGGCTTCCGGCTGATGCTGAAGTGGGCCACGAAAAAATGCTCGAGCTGTCCGAAGGAGTGGATACTCCCTAAGCGGAGGTCGGAGTACCAGGTCCTGGCAGCTTTACGGAGCGTGACGGAGAAGCCGATACAGAGGAGGACATCGGTTGCCCCTTGAATTGTCATGAGAGCCTTATAGCTCTCCAGATGGTCGACTGGATCGGTGGAGCCGTCGTAAGGCTCCACATGAGGCATCTTGAACCGACTAAAGATTGGTTCGTCGAGTACAAATCGAGAGAGAGGTTGGGTGGTCCGGAAGTCGACGTCGTTCGAAGACTTCTGACCATCCGTCTGAAGTTGGACAAGCCGACGGTCGATTTCTTCGAACTTATGTTCGTAGTCGTCCAACCGTCGGTGTTGTGAAACCCCAGGGGTTGAACCTCCCGACGAACTTGAGAGTGAGGTGGACGGTGTCTGCGGTCGCTTCTCCTTCCTCGCCCGCTCCGACTGGGAAGGAGAAGGACGTCGAGACCGATGGGTGTCGCGCTGTGGCCGCCTCGCCCCTTCTCGATGGGAGTGCTGAGATGGCTACTCTTGAGGAGGAGACGAAAGTTGATGCGGATGTCGGTGGCTGCTTCTGGACGGCATAGGGTGCGCCGTCGGTTGTTCCACCAGCGGTTGCGGCAACTGAGTCGGTTGCTGTTGGAGATTTTTGACCGCGTTCGTCAGAACGGTCATTTGTCGTACGATCGTCGCGATTTGTGCCTCCGTAGTTACCACCGAATGCGGAGAGCTGTGTTCCACCATGGAAGGTGAAGGAGGGGCCTCTTCCCGACGGGAAGAGCGCCTCACCGACCCAGTAGCTCTCGATCGCTGAACCCTGATTTTCGTAATCTCGAGAGATTTTTTAAGCTCTGTGGAGGTCGCTGGCTTACCTCTGTCGAGCCTCCCTACCTGGCGCGTCAAATCTGTTGCGGTCAATCCCCCCGTCGTCTGATCGCCGGTGTTGCGCACCTGCAAGGAAAGTCCTCACAGACCGGTGATGCCTCCGACGGAGACCCTCCGACGGTCAAGTCAGAGAGGAGACTAGGCAACAGTGGAAAATCAGGGGCTCAGCGAGAGAGAGAGAAAGAGAGCTCAAGAGCTTAGAGGCACTTCTGAGAGCTTGAGAAAGCTTGCTCAGAACTTTTCAAGACTGTTGCTTTACCTCATTTTATAGTAGAATGCGGTATGATCCCATCATTAATGGTGCAGACAACTGGAGAGTTGTCAAATCGTCGGGGGTTGTCAAATCGCCGTGGGTTGTCAAGTCACTGGGATTAATCTATGTTCTTGGCAGGACAATGCCCCAGGGCGGCCATACCGCATATCCTTGACAGGACAACTGCCCATAGCGGTCGTACGGCGTTTGGGTGGGCTGGTCGACTATATGTCGGTGTTCGGCTGTTGGGACGTCGGATGATGATCCGGAAACACCGTCGGCTGGTTTGATGCCTTGCGGAAGTCGGACGTCAGCTACTACCTCCGACAGTGAGTCGGTAATTTGGGCTCGATCGCTTGGCCGGTCGGAAACAATATGAATCAGTTCGGCCGACATACCTTCGGTTAGACATTGTCGGCAGCCATTGTTAGTGGTCATCGTTGGAGTCGTCCGTCGATCCGATCGGTAGAGTTGGACATCGATTGGACAGGTCCGAAGATAAATCGGCGTATATGGATCGATCGATATATTCCAATAGTAATATTCTCTAATTGTTAGTTGTTTCTAAAGCTTTAAAAATCTTTCCTTTTTAGCCCCATATTGGATATACGAAGACAGATCTTCTTGTCTAAATGGAAATCCCGGCCACTGTATCTTAGTGAACATCTGCCATGACTCCTATAGCTACGCACAGGAGAAGCTAATGCGCATCGTGACACGACTCCATCTTCATCGAGAAAGACACTTGATGTTGATGCTGCAAAACACCGGCCTCCAGAAAGTGATAAAAGTGGTTCTTCTGGTTCAAGAAGGAAATTGTTACGTTTTGCCAACGAGGCCCGAGAAACTCATTCTTTATTCATCAAGGTAGAAGACCAGCAAACCCAGGTCAATCATTCTTGATATTCTCCGTGGAGAAAAAAAATAATCACGGATAAATAAAAATGACAATAGATAAAATTTGAATCAGATATTATACTATTCATCTTTAAATTTAAACTTAATATCGTATATTCAAATCCTATTCGATATCCGATAAGATAAGAAAAAAGATACCCATCTTCATATCTAATGGATTCGGAGATATCCACAGATAACTCATTTTTCTGTATTCAATCTATACCCACACCATGTCTATCCCATACTCAAAAAATATAAACAATTAAAATAATTTTATGTATATCATCAATCAATACAAAAATACCAATTCAACATAAAACATCCAGATTTATAGAAATCAAACATAAAAATAAAATTACAATTCAACATAGAACACATAAATAATCAAAATAATTTTATACATATTATCAATCAAAATAGAATTATCAAAACAGAATTATAAACATATATATTCGGGTATGGATTCGGATATTACTCATATTCGTAGGTTTAGATCGGATACAAGTAGAAAATAGTACTATCCATACTCTATCTATATTCGTGCTATAGTTTTAAGGTTTTATCCAAATTCGAAATCAAATCCGATCAAACCCTATTTTTCAGATTTGACTGGGTTTGGATAGAGTATATACCCATCGGGTCGGATCGATTTTACCATCCCTACGAGCAAATTGATAGAAACATCATAGTAATTGAAAATTTACGACAGGAGATTGTCACCGAGCTTATGGATATGATTGGCCTTGACACCAACAAATACTTCGTCTATCTTCAGTTTCATACTTCTTGGGCATCACATTGTCAGTCTGCCTAATGATTTTGTCTCTTGTAAATTATCCCCAAACATAGGTTATATGTTTACATTTTGGTTCTCTCTCTTAAGCTGCAAACTGCTTAGGCTATGCCGTATGTATGAGCTTTGCGCTGTAGCTATAAGACTCTCCTCTTGTTACCGAGCTGTAGCTATAAGACTGTATATTACACTTTACATTGTGATTCAATGAAGCTCCTCTTGTTACCCCAAAAAAAAAAAAAAAAAAAAAACCTTCATGCCATCAAAAGCAAGATAGAATGATTGTTCTTCTTTCGTGATACCTATCATTGTATTATATCTTGCACAGAACAGATTTTCATGTACTCCAATTTTTGTTTTAATCTGTCTGCATAAATCTTGAGGTAGTCATTGTGTGATTCCATGGTTGACGTCAAGGTGAATCATTCTTCGGCGTGAAAGGTCCATTCTATGATACGGTTGAGCGTTTTCCATCTGGAACATTGCTTTCAATCACAGCCATCCAATCCATGGACGTCAAAGGGAAAAAAAATGGACCCAACCGGCTCTAACCTTCTCACGTCCAAGACTTTCATCAAATGGGGCTTCAGTTAATCCCTAACAACTCTTTTATCACAAAAAAAAAAAGGAAAGGCCCTAACAACTCACCTCAACAACCTGATTTGAACTTAAATACGAACCTCGTCAAAGAGCCTGATCGAACGGCTGCCATGTCATCCCTGGCGCACATCGGATCTCCCTGTATCACCTACGGTCGCCCCACTCGCTAATAACTCCATTCCGGAAATCAAGAAATCAAGGAAAAAAAAAAAAATCCCGCCCGCGCTCCAGATCTCATCTAACGCTGTTGGTTCCGATAACATCGAATCGACCGACTCCACGGGAAAGCAACGGTCACATGACACATTCTGGCGTGCGGGGTTTATTCTGTTTTTTCTTCAGAGCTTAGGAGAAGGACTAAACCCTAACGATTTCCCTTTGCTTTCCTCTCTTCTCTATCTTCGAGTCGATTTCTTGGAGACTTGAACTCTTTGGTGAGCTTCGACTTTCTTCTTGATTGGCCGCCTTAATTGCTTTCCTCTCGTTTTCTTGTGATTGTTGTTTTTGATTTATTTGAAAGATATTTAAATCTCGTTCCTTGTTTTAAAGATTCCAGATTGCTATCTCCGGACCGATGTAATCGGTGATCTGAATTTTATTTACTCGAATTCTTGGAGGCGCCCGCTTTATTTCAATCTCCATTGCTGGTTCTTGGTGAGATCAAGATATTTTAATCCAGAGATGTCGACGGGATCTTCTGGTAGGTCATGCTCTCTTCCTTCATCCATCTTCTTTAGTTTCTTTTTTACTGGACTGTTTCATGTTATGCTACTCCATGCGCTGCAAAAGTTGTCCATGTTCACCCTCTTGATTGATGGGTCATCATTTCGTTATCTTGGAGGCATTTTTCGTGATAGATTTTGATTCATGTCCATTGTCGTACTTGATGGTCGAAACTGTCTTTCTGAATAAGTCCAAGAATTCATTGTGTTGAAGCGACTCAGCATTGAATTGGAATAATGAGTTGTGAAACAGGATGCAAGTTAGGGCCCTTTTATTGAATGTAAGAACGAGAGGATTGACGCCCACCCCCTCCTCTTCTCCCCCGGAAGAGAGGTGATTTAGGTTTTCTGGTTGCATCTTTTCTTCTCAGTCTGTCTGTTGCCATTAGCGATTCCATACACTTTTTTTTTTCAATAATTAGCTGTTCGGATTGTGCACGATCCAATTTTCTGCAAGGAGACCAAGCATGTTTAGATTTTTTTTTTTTTTTTTTGTCTTTTATATTCTGTATTGTTTCTCAGACACAATGCCATCTTCTTCCCAATGGCACCTGGAAAGATTTTGCTTTTATGGTGGAATGATGTCAAATTTTTATTTACATGAGTCCCTGCAATTTGGTTGCCAAGAAACTCTCTAAGCTTATTACTTTTTGACATGTCAGACGCCTGGAAACTCTAAGCTCCTCAGGAGTCATGGACACTCCAGGACGAGACAACATATTGCTTATTGCCAAAACGTTATGATTATCTTTCATGTTAGTGTTTTACACTACCGCCAAAAGTTGCCAAGTGTAACATCACTTGGACTATCAGATTTGCATGATTATGTTGTCTCATGATTATCGTGTGCTATTTTCCTGGTCCTCTTGAGGTTACATGTCTGTCTCTTTGGGAATTCAACACTTGAAAGTTGAAAAAATTTTCACTAATTTGCATTACAATTCTTCAAGAAGAGATGTTCGAAGTGGGAGTGGGAAGGTTGCAGATTATATGAGCAGTGCATTAACCAATGGAGTATGTGGCATCAACAAGGATTTCATGTGTGCCTATTGGGGCGATCTGATTGAGCCTATAGTTGTTGATGGTTATTGAAAGGCGAGATGGGTGACGAGTGGTAATTGTGATAGCAAAATATGGACTGTGATAGTTGGATGGATGGTGGTAGGCAATCAACTTATTGAGTTGAAATAGACGAGGAGGGTGCTAGGATGGGAGGTGGGATGAGGATGTGGCAGTGTTAAGGGCAGACAAAAAGTGGATGAAATTAGTGATAAGGGCTCTATTAGTGGTAGGATTGATTATGTTGATTCAAGTTAATCAATACATTTGTGAATATTGGCTGGAGAGAACATAGGTGGCCGAAGTTCTTCGTTTAGGAATTTAAGGGCCTTGGTCTGAAGACATTGTTGTGGAATGTCTTAGCTTTACAGTACGTCATAGGTGATGATGAAAGGAGTATTCAAGGAGAGAAATTATCATTATAATATTAACAAACAATTACATGGTTATGGCATCCTTTTGTTATGAAAATCTAATGGGACTTTTCAAAAGGTTTATCTAATTAGCAATACAATTGCTTATGTTACACATGAATGTGAAATCCTAAGGAGGTGGATTTTTTTTTTTTTTTTTTTTTTGGTGTATGTGTGAAATTTAGTGAATAGGTTCTTCGCGGAAAAGGTAATTGTCTAGTTATATGGAGTATATGAAATTGGGTGATTAAGATGAGGATATGTGGTGATTATTGGTTTCCTCAGCTGATCCCTAAGTGTAAAAGTGATAGGGACCATGTGGGGACTTGTGTATGCGTGTGTTTATTCCCATAGTGGCTATGTACCAGTAGATTTTGGGTGCTTATACAGGGTCAGCGAACCTAAATAATATTTTATGGATAATCTTTTTTGATGAGGTTTTGGATTGTTACAATTTGTATCAAAGTGGACCCAACTCACGTTCCATGTGGACTAGGAGATATCGTAGCACGGGTTTATTTAGATTGATCAGGAGCTGAATGTGACATTTGTGATTAGATTTATGGTACTTGAGATTGAATTTAAATGGATCTGGATCTTTAGCTTAGTGAAGATGCTGAAGCTTAAAGGGGGTTTCTCGTGTAGGTATATATTTAATCCCATATTGACTATACAGTAGGTAGATCCTGGATAGTCATACATAGCCAAAAATCTAAATAATACTTTCTGGCTAGTTTTTGGGTGAGGTCGTAGATTGTGATAGACTATATTAGTGAAAGCTTTTTTCTCGTACTTGTTGCCTCAAAGTTGTCCAAACACAAGGCAAAATGAAACATGACAACATGATTTATTCTAAAATAACATGCAATCTTAGCTCTTTGCTTGTTAGCTCTGATTCCTAGCTTGTAATCTTACTTCTTGTATTTTCACTTTGAATACATTGGTGGAGAGAGGCAACTTGCTCCTCCTTTGCCTTCAGAAAATGATTTATCCTTAATTAGTAAGTACAAAAAAAAAATGAAGGTGACACATATAAAAAGGACTTCATCCTTGGTGTCCGTCGTACTGGAGAAATTCAACCTTTGAGAATGCATAAGGTTACACCAAATGAGTGATTGTATTAGCAAGCAAGTATTCTATTGTTTTACATCATGATGGGTCTGGTGATAATTTCAGAAATCACAAATACCAAAACTTGCACATCTTCATTAACAGAGGAGCTGTGTTACCAGCATCTAACAAAAATATAAGCTCTGGTGTTCGCTAGAGATCTCATCTCTTTTGGAAATTCAACACCTTGACTCCAAGTGAAAAGACGATGGCAAAGAGCAAAGGAAATCCAATAACTGCGGCAGCAACTGCTCCCAAGAAGTCATGTTCGTATCCAAAATACCTCTTTAAGAAGTGACTCACAGGTTCACCTGTGTTCATGGGCTCATTTATGTCTCCAAACTGTGAGGCAAACAGGCCATAAAGGGTCCAAGAAATTGGGCATGCCCAGAAGTACCATCTCCACCATACAGGTATCCTCTGCAGTCAATAAATGAACTTTAGTGCTTGAATCCTTTGAATCCTTGAATGAAAAATATGTATTAAATTAAACTTACCGGACGAGGAATCACGAAGCCTGCAAAGAGATTCCATATTGCATAAAATGCGGTGGATACTACTGCAGCGATGTCTGAATTGGGAGTCATTGCCACTGCCATCATCCCATAGTATGTGAAGTAAAGAAATGTGAAGAACATGAAGAATAGGTACCACATGAACTTGGCAGCTGTCCAATCAAAATTTATCATGCTATACACAAGTAACCCATATAGCACTGTCTGAAACAAGGTGTATGGTATTTCAATTGCAACCTGAATGCAATAGAATAAGGTGAAGAATGATTCATGAAGGAAAAGAAAACAATACATAAATATGGTAATATTGGCCCCCAATTGTTACCAGTACGTAGTAGGTAGAAAAATCATTTGATTGTTTGAAACGTGACAGTCCTGAAACGTATATATTTACCTGTGCAAATGCATATGGTAAAGCAGAATACATCCCTGCAGCCTTCTCTCTATAGAATACTGTCCGTTCGACATCCACAACAGGCTGGACGGTTTGAGAATTCTGTATCCCAATAAACATGACGGCACAATATATTGATCCCATGGCATTGAACAGATCCTGCTGCGTGTGCCTGCAAATTTTACGATCACGTAGAGGCGCTTTGTCATTAATTACCAGATTAAAATCATAAACTTGACATGACGACAGGAGTTACAACAAATTGAAGCAAAGATCGAGAATTAATACGTTTTAGAGCCAAGCCTCCAGAATATTGTTCCAAACATTAGGGCTATAACTGTGGTAAAGAATAACCGTATGGCATTGTATGATGGATTGCGCCAATACGACTTGTACTGTTTCCAGAAGCAAGCGATGCACTGGATGAGGGATGGTTGTGCATATTGTGTGGGGAAGTAGAGATCTTTTGAACCAGGAGGAGGTGTACTGAGTTCTTGAATCAAAGCTTTGTTTCTCCTGCGGGAGTCACCACAAAAATTTTCTTGTTACAAGAGGTCAGAGATGAAGTGAAAGTGCCAGTGGTCAAAATACCTGAATAAATCTGAGTTCCTGTATATTTCCGCAAAATTAACTCCTAGAGTTTGTTCTTGTGCCATTGTAGTGACTTCCAACATCCATGTTGCCGGGTTATAACCATCTTTTATCTTAGCGACTCCACTTGTTCCCTTAAATATAAACAATTGCCGTCAGCACCTTTAACACAGGATCTTATTGGGGGAAGGAAAAATTCATGCACATTTTTACTATTTTTCTCATCACCTCAAAGTACTTGATTAGTTCACATGAGTTGTGCCCCAGTGGGCCAACATAGATCTCTTCACCGCCTCGTTTCATAAGAAAGAGCTGTAAAATTTGGACATCAAAACAATAGTAACAAGAAGCCAAAAGAACCCATCTGGTTGGTCTGGTACAGAAAGGTCATGGAATTGTGGTGCATTAACATATCCATCTCTAAGGAGGAATAGCAAAATTTGCTTGTCCGGTTATCTCTTACCTCATCAAACGCTTCAAAAATGTCAATGCTAGGTTGATGAATTGTGCACACGACTGTTCGTCCTGTATCTACTGTGTTCCTGACAGTTCTCATGACAATTGCTGCTGCTCGTGCATCTAGTCCAGATGTAGGCTCATCCATGAAAATTATGGAAGGATTTGCAACAAGCTCAACTGCAATTGTTAATCTTTTGCGCTGCTCGGTTGACAGCCCATTGACACCTGGCAAGCCAACCATTGCTTTCCTCAGTGATGTGAGCTCGACCAGTTCCATAACCTCCTCAATAAACATCTGCATTTATTGTTTTCACTGTCAATTATTGGCTAAACAGACTGTAAGTAAACCAATTCATTCTGGAATTCTCATGTGGAAGATACCAGAAAAGATTTTAAGAACTCGAGCATTTTTTCATTGTCATCAATATTGCAATACTATAGAGGTATAGTTGTTAATCTTCTTTACTCACTAGAATTAGACTTGAGTTTGCTTTACAGTTAAATTTCATTAAATATAATTGTAGTTTGTTGGGTTAAAAACAGATCTTCTGAGCTAGCTGTATGAACCGACCTTCATTATTATTTTTTTTTTTTTCTATCACACTAAAATTTTCATTCATCACCACGATCATCCACATAGTGTCTTACCATTTGCATACAATTTATAAGATACCAGAGATAATTTCTTTTTAAAATATATGGAATATTTGAGACATGCAACTCAACTAGAAAAGCATGAAGATGTATTGCATGGTTTCTGGCTGTAATCCAAATCATAGCAACATCCAGGAGAGGGAGTTGGACTGGTTCAATTGCAGAAGAGGGGATTTATTTTATTTTATTTTTTAAGATTTGTCATCCTAGAAATGTGTTTTTTATAATTTATCTATTAGATTTATTCTGTAAATGTATTATAGATCAAAAAAATGAAATATCTTACATAAATTGCATTGAACGTGGCTTTGCTAGAACCATAATTTTGTTAGTTACTGGTATAAGGGACCATAGGCATCAAGAGTTGATAGATCAGATAAAAAGCAAAGTCAAGATCAACACAGCATTAAACACATTCACATACTATATGATCGTACTATTAGCCCCAAATAGGAATTACAAAACACACCCCCTCTATATGTTTTGACTTTTGCAAGTAGTCACATGTATGCGAACATCAGTAAAATATTACCTTTAAGTCTAAAGATATTCTCACAAATAGTTTTTGGACAATCCAAGTTAATTGATTCATGCAATTCCACTTCTACAATCACTAGTATGCCTGCATAATAACCCTTGTCTCTACTTGTTTATGTAGATAGAAGAATGAAACAAGGCATGTAAAATGTTCGTAAGAAGAGGAAAGAAAGAAAGTTTTCTTTTCCTTCCTTAAATCTTATGTATGCAATTGTATTATTTTTTCAGGGCATATTGTTTTGTATACATTATATGATCAATTAGAATTTTTATCTAAGTATTGTTTATTTAATAGTCTCGTGTTTCGTGTCATCCTCTTTCAGCACTTTATGATATAAAGTGCAACAAGGTTTGGGAGCAAGATACTGCATGTGGCTGGTCAGCGACAAAATCCTCAAACAATAACAGAACAACTGGTTATACCAAAAGTTTGGAGCCTGCCTGCAACTTGATTACATAAAATAAAATAAGAAATTACTTGTGTTCTCTACATCATAAAATATGAGAATTTACACCTCATGTGCTATTAAGACATAAATAACATAGATGCCAATGATGAGTGTTTTGTATAGATCATATAGAAACTGTTAACATGTGTGACTTAGACACAAATAACAGAAGTATAATAAATGGAAAGAATGGAATTGTGAAATATAAGGTTAGGTCAACAATTGTAACCTAAAAGTGATACCAATGAGCTTATGGAGAAGATAATCCAATGTTGAAGTTATTCGAGATTACATGTGCTGATAAACATGCCCATGTACATACTTCTTTCTGTACATATCGAATTTATAATAAAATATGTTCAACTGATGGTGTAACCAACCCCCTGGATCTGAATTATCAACTTCATAAACTTAGTCTCAGATGTGATATATAATAAAAGTTGTTAAACTGATGGTAACCAACATACTGATTCTGTATATTCTACTTTTTATGAGCTTGTAGCATCATGATATTCTGGGAGATAATTGCAGATTAGCAACTCATGATTATGTGTTCTGGTCTACCTTTTGCCTGTTCATTTGCATAATAATATCATGATGCTACAGTATAAACTATATATCATCCGAGTAGATCATGTAGAAAATATTCTTTCTAATTGTCGTATGACATTCTGGCACTGACTTTTTTCTTTCTGAAAAAGAAAGACCCTGACGCATCTGTTTAAATGTCGAGGAAATGATGAATGATGCATATTGCACATACTACATGATGCTACCATTTGAACTGTAGGTTGTGAAGTTGTTATTTGCAGTGCCTACCTTTCTTGCGCTCGAATCAACTTCAGGGGGTAGTCTTAGCCATGCAGAGTAGACAAGAGACTCGTAGACTGTCACATGGGGTGAGTGGATGTCATTCTGCTCACAGTATCCTGATATCCGGGCAAAAGTTTCCTGCTTCTTTGGATAACCAGATATTGTGATGCTTCCCTCAATATATCCACCAGTTTTTCTCCCAGCCAACACGTCCATTAATGTTGTCTTACCCGCTCCACTGACACCCATCAGTGCTGTGAGAACTCCTGGCCTGAATACTCCACTTACACTCTTGAGCAGTAACAACCGATCTTCTGTCACACCCTGAGCTTTCATTTCCTGCAAGTGTAAATTAACGATTAGTTCGCAGTTCTTTGATCATAATAATGTGAATGACATAACCTGACCTTTACTATGTAAAATTGCATAATATGTTTGAACTCTAGCATACCTGTGGCATGTCCACGGAGTATTTGACATCATCAAATGTGAGCGACTGTGGAACAAATGGAAGTACCATACCCCTCCTCCTGTTCGGATTGGCTTCAGTGCTGATCTCCATCCCTGTGGTCCTACTTCCACTGCCTCTTGCTGAAGTCATGTGAATCTGTAGGTAAGTATAAATGTTCTTGTAAATCAGATTGTGTACTTTTTTATTAAACTGACCTTCAGATGGATGGCTGGAGTTCCTTTCTCTGGTTGCCAGCTCGACATTTTCTCCTATTCGGTTAGCTTGCTTCTCTTTCAACACCTCTTCAGATATAACTGTTTGGCCTTTTCCAATTGCTGCATCAATGTAATTTGACAATTAGATCATTGATTTATCCTGCCGAGAAGTGTGACCAGTATTGATGAGAAGCATTTAGTATCGGAGATGAGGTAGCTCACGGTCAAGGTAAGAAAGCGCAACAGTGAAGAGGAAATTGAAAACCAGAATATATCCAAGTAATGCGCCGACACCAATCCAATACCAATTTGCTTCGGTAAAAAGGCCTCGAGACTCCAAAATTTGGACTCCCAAGGTATCTTTGCTAGAAGTTCCATTAACACCCTGTTTTGAGGAGTCAATGCTAACTCAGATCAATTCTAGTGAATCAAATTTTTGCATATTCAGTAGGGAATTTCTTACATGTCTCCATTTCTTCCCAAGGAATTCATTCACGGATATTGCATTCTGTGCATACATCAAAGCTGAACACCAGTAACCCCAGATCCACCATTTCTTGATATTCTCTGAATAAAGCAAAGAAGATTTAGTCATGCATTTGTCATTAGTCTTACCAATAAAATTTGAAGTTGAGATAATGGCTTTTAATTTGTTGCAAGAATCTTGGCCTTTTACAGAAGCACATTATCTTAAAGACATCATACTTCGTGATATGACAAAGCCTCCAAGGACTATAAGCACCAGCTGTGCGAAGGAACCGAATGTGTTTGCAACAACCATTTCTCTACCACATGCAGCCAGGAGTCGAAAGAGTCCAGACGCCATTTGGCTAACCAATGCATATATGAAAAACTGTCTAAACATCCTGTGCAAAGAAGATTGTCTGGTTAATCAAGACTGAAAGATATATATTACGATCTGGATTTACTGATGGTGATCAGATTTTTCTATCCAATATCACCTTTGGACATCTGGATCAAAACCAATAACGTAATAACTCATGCCGACATAGATAGCACATTCCAAGAATGAGATTGGAATCTTCAGTATCCATGCAGGTAGTGCATATGCCCAGGCAGGATAAAACAGGAGATCTCTTTGCTTGTAAAAGACGGGAAGCTTTGCAATGCTCATTGCAAGTTCAGCAAACCCGTTGAACAGATGAGTGATAATACCGATGAAAAGCGCACCCATATAAATCAATCCATCCTCTGTTGTATCATGGCGCATCTTAGTACGGAAGAAGACCGTCATTGCAATAGTTGCAATCAAACAGAGCTGAAATTATTAAAGGCCAAAGAATGTAAGATGCAGAACCATATGAATTTAGGAATTGTGCAAGGTATGTCACTGACCTGGAAAAGTTTGAATACATAGACAAATGAGTTTCTCTTCATCAGCAAAAACTCTCTTGACAGGCAAGCTTTCAGCAATTCTCTCTTGCTAACTCCATATCTTGATGTAGTTAAAGCAGCTGGATGGTTCCTGCTCTTGTCGAAGGGGGTGGACAGTTCAATTTCCAACCTACGGCCTACATGGAATGATAGAAATGCATCTGCAAATTCCTTAACAGGAATGAAACGGTATGGTTCATCTCTTCTTGCCCAATACTGTTGCTGGTCTTTTCTTGATGTCACCTGTTAATGCAGACAGATTTATTGCAGGAATTTCAATGCAATTCTTGGAACATAGACCAAACGGACAAACTATCATATCGAACTACTTTAGCTACTTACTTCCTGCAAGAAGTCGGCAACACCTTTCCTCTCAGGACATCTGAAACCCATGGATTCAAAAAATTCAAGCACATGCTCACGTGGACCCTGATACACAATCTGCCCTTCAGAGAGGAGAATAATGTCATCAAAAAGGTCGTAAGTCTCTGGAGCTGGCTGAAGCAGAGCTATCAGTGCTGTTCCCCCAAGGATGTGAATGGACTGCCTGAGGGAATTGACAATCTGGAAAGTTGTGGAGCTGTCCAGGCCAGTAGAGATCTCATCCATGAACAGTGCCCTTGCTGGACCAACAAGCATTTCACCTATTGACAAGAAGATAATTGTTCAAGTTTGGCAGTCTTACAACAAGAGGAGTGTTTTGAGTGCTAGTGAATCCCAAAGGTTCTCATTAACAATAATTCCACCTGTCGTGACTCGCTTCTTTTGCCCTCCGGAGATTCCCCTTAACATTGCATCTCCTACCACAGTATCGGCACAGATATCCAGTCCTAAAATCTGCAGTTTTAGAGGAAGCAGGGAGAAGAAGATAGAGAGAGTTATAACTATTGCGCATTGGGGGTAAGAGATCTCTCAACAGATTTGTCGTCCTAATATGTAGAGTGCTTTCCTCCAACCTTGCCACTTGGAACTTATCCTCAATTGGACTTTAATATGTTCCTATGTAAGTAATCATTTTATCAATTACCAGCCTGTGGGATACCTTTTTGCAGTATCTCTGCTCTACTAGGCATGTCTATGAAATGGTCAGTGGTTTTGGTTTATGAAATATTCTGACCATAGCACCCAGTTGACTTGCTTGATTGGATGCACTCATAATAGTTGGGTTTACAGGAATGATTGGTGGAGCATGGCATAAGGAGTACTGTTTTGAAATATGTAAGTTATCTACTTTTGAGAGCACTTTTTGCGCATATATTTGATCTCAGGGCATACCTTCAGAATGTAGTCCGTGACCACACTTTCCTGGCCTTCTACTGAAATAGCCTGTTATAGTAGAGAAAGAAAGAAAGATAAAGATAATAATAATAATAATAATAATAATTTCAACATCTAAATAAATCAAGTTTCTAAAATATATGTGTTAGACATGTTCTAAGAATAAAAAGAGGGAAAAAGTGATACAACATAATAATGTGAAAGAGGGCGAGCCTAGAGGACAGTCAAATGAATCACTAGCTTGTAATCATGCATATATTTATTTTAACCAAATCTGAATGCCTTTAGGGTGCATCTTTTTGCCCAAAATGACATAATCAAGCATTGGTTGTGATGGAGATTAATATTGGAGGTTGTTTTTTCAGAAGGCAAATTTCGAGAATTCCAATAGGTAACCATGCATCTTTTTATCTTCTATGAGTAGGCAAAAAGGTGGGCATATAAAAAGTAGTAGTTATGTTCAAGAAGAGTAGTTGATTATTTCGATTTTTTTTTTTTTTTGGCATTTATGTTCCTCAAGACAACTAGAATTATTGATCCCTATGACTTGCATGTGTATATGAAGAAAGTGCTTTAATTGGTCTGTAGTATAAATGTGGTCTGTGTTGTATCACAGAGTTAGGATTCTTGAGTCATGGACAAAAGTAATATGCTTGTGATAAGGCAGATTGGGGTTCATGCAATATGAAATATAGGAAATTTAATTACTATCAACAGTTGAATTTTTACTCAAATAGAGTGTTTTTTTTTTTTTTTTTTCTTTTTTTTTTTGAGAAATTGGAGGAAAGAAGATACTCAAATAGAGTGTTATATTGCTATTCCAATGATCTCCTTCTTCCCTTCTTTTTCTTCTTTGGTTGCTCCTGTTAATGGTCTATTTTGTCTGAGATGGCATAAATTTTTATGCTACTGATTGGATATTTACCTTCATATAGACATCTATATCAGGATCTGGCTTAATGTTTGCTGCCTTCTCCCTTCTTGATAGCTCTGTCAACATATCTGGAGTTCATTGCAAGAAGGCCGATACAAAAGGTATTAGATTCTAACATTGGAAATATCCCTTAAATGACCTCCGAACCAACATTTCTATCTCGAGCATACCATAACGTGCTCCAACACCTTGGCATCTCGCAGAGAAAGCCAAGGTCTCTCTCACCGTCAGTTCACCTATGTGCAGATCATGTTGACTGATGTAAGCAGATGTTCTCTGGGGGACGAACTCATCCATCCCATGGCCATTGTAAGTCACTCTACCCGAAACCTAATGTTTCATACATGAATATTTAAGTGATCCCGAAACATCATGAGCATGTAAACCCTTAGTGAGAGAGGCCACCAATGGTGAATTTGCTAAATTTACCTTGAGGCGGGTATCGAGCTTTCCTGCTAAAGCTAGGAGCAGAGTAGTTTTCCCAGAACCCGGAGGTCCTAAAAGCAAAGTCATTCTGAAATGCAGAATCTTAGTGCAAGCAAGACAAACCGCTGCCAAGTATTTTTATGTCCTATCTATTATGAGATTTAGCATCTATTCCTTTTCTTACCTGCTTGGCCTAATGACCCCACTGATGTCATTAAGTATTGTGATTGGTCTCTTTCTGCTTGGAAGTATATAAAGGGAGTTCAGTAGCCCCTGTGGAGAGACAGAAAGATATCGGATCAGCCATTGTTAGTTTTTTGCGACCTTGAATCGATGAATCCATCTTATATTTATATGAGCTTGGATGATTGTCTATAGGCAGTAGAGTAGGTTACCTCTATCTTGTTGGCAAAGAAGTTGACGACCGTAGGAACACCGCTATTTCCCACATAAGCTTCCGAATTAACCTCTAAGTTCTCGAAGCGGACCTCAATCGTTGGATTTTCAATTCCAACACTGAAAAGGTGAAAAAGTCAGCAAGAAACTCGTACCGTTTCACGAAAGCATCTACCCAGGTAAATAAACTCACCGGTCCAAACGGTTCTTGAGTTTCCACAGGAGCTTTTCGTTGTCCTCCTCTGCCACTTTCACCAGCCGCTCCATCAGATTCTTCCTCTCCTGAAATCCAAGATTATCTATGTCGATCTCCATACGCTCGCCCGTGGCCCCGGTCAGTATTCCTTTCCTCAGTCTGTTGTAAGTGGGCAGCTTCTCCAGCGCCGCCCATTTCAGAGATTCTTCATCATCCTCATCCCTCGAGGACCGAGAGAAGACATCTCTGGTGCTGCCGCTCCGCCATGCCGAGCTAGTCCGGTGGAAGCTTGCAACCATGCTGCTTCCTGAGATCTCCATCTTATCTTTGATTGCTCAGACTCCCTTGATTTGTTTTTTTTTTCTTCTTCTTCTTCTTTCCTTTTAAAAAAAAAAAAAAAAGGAGGAAAAGAAATAGAATAGCAAAGCTCTGTGGCTGAGAAACTTTTTGGAACTTCAAGAATTCAGAACAAGGTTAATAGCTTATTAGACTTTCTGTTTTGAGAGCAAAAAAGGGGCCGGGAATCACCAGCTTCCTCCCTAAGAGAATTGAGATCCCAGGATATGGAGGGAGCCGTGAGGGAAGAATATGGGGTCGGTCTCTTCTACCTCTCGTCTCGGGGGGAAGAAGTGTAGGGGTAGTAGATATGAAGGGATAGTTGCCTTGAAATAGAACCGAAAGCGTCAGTGTGAATGACGCAGACTTTTGAAATGGCGTTCCCCGGGGAGCTCAACAAGTTCCCAATCTGTCCTGCGTGAGGGAGGGGCCGCCTACACGCACAACCGTTTGCACGTCAACTTTTCTAGAAGGGAGAACGCCCATTTTCAACGGGAGAATCCCATAATAATATAATTAATATATAAAATATGACTACAGGCCCATCACACCGGTTCATCGGGGTCCGGTCCTGCGTCCGGACCCGCTCCATGTTGGTTCAGGATTCGAACAAGACCGGTCTGCCCCCGCGCGTCCGCGTCAGTTATGGCTGCTGGGCACCGCTTTTCTGCTGGTCAAAGACGTCTAGGTTCACCGTTCACGTAAGCCGGTGGACCGAGGACGGACTTTGGTACGTGGAACCAAATGGATCGCCACTCCATCTAAAAAGGCTAAGGACGGATGATTCCTAGCCATTAAAGCAAAGGTAGATAACGTTAAATTGTGACAAGCAGCTTGCTATGCAAGAAGAAGTTCATGTCCATATCATGGAACTAGCAAGGAAAAATAAACAAAAAAAAAATAATAATAAAGAGAAAAATGACATGAGCAATTTACATGGTTCAGCAACTTGCATATGTCCATGGGGAGAGCGCCCAATTTCCAATATAATGAGCAACCACCCCTCTGTTCGTAGGGGGAGTGTTCTCAGATCTATAATCCAAGCCTCCTTCTAGCTTGCACTCAGCCAGCACACCTAAACCCTAGAGAGCAAGGCTTTATATAATACGAGAATAAAATTTTACATACTATGAATGCATCCAAGCTGTTGATTTAAATCGTGAATATGACTGTTTGTATATGTCACTGATTTGATCCGCATCCATGACCACTCAATATCTTTGCTTCGATGCCTCTTTTTTGAGTATTAGACAAACACTAGCTTGAGTCCATGTAGGGACCGGTAGCCTTCTGATGCTGCAATAAAGGAATCCCAATCTACCATTTATTCTACTTTATGTATCCAAAGTGGAGGCTTAGCTTGTAAGAAGCCCTCTATTCCGTATGTGGACATATATAGTAATAATATTTATATTAGTGTGTTAATGTACTAGTTATTAGTAAAGTTCATTGCTAATATGCAACAGATACTGATGATGCCGGCATTAATATGCTTAGCTATAATTAAAATTTATTATTTAATATCTATTTATTATAATTTACTATATTATTATATTATATTTCGAGAATAATTGAAAAAAAGAGAAAAAAATTGTCTCTGCATGGATTCTATATTAATGGCAAAAATTTCTACATGGAGGTTCAGTTTGCGTAGAGCTTTCCATTCATATACGAACATAAATATCTAAGATGGTGTAGATATTAATGTAGGAAATTTCTACTGAAGCCTTTTAATTATTATAGTTTGTTATATTTTTATATTATTAAAAATAATTGAAAAAAGAATGACAAAAATCATATCCCACTCCAATTTCACTAGCATTTGATTGGTGGGATGAACAGATATAAACAGAGTGGTGTCTTAAAATATGTCGGAAGCTTTGTGGCACCAGAAGACAAGCAATTCTAATGGGTAAGAGAAAGATAGCTCATGGCCGTCTGATGATTGGAACTTTCTTTTGTCTTTTTGTTTACTAAGAACTAGGGGTATAACCCCAGCTGAATTTTATTAAAGATCAAAAGTACAAGAGAGGAAGAGAATACAGGAAGATAGAAGAGGAAAAAAAGATAGAAAAGCTCCCAAGGAGATAGGAATTTGCACAGAGCCTTGTTATTTTTTATGAAAAAGACCTCATAAAGAAGATTTTGACTGATTAAAGAGTAGAAATATATTTTTTCTAAAAAGGTAGTAGAAATACATCATGGAATTATGTCGGTGAGAACATATATTTCGGTTATCGTATGCTAATCACATATTTATTTTTGATTGTTACGTTTTCTTTGTGGGTTTTTGTAAACATAAACAGTCTGCAATCTCATGCGATGAGGTGCTCAGATGTAGTTCGAAAGTGAAAAAGATCCTGGAAATATGGAACAAGAAAAGTTCTATACCAAGGTTTTTATTAAACAATTTAATTCTTCTCATTCTCCCTAATTCCGTCTATCAATTTATTGGTTAAGGTAGCCAGGGTTATAGCGTCCGTGCACAGAGATATTGGGAGCCAAAATCTGGTCTATACTCACAGATACATGATTACCGAAGCTCATGGATTCTCCTGTTGGTAGGCGGGGTTGGTGATCCGGTCTACCCCTCGGTTCAGTTTGTGATATGTATATATGAGTTGAAACCCCCTCTACAAGGGGAGCCTGAACCATGTGGTCCTCACCAAGCCATCGAAGACTGCCAAAAGAGAGAGAGTTAGAAGCAAAGGAACATTACTTTCAAAGTCAAGAACTACAAAAATATTTATAAATAAGTGAATGGTCAAAGTTTCACAGGTGAAAGATGTATGTTCTACAAATTATTTAATGGTGGTCAGTATGGTTTGATGAAAACCATCCTACTTGGATTTAGCAGCACAACCATTAAACGTGGCGAGAACAACATGGAATCATTAGATGTGAGATCTATAAATTGTCATCACCGTTGGACACAATCAAGCGTATGTAAAGCATTGATTCCACCATGAATGACTAAATTTTAAATGCATGGATGCGACGCAACTTCTCTTTTGATGGTGATTTGATATCAGGTTTCTACATGTTGTTCTTTCGCAAATCTATGCTTCACAGCTTATTCTCTTCCCCAGATAGAGACAGCAGATCAAATGCATTTCATCAAGGATTTCCGCATTTATTAGATCTAGTAGATCTATTTCCGTAGAGCAGATGATTTTAAAAGAGAGAGATGAGGCAATACCCATCAGATCATTTCCTCGATATCACCCCAAGAGGAGTGCAAATTAACAGAGCATCCGGATGATCAATCAAAGCACAGCGAGAAAGCAAGTAAAATGTTTTCTACTTTCTTTTCAGCTAGAGAAACCCATCTTGTCCGATATCTCTTTACCTCCTCTCCAATGTCCGTCCTGAGATATGTAATCTAGATTCCATCATGTCCTTCATAATCTGTACCAACCAACATCAAAACATCATACTCTCTGACACTTTTATGGTCAGACAACCATCAAATCACCATGGACCAGCAAAGAATAACTTAAAAATTCGAAAGCACGTGATGCCCGTCTTGCTGCTGGTTGTTGGTGGCACGTGATATGGGTTGGTTGTTGGTGGTGCTTTTCAAGGAGAGTGACAACTTGAGCATGTGGAAGTGTCTTTGTTCTCTTACATTTTTTTTTTCCTAAAGTTGCAAACACTTTCTAAAGATTAATTTGTTAGTCTTCGTCTCGGCCAATACAAACTAACAAAGTCTATACGTTGTTTTGACAACTGGGTAAGAAAGGATCGACGCCGCCGTACATCTGCTACAATTTGGTCGATGGAATTCTTTGCCATCAAAATTGAACCGAAATCTTTTACATTAAAAAAATTGATATTGAAATGATAAGGCCAATTGGAAGCTCCTCCCCACCTTTACTAGTCAGTTCCTCCAATGGAATAGCTGCATTTTTGACCCGCTAGCTGATTAATCCGATTTGTTAAAAGAGAGACCTGAAATGACTTGTTTCACTTCTTTTGACATGTGGTTTTAAGGAAATTGTTAAGTTGGACCCTAGATTTATATTTATCCTCGGAAGTGTTACTGTTCCATTTGTCAAGGTCTGGAGCTGGTCCACAAAAGAAGCCATCCTCGTGAACATGACTACATCTCACAGTATCGTCCATCCTGTGTCATGGATGTTGAACTGGATTGTTGAATAGGTTGGTGTCATATCTCAAAGTGGAACAAGTTGGACCCTTTGGAAACGGGATGTGCCATCCAGAGACGAGACAAGGTGTAATTATTCTAGAAAGGCTGAATAAATTTTAGGATAAAACGAGATAGGTGGGATACGTTCTTCTTTCCTTCCTTTTTTTTCTATAAAGATAATTTACTTTGACCTTCGTATCATGATTATACAACTAATATATAAATGGTTATTTTTGGGTCAGACAGAGCTTTTTTTGGGTCATAAAGATCATTTTGGTCATTTTAATAATAAAAATGAGATGGAACATGAGGTTGAGGATAACCGGGATCGGCGATTCCAAGCTATTAAATGATGTCTTTGGTATTTATCCCAAGAATAAGACACCACAAGTGTCTTACTGCACCACTTATCCAATTTCCAAAGTAGACCTTAAGATCTAATGGAGCTTATAGCACGGAGTTGCTATGTCAAATCTCAATTAATTAAAAAAATCCACTGCCTTAATGCTGCGCGTCAATTTTAATCGTGAGTAGCGATACATGTCTCTTTCAATTTTAGGAGAGTTACCAGCTTGTGGGAACCATATCGTAGGATGAAGGCCGAGTTATCTGGGGAATAACACAAGGGATAGATAAGAAATATAATAAAGGCGTATGGACTCGTTGACTCTATACACTGGGACATCAAGTATGGACAATAATTACGCTTGTTATGGCACGAGTACCTTATTGCCCACCAATTATAGGAAAAAATATTCGCTGCAACGGTGATCTCACTTCAAATTTATAACAAATTAATAAAAATTTTTATATTTTATCAATTATCATATATTTTATTAATTTTAATAAATAATATTTCATATTATTTTTTATATTTTATTTATTTTTAATTATTGATTGGATTATTACAATTTTTTGGTGACATGATATCACCTGCAACGAAAATTTACTCCCGATTATAGAGGCCAATTAAAAGCCTTGGCAGTAGTCAACAGTGGCCGTCCATCGCAAGGCCATCGTCTAGGCCCAAATCGAAGGTTTGTCTTCTCGATGCAACTCTTCGTTGGCCTTCTCTTATTTATAGTTTTCCAACCTCTTGAAAAAAGATAAAATAAAATAAGAAAAATGAGAGAGCGAGCAAAGAGGATGGTGCTTAGTGTCTTTCTTCCTGGCACGGTGGGTATCTGACGTCGGTAGTTTAGCTTGTAAATTTTTTGATTTGATGAATCGAATTCAAAAGAACAAGAAATCACGTTGATTGTATCTATTTATATCGATTTTGATCCTACCATACTAAAATAGATATAACTCTTTTATTCAAAATCAAAAATATTTTTAAACCTCAATTCAAAAAATTCTTTTTGTGCTCTATAAATCTGATTGCTTAGCCATTACAATCCAGTTTTAGAATCAGATTCATCCATTTGACAGATCAACGGGAGTCTGTAAGATCTTGGATGAATTAAAAATCTTAATTTTTTTCTATCTTATATTCTGAATAAATCTAAAATATTCTAGTCACTTAGGTGTCAAATTAAGATTTTTTTTTTTTTATAAATACGATCTTTTTGGTCAACACGATAGGTAATTTATTTTTTTGATATTAAATCAAAATTGAGAAATTTTTATTTTTTTATTTTTGCTATTCTTTTTGTTTCATACGTCGTTCTTTTTTTTTTTTTTCCATCAAAACATGACTTTAGCTGCATCGGTATCTAAGCAAGATTATTCGGTTCTTAATCAATTATTTTATGGAAAAGACTAAAATTTTCATGTGGTTGGCACTAAGTATTCGAGTACCACAAATAAAAGAGTTCATAGCCAAGTGGGGATGAACCACATTGGAGGGCTATTGAATTGAGGTTCTCCTTCCTCTCCTCTCTCAGGTTAGACAACTTCGAGGAGGCATGGAATGGAAGTAGAGTTGAGAAGAGTGCGAGATTAACTTAGTATAGCGGTCTCCTAGCACCTACAGAGAGCTAGAAATGACTTAATCTTCCATGGTTGTCTCTGATGGCCCAGGCAATCTTGGAAAAGGCAATTAGAATTTTTAATTGATCTTAGGTATTGTTATGGCTGAAATCTGTCGAATAATTGAAGTTGAGATATGGACACATTTTTTTGGAGAAGTAACTCTCAAAATAAGTCATAGCCGAAGTTGGCTTCGGTAGAGATCCTCTGATATTTAAGTCAAAATTTAAGAAATAGATGAGAAGGAGCGCATATGAGAGAGAGAGAATATGTATGTACCTTGAGGGTTTCTTTGGCCTCTATTTAAAGATAGAGACGAGAGTCATTTAGGTGCGGTATTTTTGGTCCATTCCGATCAGATCGAGCGAGGTATGCTGAGATTTGGGAATAAAATCTCCAGAGTGGGATAGTTATTACTGTCTTATCAACTTTGAGGTCAGCTATCATGCAGCGGCCATTCGAATTTGAAATGTAGGCATGAGATTGAATCGGACTAGCTTCAGCTGAGAGGACTTCGGTTCGGATATCAGCATAACTGGTGAAGATCTAGATCAGTTTGGTGGAGGTAAGCACTAGAGAGAAAAGATGACCTAGAGCTAGATATGCTACAAAAGTAAGGATCGATTGAGTCTGAAATATGCCTACCATCGAAGCCAAGATAGGTTTGTTCAAAGGATAAGCATGCTATAGAAGTAAGGATTGGCTAGATCTGGTGTAATCTATTTGGGGCTTCTCTATGTCTTCAGTCTTAAGATGATATTACTCCTAATACATACTCCCTACTCTCGAGTCTGAATCAACGAAGTGAAGCCTTCTCTCCTCCCAATGAGGCATTTTTTAAAAGGCAAAATCGTGCAAAAGGGTATACGGAGGAGTGTATGCGAAGTAGCCCCTAAAGCAGCTCCCAAAGCAAATAATATCTCACATAGATGAATATAGAGAATCGGCCCATCCTATTCATCCAAGTCACGAGTTCTTGACTGTAATGTTGGCACCCAACGTGAGGACTGTCTCTCAACCACGTGCACAAAGTCCCCTTAACTGAGGGACTACTGTTGTGAGAGGATGGCACTTTTAGTCCAATATTGGTTGTCTAGATCATATGGGATCAATGCCTTCTCTCTCCCCAGTGAGGTGCCTTTTAAAAAATAAAACGGATCGGGGGAATGTACGAGGGAGTGTATATGAAGCAGTCTCCAAAGCGAATAATACCTCGCATGAATGAGTACAGAGAATCGACCCATCCTATCTATCCGAGCCATGAATCCTTGACCATAACGGATACGTTGAATTATATCAATGAAGTCTCCATTTTATCATTAAGAAAATTATGTATACTTTACAAATACGTAGTATAATTGCTTTCTTAGGAGTGACAAATCGGAAATAGATCGCCCATTTTTCAATTACAATAAATAGTCATATACCACGAATTCGCTCCACACCCTGCGAATATCACGTGCGACGGAGAAATAAATGAAGGTAGAGACCACCAACCTCCCTGATGGGATGGATTAAACAAGACCTACGATTCTAAGAACGACCCAACCATTTGACGAGTTCTATGATTCTAAGAACGACCCAACCATGTTACGCTTGAGTGCGTGCAAAAAGCACGTACACCACTTCTCCCTGCAAGAGAACGAAAGGTCTATGGAATTATGAGGCGTGACCAACAAGTGACTTTTCTACAAGTACAGCTACAGAAGTTGTGAATCACGAGCGGGGACCAAGGGGAGATGAGGGTTTAAAGATTGGGCCGAAGTGTTTCTATTTTAAATTGGCTTCAGATTGGTCTACATTGGACCTGAATTTCCCTCAGGCGTAGGATTTACATTGAGGCCAATACGTTAATGTTTAAAGTCTTCTTTCAGGTCTTCGAAAAAGAGGGGAAAAAAAAAAAAACCTTCTTTCAGGTTAGGTGGATCGAAGTAATTAAGTTTAGATCTAGATTATTCAACTAATTTTTGCAAGTTACAATAAATCTGAGTTGGTTAGTTGAAAGGTAATTTGAGATCCATGGTTTCCATGAACCTTAATCTTAGGAGGGGACCTGGTCTAGATTGGATCATGAAAGGTTCTTTACCACCTCTAAGAAAGTGACCAAAGAGCACAATTCTTTAAAAAAGAAAAAAAAGAAAAAAAGAAGAGTACATTTATTATTTAGGAAGAATTCTTTACTAAATCAAAAAATGTTTTAAAAACTCAAAAGTGTAACTCTTAAAATCACTGAGCTGCTATGATATTCTTGTTTATAAAATATTTTTAGTATCTTACCTTTTTTTTTTAAGTGATTTGCATTGCTCTTAACAATTGCACCTAAATGTCAAATATTTTCTTTGCTGAACTTTTGGCCAGTAACTTCTAAATTGATTCCTTTGTTTTCTTTAGAGTTTTTCTCTCTCCCTCTATCTCTAGCTCTACTCATATATCCTCCCAGCCTTACTGTTTTGAATACCACAACTATCCACTAATTAATCTACGAGCAATCTATAATAGGACTGCTGTTCCAGGTGAGTTTTGAAAATTTAAAAGAAATTGGTAAATAATGATCCCACACGACACATGATTTGTTTAGATAAATCGTACATGCAATTCACAGTTGTTTAAATATGTCCGTTAGTTTCAACGGTCTGGTGAGATCTAGAGTTTCGGTCCATTTGCTCTCTCTAAGTTGGCCCATTAAATTGATTGGACTTGCTGCATTAGAGTTACCGACTGATGCTCATTCGGATCTCGGGACTATCGATTTATCACTATTACCGATATATAGTCGGTCTATCTTCGCAACACATCCTAATCGTTATGAACGGTTATCGATTATGTATCACGATCATTAGTGGACATAAACAATCCATTAACTCTATAATTATAGTCCGATAATTTAGCAACATAAAAAATGAGACCACATGCTCGATGGATACATCAGAATCATGTATAAAAGAGAAATAAATGAATAGTATCGGTAAGATAATTCTTGACTAATATCCTATTATTTCGATTATTCATTATCTACTGTTCATCAATCCCCTGTTGATTTAAGCATCGGAGGGTCTCGTTGGATACAATTTCTGTCTGTAAGGACTTCATTTTATACGTGCTCTTCACCAGTGATAGGCGACAGAAGATTGGCCGCAACAATGGGTACGTTGAATTATATCAATGAAGTCTCCATTTTATTGTTCAGAAAATTATGTATACTGTACAAATACGTAGTATAATTGCTTTCTTAGGAGTGACAAACCGCAAATAGATCGCCCATTTTTCAATTACAATAAATAGTCATATACCACGAATTCGCTCCACACCCTGCGAATATCACGTGGGACGGAGAAATAAATGAAGGTAGAGACCGCGAGGTTTTTTCCAAAATAATTCAAAAAAAAAACTTAAATATCAAAATATATCAAAACCAAACTTATTTACCAAACTAATGTAAAAGAGAAAAACGCCATTTTGAATGGCATTTTTTCCCCTTCCACGTCACCCCCCTTTTCCACGGTGTCATCGTCCCAAAAAAAAAAAAAAAAAAAAAAAATGCCATTTCGAATGGCGTCTTTAAAAACGCCATTTTGAATTGCATTTTTAAAAACGCCATTCAAAATGACGTTTTCAAATTTTCCCCAAAAAAAAAAGGGAAAAAATCATGAAATAATGGCAAAATTGATTTTTTAAAATTTAAAAATAATGAATAAATTAAAATTATAATTTTGATTGAAATTTAAAATATAAAGATTTGAATTTTTAATTCATTAAAAAAAATATTTTAGATTTTTTATTTAAAATATTTTTTAAAAGATGTCAAAAAAAATCTTAAGAAATAAAAAAAATTATCATAGAAAAAAAAAAGAGAAAGAAATTTGAAAGAAATAAAAATTTAAAATTTAATTGAAAAACATCATTCGCAATACTTGTCATAAAAATTTCTAAAAAAATTATAAATTTTAAAATTTTTAAAAAATAAAAAAAAAGAATTATAATGTAAAAATTAAAAAAAATAAAATTTTAAAGATTAATTGAAATTAAAATATTATTTCAAATTACTTTCTCAAATTAAAAATAATTATTTTAAAAAAGATTCAAAAAAAATTTGAAAAATAGGCTAAAAAATTTTTATAAAAGTATAAAGAATTGAAAAAAAATAGAAATTATAATTGTAATTGAATAACAAACTTTATAATTTTTAATTTTAAGAAATAAGAATTATAATTGTAAATGAAATTAAAAATTATATTTTAAATAACTAAATTAATTTAAATATAAATTTTTAAAAAATATTATAAATAAAAGAAAAAAAATACGTAATAGAATATCAAAAAGATAAAAATGAAAAAAAACTAAAATTAAAATTTAAATTTATAAAAATTATAAATTAGATTAGAAAAAATATATCATAAAAGAATAAAATTAAATTAAATTAATTACAATTTTTTTTAGGGTATTTTATAAATGTGACTTAAAAAAATTAAATTTGAATTAAATTTTGATTAAAAAAAATACATTAATAAGTTAAAAAATGATGAAAAGTTAAAAAGTTTAAAAGTTAAAATTTTTAAAAAGTCATAAAAAATAAGAATTCTAAATTTAAATTTTTAAAGAAATAAAATTTTAAAGATTAAGTGAAATAAAAATATTTTTTAAAATTAATTTCTCAAATTAAAATTAATTTAATTAAATTTTTTTTTAAATAAAATATAAAAATTGCCTAAAAAAATTTCATAAAAAGATAAAGAATTGAAAAAAAATAGAAATTCTAATTGTAATTGAAGAACAAAGTTTATAATTTTTAATTTTAAGAAATAAGAATTAAAATTATAATTGAAATTAAAAATAATATTTTAAATAACTAAATTAATTTAAATATTAATATTTAAAAAAATATTTTAAATAAAGAAAAAAAATACGTAATAGAATGTCAAAAAGATAAAAGTGGAAGAAAAATAAAAATAAAAATTAAAATTATAAAAATTATAAAAAAAAATATTTCATAAAAGAATAAAATGTAATTAAATTAATTACAATTTATTTTTTCGGATATTTTATAAATGTGACTTAAAAAATTTTAATTTGAATTAAATTTTGATCAAAAAATAAATACATTAAAAAGTTAAAAAATGAAGAAAAAAATCATAATTTTATCAGATATGATTCTGAAGTCTCAAAAGCAAGAACAAAAGATGTGTAATCTATTAGAGGCAATTTTAATATTTTTGGAAGCGTATTTTCTAAGAAAAATAGATTTATATTTTTTAGTCGGCCCCATGAATCGACTCATGGCTAAAAGAGTTTAACGGCACGCAAAATTTTTGGCTGCCACACTCTGTGAGTCGACCCCTTGACTTTCTTTCTGGTAATTTTTATTTTTTAAATTTTTTAAAAAGAGGGAGAGAGAGAAAGAGGGAGAGAGAGGAGGCAGCTCACCGCCGTGCCGTCGGAGAGACGCCGGAGAAGGGAGAAGAGGGAGAAAGGAGAAGAGGGAGAAGGAGAGAAGAAGGGGGGAAAGGAGAAAACGCCGTTCCCTTCGGCGTTTTTTTATTCTTTTTCTTTTTTTAAATTTTTTTTAAATTTTTTTCATAATTTATTTAATTATTTTTTTTTAATTTATTAAATTTTTTAATGAGGATAGTAATTTGAATGATAATTTTTAATTTAAATTAAAGTTAATTTTTTATTTTAAATTATAATTTCTATTTTATTACCATTTTTTCTCTTTTATTTACTATTTTTATGATATATTTTTTTTAATTTAATTTATAATTTTTATAATTTAAAAATATAATTTTAGTTTTCTTTTATTTTTATGATATATTACATATTCTTTTCCTTTACTTAAATTTGTAAAGGAAGAAGGAGAAGATCGAGAAGGGAGAAGGGAGAAGGGAGAAGGGATAAGGGAGAAGGAAGAAGGAGGAAAAAAAGGGGTTTGGGGAGGGGAGAGAATGGCATTTTCTCTTTTTATTTATTTTTTATTTTTTAATTTCTTTATTTATCTATTTGTAATCTTTTAATAAATAAATTTAATTAAATAATAAAAATAATAATTTAAATGATAATTTTTAATTTAAATTAAAATTAAATTTTTTTAAAATTTATAATTATAATTTCTATTTTATTATTATTTTATTATTTTTTTTATGATATTTTTTTAAAATTTATTTTAAAAATTTTATCATTTGAAATTATAATTTCAGTTTTCTTCCATTTTTATCTTTTTAGCATTCTATTACGTATTCCTTTCCTTTACTTAAAAAAATATTTATTTTTTCTAAAGTTCAATTCAAAAAGCAACATTTGATATATTATTATTTACGTTATAATTTTTATAATCCTTTCAGCATAATATTTTCTCTCCTAATGTTCTGAGACACGTTCGAGTATGTGTATCCATATGCACTGATCATAATATCCAATCATTTAAAATTAAATAATATAAAATGAAATCAACATTTAATATTATTCAATAGAATAAAAATGTCAAACGTACAAAAAAAAAATAGTACAATAAAAATATAAAAATACTAAATACAAATACAACAAAGACTAAGTCCCACAAGGACGTCGCGGCGCCCGTGGTCGCTTGGACCTTCTCAGAAAGGTCCTCATCGGCTGCTCCTGCTGTGATGGCTCCTCTCCTATATCAGTGGAGGAGATCTGCTGATCATGCTGCTTAGGAATAACTGATGCTGTCGGATCATCTACGGACTGAGAGACCCGTTCAACTCTCTCATCTGGATACACGGATGGACCTGAAAAAAAAGTATCATACTCATGTGGCCAACTGGTACCCGGTGATGGCATCTGGAGGATGTAGGAAGAAGAAGATGCTGCCATCTGTGGATGAAAAGATGGTGGCATCTGTGCAGCATCAAATGATGACATATGCGGAATATGCAGTGATGGCATATGTGAAGCATATGGTGACGGCGTATAACTCATATCTGGCGCCCGAACTGCTCCATACCAAGGCGCACAGGTATGTGGATCAACACCAATCGCCACCAATATTTTGGAACCTGTTCTCTCCATCTCCCGAAGTATCTGAATCCGCTCGTCCTCATCAGTCGTAGATAAAGCACGACGAGTGTCCAACACAAGATCCGACACAGAATCAGTCTATAAAATACAAATAGAACAGTTAGTATAAAACAATCAGTATAGTGTACAATATAAAACAAAAATATAACACAAATAACATGAAGTAATTTTCGTAATCTTACCAAAAGACGTACAGTAGAACTCTCGCCCTCATATCCAGAAACTGCATACTGAGACTGTCCAATGACTCGCACCGTAATACTAAAAAACCAAGCCATATAGTCATCAGTATATGAACGGTCTCTCAAAATAGGATCACCATGAACAATGTGATCTCGACGTGCATCCCAAATATCGATGTACTGTGCATGTCTGATACGCCAGTCGATACGAGCTTTCCCTCGTCGATCAATACGATGAAGTCCCTGGCTGGTATCAAACTGCTCTGGGATGCCCTGAGTCTGACCAAACTGCCGCAGGACACGATCGGGAAGATGCCACTCTACCACATCAAAACAAATAAGTGACACCCTAGCAGTCCATATGTCGTGTCCAACTGTACACATCTGCGGCAGTATGCCAATATCCCATCTGTATATGGCTCCCACAAAAACTGATATAATATAGTTAAAATAAAAAAAATTAATAAAAAATTATAATAAATTATGAATACTGTAAATTGATATTTGTAAAAAATTTAAAATTTACCCGTCTAGATGTATCAACTAATGTATCCAACTGGCACCTATAAACCCGTGCCACTCTTGTCGATACGTGATGAACGTTGAATGCAACGTTCCATCTGTTTCACAATGTACTAATATTAAATAAATTTAAAATAATAAAATTTAAATAAAAAAAATAATATTTCGATACCTGTATCCTAATGGTCCGTCTAGTCTGAATGGAACATCAGGATCCTGCTGCTCTGATGGCATCTCGAGCAACTGTCGTCGTAATGGACTGATAGTCGGCATACGCTCCCATATCCAAATCTGCAAAATTTAAAAATTAAATAAATGATATATCGAATGTAAAATATAATTAAATATTAAAAATTAAAAATTTTAATTCACGTACCTGTAATAATACAAGATAACCGCCAATCTCGCTCTGATCAGCATAGGAACCCCGACACATAGCTCGGTATAGACAAGCTAGTACTGCACTGCCCCAACTGAGTCGACGAGCGAAGTCTAAATCCTCTAATAATGGCAAAAATATCAACTTCATCTTATTCGATGAAGTATCAGGTAACAGGACACCACCTAACAATCGCAGCACCTGACCCCTAACATACTGCTGCACCATCTCCTCTGGTGCATCATCCGTAATATGAAAATGACGATAACGATCATCCAAACACTCAATCCTAAGTCGTGAATGATCGAAAAAATATGCGTCAGGCTCAAACCCTAACAATCGCAAGCACAAAGCCTGCCACTCCGGAATGGTAAGTGTGGGATCAACTCCGATAACTGGATCTCCATCAACTGGTAGTCCAGTAAGGATGCTGACATCCTGTAAACTGATGGTCGCCTCACCAAATGGAAGATGAAATGTGTGTGTCTCTGGACGCCATCTCTCAAGCAAAGCCGTAATAAGACCAACGTCCATCTGTATACGACCGATCCGATATACTCCATAAAATCCCAGATATCGTAAATAATCTAACACTCTATCTGGGATGTCCTCTGTCCTCCAGAAATCTGCATCGGATCGTCGTAGATGAAGATGTCTGGACTCCTGCAATAAAATATAATAATTAGATAACATACATGATTTTTAAAATAAAAATTTAAAGAGTAAATAAGATTGTAATGCTTACGCCGCCATCTAAAATAGTCTGTGATCGATGGTGCTCCTGCAATGTAAGAATGCTGCTGTCTCGGAGACCGGGATATCGTGGATCGTAAGCCATAATACGCTGTCTCAAGCAATATTATCACAGATGTATTAAAAAAACAAGACAATATATTTTAATTTTTTTTTTAAATACAATATTATCACACAATACAACTTAAACACAAAATTCAGTTCATCCCAACATATTAAACACGAAAATTCAAATACAATCCCACAGTAATTCATAAAACAATGACAACAATAAATTATCGAAGCTTTCAATTTCTTCCACTGCTTGAAGTTGAAGTATGTTGAAATATCCTAGGACAGCGACGACAATCATGACCCTGTTCCTTACAAATACCACAGTGGTTCTTATTTCTTATTTGCCTATCATCCATCTCATTTCGTAGTCTCGTTGACTTTGGTCTACCTTTCTGCTTCGGTCTCAAACGATGATGATCAGGCATACATTTGAACATACGTGTATGCATCCAATAATCTTTATGTGGTAGTGGATTGAAATTATCGCTCCAAGCATTCATGTATGCTGTAATTGTATATGCATCATCCACAAAATCACTAAAATGTACAGCAATTTTTTGACACACAGCTAAAACATGTGAACATGGATATTTGTACGTGCTCCACTTTCCACAAGAATATTTTCTTTCAGCTAATGTAACAGTATGAGAATTTTCTCCACCTCGTAATCCTCTGCTTGCTCTTCTCGTAAGCACTTCATATATACCTCTTTGAAGGTTGAATGCTGTTACTCTGTGCTGGTTAGCCTTAACTTGATCTTCAGCAATTTTAATTGCAACATGAGGAGTAAAAAGATTATTTTGATTCTTCTCTACATATCTCAAGGCTTGGGCATGCCTCGTATTGAAATATTTGACAAGACGATAAAATATCAGTTGAACACAAGCTGTAATTGGCACATTTCTAGCTCCTCGTAAAATACTGTTAAAAACCTCCGACAAATTTGTAGTTAAAACACCATAGCGTAGGCCATCATCATGTGCCAATGTCCACTTCTCCTTTTCTATCTCGGACAACCAGCCCCAAGCTTCTTCATTCACTGTTCTAATCCTACCCATGATAAAATTGAATTTACGAACTTGATGAGCACTTCCTGCTTGCCATACTGCTCTTTTCAGCTGCACATTTTTAAAATGAGTGTTGAAATTACTGCAGATATGTCTTAAACAGTATCGATGATAAGCACGTGGTGGACTCCATCCAATAGACTCATCTACGATGGCATTTAATATACCTGGATGCCTGTCAGAAATTAAGCATATTCCATTTCTATCTTTAACGATATGTGTTCTGAGCTGGAAAAGAAACCAACTCCAACTTGCAGTCGTTTCCTCATCGATAATTGCATATGCTAATGAAAATATCCCATTCTCTGCATCAATGCCTGTTGCAATTAACATCTTACCTTTAAATTTTTCATACAAGTGCGTGCCATCAATGCTATCAGAATTTATTCCACCGACTACCCAATCATCATTTCCTATATGAGTGTCGTCTCCCGCACTTACCACTGCTTGTACCAAAGGAGAAGTCACCATAGCAGAAGACACAGGAGAAGTCACCACAGCACTTGGAATAATTGGACAGCTAGGACCGGCAGTAATGGAATGTTGTTCTGCAAAACCGGCCTCAACTCTATCGGTTTGTATCATAGGAGTTACGAAAGGTGAGGAAGGCCCAACATTATTATCCGCTTGAGTTAAAAACCGACTATGATATCCAAAGCTTGGTACATCTTTTTTTTCAATATATAATTCTAAAAATCGACATTCTGAATATTTCAAAGAAAAGGTCAGCATTTCTTCGACATCATCATCGTCATCAATTGGAACCAAGATATATTTACTCTGCATTAACTGTCCCGACAGATTAGGAGATCTCCATTTCGATTTTATTTCATATTTTTCTTTGTCTACAGGAATACTGCTGTATAAATGATCCAATAATTCTTGACGTGATAATGATGAAAATATTCTAATCATCCGATTTGCAGAGTGACTATACTGCACACCAGTTTGATCATTCTGTATCATGCCATCATAATACAATAAAATACGAACTCGAGTACTAGCCATTTTCTCAAAAAAACCTACAATAAAATCAAGATTAAAATATTTAATATTATTAATTATTTTATCATTACAAAAGATTTACATGATACATGCATCATATCATCAACAAATAGGTACAGATAGATCCTATCCCATTCGGGAATTGCATTAATTCTATAGATTAATTACATTAATCAAACGATACGCAAAAAAGACCGAAAGAAATTTCGGCAGCATTTTCCCTTAGTTCTCCCCCCACGACTCAAAATGTGTGAGGAGAACTAAAGAAAAATACTGTCCGAAATTTCTCTCGAACCCTCCGCATATCATTCGAATAATGTAATTATCTATAGAATTAAATGCAATTCCCAAACTGTCCAAACTGGACAATCAATTGACCAATGTATGTATTTTACGATATCCATATAAAAATATATATTTCATATATATTTTATACGGATAACGTAGAATATTATACATTGATCAATTGACGGGTCTACGTTTTCATGAAATGCAATATATTTAAAAATTTAAAATACAACTGGATCTAATTAGATAAAGATAAAAATAAAAATAAATTAATGAGATAAAAAAAATGAGCATCGGAACCCGTGGGCCCACCGTCATCGCAGCCCATCGCATCGGAGCCATCGCCACACGGGGCCCGCCGTCAGGGCATGCGGCCCCACCAACCGTCTGAGCCCACCGCCGAGACGCGGGCCCACCGCCAGGAGAGGCGGGGGGGGGCTGAGGACCGCCGTCGGGGTGCGGGGCCCGCCCTGGCCACCGGGGCGCGGGCCCACCGCCAGCCGGGGCCGGGCTCATCTTCGGGATGCGGGGCTCGCCGCCGGGAAGCGCAGCCCGCCGCCGGCCGTCTGTGGCCGGCGGCCAAGGAGAAGGGAGAGAGAGAGGAAGAGAGAGAGGAGGGGGCCGGGGGCCAAGGACGGGACGCGGGACCCGCTGCCGGGGCGCGCGGCCCGCCGCCGGCCGTTTGTGGCCGGCGGCCAAGGAGAAGAGAGAGAGAGAGGAAGAGAGAGAGGAGGGGGCCGGGGGCCACCGTCGGGACGCGCGGCCCGCCGCCGGGACGCGCGGCCGGCGGCCAAGGAGAAGGGAGAGAGAGAGGAAGAGAGAGAGGAGGGGGCCGGGGGCCACCGCCGGGACGCGGGACCCGTCGCCGGGATGCGGGACCCGCCGTCGGGACGCGCGGGCCACCGCCGGCCGTCTGTGGCCGGCGGCCAAGGAGAAGGGAGAGAGAGAGAGGAAGAGAGAGAGAGAGAGAGGAAGAGAGAGAGGAGGGGGCCGGGGGCCACCGCCGGGATGCGGGACCCGCCGTCGGGATGCGGGACCCGCCGCCGGGACGCGGGGCCCGCTGCCGGCCTTCTGTGGCCGGCGGCCAAGGAGAAGGGAGATAGAGAGAGGAAGAGAGAGAGGGAGGAAGAGAGAGAGAGGAAGAGAGAGAGAGAGGAAGAGAGAGAGGAGGGGGTCGGGGGCCACCGCCGGGACGCGCGGCCCGCCGCCGGCCGTCTGTGGCCGGCGGCCAAGGAGAAGGGAGAGAGAGAGAGGAAGAGAGAGAGGAGGGGGCCGGGGGCCACCGCCGGGATGCGGGACCCGCCGCCGGGACGCGCGGCCCGCCGCCGGCCGTCTGTGGCCGGCGGCCAAGGAGAAGGGAGAGAGAGAGAGGAAGAGAGAGAGAGAAAGGAAGAGAGAGAGGAGGGGGTCGGGGGCCACCGCCGGGACGTGGGACCCACCGCCGGGGCGCGCGGCCCACCGCCGGCCGTCTGTGGCCGGCGGCCACGGAGAAGGGAGAGAGAGAAGAAGAGAGAGAGAGAGAAAAAGAGAGAGAGGAGGGGGCCGGGGGCCACCGTCGGGATGCGGGACCCACCGCCGGGACGCGGGACCCGCCGCCGGGGCGCGCGGCCCGCCGCCGGCCGTATGTGGCCGACGGCCACGGAGAAGGGAGAGAGAGAGGAAGAGAGAGAGAGAGAGAAAAAGAGAGAGAGGAGGGGGCCGGGGGCCGGGGGCCACCGCCGGGATGCGGGACCCGCCGTCGGGACGCGCGGCCCGCCGCCGGGACGCACGGCCCGTCGCCGGCATGAGAAAAAGAGAGAGAGGGGAAGAGGGAGAGAGAAAGAGGAAGAGGGAGAGAGAGGGGGGAAGAGCTCACCGCCGTCGAGACCTCGCCGCCGTGCCGCCGGAGAGACGCCGGAGAAGATCGAGAAGGGAGAAGGGAGAAGGAGAAGAGGGAGAAGGAAGAAGGAGGGGAGAAGGAAGAAGGAGGGGAAAAAGGTTTTGGGGAGGGGAAAACGCCATTCTCTATGGCGTTTTCTCCTTTTTTTTTATTTCTTTAATTATGTATTTGTAATCTTTTAATAAATAAATTAAATTAAATAATGAAAATAATAATTTAAATGATAATTTTTAATTTAAATTAAAATTAAATTTCTTTAAAATTTATAATTACAATTTCTATTTTATTATTATTTTATTATTTTTTTATGATATTTTTTTTATTTATTTTAAAATAGTTATCATTTGAAATTATAATTTCAGTTTTCTTTCATTTTTTTCTTTTTAGCATTCTATTACGTATTCTTTTTCTTTAATTAAAAAAATATTATTTTTTCTAAAGTTCAATTTACAAATTTTTTTTTTCATATTTTTCCTCATTTTTTAACTTTACACTGTATTTATTTTTTGATCAAAATTTAATTCAAATTAAATTTTAAATTTTCCTCCCATTTTTTTCTTTATTTAAAATATTTTTTAAATAATAATGTTTAAATTAATTTAGTTATTTAAAATATTATTTTTAATTTCAATTACAGTTTTAATTCTTATTTCTTAAAATTGAAAATTATAAACTTTGTTCTTCAATTATAATTACAATTTCTATTTTTTTTCAATTCCTTATCTTTTTATGAAATTTTTTTAGGTCATTTTTAAATTTTATTTGAAAATTTCTTTAATTAAATTAATTTTAATTTTATAAAATACATTTAAAAAATATTTTTATTTCAATTAAACTTTAATTTTTTTTTAATTTTTAATTTATAATTCTTATTTTTTGTGACTTTTTAAAAATTCTCACTTTTTAACTTTTTAACTTTTCCTCATTTTTTTTAACTTTTTAATGTATTTCTTTTTTTATCAAAATTTAATTCAAATTTAATTTTTTAAAGTCACATTTATAAAATACCCTAAAAAAGAAATTGTAATTAATTTAATTTAATTTTATTCTTTTATGATATATTTTTCCTAATCTAATTTATAATTTTTATAAATTTAAATTTAAATTTTAGTTTTTTTTCATTTTTATCTTTTTGATATTCTATTACGTATTTTTTTTCTTTTATTTATAATATTTTTTAAAAATTTATATTTAAATTAATTTAGTTATTTAAAATATAATTTTTAATTTCATTTACAATTATAATTCTTATTTCTTAAAATTAAAAATTATAAAGTTTGTTATTCAATTACAATTATAATTTCTATTTTTTTTCAATTCTTTATATTTTTATAAAATTTTTTTAGCCTATTTTTCAAATTTTTTTGAATCTTTTTTAATATAATTATTTTTAATTTGAGAAAGTAATTTGAAATAATATTTTAATTTCAATTAATCTTTAAAATTTTATTTTTTTTAATTTTTACATTATAATTCTTTTTTTTTATTTTTTAAAAAAATTAAAATTTATAATTTTTTTAAAAAATTTTTAGGACAAGTATTGCGAATGATGTTTTTCAATTAAATTTTAAATTTTTATTTCTTTCAAATTTCTTTCTCTTTTTTTTTTCTATGATAATTTTTTTATTTCTTAAGATTTTTTTTGACATCTTTTAAAAAATATTTTAAATAAAAAATCTAAAATAATTTTTTTAATGAATTAAAAATTCAAATCTTTATATTTTAAATTTCAATCAAAATTATAATTTTAATTTATTCATTATTTTTAAATTTTAAAAAATCAATTTTTCCATTATTTCACGATTTTTTCCCTTTTTTTTTTTGAAGAAAATTTGAAAACGCCATGTTGAATGGCGTTTTTAAAAACGCCATTCAAAATGGCGTTTTTAAAGACGCCATTCCAAATGGCGTTTTTAAAGACGCCATTCCAAATGGCGTTTCTTCTTTTTTTTTTTTTTTTTTTGGGACGATGACACCGTGGAAAAGGGGGTGACGTGGAAGGGGAAAAAACGCCATTCAAAATGACGTTTTTCTCTTTTGCATTAGTTTGGTAAATAAGTTTGATTTTAATATATTTTAATATTTAATTTTTTTTTTTAAAATTATTCTAAAAAAGAGCTCTAGAGACCACCGACTTCACTGATGGGATGGATTAAACAAGACCTACGATTCTAAGAACGACCCAACCATTTGACAAGTTCTATGATTCTAAGAACGACCCAACCATGTGACGTTTGAGTGCTTACAAAAAGCATGTACACCACTTCTCCCTGCTAGAGAACGAAAGGTCTATGGAATTATGAGGCGTGACCAACAGATGGCTTTTCTACAAGTACAGCTACGGAAGTTGTGAATCACGAGCGGGGACCAAGGGGAGATGAGGGTTCAAAGATTGGGCCGAAGTGTTTCTATTTTAAATTGGCTTCAGATTGGTCTGCACTTGACCTGAATTTCCCTCAGGCGTAGGATTTACATTGAGGCCAATACCTCAATGTTTGAAGTCTTCTTTCAGGTCTTCGAAAAAGAGGGGGAAAAAAAAAAAAAACTTCTTTCAGATTAGGTGGATCTAAGTAATTAAGTTTAGATCTAGATTATTCAACTAGTGTTTGCAAGTTACAATAAGTCTGAGTTGGTTAGTTGAAAGGTAATTTGAGATCCATGGTTTTCATGAACCTTAATCTTAGGAGTGGACCTGGTCTAGATTGGATCATCAAAGGTTCTTTACCACCTCTAAGAAAGTGACCAAAGAACACAATTCTCAAAAAAAAAAAGAAAAAAAAAAAGAAAAAAGAAGTGTACATTTATTATTTAGGAAGAATTCTTTACTAAATCAAAAAATGTTTTAAAAACTCAAAAATGTAACTCTTAAAATCACTGAGCTGCTGTGATATTCTTGTAGCTCCTTTTGTATTTGCATCGTGAATCATGCCATATAATATTTATAAAATATTTTTAGTATCTTACCTTTTTTTTTAAGTGATTTGCATTGCTCTTAACAAATGCACCTAAATGCCAAATACTTTCTTTGCTGAACTTTTGGCCAGTAACTTCTAAATTGATTCCTTTGTTTTCTTTAGAGTTTTTCTCTCTCCCTCTATCTCTAGCTCTAATCATATGTCCTCCCAGCCTTACTGTTTTGAATACCACAACTATCCTCTAATTAATCTACGAGCAATCTATAATAGGACTGCTGTTTAGGGTGAGTTTTGAAAATTTTAAAAAATTGGTAAATAATGATTCCACACATGACACATGATTTGTTTAGATAAATCGTACATGCAATTCACAGTTGTTTAAATATGTCCGTTAGTTTCAACGGTCTGCTGAGACCCTTGCAGCATCGGGGAGCTAGGGTCGTGCTAGTGCCAAGCTCATTCTAGGTCTCGCACCCGCTCTATAAAGAATTTTATAACTTAGTCTATTAGCATCCTGATAGACTGCTGGCCGGTCTTCGATATGTATACACATACACACATACATACACATGCATATATATACATACATGGACATTGAAGATGTTACAGAAAGTATAGATAGATTCTAGCAATTTATAGTAATGCACAGATAATATATTACACAGGTACTTTCTAATTCATAAAAAAAAAATATAAATAAATTATTTTCTTATATCGATGTTGTTAGAAAAATATTTATCTAAAAAAATATAATTCTGTGATAAATTTTTACTCCCCAAAGAATGGGCCCCAAGTTTTCAACCATCTCCTCTACCATGTTTCAGGTTTCCTTACGTTCCCCCTATTGACATTTTCTTTTTACATAATCATAGTATCATCTATCCCTTGCAATAGAACTGGGATTTGTCATAGGAATTTCTTTAATTTTGCATTTATATTATGTGACTAAAGTATTATAAGGTGTCTATATTTTGAATTTATTTGGAAGTTGTCTCATGTTTTTTCTGTAAAAACACATTAAAGTGAGGATTTTTGTAATTCCACTGGACCATATTTCAATTTTCATTTCAGCACGTACAGATATCTGTACGAACACATTTAGATAAATTCTGGAAAACTCCAATTTTACATTAATAGTCGAAAAAATATGCAGTACACAGAGGGAAAAATACGAAGTTACAAGGAAAAATTTTGTGTCCTTCTGTCCAAGTTTTTTTCTTCTTTGCTGATCAAGTCTCACAAGCATCCATCTAAATGTTCTTCAAAATAAGCGACTCCAGTCTGCATGACATGCTATGCTAGGTTGATCTGAATGCATTTCTCCAAAACATCACGGTGTGGTTGTAGGAAAACCTTCTTCATCTCTTTTGAAAATTGATCATTTTTATTGAGAACCCAAACAGGAAAGCAAATAGCGCAGAGAATGCGACGACCATCGCTGCTACCACTCCCAAAAAGCTGTGCCTGAATCCAAAGTAGCTTCCGACAAAATCAGCCACGGACACACCGATGTCAAGCTGATCCTGTACATCTCCAAACTGAGAAGCGACCAAACCATACAAGGTCCATGCAACAGGGCATGCCCAATAATACCATCTCCACCAAATAGGAATCCTCTGTGAAATGAAGGAGCTACTTCAGCGGACATAATTTCATAAAAGATCGTAACAAGAGTCAAGATACCACGGTTGGAACTTACAGGTCGAGGAATTATGAATCCGGAGAATAGATTCCACAGTACATAACATGCAGAGGAAGCTATTGCGGAAATGTTGTGGTTGGGTGTCATGCCTACTGCCATCATTCCGTAAAATGTGAAGTAAAGTAATGTGAAGTACATGAAGAACATGTACCACAAGAACTTAGCTGCTGTCCATTCAAACCCAATCATTGCATATACTATGACACCATACGTCAAAGTCTGGATCAAGATGTATGGAATCTCGATTGCAACCTTCAAATCAGATATGGTGCTTAATTAGGGACAAAGAGGAACCTAGTAAGAGTTAGCTTTTATGACAGATATGAAGAGATTCGATTCAGGTTTTGGAACCTCTAGATCGAGAAGCTCGAAAAGAGGATAGACAAGGTGATGTAAGAGTGATTACTTGTGCAAATGCATATGGCAAGGCTGAGTACATTCCAGCAGCTCTCTCTCTGTAGAATACGGTTCGTTCAACATCCACAACCGGCTGAACAGATGAAGCATTCTGTATTCCAATGAACAGAACAGCAGCATACATGGAACCCATTGCATTAAACAAATCCTGCTGCACGCTCCTGTAATATGAAATATTATAGGTGCACTGAGATCATTCTGGACCAGAAAATGGATGAAAAGCTTGTGGGCAGAAAGGTTCCCTGAAGATCTACCTTTTGGTGCCAAGGTCCCAGAAAATAGTCCCGAACAGTAGGGCCATGATTGTCGTGGATAAGAACCTTACTGCAGTGTATGAAGGATTTCTCCAGTATGAAGAGTGCTGTTTCCATAGGTTAGCCATACATTGTGTGAAGAAGGACTGCGAATACTGAGTTGGGAAGTAAAGATCACTTGAACCAGGAGGTGGTGTACTCATTTCCTTGATCAAATTCTTGTTCCTCCTGACATGAAACATGAAAGTATGAACAACGACATGCTAGCTGTTCGATTAGGCAAAAAGCTAAGTGAAAGTTACTGACTGATGCAGTTCGGATTTTTTGTATATTTCACTGAAATTAACCCCGAGTATCTCTTCTTGAAACACTGTAGTCGTTTCCAGCATCCATGTGGCAGGATTGTAGCCATCTTTTATCTTACTGACACCTTCAATTCCCTTGATAAATTAACCAAAAGATATTGTTAGTTGGTTCGCTGAGCTGAATCCTCAAAAGAAGCTAGCTCTTTTCATGCCTCACCTCAAAATAATTTATAAGATGGCAAGAATGGCGCCCCAGTGGACCTACATATATCTCTTCTCCTCCCTGCTTCAGCAAAAGTAGCTGCAACAAAATATAAGATGTATCAAATTTTCGCCTCCTTGTAGTTCAAATGAACTAACACAAATAAAAAACTAATTAATCCAAACACTCCCTGACCTCATCAAATGCTTCAAATATGTCGATGCTAGGCTGGTGAATGGTGCACACAACCGTCCTTCCAGTGTCCACGGTGTTCCTCACAGTCCTCATAACAATTGCTGCAGCCCGTGCATCAAGTCCAGAAGTTGGTTCGTCCATGAATATTATAGAGGGGTTAGCAACAAGCTCCACAGCAATTGTGAGCCTCTTTCGCTGCTCAGTCGATAGCCCATTAACTCCAGGTAATCCAACCAGTGCATCCCTCAATGGTGTCAGCTCCACCAGCTCCATGACCTCTTCAATGAACATCTGTGGATAATAGTTTATTGGTCAATCTATGCATGGATAGACTAAAAGGAATTGTAAGGATTAGGTCCATATTTATATAACCAACCTTTTTCGCTGTAGAATCAACCTCAGCAGGCAATCGAAGCCATGTAGAGAATACAAGAGACTCGTAAACTGTCACCTGTGGAGAGTGGATATCATCTTGTTCGCAGTATCCGGATACACGAGCGAAAGTTTCTTGCTTCTTGGGGTAGCCGGATATCGTAATGTTTCCCTCTATATATCCACCTGTTTTCCTTCCAGCCAACACATCCAAAAGTGTTGTCTTACCGGCTCCACTCACACCCATTAGAGCTGTTAGCACTCCTGGCCTGAAAGACCCGCTCACACCCTTCAGGAGTTCCAAACGGTCTTCTGTTGCACCTCGTGCTTTCATTTGCTACGAGTTTGCCAAAATTTTCAATGTTTTTGCCAGGATTAATTTAGGCGTATCACCTTGATAGTTTCGTAAAGGTTTGGTATATGTATTGCCTATGATATTATTACCTGTGGCATGTCCACGTAGTATCTTATATTGTCGAAGGTCATAGAAAGTGGTACAAATGGAAGTACCATTCCCTTCTGGTTCTGATTTAGATCAACAACTTCATTTGTGGACGTTGATGCGGTACCGCTCCTCCTAATCTCATGGGGGCTTTCTGCAAACATGAAAATTACAATTGATGAAGCCTGCTGCAAGGAAATTAGCTCATGTCAAACTTATTTACCAGACTTACTTTCAGATGTGGATTGATTTAGAGAGTTCTTTCCAACGGATGATTGTTCTAATACTTCACCAGTTAAATTTGCATGCTTTTCTTTTAATGTCTCTTCAGATATCGCTGGTTGAGCTTTCCCAAATGCTGCCGACATCAGACAATGCTCAGAATAGAGTTCTCAATCTTATAACTCTAACCGTCGCTTGTAAGACTTTGTTTTTTTTTTTTTTTTGCCCACAACATGTTATCATGTGATTTATACTCACGTTTGATATAGGTGAGAACCACGGTGAAAAGAGCATTGAATAGCAACGTGTATCCAACCAAGGCACCAAAACCGATCCAATACCATTTTGCCTCAGGAAAGATCCCACGAGACTTTAAGATGACCACTCCTAGAGGCTCTGTTGATCCAGGAAGCATCTGCAACACAATACGGAAAACAGATATCAGATATTCTTAATTGCCTCAAGTGATGCATTTTTTTCTTCACATATCAAGGAGAGATGCCCTTACATGGCTCCAACTTTTTCCTAAAAATTCATTTGTCGATATTGCATTCTGCGCATACATCAGGGGTGAGATCCAATAACCCCATATCCACCATTTCTTCACATTCTCTATCGAAAGAATACAGAGCGCATTATAGTGAGCAAACCATTATTGCAGGCAACTGAGACCAGAACTAGATCACGAACACTTGTGGTCCGGCAAAAAATGATATAAAGAAAAAGCAAGTGATGGAAGCATACCTCTAGAGATGATGAACCCACCCAAAAGCATAAGAATAAGCATTGTAAAGGATCCAAAGGTGTTTGCAACGATCAAATTCCTACCCAGTGCAGCAATGCACCGGAAGAGTCCTGATGCCATTTGATTGATCGCCAAGAGCAGCTGATACTGCTTAAACAGCCTGTTAGGGAGACAAGTACACAGTCATTCTGAAGATCATGGAATGAAAGACAGATAGAACCAAAGTCATTCATATTACCTTCCAATTTTTGGATCGAACCCGATAACATAGTAAGTTGTGAACACCCAGATTCCAACTTCTATAAATGTAATCGGAATCTTCAAAATCCACATTGGAATTGTATAAGACCATGCAGGATAAAAGAGCAAATCTCTTTGTCTGAAGAAGACAGGAAGCTTCACAATGGTCATAGCAAGCTCCGCGAATCCATTAAACATGATCGTGACTAATCCGTAGAAAAGTGCGCCCATATATATTCCCCCATCGCTTACAGATTCACGATGCATCTCGGTGCGCAGGAAGGTTGTCATTGTGATGAGGGACACGATTACAATCTGAAATTTGAATATCACAAAATTTTGAAAAATGGTTCTTATTTGTAGAGTCCAAGCCTATCATCACAAATGGATGTCACTCACCCGCGTTGCTTGGAAGATATAGACAAATGAATTTCGCTTCATCAGCAGTAGTTCTCTTGCAAGATTAGTTTTCAAAAGCTCCTTCTTGTTAACACCATATTTTGATGTTGTTAGGACAGCAGGGTGGCTCTTGCTCTTGTCGAAGGGGATGGAAAGTTCATTTCCTATAACCTGACCAATATGGAAAGACTGAAAGGCCTCTGCAAATTCCCTGACAGGCACATATCGGTAATGTTCATCAGGGTGTGCCCAATACTGCCGCTGGTCTTTCCTCGATGTCACCTTTGTATCCAAAAAAGAGATCAAGTGGAATGTTTGTGATGGTGAAACAACAAGCGTGCGGAGTATGAAGTTAAGAAGTTTGTAATTGATCTAATAGTTGAACGAAATCATTTTTTGTGGTTGGTTAGCCTACCTCTTGTAAGAAGTCTGCAACACCCTTCCTTTTTGGGCATTTGAAGCCCATGGATTCAAAGAACTCGAGGACATGTTCCCGGGGACCTTGATACACGATTTGTCCCTCTGAAAGAAGAATAATGTCGTCAAAAAGTTCATACGTCTCTGGAGCAGGCTGGAGCAAGGAAATAACAGCCGTCGCACTAAGAGCGTGAACGGACTGCCTGAGTGAGTTAACTATCTGAAAAGTTGTGGAGCTGTCCAGACCAGTTGATATCTCATCCATAAACAGAGCTCGTGCAGCTCCAACAAGCATCTCACCTATAGTACATGTATTCTATGAAGCCTCACTCAAAAGAATTTTGAACTTAGTATTCTTATGATCTTATCAGTTGCCATACCTGTCGTGACACGCTTCCTTTGGCCACCAGAGATACCTCTCCGCATTTCATCTCCTACCATGGTGTCGGCACAGATTTCCAATCCTAAGATCTGCAGAATTTAAAGAAGTGATCGAAGAAACGATCGGTCTTGTTCCATAAGCATTCCTTTGTATGTAATTGAAATGTGCAGCATGTACCTTCAACATATAGTCTGTGACGACAGAGGATTCTTGTCCACCCATACTAGCTGCCTGCATGAGTGAAAAGCAAGGAAAGTTTCAATGATGACCTACAACACTTTGTTCCATTCATTTCAATAATTTCAAGTAGAAGAGGAATTCTAATTAAAACTTTGTATCTCACCTTCATGAAAACGTCAATATCAGGATCTGGCATGATATTAGCTGCCTTCTCCCTTCTTGATAGCTCCGTTAACATTTCTGTAAGGTGTCAACAGTGATGATTTATTTGCGGTCACAGAAAAACAACTTGTGAACAAATCACTGGACTAATTCTGTGCTTTAATTTTGATCAAGTGATTCTTACCATAACGAGCTCCTACTCCCTGACACCTTGCAGAGAAAGCTAAGGTTTCGCGAACCGTCATCTCACCTATATGAAGATCATGTTGACCGATATAGGCAGCTGTTCTTTGAGGAACAAACTCGTCCATTCCATGACCGTTGTAAGTCACTCTCCCGGAAACCTGTTCATTTTTACATAGGTAATAAGCAAAATTACTCCTTTATATTACTTTCAAATTATTAAATATAGGAGGATGGGGGATTTATGTTTTGAAAATAAAGAAAATAAATGGAAATGGATGATTTTGACCTTCAGATCCGAGTCCAGCTTTCCAGCTAAGGCCAACAACAATGTGGTCTTTCCTGAGCCTGGGGGACCTAAGAGCAAAGTCATCCTGAAATGCAGAAGAACTGAATTAACAATACACCAGACAGAGAGATTCTGTAATTGATCATTAAAATAGAAAAAAGAAAAATACTCGAGAACAATTCATCTCACTTTCATATGAGGCAAAAAAAAAAAAAAAAAAAGAAAAAAAAAAGAAAAGAAAAAAGAAAAAACCCTCTCTTACCTGCGAGGCTTGATGATTCCACTGGCATCATGAAGGATCGGCAATGGTCTCTTCCTACTCGGTAATATATGAAATTTATTGGCAACAGCCTGGTTCAGGAGGATAGCAAAACCAGAAGGAAGTTACGAGCATGGAGATATTCCAGACTACTCTTTCGACAGGAAAGCTTGAACATTGCATCGTACCTCGAGTACGTTAATCGTGGAATTCCAAATTGTCGGCAATCCTCTGCTGCCCACATGGATTTCGGCTTGGATGTTGAGGTGCTCATAACGCACTTCAATGGTAGGAAGTTCTATTCCAACTCTAAAAAACAAAAGTAAAAAAAAGCAGGATGAGTAATCTATTATGGATCCAGTTGATATAAAACAATAACGCTACCAAGTTCTCACCGATCGATGCGATCCCTAAGCTTCAACAAAAACTCTTCATTGTCCTTCTCTGCAACTCTAATCAGTCTCTCCAGCAATGTCTTCCTCTCTTGCAAGCTGAGGCTGTGGATGTCTATTTCTTTGTGGTCGCCCTCGGCAAGAGTCAGTATACCCCTCCTCAGTCGGTTGTAGGTCGGCAGTTTCTCGAGAGCAGCCCACTTCAGGGCGGCCTCATCATCTTCATCCTGCGAAGACCTTGAAAAGATGTCATCTCCACTCCTCCATATCGAATTGTTCCGTCGCAGACTCCCGACGGCATCCATTGAAGCCCCTCAGCCAGAAGAAAAACGAAATGGAGAAAATATAATAGCTTCCTTCTTCTTGATTTCAAGCCAGCACTCCTAAACAACCGAAGAAAAACTCGGAGAAGAGCTTTTAAATGGATGAGAGCGAAAATGGTTTTGTTTTACGCACGAAAATATTTCACACACAACCTGAGGTGGTGTGCACATTTATAATTATACAATATGATCATCCTTTCCATATTGATGGGTTTGGATGGCAAGTAAAGGGATAGTGATGTACAACTGGCTGGCACACAAAAATGGAAAGAGATCATAACATTAGAAGAAACACGTCGAGATTTATTGAATTCTATCGTAGCAACCATCATGCCATAATAATAAAGTATTAAGTGCATGCTATAATGATAAATTTCATCCCCGCCTACCTTGATCTTCTAGAAGGGCCTAGGACCCAATACACGGCATGTTTAAATCATCAGGAAATATTGAGCTATTTTTCTTACAATCTTTGTCATCAAGGAACAACTGTTTCTTTCTAAACTTTGTTTTGAGAGATACTATAGCTATGTAAGACGGATGGTCACTTGTTTATTTATTCCATTATTTTTATTGTCAACCAGAATGTGTGAACAAATACATCTTGACCTTTTAATAAGGGCTCATAACCGAATCTGGATGTATTCCTACAATAATTTTAGGTTAGAAATTTTTGGTATGCAATCCGTGTGATTATTACTATGCATGCATGAGTGGTTAATATTCCTCTGCTTTGACCACCTACCATGCAGGAAATACGGGGCTATTTTCCCAATAATACTCGGAATCAATGAACAACGGTTTCTTTGCATATTGAATGTAGTTAAACATACCATAGGTGGTTCTATATTTATTATTTACTGCATTCTATTATCATTTATTATCAACCATTAAAATATGTGCACAACCAGCGCATCTGGACCTTCTAGAGGCAGAAGGGTCCTAATTTTCGTGCGAAAGAATGATTCACGTTCAATCCACGCAAATCCAATGCCATTGATTTACGATTGAGCAGTTTTTTTTTTTGCCTCAATTTGGAATACTAAATACTCGCAAAATAGAGCAAGCTTTGCATGATCTCTATAGTATTCTGGTTCTGGACTAAAATAAGAAATAGAGTTGAAGATAAGCGGTATTTGAGTTCTAGTTGATAAAGAATTTCAAATGTTTTAAGCAAAAGGGCTGTGGATAAAAATATGCTAAACATCTTTCAGCTTGGGACAGAAATTTGCAATTTATATAAATTTATGACTTAGGATTTCCTAAACGGACTCAACCGGTGATTTTGATGCTATTGGCTGCTATACAGATGGAGATGCTGCAAATAGAAAAACTGAAGGCTTGGCTTTCTCTCGTGAAATCCTCCTCATTGGTCCGCCCTCTGCAATCGTAAACTGCGGGTCGCTTTTGGAGGCATCTGGTCGAATTTTTGGAGGCTTCCGGATTTCCTGACGCATGATTGACCTCTCCCTTCAAATTTCAGCCCAAATAGCTTCTGACCTGCAAGTTTTTGGCAGTCCTGGACTGAGAACTGGGTTCTGCATTGATTGTCGTGGGACAGAGCATCCATTCCATCGTCTCAGACATCTGAAACGTTTCGACATCTTGTTTCTTTGTGTCTTCACACCTTTTTCTGTTTCTTCTCTTACTTTGGGTTCTGCATGTTGTTCTGAAGAGGTTCTCGTACCCTGTTGTAACCTTTGTATGATCAGACTTTTGTATGATTAATAAAAATTCATGATAGTCTTTTTTTTTTTTTTCCTTCTTTTCTTTTGATGATAAAATTTCGTGATAGCCTCTTGCTGGCCTCCATTACCATAAAAAATAATTAATTTTGCATCTAGAGAATTTAAAGTATTTTTTTAAAATTTATTCATTTTTTTGCCATCCTTGCATGAACTTGGGAGCTAAGAATCATGAATGATAAAATTTTATTGGGGGACCAAACATAATTTTTTCTAAACTTATGCATAAATTTTGATTTTGATATACGGCCAGTTTGATGTTATCAAGCACGCAAAATTTTGAGAGTGGTGAGGATGCATCCAATCTTCTAAGAAAATAGGTACCGGAACTTAACGTTTTGATTAAGAGTTTGAAGAAAAAAAAAAAAAATATATATATATATATATATATATATATATATATATTTTATTGATTGAGAATTTAAAGAAAAAAGAAAATAATTTTTTCTTTTTTGATTGAAAAAAAATATTAAAACTTTTTTTACTATTATATTTTTGAAAGAAATCGAACAAACTCAAGAAAAAAATTAAGAAAAAAATTTATTTTTTTATTTTTTTTACTTTTATTTTTTGTTTTTATTGATTTTATTAACGAGAGTCCCAGTTGGATGGGAGGTTTAAATGAAATTTTATTTTTTATTTTTTATCGTTCAAGAGATTGGAATGTGATATTAATTTTATTTTTTATCATTCAAAGAATAAGATGAAAATTATAAAATACTCACCAACTCTTAATTTTTTTCTCCTCAATTCGATCAGGAGGAGAAAAAAATTATGAATTTATATTTTCTCTATTTTTTTATTTTTTATTAACAAATTTTTAATTAAAAAAACAAATTTTTTTTTTCTCTCCTATTTCTTTCTTCCAACCAAGACGTTAGGGATGGACCGTGGCCAAGGAAGCCCATCTTCCTATCTTTTGTTTGAAATACCTCAGGTCACTCCCAGCCAGTTATGCTTAGTAGTCCTCCAAGAATCCAGCCACAGTCGCCGGACTCGATCTTGTCCATCACATCGCTGAAGTGGGAGACAACCAGCCCATACAAGCTCCAGGAGACTGGGCACGCCCAATAATACCGTTCCACCATCCCAGAATTCTTGGTGAATAAGCGGGCAGGAGTCATTGTATTGATCTTCCTTTCAAGAATTGAGAGAAAGCATGAGGCTTTGAAAGACTTACCGCATGAGGGTTTCAAAAGCGGGCAAAAAGATTCCATATATTATAGAAGATGATGGAGAATAATGCGCTAAATTGTAAATCAGGACTCCACGACCACCATCATCCCGTAAAATTTGTAGTATATGAGTGTGAAGTATGTGAAGAATGAGGTCCGGAAGAACATGGAAGCCTTCCATTCAAGCACAGCCATCGCATATACTATGGGAACGTATATGACAGACTAAATCAATATGTTTGGGAGTTCAATTACGACCTGTAGAAGTAGCAGATCCTGATGAAAGAAGAAACTGGTACTGGTAGATGGGAACATCTTTGATGTTGCTACATATTAGCTGTGCTAATGCATATGACAAGGCTGAATACATGCCTAATAGCTTTTCTCTGTAAAACATTATCTGTTCAATAACCACCACTCGCTGAACAGAGAAAGAATTCTCGACCCCAACAAATAAACAGCTATGTACATCAAACCCATGGCATGGAACAGATCCTTGTTTGTTCTTCCTTCAGTTGCGATTCTGGTCAGATTAGCCAGCTCATGAAGCTAGATAATTTGAGCAATCAAGATAACGAAATTACCCCTTGTAAATTCGTTCACAGGCTTTCCTTCTAGAGCCTAGATCCCAAAACATAGTTCCTATCATCAGGGAGTTCGCAGTTATGTAAATCAAGTTCCACCACACTGTTTCCACAGGCAAGCCAAGCGAACGGGAGAGGATTGTGAGTACCCAGTTGGAAATTATAGATCGGTTGAACCTGCTGGAGGGGTTCTGAGTTCCCTTTAATGCTTCATTCCTTCTGCATTGATCTTAGTATATGATTAAGAGTTAGAGGCATAAGTTGTGATATTATGAACCAAATTTGAAGGAGCATCAAATTCTCAACTTACTGAAACAAGTCAGAGTTCTTCTTCTGCAGTTGTAGAAGTATCATCCATGTTAAGGGATTATACCTGTCCTCTATTCTATTGACTCCTTCAATTCCCTTGACAAAACAAGATATTGTGGAAGTTAAAAATTGTAGTAGGACAATTATTTTTCTGCTTTTTATTTTTTTTCATGTGTGGGGAGTGCTTTGGCTCTTTAGCTATTATTGGTGCCTTGAACATGGGTATATTTCAACATATCAAGTTTGCATTTTCTCATCTCTATTTAGTCTCATCAGTCTGGGGAACCTCAACGGTTGCTGCCTTATTGCATAAGCATGTATTGAATAATAAATTTTCCAGCTCTCTGTACTGGCTAACTGGTCTTCCAGGTTTGATGGTAGACCTTTCTCTTGTTTAGGTTGTTGTTGTTGGGAGCTGATTTGCAGAATTTTCTTGAATTTGATGCATTTCCCTGATCTGGAAAGTGAGCTCCTTCCAAGTGAGACAAACCTTGTTCGCTAAGGTTTAAGGTATATTATTTTCTTGATCATATGGCATGAGTGATGCCCCCAGTGGGCCTATGTATATCTCTTCCCCTTCTCGCTTCATCAAGGGTGGCTGAAATTGTTCCCAAAGAAAGTTTCAGTAGATGTCCACTACCTAAAATGTAGAAGAGAATCGAATAAAACAATTTTAAATCTCAACAACCTATCACCTCATCAAATGCTTTAAATATGTCTACAGTTCTCCCTGTGTCAACTATGTTCCTAAACATCCTCATAACAATTGCTGCAGCCCTTGCATCAAGTCCTGAGGTAAGGCTTATCCATGAATATTACAGATCGGTTAGTTGTCAGCCTCTTGCGCTGCTCTGTCGATGAGCCATCTACACCTGGTAGTCCAACCAATGCTTCCTTAAGCGAGACCAGCTCTACGAGCTCCATGATTTCTTCAATAAACGTCTGCTATTGGTTATTTATGTATATAGTCAGACACTAATTTATGCAACATAGTCAAAGGGATGAAGCATCACAAACACTGGAACCTTTCTTGTTGCAGAATCAACTTCAGCTGATAAGCAAAGACATGGAGAGAATAAGAGAAACTCACATGCTGTAACATTAGGAAAATGGATGTCATTCTGTTCACAGTATCCCGATATGCGAGCAAATGTTTCTTGCTTCTTGGGACATTCAGACAGTAATGCTTACCTTCATAAACCCACCTGTTTTCCTTCCAGCTAGTACCTACATCAATGTAGTCTTTCCGGCACCACTAACGCTTATTAGAGGTGTCAGGACTCCTGGCCTGAAAGCTCCACACACCCTTTAAAAGTAGTAGCCGATCTTCTTGAAAACCCTGTGCTTTCATTTTCTGCAAGTGCAGTTCATTTTTTTTTAGAAGAAACCTGCAATTGCAGTTCAAGAGGAATTATTAGTTTGTTTCTCAATCATTATGTCATCAGAGTGCTTAGGCATATCTAAAGGCCTATATTGTCACTAATGTGTAATATTTATTTACCACTGACATGTCCACAAAGTATCTTATCAAAGGTGATGGAAAGAAGTGCAAATGGAGGAACGGTTCCATGTTTTAGTCTGATGGGAATCTAAACCTGTAACATAGTAAGTTATGGACACCCAGACAAAAACTTCAATGGATGCGATAGGAATCTTAACTATCCATTATGGGAAAGCATAAGCCAATGCAGGAGAAAAGAGGTGACTTCTCTTATAGAAGACAGGAAACTTTGCTGCAGTAATAATGGCAAATTCCGCATAGCCATTAAACATAATCATAGAGATAGAAAAAATGAGTGCACCCATGAAAATCCCTCCATCTGTCACAGAATCATGGTGCATCTCTGGGCGCAGGAAGACGGCCACTGTGAAGGATACCATGATAACAAAGCTGAACAAGAGGGACGAGCAATATTGTAAGACATGAGGCATGTGATGTTAATATGTATAGGAGTTGCCCTTAAAAATTGTAGCTGTCACTTAGACTTGTAGTAAAGACATGGTTTATCAAATTCCACTTCATCAGTAACAATCTCTTGCCATGCAAGCCTTTAGCAGTTCCTTTTTGCTAAAACCATATCTTGATGTCACCAGTGCTGCAGGATGGTTCTTGGCTTCTTGTTCTTGTCAAATGGAATGACGACTTCATCTCTCAACTTTTGTTCCATGTGGGAAAGATGGGATGCCTCTGGAATTCCTCGACAGAGACAAACTTTTATGGTACATCACGGCGAACCCAGTACTGCTGCTGATCTTTTCTTGATGTCAGCTTTCAAATGAGGTAACATAATGTGGCAATCTTTAGAGATTCTGCGCTGAAGTAATAAGTATGTGGACAGAATGAATTCAGAAGGAAAACTTATCAAGGTGATTTACCTCCTGTAAGAAATCCGCCATGCCCTTCCTCTCGGGACATTTAAAACCCATGAACTCAAAGAAGTCAAGTACATACTCCTTGATATGCAATCTGCCCATCCAAAAGTATCCAAGTCGTACGTCTCAAATTCTGGCTGGAGGAAAGATATAACAGCTGTCCCACCTAGAACATGAACGTCTTGCATCAGGGACTTAACAATGTGGAAAATCGTGGAGCTGTCCAGACCTGTAGATATCTCATCCATGAACAGCACCTTTGGTGGTCCAACAATCATTTCTCCTGTTTCATCGATTAGAGAACCACAGACAATCAGATTTAGTCTTAGAAGGACGAATAGTTGCTGGTACAGTCAAAAGCTTCCTGCTGCATCTGTTGCTCTACCAGTCGTGACACATTTCTTTTGTCTTCCAGATACACCTCTCAACATTTGGTCTCCAACAATTGTATCAGCGCAGATTTCCAGTCCCAAAATCTGGTGTCTTGAGAGAGAAATACAACAGGAAATAATTTTGGTAAATATCAAGCTCAGTTTCTGTTGGGTGGATATCTGGACCAGGACACCACCTCCCAAGATCCTTTCAGTACCACACGATGCAGCAGGAAGAAAGAATAAAACAAAACTGTCACGCCCCCGATCCGAGATTGTGAATCGAGGGTCATGGCAACCGTCGCATACTTATAGAATACTTTTTCCATAAGCATGCAAGGCATCTCATCATGATATCTTCACAAACAGTTAAATAAATTTTTCTTTATTCAATAATCAAACCTTGGTTCAAATAACAAATCAAAACTAAGTGTTCAAAAGAAAGTAACTGTCTGACAAAGTCAATACTAAAAACAAAACTAAAGGTCTTGAATCAATTCTGAGAAAAATCCTAAATCAATGAGTTAACTCCATCTCTAATCGCTCTCCCAACCGAAATCCCGCATCATGCTAATTTTCTGGATCTGTAAGAAAAACATAAAACTTATCATGAGCTAAATAGCCCAGTAAGCAGTGTATACCTTTAACTGAATAATCAGGCAAATAATACTATGCATAACAAATCAATATGTAATTTCATGAAATCATATTCATACTGTCAATCATATATAAAAGTCAATTCATCATAATTTCTAATTATGCTTTTCTTCTTAAATTCATCAATTTCTTAAATTCTTCTTACCAACCATGACTATGACCACATTATCCCTGTGGCAGGGTCATAATACCGCGTATCTGCTTGCGGTGAGCTGCAAATCATCTGGCAGCCAAGTCCTTTGGAACCGCTGGTCTCGCTGGCGGTTTTGTCGCTGGTCTATCTGGCGACATGTCGCTGGTCTTACTGGCGACATAAATCCTTAGGACAGTCAATTGCCAACGTATATGCCCCCATTGACGGGGTCCTCAACACAGTCAGGTTGTCAATTTCATATTGTCTTCCAATTCATATATTATTTTCAAGAATAATAAAATTAATTGATATTCGAGTCAAATAAATTATAACATTCTTTGAGATCATATATCATCATAATAATTGCTCAACAAATAACTTCAATCATAAATAATTTTCTACAATTAACTTTCATCATAAATAATTTTCAACAATTATTTCAATAAATAATTTCAATCGCAAACATGCATAAATTTATTTAATTCATAATTTACCAGATAAATTCAGTAAAAGTAAACACTACTTACCTCAAAAGAAAGTCCAAACTAAAATTCTAGGGATCTCGAAAATCCTTCTCAGAACCTGATACGTCAAATATCATATTTTAAATCAAAATTTCATCGAATTAAAAATAACTAAATTATTAAAATCTAATATCCCCACTAGGATCAATTCGTCGACAGCATCCCGATTTTCGAATTAATCCATGGACATCCTAATTTTATTTTTATTTTTATTGCTAATTTTACATTTTTTTTAATTAATTTCATAAATCCTAAAATCTAGAGAGAGAGAGAGAGTTTCTCTCTCTCTGCCCCTTCTCTTTTTTTTTTCTTTTTTTTTTCTTTTTCTTTTCCTTTTTTTTCTTTTTCTTCTTTTTCTTTTCCTTTCTTTTCCGTTTCTTCTTTTTTTTCTTCTTCTTCTTCTTCTTCCCGTGCTGGAACAGAGGACTCTTGGTCCTCAGGCCTTGATCGACCGTTCGGGCCGCGGCCGCCACGGCGGAGGCCGGCGGCCGACGGGGCCACTCCTCCGGTCACGGAGGAAACATGGCCGGCGGTCAATTTTGATCGCCGGTGCCGGAAATTTACGAAAAATAAGCCCAAAAACAGGGGTCTTTCCCGACCAAAAATCGACGACGCTCGTCGCCGGCCACCACGCACAAGAGCATGGAAGGAAAGGGAAGGAAGAGGGGAAAAAGAGAAGAACTTACCTCGGCCTCTTGAGACCTCGTCGGCGGGCAATCACGACGGGATTCACAACGGTGTCCGCGGCTCTATTTCGAGAAAAACGGAGAGAAGGAGAGAGGGAAGAGGCTGATCGATTGATTCTAAGGAGAGGGGAGACCTTCTTATAGGAACTCTTAGGACTCCGAGGGGTCTTAGGAGTTCGATTCTTGCTCGGATTTAGCCGGAGAAGGAGACTCCTATCGGGAGTCTTCTTCCCGGTTCTGAATTCCTCTGTTTTCTATTTTTTTTTTTTTCGTTTTGGGCTTTGATCTGCTGGGCTGAAACGGGTTTTGGGCTATAACATTCTTCACCCCTAAAAAGAAATTTCGTCCTCGAAATTTTTCATACCTGTAGTCTCGAAGAGCTGGGGATATTCTTGCTTCATTTCTTTCTCTAGCTCCCAAGTAGCTTCTCTTTCTGAATGTCGACTCTACTGTACCTTGACATAAGGAATGTTGCGACGTCTCAGCACCTGTTCTTTACGGTCTATGATCCGTATCGGGTATTCTTCATATGTTAGATCCTTCCTGGCTTGTACTGGTTCAAGTTCTACAATGTGACTTGGATCTGGTAAATATTTCTTTAACATAGAAACATGAAAAATATTATGTACTCCTGCAAGTGAAGGGGGTAAGGCAAGTCGATAAGCCACCTCACCAATTCTTTTCAAAATCTCAAACGGACCCACATATCTAGGATTCAAATTGCCACGAATGCCAAATCTTGAGATTCCTTTTGAAGGAGATACTTTGAGAAACACATGGTCACCGACTTGAAATTCTAATTTCCGTCTCCTGTTGTCTGCATAGCTTTTCTGTCTGCTTTGTGCTGCCCGAAGTCGATCTTTAATTAATTGAATCTTCTCGACTGCTTGTTGAACAAGTTCGGGACCCAATATTCTTCGCTCACCGACATCATCCCAGTGAATCGGTGACCGACATCTTCTACCATATAAAGCTTCGTAAGGTGCCATACCAATGCTAGCCTGATAACTGTTATTGTAAGCGAACTCAATCAAAGGTAGATGCTCATTCCATGAACTCTTCATATCCAAAATATAAGTTCTCAACATATCTTCTAAGATCTGAATAGTTCTCTCTGACTGACCATCAGTCTGTGGATGAAAGGCTGTACTGAAGTTCAATTTTGTTCCTAATGCCTTGTGTAAGCTCTTCCAGAACTGTGATACAAATCTGGTGTCTCGATCCGATACGATGGTCACTGGAATTCCATGTAGCCTTACAATTTCTTTCATATACAACTTTGCTAGTCTTTCCAAGGTAAATCCAACTCTAATTGGTAGAAAGTGTGCAGACTTTGTCAATCGGTCCACAATCACCCAGGCTGCATCATTTTTACTGAGAGTCTTCGGTAGTCCAGTTACAAAATCCATAGTGATATGTTCCCACTTCCAAACTGGAATATCAAGAGGTTGAAGTAGTCCCGCAGGTCTCTGATGTTCAGCTTTAACTTGTTGACACACCAAATATTGAGCCACGAATTGAGTGATCTCTCTCTTCATATTATTCCACCAGTACATTTCTTTTAAGTCTCTATACATCTTGGTACCTCCCGGATGAACTGTATAACCGGTCTGGTGTGCTTCCTGAAGTATTTCATGCTTGAGTGCTGAATCATTGGGTACGCAAATCCTGTTGTCGAACCTTAACGAACCGTCTTCATGTATCTTGAATTCAGATTGAACACCAGCTTCCATTGAATTTCTTATTTTTATTAGTTGTGGATCATTATTCTGGGCAACTGAAATTCTTTCAATGAGTGTTGGCTGAACCCTCATGTTGGCTAACCGTACTGTTGAGTCATATTTTCGGATGTCTAATTCCAATTTTCTTATATCCTTTAACAATTGACTTTGGTGTGTGATTAAAATCGCCAAATTTTCCACAGATTTCCTACTAAAGGCATCAGCAACAACATTAGCTTTTCCCGGATGATAATGGATTGTTAAATCATAATCTTTTAATAGTTCTAACCACCTTCTCTGTCTCATGTTTAATTCTTTCTGTGTAAAGATGTACTTCAAACTCTTATGATCTGTAAACACTTCACACTGCGCACCGTATAAGTGATGTCTCCAAATTTTTAGGGCAAAAATCACTGCAGCTAATTCCAAATCATGTGTCGGATAATTTTGTTCATATGGTTTCAATTGTCTTGAGGCATAGGCTACTACCTTACCATGTTGCATCAATACACATCCGAGTCCCTTTTTAGATGCATCACTATATATTGTAAAACCTTCATCTTCTGTTGGTATAGTAAGGATAGGGGCTGACACTAATCGTTGTTTTAATTCTTAGAAACTCTGTTCACAATCTTCAGACCACTCGAATTTAACCCCTTTTTGAGTAAGACGAGTCAAAGGTGCAGCTATGTGAGAAAATCCTTCTACAAATCGTCTGTAATATCCTGTCATTCTCAGAAAACTTCGAATCTCAAAAATATTTGTAGGTCTGTTCCACTGCATCACAGCTTCCACTTTTGCTGGATCCATAGAAATTCCATCTTTAGATACGATGTGTCCTAAAAAGGCTATTTTGTCCAACCAAAATTCACACTTCTTAAATTTGGCATAAAATTTTTCTTTCCTCAGTATTTGTAGCACACACCGTAAATGTTCTTCATGCTCCAATTTACTTCTAGAATATATCAAGATATCATCAATAAATACGACAATAAATTTATCAAGATAAGATCTGAATATTCTGTTCATTAAATCCATAAAGGCTGCTGGAGCATTGGTTAACCCAAAAGACATCACTAAAAATTCATAATGTCCATAATGAGTTCTAAATGCCGTCTTTGGTATGTCCTCTGTTTTGATTTTTAACTGATGATACCCTGAACGAAGATCAATTTTAGAAAAGACTTGTGCACCTTGCAACTGATCAAACAAATCATCAATTCGAGGTAGAGGATACTTATTTCTGATAGTATTTTTATTCAACTCTCTATAGTCGATACAGAGTCTCATACTACCATCTTTCTTCTTCACAAATAAGACTGGAGCTCCCCAAGGAGATACACTAGGCCTTATAAAACTTTTATCCAATAAATCCTGTAATTGATCTTTTAACTCCTTTAACTCCATAGGGGCCATTCTATAAGGAGCTTTAGAAATCGGACTGGTATTGGGTGCCAACTCAATAGTAAATTCAAGTTCTCTATTTGCGGGTAGTCCGACTAAATCATCAATGAATACATCCGAAAATTCATTTACGATAGGAATATCCTGTAACTTCAATTCATCATGTTCTTTATTCTTTATTGATACTAGATAACCTCTACATCCCTTTCTTATTATCTGTCTAGCTTGTTCAAGTAAAATAATACGTGGAGGGGTGGTTCCTGTACTTCCATCAAAACTAAAAGTTAATTCTCCCGGTATGTGAAAGTTCACTCTCTTTCCATGACAATTCACAGAGGCATGATAAGTAGCCACCAATCCATTCCTAGAATGACATCGAAATCATGCATATCCAGGACCACCAAATCTGTCGGTAATTCTCTTTATCCTATCTTGATACTACATGACTTGCACACACTTTCGGTACTCAAAATACCACCAACTGGTGTCTCAACATATAATTTGGTTTTCATGGGTTCCCTCCTGCTGAGTTGTGCCGCTGTTTAATTGGGAAGTATTATCGCCAAGTGAATTTGATGTCCCTCCTACCGCTCCTTGAGTATTCCTCGCTCGTCATGGAGGCATATTGACCTATGTTAGATTTGAGATAAAACTTATCCTTAATAAGGTTATAACTTGTGACAGGTTAAATCATAATCATCATAACTAACCTTTCAATTTTCTAATGTCTACCCATCACTCGCTCACTTTATTCTACATGTCTCTATCTATCTACTTATGCTCTGATACCATATTAATTGTCACGCCCCCGACCCGAGATTGTGAATCGAGGGTCATGGCAACCGCCGCATACTTATAGAATACTTTTTCCATAAGCATGCAAGGCATCTCATCATGATATCTTCACAAACAGTTAAATAAATTTTTCTTTATTCAATAATCAAACCTTGGTTCAAATAACAAATCAAAACTAAGTGTTCAAAAGAAAGTAACTGTCTGACAAAGTCAATACTAAAAACAAAACTAAAGGTCTTGAATCAATTCTGAGAAAAATCCTAAATCAATGAGTTAACTCCATCTCTAATCGCTCTCCCAATCGAAATCCCGCATCATGCTAATTTTCTGGATCTGTAAGAAAAACATAAAACTTATCATGAGCTAAATAGCCCAGTAAGCAGTGTATACCTTTAACTGAATAATCAGGCAAATAATACTATGCATAACAAATCAATATGTAATTTCATGAAATCATATTCATACTGTCAATCATATATAAAAGTCAATTCATCATAATTTTTAATTATGCTTTTCTTCTTAAATTCATCAATTTCTTAAATTCTTCTTACCAACCATGACTATGACCACATTATCCCTGTGGCAGGGTCATAATACCGCGTATCTGCTTGCGGTGAGCTGCAAATCATCTGGCAGCCAAGTCCTTTGGAACCGCTGGTCTCGCTGGCGGTTTTGTCGCTGGTCTATCTGGCGACATGTCGCTGGTCTTACTGGCTACATAAATCCTCAGGACAGTCAATTGCCAACGTATATGCCCCCATTGGCGGGGTCCTCAACACAATCAGGTTGTCAATTTCATATTGTCTTCCAATTCATATATTATTTTCAAGAATAATAAAATTAATTGATATTCGAGTCAAATAAATTATAACATTCTTTGAGATCATATATCATCATAATAATTGCTCAACAAATAACTTCAATCATAAATAATTTTTTACAATTAACTTTCATCATAAATAATTTTCAACAATTATTTCAATAAATAATTTCAATCACAAACATGCATAAATTTATTTAATTCATAATTTATCAGATAAATTCAGTAAAAGTAAACACTACTTACCTCAAAAGAAAGTCCAAACTAAAATTCTAGGGATCTCGAAAATCCTTCTCAGAACCTGATACGTCAAATATCATATTTTAAATTAAAATTTTATCGAATTAAAAATAACTAAATTATTAAAATCTAATATCTCCACTAGGATCAATTCGTCGACAGCATCCCGATTTTTGAATTAATCCATGGACATCCTAATTTTATTTTTATTTTTATTGCTAATTTTAATTTTTTTTAATTAATTTCATAAATCCTAAAATCTAGAGAGAGAGAGAGTTTCTCTCTCTCCGCCCCTTCTCTTTTTTTTTTCTTTTTTTTTTCTTTTTTTTTTCTTTTTCTTTTCCTTTTTTTTCTTTTTCTTCTTTTTCTTTTCCTTTCTTTTCCTTTTCTTCTTTTTTTTTTCTTCTTCTTCTTCTTCTTCCCATGCCGGAACAGAGGACTCTTGGTCCTCAGGCCTTGATCGGCCGTTCGGGCCGCGGCCGCCACGGCGGAGGCCGACAGCCGACGGGGCCACTCCTCCGGTCACAGAGGAAACATGGCCGGCGGTCAATTTTGATCGCCGGCACCGAAAATTCATGGAAAATAAGCCCAAAAATAGGGGTCTTTCCCGATCAAAAATCGACGACGCTCGTCGCCGGCCACCACGCACAAGGGCATGGAAGGAAAGGGAAGGAAGAGGGGAAAAAGAGAAGAACTTACCTCGGCCTCTTGGGACCTCATCGGCGGGCAATCACGACGGGATTCACAACGGTGTCCGCGGCTCTATTTCGAGAAAAATGGAGAGAAGGAGAGAGGGAAGAGGCTGATCGATCGATTCTAAGGAGAGGGGAGACCTTCTTATAGGAACTCCTAGGACTCTGAGGGGTCTTAGGAGTTCGATTCTTGCTCGGATTTAGCCGGAGAAGGAGACTCCTATCGGGAGTCTTCTTCCCGGTTCTGAATTCCTCTGTTTTTTGTTTTTTTTTTTTCATTTTGGGCTTTGATCTGCTGGGCTGAAATAGGTTTTGGGCTATAACAAAAACAAAAGAAAAACAATCAAAATACGTGGATCAGCCACAAAAGGGCTCGCCTCCACGGGGCATGCAAACTTCACTATGAAAAGAAAATTTTACAAGAGGAGATCTCACCCTCAACCCTTGTACATCCAATTCTCTCTCACCTGAAGTTCCCCTCACAAAAGCTCTCTCTCTCTTGGAGACCCCCTAAACCCCTAAAGAGCCTGGCGACCACTGTCCAGGAGCCTCCTGCTCCTTCTCTCACAGCGCTCTCGCCTCTCTCTCTCTTCTCGAATTCGTACGGCGTGAGAAACCAACCCCACTTCCTCTCTGTTCATCACAGGAGCTTTTATAGACCTTAATCACTACTTAGATCATGATTAGGACTCCTTAATCAACCCAAATCACGTCCCAGACCATCGGATCAAGATCGAGAGCCACCTGGGCCGTCGGATTGCTTTTCGGTCCACGAAATAGTGCCGTGGACCGCGAGAAACGTGTGGAAAATGCCCACGCGGTCCACAGGCCCCGCCGTGGACCGCCCGGTCCACGGTGGACCGGGGCAAAGGGGTCGCGGGCCTGGGTCGCGCGTCCCGCGCGGGCCTGGGTCGCGCATCCCGCGCAGGCCTGGGTCGCACGTCCCACGCGCCGCTACCTGCGGCCGCGCCGCTGCCGCCCGCCGCTGGTCACCGGAGGTCCTCCGTCGCCTCGATTCTCGTGCCGACTTTAAAAGCTCGTATCTCCTCCATCCGAGCTCCGTTTCAGGTGATCTTGGTCTCGTTGGACTCCATTTTTTGCAGCAAACCTCGCTGTGGGCTCAATGTGAGCTGAATCTCGAGGTGTCAAATCCTAACAATCTCTACCTCGACTCGATATTCGGCCTCCTCCAAACTCCGAGAGCTTCTGGATCTATTCGCCCCCATGCCCTGGGGCAATCGCCTGCTGATCATGGATGGGCAAACATGGGAGTCGAGCCAGGCTGCTCGATCCCATCTCCATCGTATGTTGTGCTCCTCCTGACCTGAGACCTACTCGGGGCATCATCCTGCGGCAATAGGAATCTCACCTTGCGACGTCGCCTCTCGTCCTCCCCAGTCTCCTGTCTCGTGCCCGATCCGCCTCTTGGAGCTCCACCTCGCTCTGGGCTCCGCCTGGCTCCCGATGCTCCACCTCGCACTGGGCTCCCTGTCAGGTAATAATGTCCTCTGCTCCCCTTCTTCCCCTCCAGTACAATCCTATTACCGCGTAGCACCCTCAGGATTCCTCCACCAGCTACCGTCCTGTAGCCTCTCGAATCCAGTCTGCTAAGTGAGATAAGATTCTGTCTGAAATCGGATATGTATCGGACCTCCCTCAATATCCTCACTGCACCGTCATGTGTCCTCTAGCTGACCGTCCCAATGCCTCTGATCGCACAGCTCGATCCATCCAGCAGATATACAGTGCCCTCACTGTTCTCCAGGGAGTTAAGCTGCTTCTCTCTGCAACATACATGATAGGAGCATGCAGAATCTAATATCCACTGCTGGAAAGAAGTAGATACCTTGTCAGATATCTCTAGGACATTTCCATCTGAATCACTGCCGACCGTCGCTACAACAGTCACCGTCTGATTTTTCAGTTGAGAGCAATCTCTGGCTAGATGCCTCAACTCCTCACACCGGTAATATCTGGTTTTGCTCAAGTCCCTCCTGGACTTAGACCGTCCTCGTTGCGATCTCCTGTCGCTCCGTCTACCGCCTCCTGCTCCTCCAGAAGCCACTAAAGCTGAGCTACCGCCGCCTGAGCTCGAAGCTGGGTTCTCCCTCCTGAGAACCTCGTTCTGGAGTATCGCCGTGATGACCTCGTCCATCTTGATAGTGCTCTTCCCCACTAGAAGAGCAGTCACCAAGGACTCGTACGAAGGGGGAAGCGACGCCAGCAAAATCAGTGCCCTGGTCTTCTCCTCAACGTTCTCGCCAACGCTGAGAAGGTCGGTGAGGATCTTCTGGAAGTGGCTCAAATGCTCCTGCACACTCTGTCCCTCAGTCATCCGCAGTTGGTAAAACTGCCTCCAGAGGAAAAGAGTGTTGGTGAGAGACTTCGCCTTGTACAACTCCTCGAGCTTCGACCACAGCACCGTCGGAGAAGTCTCGCTCAGCACATGGATCACCACCTCATCCGTCAGGTACATGCGGATGGTACTCACCGCCTGCATCTGTAGCCGTTTCCAATCCGGCACCTCCATGGTGGTCGGCTTCTCATCGTACAAGAGAGCATCGATCAACCCCTGTTGGATGAGCACGTCCTTCACCCTTGCCTGCCACAAGGAGAAATTGCTCTTACCATCGAACTTGTTGATCTCCATCTTGATTGTTCCTGTTTTCTCCATCTTCAGTCTTGCTCACCACTGCTGCAATCTGCATCCTTGTACCGCCTTGCTCTGATACCACTTGTTGGGTGGATGTCTGGCCAATACACCACCTCCCAAGATCCTTTCAGTACCACGCGATGCAGCAGGAAGAAAGAAGAAACAAAACAAAAGAAAAACAATCAAAATACGTGGATCAGCCACAAAAGGGCTCGTCTCCACGGGGCATGCAAACTTCACTATGAAAAGAAAATTTTACAAGAGGAGACCTCACCCTCAACCCTTGTACACCCAATTCTCTCTCACCTGAAGTTTCCCTCACAAAAGCTCTCTCTCTCTTGGAGACCCTCTGAACCCCTGAAGAGCCTGGCGACCGCTGTCCAGGAGCCTCCTGCTCCTTCTCTCACAGCGCTCTCGCCTCTCTCTCTTCTCGGATTTGTACGGCACGAGAAACCAACCCCACTGCCTCTCTGTTCATCACAGGAGCTTTTATAGACCTTAATCACTACTTAGATCATGATTAGGACTCCTTAATCAACCCAAATCACGTCCCAGACAGTCGGATCAAGACCGGGAGTCACCTGGGCCGTCGGATCGCGCTCCGATCCACGGAATAGTACCGTAGACCGCGAGAAACGCGTGGAAAACGCCCACGCGGTCCACAGGCCCCGCCGTGGACCGCCCGATCCACGGTGGACCGGGGCAAAGGGGCCGCGGGCCTGGGTCGCGCGTCCCGCACGCCGCTGCCTGCGGCCGCACCGCTGCCGCCCGCCGCCGGTCGCCGGCGGTCCTCCGCCTCCTCGATTCTCGTGCCGACTTCAAAAGCTCGTATCTCCTCCATCCGAGCTCCGTTTCAGGTGATCTTGGTCTCGTTGGACTCCGTTTTTCGCCGCGAACCTCGCTGTGGGCTCAATGTGGGCTGAATCTCGAGGCGTCAAATCCTAACAGTTTCTGATATAATCTGTGGCACATACCTTCAGGATATAATCTGTAGCTACACTGATTTCCTGTCCATCCATTGCAGCTGCTTGCGGGATATTTTCAGGATAAATTACTTTAGTTGGCGAGTGCACACAAGATGTCACAGAAACTGTTCTGAAAAATTGATGTTCTTGCAGTCTAACTACCATAAATTAACCAAGGATTTTCAACCAGGCTGACCAGTCCTCAAACATCATAACAAAAACATCCAGTGGCATATACAGCTTCATGTCTCGCCTTCATGAAAACGCCAATGTCAGGGTCTGGTTTAATGCCTGCAGCATTTTCTTTTCTCAATAGCTCTGCTAACATTTCTGATAGACAGTTACAGAAGATGGGATTCATATTAGTAATTTTGGTATGCATATATTAGATTGGTCATCCAAACCTTCAAAATAAAGCTTACCATAGCGGATCCTATTCCTCGACACTTTTTGGAGAAAGCTAATGTTTCACGCACTGTCATCTTGGCTGCCTGGAGATCATGTCGACTGATGTAGGCAGTTGTTCATTGTGGGACAAACTCCACCAATCCATGACCATTGTAAGTTACCCTGCCAGGAACCTGGATTCAGAAAATTTTGAAACATAGCCCAAAAAATTGACAGACTATCTAAGAAAAGAAAGAAGCTTTAAGATGCTTAGAGATCTGAACCTAGTCTTCCAGCCAAAGCCAACAACGAGGTTGTCTTTCCAGTGCCACTGGGACCTAAAAGCAGAGTCATCCTGCAAGTTCCAAAGAGATTTGATGTTCTGTTGGTTGGATGGATTCACATGATTTGGTCAGTCTCCTATTGATAACAAACACGACCTTCTCAATCATACATGTTAGGCTTGATGATTCCACTGACATCATGAAGAATCGATACTACTTTCATTTGGCTTGGAGCTATATGGAGCCAGCTGACAACAGCCTTTGGTGGTAAAGGAGAAACTATCACAGATCATTAGATGATATGGAAACACTACTAATGGCTAAAAGTTTTTGAAGAAACATTTATGGTCTGATATCCAAGTGCAGGATATATCTTAAAGATGCAAGCTTAAACTAGACAGAAGCTTGTGTTTTTCAAGATTCATAAGCTACCTCCAGCTTGTTCGTAAAGAAATTGAGGATTGTAAGCAAAGCTTTTCTACTGATCGGGCTTCTGCTTGGATTTTAAGGCGGTCAAAATGCACTTCAAGCGAAGGTAGTTCAATTTCAACTCTAACCCAGTAAATATCACAGTAAACACAAGTTTCTCAATTGAGAGCTAGAGGAGCATAGAGACATGGATAGCAAGTGAAGATAGGACAAAGAATGCTTGAAAGTTCCATACCGATCCAAAGCGATTCCTTAGCTTCTTCAGGAACTCTTTTCATCCTCACCTTGGAACAGCCTCTCCAGCAACATGTTCTTCTCTTGATGCCCTATCTTTTAAAAGTATTACTTCTTTGGACCTTTTCTGTTACATCACGATCGGTCTTGTTTATTGGTCTTTATTCCAGTTGGATGCCTACATCATTCTACATTTATACCGATCCAAAACTTCGGATGACAAAATTAGTTACACGGTTAGAAATTAGACTTCAGCAGCTATTGCAATTTTCATTTTAAAAGCTATTTGACTGCCTTTTCTGTGCACAATACTGTCTCTACTCTAGAAATTATTAGTTAGAAATGTCCTACCACGTGGACATTGGACCATCAACATATCATTCCGTGATTCAAAATTTCAAATCTTTCCGCTTGGTTGAAAAGTATGAATGGAAATGAAGTATGCAGTTAAGCATAATTAGTCACTTCAAAATCCTACTTTTTGTGGATTTTTTTTTTTTTAAATCTCATTAAATTTTGTGGCAATGTGTTATTAGACGGTCCAAAGTCCGTATGCTAGAAAACTTCTAACCAATAATTTCTCCTCTACTCAGCTGTCTCCTGTGCAACTTATGGTTCAATAACTGCCTCTGCTGAGTTTGGTTGGTTGTCCTCTGTATGCTTTTTGGACTTTGAAGGCGGTGACTCTTCCTCTCCTATTTAGTAAATTTGGTGGCTAAGCCTCCGCCTCTGCAGCTCTTTGTTGTTGAGGCCTTAATCAGCTTGTGGTTTGTCGGGTCAGTCCGAGGGAGCTAACTTTTACGTTGCTGCTTTTGATCCATGGTCATCAAGTACCCAAACCGGAGTAACTTGGGGTTCATGTCCATATTAAGATGAAAATCCTGATACGTCAATCATAGTCTACGACAGAGCAAATAAGGTCCGGTATATACCACAGTTTCCATTTTCCCCTTCTTTCGTCAAGATGCAAACAAATGCGCAGGAGTCATACTTCTGACGATGGCATTCAAATTTCTGGAATATATAGAGCTTATTTTATTTCTATTGTTCTTTTCTCTTCCATTAATTCCAAGGATAAACCTTTTTTTTTTTTTTTTTTTTTTTTTGCTGAAGCATAAGCACGTTGTATTTTTACTAAAATATTTCATTACCAAACATTCAGCATCTATAACTCCTGGATCTTAACATCCCAAATGAAATAACGTGGTTTAATGTGCCATCTTTCTCGAATGGTTCTTGCTTGCAGAGATGGAGTCAAGGCCAAGCCCAAATTATTTTCATCGAAAAATAAGACAACGTCCTGAAGCTCAATCAAGTTTCCATAACCCAATAGCGAGAGACTTCTGCCTCCTGGAGACACGGGCCCTCTGTGAGGAAAATTGTTTCAAGAAAAAATTTTTGTGCATCGCATGTGATGATTGGCTCATGTACGGAGCCGGACAGTGTGGGGGAAAAAAAAAATTTTTTTTTTTTGACCGGCCCCGCGTGTGATCCGATCAATTTTTCTTGTTTCAAAAACCGTCAAGCTGGGCTGGTTCACTTTAGTAGTCTGGGGCCCATATTTCGAGCCCAACTTTGTCCTGGCCCGGGCCTTTAACCCCGCAGCTGCACATGGCATCTCCTAAGCTGGGAATACGATCGCACTTCCGTACAATGCCGAGGGTATTACGCGACGGTTCAAAAAAAAAAAAAGGGCGGACCGAGGAGTGGAGACCGCGGAACGACTGGAGAGATCGCTATTTAAAGAACCCTCCTCCCATCTATCCTTGTCCTCCACTTGAGCGACAGGTCGAATGGCGAGTGTGAGAGGGAGCTGGACCGATCGCGCAAGAAATCCGCCGATCCCTCCTAATTCCGGTAATCTTCGACCTCTTTCTCGGTGTCGAGATGATTTCTTGCCTCTCGATGGCTGATATTGGTCTCGCACGTGAACCCTAATTCTTTGATTTCTTGGAACCTCGATAGTATACGAAGTTTTTTTTTTTTTTTTTCACTGATTTCTGGATGATTTGAAGTCGATTCTTCGTAATTTGGTTTGTGGATACAATGCATGCGATTTAGATCACGTCATCCATGACTAATGTGGTTCTTCTTGATACCTCTGAATTTTGAGATCATGTTTAACGCCGCAAACCCTGATTCTTACATCGGACTCTTTGATGTCTTGTTTGTTTCAATCAACTTCATCGCATCTGCAACTATGTCCTGTAATTCCTAGATGATGTTTAAATGAGTTATCCTGTAATGTTTATATGTCACACATGCGCTTTAGGCCACGTAACAATTTTATTTCTTTCTTCTTGTGTTGTTCTTCTTTGTTCTGATTCTTTTTTCTTTGTAATGGTCTGATTGAGAATTCAACAATTGTGTATCTGAATCTCTATTTGTTGCTTTAGAATGGTTATAACCTTTCTTTTCTTTAAAGGAAAAATGAAGGAAAGCACAATGATCAGAATTTTTTGGACTCATGGAAATCAATGTATTAATATTTATTGGTGCTCTTGGGAACCTGAGTAGGGTTTGATCTGAACAAGGTCTTGAAACTATTGGAGCTTTCAATTTTTTGGAATTGTTTGGGTTCTGGAAGTGTCAGAAATCTAGATTTTAAGATTGTCATGCATCTTGTGTGCAGAAAGTCCCTGTAAAATAACACAAGTTCCATGCATATTTTATTCAGTTATCATTCTGCATAATCTAGATTTTAAGATGAAGTGAGAGTCGGTTCTTAATTTCTGTTCTACTCACTAACAGCATATTATTTGCTTACATCACAAGATTTCTTTGTCATGTTGGCATCGAATGATTTGGAAATTCTATTCTTATGCTATCAACTCTGCTTGGGGGATTTATAGACAATTGCTTCTTGCTTCCTCTTTCATTTTAATTTCATTTATATTGTTTATTTACTGTATATGACGGTGCTTCTATGTGTTTTGAAAGAACAGAGAAGTCTGAGGTAATGGATTAAAACTTTATGTTATAACCTTCCTTTTCTTTAAGGAAAGATGAAGGAAAGCACAAGGATCAGAATTTTTTGTACTCATGGAAATCCATGTATTGATATTTATTGGTGCTCTTGGGAACTATGTAAGTAAGGTTTGATCTGGACAAGGGCATGATACTATTGGAGTTTCAATTTTTTGGGATTGTTTGGGTGCTGGAAGTGCCAGAAATCTAGATTTTAAGATTGGTGTGGACCTTGTGTACAGAAAATCCATGTAAAATAACATGAGTTCTGTGCATATTTTATTCAGCTACGGCAGCATTATGATTGTGCCTAATCTAGATTTCAATATGGCATGTTATTTGCCTCATGGTGAACTGAGAGTTGGTTCTTAATTTCTGTTTTACTCACTGACAGCACATTATTTGCTTACATCATAAGATTTCTCTGTCACTTTGATATCAATTCTGCTTGGGGAGTTTATAGACAATTACTTCTTGCTTCCTCTTTAATTTTAATTGATTTTATATTGTTTATTTACTGTATATGACTGTGCTTATATGTGCTTTGGAAGAACAGAGAAGTTTGAGGGTATCGAATTAAAACTCTATGTATGTATAATTTCAAGTCTCCAAAAATAACCATACTGGACATCCTTTTCCAGGTCAAGTGTATGTCAAAACCATTCTTGCTATGTCACACCCACTGAAAGACTTGTGGTTAGATATAACTATGATCCGAAAACTCTGTACTTGACAAAGAGATCCTTCTTTTGTTGCATCCCACTCTCTCTAAAGTATGTTTTGGAGATTCGAAGCAAATATAGTGATATCTCTTTGCCTATGTAAGAGGTGAAAATCCTTAGAGATTAATTATTACGACAGACGCTGGAGGAGAAATGTTGGAACATCTCAGTAATGCAACAATCTGCAGTGACAGTTAGTTTCTTTAATATGTACATTTTCTTATGGAGAACAGTCTTTGACATACTATATACATGATAATAGGTGTATGGACATATCAAATGCAATTTTATTCATTCAGTCATGCCTCAAGCTTTTATTAGAAAAGAAAAAAGCTGCTATACTTCATTTTTTGTAGGTTTATTTTCTGCTTTATTGCAGATTTTGTTTTTTAATTTTTCTGCTTTGAGTCCTTTGCTGTCACTGATCCAATTTGCTCTGCTTATAAGAGACTATATCCAAAACAAATTTGTCAAATTATTGAACAATATATTGCTTTCTGGTCTCTTGTGAAAAGCTTTGGGTCGCAAGCTTGTCTATTCTCACAGTTGGCATACTCTACTGGAACTCGATGTTCTATTTGCTTGCAGAAATTAGCAATGGATTTCATACCCATTAGATCAGATAAGAGGCAGTCTAATGTTTGTGTTTATTTCTGATGCCTAGGCCGGGACTCTGCTTTAAAATTTTACTGTATCCCAACTTTTGACAAAAAAGGGTTAACCACATATTCCATTCTATGCAGGTAGTGGAGTTTGCATGATGAATACATCATGGAGGGATAACCAGCATCCATCCTTCATTCTCTTCATTTCATCATTCCTTAGTGCAAATTCATACCGTCTAAACTTCCTACCCATAGCCGCTGTAATTCTTATGTCTTGTTTTGAAATTCCTGCAACAAGTTCATCTGTCATTTTGATCACTGGATTGTAGGATTTCATATTCAACAATGGTGGACTATCAGTTGCTTTTATTTTTGTAACAAATTGGGATTGTGATAATGGATCTGCTGTCTTTGACAGGTATCTAGAACCTTATATTAGTTAAGTTTCATTGTTATGCAATTGTTTGACTTTATTGAAATATGTACAGAGCTGAAAAATTGAAGAGGCAGTTCAGGCATCTGTATGTTGTCGTATCTGTCCCAACAAGGGAACAAAATGATTCTTTCAATCACTCATACTTCAAGTAGGTAGTAGAACTTTTCAAGGCTTGAAGCTCCTTCCCAGTTTGAGTGATTGTCAAGGACTTGGATGTGTGGTAATTAAGGTATGCTGTGGAGCTTGGTAGCCCAACCTTTGTGCCAGTTCATGATCCAGAGATGGGCTTCGAGAAGATTGTGAAGATAGCTCATGCTCATGGGGGTAGGATGTTGATCTCTATTTCTAATCTGAGGTGTTCCTCTTTGAATGACACATACCATGCTAATCACTCATCTGCAGTATGTAAACGACAAGATGCCATCTCCATGATGAAGAATGAGGTCAGTTAATGAACCTTTTTCTTTTTCCTTGTTTGCTAACATCCTTATTTATTTGAACAATGTACTGCTTTCATTTGAAAAGCGTGAGCAAGCAGTGCAAGGAATGGACTTATTCCTCAGAGTGGTTACCTCCATACCCGGAATCGACAACCATGATGCGAATGCAGTAACTATCTTTTCCTTGTCTGAGGCGATTGTGTGTTGATATGTTTTTGGTGATGGTTCTAAATTAGAATGGAGTTTCGTTTTTCACAAAACTGATTATGCCAGGGATGAGCATCACCAGACTCTTTATGCACATTTTCTGCTCTGCTAATCAAACTAGGAGAAATATAAATTTGTTAAGTATCCCAAATCCCTGAATAGTCCTGGACCCTGCTTAATTTAAATTTCAAGTGCTATTATTGCAATTAGAGGCATTTAGTCAATAATCAATGATCATCACATAGTCTCTGCAGTCATGACCTTTTGGATTCTTAAAGTGAATATTGTTTCATTGTTTTTTATTGTGTGAAGTTCTGCCTGTATGATACTTCTGCAAATGCTGTGTTTTATCTGCTCAACATCCAAGAAATACTTGGTCTTTAAAGAAAACTAAGAATTTTTTATTGCAATGCCTTGTAGCTTGCCCAAGCCATTGGTTCAATTGAAGCAATATCAAAAGCATCGAAGGGCTTTATTCTGGAAAATACAGACCTTTCAGTGGATAAAGCAGAAAGGATTGTAAGGTTCTTCAGAGATCCAAATTACTATCTCAGTCCAAAAATCAATTGACTGTAGAGTTATGATTTTTCATCCAGGTCAACTCTCTATTTTCTGTTTCCAAGGATGAACATCACCGTTTTGGGGTTTTGTTTGCTGTACCTGCAAATCATGATTATTTTTTTGACCTTGCAAATTTCATAAGGTAAGCCACAATCGTGTGGGTGGTTGGGTGGTTTCCCATGCATGCGGGTGAATGTCTGGACGTGTACATGTGTTTTACAAAGCTTTAACAGATCCCTAAGAATTAGAACGTTCTGATGGGTGGAAGTTCAGAAGTTCTTTTTTTCTCCATCCTCATGTTGCTGACTCTTTTCATGTCAATTGTATTCTTAGTTTCTTTTTTTTTTTTTTTAAAGAAAAAAGAGTGATTTCTCCAAATTCCATGTCCAAATTAAAGAGAAGTTGAAAGAAGTGGACTCCACAAACAGCCTCCATGGTTTCTTCATGGTTCGTAGCTGCACTAATATTTATCCTTTCCAGTATCAATAGGGCTAGGTATTTTTTGCAGGGATATTCACTGGAGGCCACCATCTATAATTGCAAATGTTAACACATACAACAATATTGGATCACATCATGGTTTGCTAATTGCGTTACCTGCTGCTACTGCTCAATCGAAAACAGTGGAATTTATCATCAATTTTATAAAAGTCAATTTGTTCTCTCCACATTTTTAATAATAGTGAAAATATGAACACCCTCAAGTAACTGTACTTATCTTTTTTTCTAAGCAAAAACATATGGTTTATGGAAAAAAACTCCCAGAATTGATGTTCTTTTTTTTCTCAGTTAGTATTTCAGTAAGTCAACACCTTCATACAATGGTCATACATAGGTTGCACTGGTCGCTTATTTTGAGGAATGGCTAACTACGTCAAAGAACCACTGAACCACTTTGATCACCTTTAATTAACCCCCCACCCCTGTTCCCTCACTTTAGCAATTGGTCTCTGACTCTGTTCTTATGTTTAGCTGCTTGGGGTATGCAAAAAATGTTTTTTATCAGATGGCAATACTTCTTCAGTTGAAGCAAGTGATTCATTAATAACTAGAAAACAGATGGCATGACTCTGCATTATATTGCATCCAATCACCACCGTTGATATAACTACTAGATTTCTTCTAGCATTTTAGGTTTGAAATTTTATACTTCCAACTTTAGACGGACAGTTCTTATTCTTAAGAGTCCATACTTTTTTTCAATAATTTGATATTATGATCATCCTACGCATCACCATGTTCATGAATGGAATATAGCTGACCTGTTCGGTATTGCTTTTGTTTTGTATTTTCACTTGTAGAAATCCAAAGAGAAAAACGAAGTAGACTGAACAACATGCATGACGAAATCCTTTAAAAAAGAAAATTATTTGTAAAATCTTTGAGAGCTTTGGCAGATTTATTGCTTTCAAACGTCAATCTCCATTTGGGATTTTACTAATTTGTAAAGAAACAAAAACACGAGAAGCAGCAAAGCTGAACTGGCATGAACTTCATTTTTTGTGCACTTAGTTTCAGAGAAGGATTTTTGATGTACTTGGATAAGTTATGAGTCGACTTTGTTTTAAAGAACCTCTCTGTCATATTCTATTGTGCTTATCTCAGTGGGATGGCAGAGTGAACTACAGTTCTGGTTAATTTCTCGAGTTCCCATTCCAGATGCAATTTTTTCAGGTAGGATGAACCGTTTGATAGTCTTGACGATATGTGCACATGATATCTGGTCATGCTCTCTCTGAACTTACAGTTCCAAATCTAAGCTGCATTGCAATCATGAGATCTTCTGCTTATCTTTTTTGAGAAAAGAGATTTTCTGCATATCAAAGGGCTATAAATGCTAGTTGTAATGTTCCATGATAGAGAATGATTTATGAAAGATGACTTGTTTTTCTGCAGTTTCTTTTATAGCTATAGAGATGGTTATACAAGCTTCTTCATTGACTAATAACTTAGATAAAAAGGTTATGGATTGGCATGAGCAGGTTCAAATTATAAAGGGGCTGATCTGATTTACCAATCTAACTTGGCTTAAAAACGTTTAATAAATGGGTTGGTTCAACACCTACCACACCCAAAAAGTCAAAAATTGTACAGAGATAAAGATGGTTTGTATAGTCTCTTTTTCTTAGGGCCTGTTTGGATAACTGGAGTCAAAATTCCATAGAAATATAGGTTTGGACCAATACAAGTACAACCACTTAAATGAGGTCAAGTCTAGTCTGTCTTTATAAATGCCTAGAGAATTATTACAGTGGACCGGCCCAAATCCCATATGGAAAAAAAAAAAAAATTTTTGAGGTTTTTTTTTTCTCTCTATAGAATTTTGACTGATGTACTGTAATAGTTCTTTGGGTATTTATAAATATAGAGCTTGTCCAGCTTCATTTAGATGATTGTATTGGTTCAAATCCATAATTATTATAAGATTTTGGGTCCAATCATCCAAACAAATTGTTAACCTTTTATTATTTCCAACCCTTTCAAACCTTCTACCACCAAGCCCCTCCAAATTACACCCTTCCCTCCCTAACCCCCCACCTAATATGTCTCTGAGTTCTTGTGAGTAATCAACAAACAGGCCTTTAACCTTTTATTATTCCCAACCCTTCCAAACCTTCTACTCCCAAGCCCCTTCAAGTTACACCCTTCCCTCTCCAACCCTCACCTAATATATCTCGGAGTTCTTGTGAGTAATCAACAAACTTCCAAAACAAGCAGAGAAGTGGTCAGCCAATGTGTGATGCCACCCAGTCACTAGGTCTAGTTCCCTGTCTGAATACGTGAGCAATAACCCCTTTCCCCGCCATTAGGTTTCTTGGCTAGAATTTGGAAGAAGGGATTTTATCTAATTTATAGGATGACCTATTGTTAAATAGTTATGCATAACCTAAAACCAAACTATTTAATGAGTAGGCTGTTCTTGACACCATACTAGTCATGCCCTAATCCCACTGTTTGTGTTGGGCACATAGTATGGCCGTATATTCCTTAGGACATGACTTCGAAGAATATACAAGATCTACAGATTGGACAAACTTCAATAATACTGGAAATGTGTAAAATATAATTATCATCCTCAAGAATAAAATACGTCAATTCCCTCTTTATTAGGTAGTATAAATAACCCAATTACAAGGTTCCAAACATCCAGTGGTCTTAGAGATTCGAAAGTCTTTCCGCCTCTCGGTGGTAAACCCAAAATTCCGGCCGAGTGCCAAGTGTCCCATGCCTCTAAAAAGAAAGGCAAAAGAGTAGCGTGAGCTAATAGTTTGGTAATAATTCCCTAATATACATCAATATAAACAATTAAATAGCATATTTTTCATGACAAATGTAGCTATTTTAACAATATTAAAATTACCAACATCATGAACTGCACATTTTAGTTGACCTGTATTTAAATTTTCATATCTACAACTTAATAGTCATGATCTATCAATGAAAAACAATTGAGATAATAATTTTATTCAATAGTGATTTTAAATAAGTATTTTATTATTATTTAATTTGCAAGAGTTGGATTCAACAAGATTCCTAAGGTTAAATAATAAGTAATTTAACTTATTCTTTTAATTTTGAACTAACCATAGTCATACTCTTGATATAGATATGCAAACTATTATTTCATATATCTGTCTATAGTAAGACTATTCGCAACGTCATGTTCTTATCTGTGACAAGATTATCTATAATATAATATTCTTGTTTATAATAAGGTTATCCATAATCAAGTATCTGTAACTTTATGTTTCTATTCATCATGAGGCTATCTGTAATGTTATATTCTTGTCTACGATGAAGCTATCCATAATGTCACATTGTTATCCATGATGAGACTATAAATACTAACATGGCTAATTCAAATGCCTTTTACTAACCACTTATGCAAAATTTAATTTATTAGTTAATTATATAAACTGTGCTTGCCATATTTAAATATAAATTTATATTAGATTCCATGCAAAATAAAAAGCAAAATACTACCGTAGTCCCTTACAAATCCAATCCCATCCGTGCATGGTACATATAAATGGATAAAAAATTTTACATCCATGCAAGTGAACATGCAAGAAAATTTTTACCTCATTTGACAGTACGGTCTAAACAACATGTCGACCAGTCCAACTCCTAACATACCTAGTCAATTTAGTATTGATATTTAATATAATTAGAGAAACTAACTATCCTCACAAAAATAAACTAGCCTACCTATGATCAACCATCGCTCAAAGATACTAATTTAATTAGTCGTTTAACTTTTTTCAGGTTTCTTATGTTGAGTGTTTGAACATCAAAATTAGTCCTAATTCTAGATTTTTCTCGACCTCCCTTGGTCCAAACTAATTACCAAAATTAAATAAAGAGGAACTTGTCAAATTATATCAAACTTGTCTTCAGCCAATCTACATGAGCAAGATTGCACCAAACTCCTCTGTTCGGCATGTCTTTCAATGGGTCATAGTCCCATCTAACCCAAACAATTTCAATGAACTTATTGATCTCTGAGGGTTAAAATTGTAGCATAAACTGTTATTATTACTCACCTTTGGATGAAACGTACTTTATGATGGCCATCATATGGGTCTTAAAGGATATTAATCCTCAGACCCTATCGTTTCAGATACTTAGCTTTGCGTTGTAAAACTTAATTATGTCTCAAAGTCTCACATGTTACAGAGTACAAATTGCCTTTCCGAGGTGGACCATCTACGTTCCAATCCAATAAAAGGAGAATAAAATTCTCTATGCAACGACCAGACTTAGCTAGAATTGATATTAGGATTTATTTTTTAATCACAATTTTACTTTAGATTTTGTAAACAATTATGAATGGTGTATAATAAAATATTGAAACTCAGGATCCAGGAGATAGTAACGTGACAACGTGCGTTTAGTTGTTTATTGTAAAACTTACTGTCATTACTAGAGAAAAAAAAGGAAAAAGTTTATCGATTTAACTGTAATTCATTAGCCTCACCAATATGAGCTGGATCATACAGTAAATTGGCAAAATAGAGCAGTCATACGTTGCAAGTATGAGTACCGTTAAAAAAGTCAAAAAAAAAAAAAGAACATCTTGAAATGTTTGTGGCCTCTTGGCCATCTCAGGCCATACAACTTCTTTGGTGTGCTCAACCATAAAAAAAGATCATTTAGTCAGCTGCTCTGTTGGCCTCGTGATAGACATGTCTGATCTCGATCGAGCAGCATCTCTGAATAAGACGCTAAGTATCACTAAGAAGGGGATGAGTAGCACTGGTCCTTTGTTGCATCTTAAACTAACCAATAATCGTAGTTGAATCGCCCTCCATAATCAACCTCTGCATTTGTAGCCATAGCTTTGCAAAAGATATACCAGCTCAGGCAGCCTGTAACTCCGCTACAAGAATGATGCTATCAAGGAGGTGGCACTCGTTAACTACTACTAGTCTGGAGTTAGGACCGTGGATGATGAAGCCTGCACCACCTTTAGAGTCTCTCACGCTGTCATCGAAGAAGATGTTATGGAAACTCGAGGGTGGGGGCACCCAAGTAATAAACACCACATGGGTCACTGCCTAAGCAGTCGAGGAGTTTTAGATGTCCCAAGTAATATAGGTCAAGTATATCGATAGCACATCCATAATCTCTCTAGCTTGCGCCAATGTCCTCTCCAAGATAAATCTCATCGACTACCAAGACGCCTTAAAGATGCTCCTATTTTTAGCAAACCAAATGTAACAAATGATGTACACCACCCCAATCCTCAAATCCTTGGATGAATCACTCTGCAAGCTCCACCGAAGTCCCTCCACAAAAAATTGAGCTGGTTTTATAAAGACACCTATTTTTCAAGATACTTAGATTGGCTTGGTTTTTCAAGCTGGACTGTCTACACTTTGTCCAATGAAATGAGAGTATAATTATTTACCAAAGTTTCAGATTCAACCAAAGTTAAGTTTGGCATTATACATATTAATTGATGTTAATAAAATTTTATGCTCTTTAATTTTCTATTAGAAGGGTAAAGGTATCTTAGCAAATATAATTGTGCCGACTTCTTGTCCCAAAAGGCTGGAGCAATGATTCTGAAACTTCCTATGGAGATCGGAGCATGATGGTCATCGGATCCACCTATTGTTTTAGGAGGCGGTCTGCCTAGGGGTGGCAATCGAGTTGGGTCGGATCATAAATAAGTCAGATCAGATACGAATTAGGTCAGAAAGCATCAAAATTGAACCCGACCTATTTATTAAACAAGTTAGATTTTCAAATCTGAACCTGATCCATTTAATAAACAGATTATCTGACCCAACTTATTTAACTTATTTATTAAATAGATAACCTGTTTAACCGATCCGACCCAATCCGTTTAATCTATTTATCGTTTGACCTGTTTATTAGATGAACAATCTATTTAACCGATCCAATCCAACCCATTTCATCTGTTTTTAAATAAGACAAACATCACAAACAACCAGCATGTTTAATTTAGTGCAAAAGGAAGAGGAGGTTCAAATTTAGTATTTCATCTATAACTAAATCAAAACAACAACAATCGGTTGCCGGTAGAAGAAGGCCGTCCAAGATTATTGCTGTTAGAAATAGTTGAATCAGTAAAAAGATATTCTAAAATTATTATAGCCTCCCTACACAAATTTTAAAATAAATCTCTGTATATTTTGACAATCAACATAAAAAACAGAAGTCAAAAGAATACAAAACAGAATACAAAATTAATGGGAGGAAAAAAATAAGAAAATATACCTTAGAAGGATTAAGAAAGCATGGAAGGAGAAAATTTTGAAAAAAAAAAATTTTAGATCTCGAGCGGCCATCCCCCTTTGGCGACGGTCGTTGAGGAAAAAAGGGCATCGGCCATCGAAAGAGTAAAAAAGAAGAAAAATCTTAGATTTCGAGTGGCTAAGGCGCCAAGCGGCACAACTGCATAAGCCCTAGAGCATCTGGAGGAGGAAATCGAGGAAAGGTGGAAGCATCGGAGGAAGGGTGGAAGCACTGAAGGAGGTGGAAGCATCTGCCGACGGCCACTAAGGGAGTGGAGCTGTGGAGGACTGAAGGAGGAAACCCTAGAGCATCGAGAGTCGAGAACGAGATGGGATAGAAAAATAAAATGGGGCCGAAGTGGTGAATACACCAGAGGAAGCCGAGGGAGGATGGAAGCAGTAAAGGAGGTGAAAGCATCTGTCGGCGACCACCGAAGGAGTGGAGCTGTGGAGGATCGAAGGAGAAAACCCTGGAGCATCGAGAGTCGAGAATGAATGGAATGAAAAAATAGAATGGGACCAAAGTGGCGAATAGCGGAACCCCTAAAGCCCCTAAAGGATCCAGCTGTCATGGATTAAACAGGTTTATAGTTATAACCCGACCTGATCCGACCCAACTCATTTATTAAACAGGTTAAACGGATCAGCTGTCTGAAATCTGAATCTGATCTGATTATTAAACAGGTCAACCCATTTACGATCTAAATCTATTTAATCCAAATCCAAACCTGTTTAAGATGGATCGAATGTGGGTCGGATTGGTGGGTCGGGTCAATTTTTGCCACCCTTAGGTCTGTCAGCCGATGAGGGATGGAGGTCTAGGGATTCAATCTCTGTTAGTCAGAAGGAAGGCTTTGATCATCAGATATACTGTCAGATTCCTTATCCAGCCTAATTATCTATAAAGCAGAATGATGAGGGTCCAGTATAGGGCATAGAGCCAAGGAATCGAGATCTAAGACACCTGTGGCTGCTTCATCTGAAAGGAGATTTGTGCGTGTGGGCCTGATGTTCTGGCATAAGTCAGAAGGTTGATTGGAAATGGAACTTCAGTGGATGTGAGTTAGGATATTTAAATTTTGAGCCTATCTCTCTTCCGCTAGCCGACCTATGTCAGTAGTGAGGTGGATAGTCATCTGTGTGTTTGTGACGTGCTTATTGCTAATAGTAGGGGTTGGAGGGCCCAGGAGATCATTCATCTTTTTGGCGGTCCGCTCGCTGATCGAATCATCGTTTCTCCAATTCTGGTTCATCTCACTCAAGATTTGAGAATGAGGGGTCGTTCTTGTTGTCCTAGGATTCTTTTGAGGGATCTATTAGAAATGTGTAGGTCGACGATGGATAGGAGGATTGAGGCTGCTTTGATTTGGAGAGTGGCTGCCCATTTGAGAGTGAGACTCTTTCTTTGGAAGCTTGCTTGGGACTAACTTCTGATGCGCATAATTCTCAAAGATAGAGCTATGGAGATTCTGACTTCATATCTGGTGTATGGGTTGAAGGATGAGTCGACAGAGTACGCCATCCTACGTTGTCCAAAGGTGAGGCTGATTTGGAAACGGGCGGACGACTAACCTTGGAAGGCAAGTCATGGCCCGTGGCTAAAGTCCTTGAGCGTGGTTTGACAGAGTACGTCGGAGGAGGCAGCCTCCACTTGGAGGGGTCAAATAGCCTATATCACCTATCAAATTTGACTTTTCAGAAACAACTTAATCTTCAAGGGCAAGGTGGTACTTATTCACCAGGTGTTGGAGAGACTTACATGCTTGGCTGCAAAGTATTGCCAGTTCAACGCTGTTGGCCTATCCCTTGATACCGTTGATCCCTGAGACTCCCATGCTATTCCTACAGTGACCCAAAGGATTATTTTCATTTTCTGGAAGTCCCCACTCTTGGGATTTGTCAAGATAAATTTTGATGGCAATGTCCAGGATGGCAGGGGCAGTGGGAGATTTATTATCTGGGATCTTGATGCTAGGCTGCTGGTGACCGAAGGCTCTCATCTTTTTGAGCCTTCAGTCCCGGGAGATGAGCTTCATGCTGCCTAGGTAGGCATCACTTATGCTAGACAGAAACTACGGACGAAGAGGATCTTTATTGAGAAAGATTCTGCTACAGTCATGGATTGGATCAGAGGCAGTAGGAAGCAACTGGAGACACATCTGCTTCTCCATGACATCTGGATTTCTTTATGTCATTGTGCTACGGTGTTGATCCAGCATGTTTAACTGGAGGTGAATAGCATAGCTAATTGGATTTTCTTATGTGGCAGACCACTCTAGGGACTGGATCTGGAGACAGGTGATCCGTGCCTATCGAATCTGTGGGACCTTTTGTATTTTGATTTTATGGGCTGTTCTCACACCAGAGTGGTGTGGCCTCCACTTGTACAAAAAAAAAAAGGAAAGGGGGGTGTGGGGCGGGAGTGTTAAGGGAACAAAAATCATATGGGGCATGCACTATAAAAGATCATATAAGATGGACTTCACAATGTGCCATGCGTATCTTAATACTAATTTTAAAATATGAGTCTAAAAATCAAAAATTTTTTCTACTAACGGAGTTATTAGTTTCGTGATTAAAGTATTCTTTTTCTTTCTTATTTTCAGCATATAGTGATACATACTATATGATCATATAATACAGACTAAATATATAATCAGGTGATACATACTGTAAGCTTTTTTAATACACATCCAATAATAATGTAATACACACCTATAACTAAATTAATATATAGTTTACCGAATTTAGTTTTATCAGTACAAAGTATATAGTTAATTGATACACATTTAGCAAAATATTTATCCAACATCCCAATACACATCTCTAGATAAAGCAATATATAGTTTTCAAAATATAATATTCATCAATACATAGTATATCAGTAAATGATGCATACTAGATGACCTATTGATATATATTGGAAGTTTTTTTGATACACATCCAGTAACGATTTAATACATATCTACAGATAAATTGATATATGGTTTACTGAACCTAGTATTCACTAATATATAGTATATTATCAGTTAATACACATCTAACAAGATATTCAACCGATGTCCCAATACATACCTCTAGATGAAATGATACACAGTTTTCATAAATTTTTAAATATAAAAATCTTAGAAAAAAAAATTAGAAGAGGAGAAAGGGCCTCGAGGTATGTATTGGGCATTACTGGGTGTGAATTAAGAAAACTTATAATATGTATTAATAAGCTATCTAGTATGTATCATTTACTTATATCCTATGCACTGATAAATATTATATTTTGAAAACTATATATTGTTTTATTTAGATGTGTGTATTAGGATGTTGGATGAATATTTTGTTAGATGTTTGTCAACTAGTCATATACTATGTACTAGTGAATATTAAGTTTGATAAATTATGTATCAATTTAGCTATAGATATGTATTAGATCGTTGCTGGATATGTATCAAAAATACTTATAGTATATATCATCTGGTTATATATTTAGTGTGTATCATATACTCATATAGTATGTATCGCTATATGCTAAAAATAAAAAAAATATATTTTAATCATAAAATTAATAATTTTATCAATATTTTTTTTTTAAATTTTTTAATTTATATTTTGAAATTAATATTTAAAAATATATAATATATTGTAAAGCCCGTCACATATAATTTTTTATAGTGTCCGTCGCATATGATTTTTGTTCGGTGTTAAGGTACCCCGTCCGGGTTGACTTAGTAAGCTCGTCACCCAGCCAGCAAGGCAGCAATAGTTGTTGGATCAAGAAAAAGCCTTGAAATTTTCTAAACCCGTTGGAACCGGCAGGCGGCAGCCCGGGTCAATCATAAGATCGACCGCGGGTCAACCGGTAACAGGTGAAGGAAGGGGGCGAGGAAAAAAAAACCTCGATGTCCTCTCTGGAAGCCCTGAACACTGGTAGTCTGGAATAGGTATTTCTCCTTTCTCCCGATCCCTCTTGGCCGTTCGATGGTCGGAGATCGCCGGTAATGATGATTGGGAGTCTCAACACCGCAGCAGCCGTGGTGAAAGAGGTGAGCAGAGGTGGAGAGGGACGGCAAGGGAAGAACGGAGGTGGGGAGAGATGCTGATGAGCACCTGGCTGTCCATTTAATATATGCGCTACCTGTACTTCCAGTCCAAATCAAATCTCTCAACCAACAAGAGATGGGTCGCACCACATTATCAGAACATCATCTCCCTTCTCCGGAGCTGCTCCAAATTCGAGGAATTGATTCAAATCCATGCCCAAATGATCCGAACCCGCCTCATAGCAGACACCTTTTTCGCAAGCCGAATCATCGCTTTCCTCACCGCTCCTTCTCCCCAATCCAGCATGGTCTATGCCCGTCGTGTGTTCGATCAAATTCACCAACCCAACCTGTTTTTGTGGAACTCCATGATCAGGGGCTACACCAATCACGATTCTCCCCGACACGCGCTCTCTCTTTATAAGCTGATGCTTCGAAGAGGGTCCTCTCCGGATTGTTACACGTTTGCGGTTGTAACGAGAGCTTGTGCTCACCTTAATTCCTTGGAAACGGGTGAAACAGCTCATGCTTCGGTTGTAAAACGTGGTTTGGAGTCGGATATGTTCGTCATGACCGGGTTTATTAATCTATATGCTGGTTGTGGGGAGATCAGTATTGCAAGAGAGATTTTTGATGAAATGCCGCGAAGAGATGTGGTCTCGTGGACGTCAATGTTGTCTGGTTATGCTCAAGTAAATCGGTTGGATGAAGCTTTTCTATTGTTCAATGAAATGAGACTGACGGGCGTCGAGCCAAATATGGTAACAAGCATGAGCTTGTTTTCAGCGTGCGGACAGCTGCGAGCTCTTGATCAGGGTCGTTGGCTCCACTTGCGAATCGCGGAAGCTGGGATGGAACGTGATGTTGATGTTGCTAACTCTATAATAAACATGTATGCAAAGTGTGGAAGCATGCTAGATGCTGGTAGGGTCTTTAAGAGGATGTCTGTGAAAAATTCGGTAAGCTGGAATACCTTGGTTGGTGGCTTAGCTCAGAATGGACTCTACAAAGAGGCCTTAACGGTGTTTCAAGAGATGGCATGCTCTGAAGTGAAGCCAGATGAGATAACGGTCGTCAGTGCTTTGTCGGCATGTGCTCAGTTGGGTGATCTCCAACAAGGGAAGCTTCTCCATGCTTACATTGAGGATCGTATGATCGCTTGCAATGTTTTTGTTACAAATGCTCTCATTAACATGTACGCCAAATGCGGAGATCTTCCTAAAGCTGAAGCCATATTCAGGGAAATGCCTGAAAGGGATGTTTTCTCGTGGACAGCTATAATATCTGGTTTTGTCCAAGGGAGCGGTTGTAAGAAAGCCTTGAGCCTCTTTGAAGAGATGCAACTCACAGATGTTGAACCAAATGAAGTTACCTTGGTTAGTGTCTTATCTGCTTGTTCCCAACTCGGGGCTTTGGACCAAGGCAGGCGGATTCATTCTTATATAGAAGAACATAATGTGAGAAAGGATGTGTGTTTGGGAAATGCACTGGTGGATATGTATGCAAAATGTGGTTGCATCGAAATTGCATCACAGGTTTTTCTTCGAATGCCTCTAAGAGATACCCTTTCATGGAATACAATGATTACTGGTCTTGCAACTCATGGACATGGAAGAGAAGCGATAGATCTCTTCAGTCAAATGCAGCAAATAGGGGATGCAAAGCCTGATAGTGTGACTCTTTTGGCTGTTCTTTGTGCGTGTAGCCATTCATGCATGGTTCAGGAAGGAATATTTTACTTCAGCTCCATGTCTAGCTCATATGGTATTGTTCCTGAAGTGGAACACTATGGCTGTATCGTAGACCTCTTAAGTAGAGCTGGGCTAATTGATGAAGCTAGTGATTTTATCAAGAATATGCCAGTAGCACCTAACTGTGTGATCTGGGGATCGCTTCTCGCATCCTGCCGGGTCCATCATATGATGGAACTTGGACAGAAAATTGCACAGCACATTATCAAGATAGCACCTGATGATGAGGGAGCACATGTGCTCATTTCTAATTTATATGCTGAAGCAGGTAGATGGGATGATGTGAGACAAGTAAGAGCCCTGATGGGAAGTAGGGGAATAGAGAAGTCCCCGGGATACAGTTCGATTGAAGTGAATGGTGTTGTCCACGAGTTCTTTGTTGGACATAAGTTACTCCATCAGTATGGTATGATTTATTTGGTGCTCGATGGCCTTACACACCAGATGAACCAGACTGTTTGTGAATTACGCTATGCTTTGTGAAGCGTCAGCTGCCAGCTTAGCAAGTCTGATCTAGATCCAGGTATGTTCAGCACATGTCCACTCATATAGGTTTTTTCTTATTATTTTGCGTAGTTTACAGCAAACAAACATTCCTCGTTTGATTAAGCAAATAAAAATCCCAACTACTGTGACAGTTTGTTACAATTTGTCTTTTATATGGTACTATGTTAGCACTTCTATGTTTGTTCATCTTCATGGGCATTAATTTCATGAAGGATGCATTTGTTGCGCAGTTTTTTTTTTTTTTTTTTAAAAAAAAACAACAAATATACTATGCAGAATGATTATCTCCTTGAAATTGTGATTTTAGCCTTCCTTCCTTTTTTTTCCTGCAAAATTCTGGTATGTGGATACCTGCTATGCAAAATATTCGGCATGCATCTTTACTTGGTCAAGGAGTAGCACAATTATTTCTTTGTGCTTCGTTGCAAATATAATTTATTCTAAATAATTGTACTCCTGTCACAACTATCAGAAGATGGTTTTGAGTTTCTTCATGATATGTCTCATTGCAAGAAATCGTCAAACTAGATGCTTTTCTTTGTATGTAGTTTTAAGTTTCTGTAGGTTAAACCTTTTGTAGAAGATGGTTTTCGAAAATATTTTTGGTCCAATATACGTGTTCAATATTTATCCCATGAACTAAATACATATTCACACGAATTCTCATGTAGCCCAATGCTCAAGCCCAAGCTGTAGCCTCTACTTCCCTGGTCCCACACCTCACGGTGTCCCATCCTTATCTTCCTCTACCACACTTCACCTCTATCCTCTCCAACCTTCGTTGCTCCTCTACCTTGTTTGCCTCCTATTTTACCACCTCCTTCCTCTTTTCCCGCCACTCCCTTGTCCCCTTTATTTGCTTCGCCCCCTCCTCCTTCCTTTACCCCTTATCCTTCCTCATCTTCATCCTCTCCTTCGTCCTCTCCCTTCTCTTTTCTACTCTTTTGTTTGCTGTCTCCCTAACGTCCTTTGCTCCCCCTCCTCTCTCTCTCTCTACCCTAAACCTACATTCTTTCCTCCACTCTCCTCACCCTTATATTCCTCCCCACACCCTATCAGATTGGGCTTGACCCGAGGTGGTGCCGGCTGAGGCTTGATTCGTGACAGGCCCGTTTGGGTTTTTGGGCCTCATTCGAGTTTAGGCTGCGTCGGGTCTGGCCCAATAAAATGTTGGGGGCTCAGTTCCAGTTCAAAGTCAAAAATATTTTTTGTAGTAAAGAAAAAGGATGGACCCAACCCAGCCAGGCTTGTCTCCTGTTCTGCACCATGGCTTTTTAACAACATTTGTAGCTATTGAGTCCGTTCTTGAATATCTACGTTCTTAACAGAAGTTAAATGTTGTGTCATAGAATGGCACGCCATTGTGTGAAGTGAATCTTTTGGAAGAAGGATTGATCTTACTTTGTGCGAGTCCACCATTGGATTATCCACTGGTCGCTTTGAGATCTGTTCAGGTAGATGAATGATGGAACTCGGAGCACTCCAAGATCTGTGCAGTGGGTGATCCAACAGTGGATTCGCGCCACAGAACGTGAATTCTTCTTTCCCTCGTCCAATTTCTGGTAGGCAATTCTTGGTACTGACCAGTCATTTTTCCATATTTTATTCTCCTCTCCCATATTTCCTCGTGTCCAACGTGTTTCTCACTAGATTTATCCATCAGTATTCAATACGGGAAGGCGAACAGTTAATAAATGATGTTTCCTAGGAAGGCTATCCATACTGTGTAATTGGAGGTTTGCATAAAACTGAGGGTGGAAGACTTGTTTCCATCTAGCGTAATGTGTTGCTAGGTAGTTTGTCATCCCCTTCCGAAATGGCCTTTATGGTGTGCAGAAAAATCATGCCTTCACCAAACCCCCTACGCTTCCGATTTTCCCCTTTCTTTTTAGAAGAAGAGCCGGAATGGGCCACAAAAGAATCAGAAACCATAGGTCAAGTAACAAAATCTGGTGCATCCATGATTGGTGTTTTGACCTAAGTGGACCTAGCAGTTCATATCACTTCTGCTCCCAGCTTGTGGCGCCAACCAGTCCATTATTCTTCTTTGCTTTCTGTCTGCTTCTCCAAAATCTAACCTCTTCCCCGCAGTTCAATCTCAATTTCTAATTAAGAATAGGAAAATAGGTTTCACACTAAATCCTATTCTTTTTCACTATAGCTTTTTTTTTTTTTCCCCCCCCCCTTAAGAAAACGAAAAAACTCACTCTCTTCCTAGATCAACTTTGAAACTCACTACATCCGCACTTAATTCTTATAGGCATGTGTCCCACTTATTTGATCTCTTTAACACCGTGTGCATGTTTTCACCAAATATTCCGGCATGAGGGGCTTATTTTGTGTCTTCCTATGTTTTATTTTTAAAAATATTGATCATCTTTTCTGCAACGTGTAAAATTACATATTTTCATCAAATCAAATCAACAGGCAGCAGCGTTCAAGCAAAGGAATCATATACCCTCACGTCCATTCATCATCAAGGATGACAGAATTCTCGTTAATGCTCAATAAAACTCAAGGGTAATAACTATAGTGATCCTTAGCCCTTGTAATAATAATATTAATCCTCTTCCATGGAGGCCCATGCGCCCTGCATGTGTCCGCTTCCATTGGAGCTGTCAAGGAAGATGAGGGGCCCATGAATGAGATGTCTCCGCGTGATACAGTGATCGCCAGATGGTCCTGAGGTGGGCCCACGGAAAGCCCAGGATTGGGATTGGCTTGATCCCATCTATCATCATCCCCTTCATTGGAATTTAGATAGTACTTTGCCATCCTTATCATATAATTAGCCGAGTATTGTTCTTTGAAGTCGTTCCGATTCTTCATAAATTCTCCACCGGCGGTGGTTGAACCGTCCCCAGTTCCTCTCGTCACTCGTTTGCTTCTCTTTCCGTGACAGTGATGGAAATAGAAACGCTCCTTTCAAGCGTAAGCTTTTAAATAGCAACTATAATGCTGCATTGGTTTCAAAAGATTTTTTTATTTAATTTATATTAACTAGCAAATTTAATCAAGAGAAATATAGATGAAGCAGCTTTTTTTTTTTTTTTTTTTGTGTGTGTGTGTTTGTGCGTATGTGTTCTTTTTCTTTTTTTGCTCAAGGTGGAGGGTGGTTTAAAGAAAGCAGCTAGTATTTGACATTTTCACCGTTCATCTAAATAAAATAGTGTCTTTTGAAATCTTAAAGTTTATGGTGGCTAACAAATAAATTGTGGCTCAGTGCAAATTAACAAGAGTAAATCGTCCGCACGAAAAAGGATAAAAAAAAATCTTGCCAGAGTACTTTTCACTCGAGCTAACAATTTTTTTTTTAGGAATGCAAACAATCTTTCTTATTTCTTTATTTTCTGTTATAGTGATAAATAGTGGCCGTTTTAAGTCATTATTTATTTTGAAAACCAAGCTCTGCAGATGATGGAAATGGCAATCAACGGCTCGTTCTGTCGGTCTCACTGCCTTGGGATCCCAAGCTGTTCGCTCTCACCCTGCCGTGTCCAATATGGATAAGTTACGGATCTTCTCTATTTGTTTGGAATCGGGTATGTTGCGGCTCATATTCGATGGAATAGTCAAATCATCGTATCTGAGTGTCGAATGACAGAGAACTAGTAGAAAATGACCGCTCACCGAAGAGGGCACAGTCAAAAGAGCCGAGAACAAGAGTGAAGGTTCATGGTGCACTGAATGAAAGCAGGATCAATTTGGATCGAACGAAAATGTCGGCCGACGGCGTCCGATGACAACAGAGAGACATGCAAGAAAAATCCATACCGGAGATGGCTTCGACAAAGACACTCTGATGCTCAAGTTAGTCTTTAGCTCAAGAGGTGGAGGAGCGAGTGTGACACAGTTTTTGAGCTCTGAGTATTGGAATGTGCATACCTCCTGGGGATCTCCTCTTATTTTCATTTATAGAGAGAGCAGGATGAAGGACGAAAGGATGGAAATATATTTCGATAACGTTCAATTATACGAAGCCGTATAAGTGCATCTTTAAATAACCCTGTCAGCGAGCATGCCTTTTGTCTGATGCGTCGGTGGTCGTGGCGGTGGGCCTCATCACGCATACACGGTATAATTAATGACTTTGTGGTGTCCTATCATAGCGCGGAGCAGACCATTTAGGGTATAATCTCAGGATGACGTGGTTTGATGTGACTCGATGTGACTGCATGACAGCCTCACTTAACCTTCGATAGTTCGATCGATGTTAATATCGAGGTCGGCCATTAGCCAGGGCAAGATGAAAAGGATTAGAAGCAGTCCAGGGTGAGTACACCATGTGTCAGCAGTCTCGGGCTCACCAAGTAGACTGAAAAATCAAGTCGGTGGATGACCAATCTAAATTATCAGGCACCATAGGTAGCTGATGGATCCAATTTTCGGATCAGGACTGTCGTGACAGGCAAGTACGCTGGTTTCTCGTCGAAGCCACTAGATAAACAGGCTGGTCGTTGGCCGATGTAATCTTCAACTTGGACAATGTTACCATACCCAGGTGATGTCGAGGTCATACTTTTATCGTATTTTTACCAACCTCAATTTTCAGACAAAGTCGGTTTCCTGGTGAGATTGGCTTTCTGGAGACCACGGTCTTCTGATGAGGCTAGCTTTTACTGAGATAGACCTCCGGTTGATGTCGATTGGGTGAGATCGATTAAGTGATGAGGACCTACTCCAACATTTATCCTCCAACTTCTGAGTCTGATTATATAGTCTTTATCGGACGAAAGGAGTTAACCGATGTGCAGTTCCGAGTTGCTTTTTCTGACGACCATCCCTAGAAGCTGCACACAGCAGACTTATTATTTCGGGATGTGGGTTGCCATTTTGTAGAGCATCTTGTCAAGTTCGAAGCATGGTGGTTGAGGCGGAGCATGATTGTATCTCTACTTTATTTCCGATCAACTGATTCTTGGTCAATCGGGGATAAGCCGACTAACCACAATTTTTTTCGTCTGGGTCTGCACTGCGAACTATAGTTTATACTCCAGTGGCCCTTCAGCCATAGCTGGCATGCTAATAGTTGCCAGACTTCATGACTCCATTAAATGGATATTAGCCAAATAACGTCGGATTTCGCTTGGGTCTGCACTGCGAACTGTAGCTTATACTCCAACGGCCCTACGGTTAGAGCTGGCATGCGAATAGTTATCGGACTCCATGGCTCTGTTAGACGGACATTAGCCAAATAACATCAGATTTCGTCTGGATCTGCACCACGAACTGTAGCTTATACTCCAATGATCCTTCGGCCAGAGCTGGCACGCTAATAGTTGCCGAACTCCATGGCTCCGTTAAACGGGCATTAGCCGAATAATGTCTCGTCGGATTCCAGAGGAGTTTCCCAAGTCGAAGGAATATCTCGAGTGGCCTGCCTCTCGTAGTATCGGTGTCGTCGAGGTCATGGTCGACTCATCTTCGAGGGGCTTTGTGATGACTTCTTAGGAGTTCCTCCTCGGATTTTGTCAAGGTGGCCTCGTGTCTCATCAGTACTGCTATTGTACCTCAAATTTTATCGAGGTGATCTCGTGTCCCATCAACAATCTTAACCACATCGCACCTCGAAAACCACTGTGGTGACTTGGGGCCTTGATGAGGGTTTTTATTGCAGGCCATTCCATCACAGAGGAGCATCGTCATTTGCTGTGCCTCGAGTCTCGCCTAGGTAGCCTTGGTCCTTGACCAAGGGTTTTCGTTATCACACCTCGGACTTGGTCAAGATGACTTCTAATTCGGCCGAGGGTTAAGCCTCCAAGGGTTGAGTTGTTTAACATAGAATTGTAGGAAAGAAAATTTTTTATTTATAAGGTGTTCCTATTGATAATTCATCCATAGATTCTTGACGTTTCAGGTTCGAGGAATCTCCGTGCCATCCAGACTCTCGATCTTGTATGCTCCAGGTCATAGAACCACTGAAATCTTGTAGGAACCTTTTCAATTCAAGGATAATTTTTCTTGCTCTATCGATTTGGAGACTTTGGCTCTCCTAAGGACTAGGTCTCCAGCTTGGAAGATCTTAGGCATAACTCGAGAGTTACAGTACCGAGCTACCCTTTGCTGGTAAGAAGCCATCCTCAGTTGGACTTGACTTCGGATCTCATCCAATAAGTTCAGATCAGCTTGTCACTTATCCGAATTGGTCCATTCGTCGTAATGCTCCATCCAAGTCGAAGGTTGGTCAACTTCAATCGGGATCACGGCTTCCATCTCGAATGCTAGTTTGAAGGGGATCCCTCCGATCGGGATCCGAGGAGTAGTTCAGTAAGACCATAGGACGCTGGGGAGTTCGTCTATCCAACATTTTTTGGTTTGATCGATTCTTATCTTCAAGCCTTGCAGATTTATCTTGTTGGTCATCTCGGCTTTTCCATTAGACTGTGAGTGCCCAATCGAGGTAAATCTTGGATGATATGGTACTTTGCGCAGAACTTCTCAAAATTGGTATTATCGAATTGTCTGTCATTGTCGGTGATGATCACTCAGGATAGATCAAAATAGTAGATGATGGATTTTCACAGAAAGTCGATAGTTTTTCTTTCCATTATTTGCACCAGTGGCTTGACTTTCACCCACTTGATGAAGTAGTCGATGGCTATGATGATGAACCTCATTTGTCCACTGACAAATGGGAAAGGTCTGAGTATATCGATTCTCCATTGATCGAATAGCCATAGTGCCGAAATGGTTGTGAGTTGACTTGATGGAAGTCTTTGAACATTGACAAATCTCTGACATTGGTCGCACTTCTGTACTAGATCGGTAGTATTCTTCTGCATGGTCAACCAATAATATTTTTGCCATAGTATCTTGTAGGACAGTGACTTGCCTCCAAGTGGTTGTCGCAACTGCCTTCGTGCACCTCTCGAAGAGCATAGTCAGCTTCGGAGGATCGGAGGCCCTTGAGCAAGGGCAAAGATGCCAATCTCCGATATAATTGGTCATCGATGATCACGTATTGGACCACCAGTCTCCTCATTTGGCATGCCTCGGTAGGATCAGTCAGTAAGGTTTCGTTGATCAGGAACTCAATGAATGGATTGATCCAGCTCGGTTCATGACCGACCTAAACCTGATGAACTTCCTCTTTGAAATCGATACTTGGATTTTCGAGATGCTCGATGAGGATTTTCTCTAATTTATCGTAGCCATATGTGGTGAGTTAGGACAGAAAATCAGCTCGAACATTCTTCGAGCGGAGAATATGGTAGATCTCGAAACAATCGAAATTTATTTGCAGAGATCTAAATTTCTGTAGATATCTCGAGAGAATTGGATCTTGGGCCTCATATTCTCCTCAAGATTGTCTGATGACCAGCTGCAAGTCAGTGAATACCCTTAGGCATTTTACACTGAGATCTTTGGCGATCTTCAGTCTGACTATCAGAGCTTCATATTCAGCTTGATTGTTAGAGGTTTTGAAGTCAAATTTAAAAGCGTACTCAGTCACCATCCTATCAATGTTGGTCAGAATGGGACCCGCACCGCAGTCCTGAGCATTTGAGGCTCCATCCATATGTAGAATCTACGCAGGCTCTGAAGTTTCTCCTAGGAGGCTGTCCTTGACTTGATTGTCATCGGTCAGAGTACACTCGACAATAAAGTCAGTAAGTATCTGAGCCTTCACCGAGGATCGTGAAATATAAGAGAGATCGAACTCACTGAGTTCGACCGCCCATTTAGCCATCCTCTCCGAAGGTTTAGTCGTTGAAGTAAAGTCCTCGAGAGGAGGTCAGTTAGGATCTTGACTGAGTGGGTTTGAAAATAAGATCGCAGTTGTCGAGTGAACATGATGATCGTGAAGATCACCTTTTCGATCTGAGGATATCTGACTTCTGCTTTACACAGCATCCAATTTATGTAGTAGATCGATTTCTGCATCTTATTTTTTTCTTGGATAAGTATCGAGCTCACGGCTTCAGGAGTCACAACCAAATATATGAGTAATTCATCATCGATATTTGGCTTTATCAAAAGTGAAGGAGAGCTTAAGTATCGCTTTAGGTCATCGAAAGCCTTCTGACATTCTTCCGTCCAAATGAAGCTCATCTGCCTGAGGGTTTTGAAGAAGGAGAGGCATCGCTCTGTAAACTTGGAGATGAACCGACTAAAAGATGCAATGCATCCTGCCAGCCTCGATGCCTCGCTTTGTCACCATAAAATCGAGAAACTTTTCCGACGTGACGTTGAAGATGTATTTAATCGGATTCAATTTCATCCAATGTCTCCTCAGGGCATCGAAAGCTTCTGTCAGGTCGTCGATATGAAGAACAGCTTCTTTGCTTTTCATGAGCATGTCATCGACGTAGACCTCTATATTGCGATCGATCTAGTTCTTGAAAATTTTGTAACCAATCTTTGATATGTAGCCCCAACATTTTTGAGACCGAAAGGCATGACTTTATAGCAGTACAAGCCTTTGTTGGTGATGAACGTCATCTTCTCCTCATCCTCCGATGCCATCCGGATCTATTAGAGTCGGAGAGGGCATTCATGAAGCTGAGCAGCTGATGGCCCGATATGGAATCGACCAGTTGATCAATCACGGATAGTGGAAAGCTATCTTTAAGATAAGTTTTATTCAGATTGGTGTAGTCGATGCATATTCGCCACTTGTCATTAGCTTTCTTGACCATCATTACATTCGTGAGCTAATCTGGATAGATTGCCTCGCGGATGAAATTGACTGCTAGCAATCTATTGATCTCCTTGTCGATGGCCTTCTGTCACTCAAGAGTGAAACTTCTTTTCTTTTATCTCACTGACTTGTCCTTGACGTCGATATTTAGTCAGTGGACAATCACATCATATGGGATGTCCGACATGTCTGAGGCAAATCAGATGAAGACATTTGTGTTCTTCCTCAGAAAATTGATTAGCTCCTCTTTCAATTCATCGCTTAAGGAACATCCGATCTGAACAGTTCTGATCGGATCCTCCTCATTGAGGGGCACTGAGGTGAGTCGCTCTGTGGGTTCTCCTCGACTTTCTTCCTTCCTTTGATCCAGTTCGTCATTGATGGAAAGAGCTTTAGCCGGCTTCTTTTCTTTGACTATGGTTAAGTAGCATTGTCGAACCAGCTATTGATCTCCCCTCATCTCTTCGGTTCTTTTTTTCATCAGGATGTGCATGAGCAAGTGATACGTTGAGATGATTGCTCGGAGCACGTTCAGTCTGGATCGCCCCAAGATAATATTGTAGGCGAAAGGAATCCAAACTACAAAAAAATTGAGTTGCACAATCGATTGTCGAGATGGTCGCCCAGCAGTAACAGAAAGTTCTATTTCCCTTTCTACCTTGATCGAGTCACCAGTGAATCCGATTAAAGGAGCGTTAACTGATTTAAATTGATCAATAGAAAGTTGCATTCGAAAAAAATAATCATAAAAAATTATATCGACTGAGCTTCTATTATCAATAAGACATCGTTTTACATCATAGTTGACTATCATCATTAACACAACAACTGCGTCATTATGAGGAGTTTGGACTCTTTGCAGATCTTTCTTAGAGAAGATGATGTCGTTGTTTGATTGCCGACGTTCAGGGGAGCTTTTTGAGTCATCGAATCCCCAAAGTCTTGGTCCCGTAGAGATCACGTTGATCACGTCCACCGTAGGTTGAGTATGAGCTTCCTCATCGGGGCATGGCTGAGGTTGAGAGTCACCCGACAACTACGTAGGTCGGTCCCGTACGTACTTTTTGAGGTATCCCCACCCTATCATGTCCTCAATCTCGTTCTTCAGCTCGATGCACCTCTCGGTATTGTGGTCATAGTTGTGATGGAATCGACAGTAGCACCTCCGATTTCAGAATGTTGCTCTTATCTTCATCGATTGGGATCGTCAAAGGTAGTTCTCTCTCTCTATCTCCATGAGAATCTGTGCATGGGGAGTAGTTAGAGGGGTGTAAGAGTCGTACCTGGGGCCGAAGTTCTTTGGCCTCGAGCTTGGCTAGGAAGGTGGGGCCTTTCTCTCAGCGCGGGCTCGACTGGATCCCATGGAGGTTCCTACCTTCTTGATCTTCTTTTTTGGATCTTTGCCTTTAGATTGACGTCGGTCAGTCTCTTCCTCCTTAGCTCGGATGTACTTTTGCACGCACTCGAGGAGCTCAGCATATATCCAAGGAAGCATCTTATCTAGAGAATAGGAAAATTTAGAGCTGCGCAGTCCCCACTTCATGGCCGTAATGACCGTCGATTCGTGAAGGTCCCAGACTTTCAAGGTAGCAGTGTTGAAGTGCGACACAAAGTCTCGTAAAGATTCTCCGTCCTGCTGCTTGATAGAGAAAAGACTGTTGGATGTTCGCGGCACCTTTCGATTGGTACCGAAGTATGCCAAGAAGAGCTGTCTGAGCTGGTCGAGCAAATGGATACTCTTCGATTGAAGTCTGAAGTACCACATTCGGACGATCTTCCTAAGGGTGATCGGAAAGACGATGCAGAGGAGGGCATCGGATGCCCTCTAAAAAAGTATGAGAGCTTTGTAGCTCTCAAGGTGGTCGAACGGATCAGTGGAGCCGTCATACGATTTCACTTGTGACATCTTGAACCGGCCTGGAATCGATTCATCGAGAGTTCATCGAGAAAAGGGCGGATGGGAGTTAATGCCGAGCTCACCGGTAGGATCTCGGTTGTTCGCTTGGAGTCGATTCAAATGACGATCAAACTCCTTCAGCTTGAGGTCGTATTCGTCCGGTCGCCGCTAAGATTGATCGGGATGCTTGGAATATCCTAGGATGGAACTTTCCCTAGAAAAAGATTTTGACGGAGATCGCGGCCTATTCCCTTTGTGTGAAGCTCATCGAGGGGAAGGGGACCGGCGATCGTCGGAAGTGGCACGTCGAGTGCGTTGAGAGTCAGCTTGTGGCGACCGTCAGATGGGTTGAGAAGCCGTTTAGTGGGAGTGTCGAGATGAGTGGTGGGATGAAGAAATAGGGCCGGTGACTCTGCCTGAAGGGCACATCCTATGGCACTGAATCCTCCATCCATCATTGCTGTTGTTGTTGCTACTCCGCAATCTGCTGAAGACTATGGACAGCCTCCGTCAATGCTCTAACCTGCTATACCAAGGTGGCAAGCTATTACTGGTCCGCTGTTTCCTTTGATCGTGAAGCACTCGGCTTCTTAAAGATCGTTGAAATGCATCACGTCGTGATGAGCGTCGAGTGAAACTAAGAAAAGTATTTTATGCTCTCATCTTAGCCATTGTAACTCTTGAAAGGATATTTCTCGCCCCCCTTCCTGGCATGCTAAGGTGTTGCGGCTCATCTCTGATGGGGTAGTCGGATCATCACGTCTGAGTGTCGAATGGCAGGAAACTAGTGACGAAGAACTGCTCATCAGAGAGAAGGCACAGTCGAGAGGGCCGAGAACAAGCGAGGGCTTATGGTGTGCTGAACAAAAGCAAGGTCAACTCAGGTTGGAATGGAAAGGTCGACTGGCAGCGTCCGATGGCAGCAAAGAGATCTGTAAGAAAAGTTCTCGTCAGAGATGGCTCCGACGAAGATATTCCGACGCTCAAGTCAGTCGTTAGCTCAAAAAGTGGAGGAGCGAGTGAGACAGAGTTTTTAGACTCTGAGTATTGGAATGTGCGTACTTCCTAGAGGTCTCCTCTTATCTCCATTTATAGAGAGAGTAGGATGAAAGATGAAAGGACGGGAATGTATTCCGATAACATCCAATCATACGAAGCCGCATCAGTGTATCTTTAAATGACCCTATCAGCGAGCATGTCTTTTGTTCGATGCGTTGGTGGTCGTGGCGGCGGGCCTCATCACACGCACGTGTGACAGCCTCATTTGACCTCCGGTAGTTCGACTAATATCGATATCCAGATCGTCCATTTAGTCAGGGCAAGATAAAAGGGATTGAAAGCAATCCAAGATGAGTACAACACATGCCAGCAGTCTCGAACTCGTCAAATAGATTGGAAAGTCAGGTCGGTAGATGACCGATCTGAAGTATCATGCGCCGTAGGTAGTTGAAGGACTCGGTCTCCAGATCAGAACTATCGTGATAAGTAAGTACGTCGGTTTCTCGCTGAAGCCATTGAAAAAACGGATCGATCTTTGGCCCATGTAGTCTTCAACTCAGACAACGTCGTCACGTCCAAGTGATGTCGAGATCGTGCTTTTACTGACCTTAGTTTTTAGATGAGGTCGGCTTCCTGGTGAGATCGACTTTCTAGGGATCATAATTTTCTGATGAGACTGATTTTTACTGAGATAGGCCTCCGATTGAGATCGATTGGATAAGATCGGTTAAATAACGAGGACCTACCTCAATAGGGTCCATTCTCCTACCATGGCATTAGGATTGGATAGGCTCCACCAAATACAGAGCCCAGGAACCGGCCCTGTCCGTTTCAGGCACGAACTAGAGACGATCCGGACTCGATGTGGACCCCGGACAAATCCACGCGATTGTTTCGAATAAACGGCTCTGATCGACTGAAGCCGGGCAATCAGGGAATGAACGAGATTCCTCATTCTTGGTCCCCTTGTGCGCATGTGAACCAGCCCACCTGTCACGCGAGGCTGGGACCGCACCGTAGCACGTGAAAGCTGCGATACCTGTGACCCCCTGTTACCCTTTTTCTGGTTGGCCACAGTCCCCACGCTCCTGATCGTACGCCCTCCTTTAGTTCGGACCGCCTGATGGGCATCACAGGGCCGTCGCCGGCCCGTTTTCCACGCTTCTGCTCCTTCGAGATGCGAGAACCGAACTGGGATCAACATCGTAAAAGGAAAGCAGAGAGCGCGCCGTCTCGGCTTGCGCACTCGGATCGGGGACAGTCCACGTGACGGGACGGGCAGCAGGAGGGGCCCGCTGCTCCTCGCGGCGGACAGGCACCCGCACGCACACCCAGTAGAATCTTCCTGCACAACTGTGCCGGAGAATTGACGCAGTGTGATCCCCTCGCTTATCGCGCCCACGGTCTATCATTAACATGGTGCAGCTGGAACCCCTTTCCACGCGATTATACGGTTATTATGAGCATGCAGCCGAGAATTACGGTCCAAAGAAAAAGCGATCCAGGAAGAAACAAAAACGGAAGGAAGGCGACCAAGGTTTGAAATTAATTAATGACAATGGCGATGAGATAAAATGGCGATACCGATACTTTACAACCCGATGACGGTACTGTTACCGCTACCATACTATAATTATGCTGATTATTAGCAGCAGAGCAGCTGCTGTTATTTATCGACTACTAAAAGTTAATACTATTATTATCGCTGCTGCTAATAGTACTGGCAGGAACACTGGCAGTAACGCTAGAGCTGAAGAGTTGGTTATCCGGCGGTGGCGCCACGTTATCGTCGGCCCGCCAGGCGGAGGCGGAGATGAGGGGACGGCTATGCCACCCGAGCGTCAAGCAACCATCCACCTCTTGGACGCCGTAGCCCTCTCCGGAGAAGAGGGTCAGCAACATGCTGGCCTGCTTGAAGGCGTTGGACCCGAGGTGGACCGCCTTCAGACCGGCACGGCCCAGCCGGGCCCGCCACGTCGCGAGCGGTTCGTGCCGCTCCAGCCGGGCCGCCCCCTCGCAGCACACGATGTTGCAGATCTCCCGCTGGAGGTACAACTCCGCCGCCATCGTCGTCTGCTGCTGCTGCTGCAGCTGCTGGGCGGCACATCTGCCGCCCTCCAAAGAGTCGAACATGGTGGAGTAGTAAAAGAGCGCCTCGGTGAACCGGTCCAGGAAGGCCGGCTTGTTGTGATCCGCCTCCTGCTCCACCACAGTCACGATATTGGGCCGGAGTCCCACCATCCAGCCCAGGACCGAGTCGATCGGCGCGGCGGCATCATCACCCGGGTCGCGGAGTAGGCGGTGGAGCTGCAGGACCGAGTTGACAGCCACGGCCTCCCCTGGGACAACCTGGAGCATCCACGGCCGCACGTCGTCCAGCCGGGATGCGGCGACCCCGCGGAAGGCGAACCGGACGCGGACCGAGCGCGCGAGCTCGGCGAGGCGGAGGCCAACCTCGCGGAGCGCGTCCCGGCCGTCCGGAGAGGGTGGCCCGATGCCGGTGAGGCGGAGGAAGGGTGGCCCGCCGGAGCGGAGAGCGAGCGCCTGGATCAGGGCCGGCCACTGGAGGCCATCCATCAGGTTGAAATCGATGACGTGGACGCGGTCATAGCCGTCGAAGGCCTCCAAAATCGCCTGATTCGCCATGAAGTGGGCGAACTTGAGGTAGGGGCAGGCCTCGTAAAAGTGGTGGTAGAGGATCTCATATTCCGACGCCGATCCGGCAACGGAGATGGAGGAGGAGAAGGAGAGCGAATAGATCCGCCGACAGAGGGCGTCGACGAAATACCCGGCGACCTTCCCGATCCCGAAGCCGGTGTTCACACGCGTGAGTGCGATCCGCATCTCGTCGGTGATGGTCCCCGCCAAGCCGGAGTCGCCGCGCTGGACGGCGTCGGCGCAGCTCATGAGGAGATGAACTAACCGGATGGCGGAGTCCTCCTCCTCTTCCTCCCGCTGCCGGGAGCCGGCGGCGACGACGGCCATCTGATGCGGTTGAGGAGGGAGGGGAAAGTACGTGGGATCCGGCCACGTTTCGGCGGTCGGGGAGGCTGGAAGAGGCCCCGGCGGCCGACGGGAAGGGGCGAGCTCGGAGAGCATGGAGTCGACCCAGGCGGTGAGGTCGGAGGGGTTGTAGTGGACGGCCTCGGCGGCGGCGAGGTGATCGGCGGGGGCCCCGCCAATGGCCGATTCCAGCCGCTCAAGGCTCTGCGCCACGTGGCGCAGATCCGATGATCGGACGCGGTAGCCGGCGCCCACAAGGAGGCCGTCGATCTCGGAGGCGGAGGACTGCTGGCTGGATTCGGCGTCTGTCCACCCGCTGGCGGCCGTGCCCGATCCGAACGGGTACGGTCCCATCTCCGCACGCTCCCAGATGGTAGGGAGAGAAGAACGAGGAGGAGGAGGAGGAGGAGGCCAGGCAAGGAGAAGGGAAAGGATGTTGGAGACCCTTCTCCTTCTCTCCATCTTAATTTTGGAGACGCGAGAGAGAGAGAGAGAGAGAGAGAGAGAGAGAGAGAGAGAGGAGGGTGAGTGACGTCGGCACGGGTGAGATGTACACGTGGCGGGTTCCATTATCGAGGTGCATGGACACGTAAGCACTAGCTTGAGATTTTGGGTGAGTTTTTTCTTTTCTTTTATTTTTTATTAATTAGAATTTGGTGGTTGGTTGGTCACTTTGGTTACGCATCTCTTCTTTCCGAGACAGCGACGTTGCTGGTGCCGTTACGAAGGTTTTCTTTGTTGAAATATTGGGCCCAGCACTTGGATGCGAAAAGAAGAACCCCAAGAGGAAAAATAAACCCATCACGCTACTGGAGCCACGAGGGGCTTCCAACCCTGTTTCCAACCCGGGTCACGTTCTCCAATGCGTGGGTCTCCGTCGCTTTGATGGCGGGTTCCAAATGTGGGGTCTTCTGCCTCTTTTGCCCGTGGACCTACAACTTCCGTAACTTTGAAATCCTAATGTGAGATCCCCATCTCACGCCCAAATTTGCACCCATTCTGTGCGACGTGGGCCCTGCATGATTGGTTATTTGGGGTGAATCGGGAGGCGGTGTGCGTTCTGTGGGTATTGGAAGAGGTTTCCGTCATTATGAAAAGCAGTAGAATACGATCAGGTGGTGGGGAGGGAGTCGCTCTCCGGGTGCGGGGGGTCTCAATCAGAGCCATCCAAGCTCGACCTGGACTGCTCATCTGTGGGTCCTTTTCGTGGAATCGCGGGGGACAGGCGGTGCCAAGTGGCCGTTTGTTTGTTTGAATGGACGGATAAGATTGACGGAGCTTCTTGGAAACCGGTTGCGGCAACGGGCCAGAATGGAACCCAGTCGCCAAGGGGGTGCCGTAAGCAACCAAGTGGCTATGGTCCCTGGGAACCTGTTTAGCATTAACCAGCCTTGGCCGCACAACCGCATGCCTGCCCATCTGTGATGTTACGCCGCTGATAAAAGCATGTATTCCACGGTTGAGTGCTTCAATATTTTTTGGATGAAAAATCTGGGGAAGGGTAAAACATTTTGGGCCATGCCCCGTGGGACTCTGTCAATTAAGTATTTAGAGTCTTTATCCATATTTAGGTCCCCGTGCGAGGGCTCACGATTTAATAAGCTTCACATGATACCTGGAGCAATCATGGAGCTATATACGACCTATCCAATCATGTCCATTGCACAAATCATGAATGGCCATGATTGGAGTGGTGGCCTTCTCTTGCTCGTATCCCTGTTGGGATAAACCAATCAATCCCGACTCAGACTAACCGACTCCCAACTCAGACTCGACAATAGCCGACTGATCGAACATGCGACTCCGACTGATCATCGATCAAACTGACAGTTCAGACTCTTCCTCAATCGATTGAACAAACCTCACCGACTTATAGCCGATGACCGATTAGTATTCGGCCACTATTGATAAATAGTGGACGACTTGAGTTGACGGTATGACAGAATTATCAACCGACGGTCACGTCTACTACTGACGTGTGGTCGGTTGATCTGTCCAACATGCCATAACCGTCACGAACGGTTATCCGCCGCATATCACGGTACAATTAGTGAAAATTAATGACCCACTACGTGATTATAGCCCGATAATTTAGCACCATAAAATATGGAACCATGTCCGACGGTTACAAGAACTTCATCTATAAAAAGGGGGTAAGTGAACAGCACCGGTAAGCCACTTCTGATCAGAGCTCTGCTACTCTGAATATTCAACAACTACTGTTCACCAACTTCTCTCTCTGACTTAAGCATCGGAGTGTCCCTGTCGGACACCATTTCGATCTATGTGGACGCTGTTTTGTAGGTGCTCATTACCGACGACAGGCAACGGAGAGTTGGCCGTAACAGATTGGCGCACCAGGTAGGGGGCCAGAGGATCATATTCGCCATGACAAAAATCAGAGCCCAATGCTCGACTGCAATCGGATCGGCAAGGCACTCTTTCCGTCGGAAAGAGGTTCCTTCCCCCTCCTTCAGTAGCAGAGCCTAGCTCCTTACGTCCCGTGATCACCACAGACGTCCAGATCGCTACACTTGTGCAGCAAATGAATGTTCTCGCAGAGGCAGTCAAAAGCCTCCAGCAACAGCAAACCCAGCAACAACAGTCTCTGGCGAAGCAATCGGTGGCACAGTCGGTGCCTTCCAGGCACAGCCGTCATGGAGTGCAGCAAATGAATGTTCTCACGGAGGCAGTCAAAAGCCTCCAGCAACAGCAAACCCAACAACAACAGCCGCCGATGGAGCAACTGATGGCACAGTCGATGCCTTCTAGGCATAGCCGCCGTCATCCACGGCGATCACTGTCTCCTTCTCTGAAGCGATCTTCTCGGCTTTTCCATCGAGATGAGTAAGGATATTCTCGGTACTTTCGACGTGCCCCTCATCGTTCACAGCGTTCCCCCTCTCCTACCCATCTCAACAGCATTAGGAAGGGAAACGGCCGCGAACACCCACCGCTTCTCCTTTAAGCTCGTCAGGTGGTTCTACTCCTGAAGTTTTTCAATGGCGATTCGATGATTATGAACGCAAATTCCAAGAGATCAATCGCCGACTTGCTCAGCTCCAAGTGAAAGGTCAGAAGTCCTCTAACGACCATGACTTTCATATTGCACAGCCCCTTTCTCACCATATCTTGGACCAACCGATCCCATCTCGGTTCAAGATGCCTCAAGTGGAGACATACGATGGCTCCACCGATCTAATCAATCACTTTGAGAGCTATAAAGCTCTTATGACGATTCAAGAGGCGATCGATGTCTTCCTATGCATCATTTTTTCGATCACTCTTCGGAAAGCTGCTCGAGCCTAGTACTTCAGATTTCAGTTGGGAAGCATATACTCTTTCGGACAACTAGAACATTTTTTCGTGGCTCACTTAAGTACCAGTCGAAGGCCGCTAGGAACCTCTGACAGTCTCTTCTCGATCAAACAAGAAGAGACTAAGACACTTCGAGATTTCGTGGCTCGTTTTAATGTGGTCACGCTTGAGGTCAAGAATTTCAATGAAGACATGATTATATCAGCCATGAAAAAAGGTCTGAGGGGGTCACGATTTACATATTCTCTGTATAAAACTCTCCCTCGGACTTATGCTGAACTTTTGGAGCATGCATACAAGTATATGCACGCAGACGAAGAAGCTTCAAACCATCACCAAACAGAGAGCAAGGGTCAAAAGAAAAAGAAACAAAAGAATGGTGGAGCTCCGATCGAATCAAGTCAGCCACCTTCCAATAAGCAAGCTTCACCCCGATGACGGAGTCTAAGGCCGAGTTATGGTAGGTATGACTCCTATACTTCCCTTTCTGCTCCCCATGCGCAGATCCTTATAGAGATCGAAGGAGCAAAATATTTACGACACCTTCTGCCAATGAAAGGAATATCGAGGAGCCGCGATCGAAAGAAGTATTGTCGGTTCCATCATGATCACGGTCACGATACCAAATAATGTATTCAAATCAGGGATGAGATAGAAGTCCTGATCCGACGAGGCTATCTCGAAAAATATCGGAGAGACCCACCGACCCAACCTCCTATCGATCGATGACCTCAGCTCCAAGCTGAAGCTGTAAATAATCAACCGACTGCAGGAGTGATCAACATGATCTCCAGACGATCGAGCTAGAGTGCAACTTCCGAAGAAGAGTCGGCAAAACGAAGATGACTCAACTGTGTAATAATTTTTTCGGAAGAGGATGTTCAGAGAATTCAGACTCTCCATGATGATGCTGTTGTTGTCTTGACAACAATAGCAAATTATGATGTAAAAAGAATCTTTGTAGATAATGAAAGTTTGACTGATGTTTTATTTTATTCGACTTTCTCTCGAATGCGACTACCGACTGATCGACTCAGGAGAATCTCGACGCCATTGGTTGGCTTCACAGAAGATGTTGTTATAGTGGAAGGAGAAATCTCTCTCTCCTTAATCGTTGAGATCGAACAACAACAGAGCACCATTTTCATAACGTTCATGATAGTTCAAGTACCTTCGACTTATAACGTCATACTCGGACGACCTGGACTTAATGCTCTAAAAGCAATGGTTTCGACATATCATTTATTAGTCTAATTCCTGACGAAAATTGAGATCGGAGAAATGCGTGGAGATCAATAACTTGTCTGACATTGCTTCTTTGTCTCCACTCAAAATAATAAACCTGAAGACTCTCTGTTTGTCAACAAATTGGACCAAAAAGAGAATCAAGAGAGGGGTGAACCAGATGAACAACTGATTCCTATCTCATTAAGAGAAGAAGATCTCAAAAAAATGATCCAAATTGGATCACAACTATCCGACTCAGAGCGGTAACAATTAATAAAAATATTCAGAGCCAACATCGATATTTTTGCTTGGTTGGCCATTGATATGCCCAAGATTTCTTTAGAAGTAATAACTCACCGACTTAACATTAACCCGAACGTTAAGCCGGTAAGACAGAAGAAGCGACTTTTTGTCCCTGAAAGATAAAAGATCATTGATGAAGAAGTCGACAAACTCCTCGCAGCAGGCTTCATCAGAGAGGCTACATATCCTGATTGGCTCGCCAATATGGTGATGGTGAGAAAAGTCAATGAAAAGTGAAGAATCTGCATCGACTATACTGATCTGAATGAAACTTGTCTGAAGGACAGCTTCTCCTTGCCGAAAATTGATCAACTGATTGATGCGACTTTTGGCCATCAACTTCTGAGTTTTATGGATACTTTCGTGAGGTATAATCAGATCCGGATGGCACTAGAAGATGAAGAGCATACAGTTTTTAGAACTGACAAAGGCATATACTGCTACAGAGTAATGCCTTTTAGTCTGAAAAATATCAGAGCTACCTATCAACGGCTCATCAATAAGATCTTCAAGGCACAGATTGGATGGAATATGAAAGTATATATGGACAACATGCTGATGAAGAGTCTCCAGACTTCAGATCATATTCGAGACCTGGAGGAAGCTTTTGGCATGCTTCGGCGACATCAAATGAAGTTAAATCCGATCAAGTGTGCGTTCGGAGTAACCTTTGAGAAATTTTTTAGATTTCTTATTTCACAATGAGGAATCGAGGCTAATCTCGAAAAAATAAAAGCAATCATCGATATGAAACACTCGAGCTCAAAGAAAGAGATACAGCAACTCAATGGATGGATCACCGCACTTAGTCGATTCATTTTTAGGTCGGTCGAAAGATGCTTGCCATTTTTTAAGACTTTGTGGCAGACGAATGACTTCTCGTGGTTAGATGAATGCCGACAGTCCTTCGAAGACCTGAAAAAAATACTTGACTTCTCCACTTTTGCTTACAAAATCAAAAGTCGGAGAGACACTGTATCTCTACTTAGCAACTTCAACAAAGGCGGTTAATTTGGTGCTCGTCCAGAAGGATGAAAATCGAATCCATCGATCGATCTACTACACCAGTAAAGTACTCCACAATATCGAAGTTCGATATTTAAAAATGAAGAAAATGATCTATGCTCTAATCATATCGGCACAACGACTTCGTTCGTACTTCCGAGCACATCCGATTGTGATCCTGACAGATCAGTCGTTGAAGGCGATCTTACATCGGCCTGATACGTCAGGTAGGATGGCGAAGTGGGTAGTAAAACTTAGCGAATTCGACATACAATATCGCCCACGACCGTCTTTGAAAGCGCAAGTCCTAGCCGACTTCGTCGCAAAATGTACAATATCCGATAATAAGCCAGAAGATACAGATGATAATGCAATAAAGCAAGTTATCACTCCAGAACTTGACCTAGATCGACTTGGGTGCTACACATCGATGGAGCATCTAACGCACAAGGTAGTGGAGCCGGCCTCATACTCACAAATTTCAAAGGGATAGTCACTGAATACGCACTTCAGTTCAACTTTAAAGCTTCGAATAATCAGATTAAATATGAAGCACTCCTAGCCGACTTGAAGATAGCCAAAGAGCTTGAGATTGATAGTCTGAAGGTCTTCACCGATTCATAACTGATTGCTGGATAAGTCAAGGATGAATTTGAAGTCCGAGACCCCATTATGATGAAATACCTTCAGAAGGTGAAAGATCTTACCATGAGCTTAAAATATTTCGAGATCTTTCACATATCCAGAACTGAAAATGCTCAGGCCGACATACTTTCACGATTGACAACTATCACTTTCAACTTACTGGGTCAGACATTCGTTGAATGCTTCGAACAACCAAACATCGATAAGGTCGAGGAAGTATTATGCTCACTATCGAACCAAGTTGGATGGATCCGATCGTCCGATACTTAACCGACGGGGTCCTTCCTGCAGATCCCTCGAAAGTTAAGCGACTCCGATGGACAGCCTCTCAATATGTGATGATGGATGGTCATCTTTACAAAAAGTCATTCTCTCTTCCCTTGCTAAAGTGTTTGGGACCTACAGATGCCGACTATACACTTAGAGAAGCACACAAAGGGATTTGTGAAAATTACTTGAGGGCAAATCTCTGGCATATAAAGTCCTGCGACAAAGATTTTATTGGCTCACCATAAAAAAAGATGCAGTTGAACTCATCCGAAGATGTGAACTATGTCAAAAGTATGCAAATATACAGCATCAATCGGCTAGTTAGCTGATATCGATTGTAGCACCATGGCCCTTCGCACAATGGGAGATCAACATATTTGATCTTTTTCCTCCGGCATCTGGTCTGAAAAAATTTATAGTGATCGCCATCGACTACTTTATCAAATAGATAGAAATCGAACCTTTGACGCAAATCACTGAAAACAAGATGGAAGACTTCATTAAAAAATCCATCATCTACAAATTCGATTTATCGCACACCATCATTACCAATAATGGTCGATAATTTGATAATTAAAAGTTTAAAAAATTCTGTGTAAAGTTTCATATCACACACAAACTCATGTCAGTCGGCCATCCACAGTCGAATGGAGAGGTGGAGGTAACCAACTGAATAATCTTACATGGGCTCAAGACCTAACTGAATGAAGCTAAAGACCTCTGGATAGAAGAACTATATCCGATCTTTTGGACGTATCGAATGACTCCCTGCATACCGACTGAAGAATCCTCCTTCAATTTAGCTTATGGGACAGAAGCAATGATCCCGTTCGAGATCGAACTACCATTAATCAGGGTGGAATAATACAGTGAGCCGAACAATTTCGAATGTCGGAGAGCCAACCTAGATCTCCTTCCACAACTCCGACATTAGGTCCAAGTCCGCATGGCTACATATCAACAAAGAATAGCCCGATACTATAATGCCAGGGTTAAGTCGAAGATCTTTCGACCAAGAGATTTAGTCTTGAGAAAAGTAGAAATCTCAAACCCCTTGGATCAAGAAAAGCTGTCTCTAAATTGGGAAGGACCTTATAAAATATCCGAGACACTCAGACCGGGTGCCTATCGGCTAGAAACCCTTGACGGATTGATAATTCTTCAAAAATGAAATGCCGATAATCTGAAGACGTATTACCAGTAAAGTCGTTCGTGTACACACTACTTTGAATGCAATACAGAATTTCAGAATCGTGAGTCTTACTCAATTCCTATCAACTTCTGGCTATATGTCGGCTTTCACTGAAAAAATCGAACAATCAACGAAAACCGACATCTCGACTGCGATCTTAGATGGACATCAAATATAAAGGTTTTCCACTGTAAAAGCCGACCATGGTCAAAACACCAATACGTCGACTCCATCGTAAGTGGAACAAAATACCAAAATAATCAAGATCGAATTGAAATTATACCGATATGGCTACGGTCAGTCGAAGGATATTCGACTTGCCGTCGATTATCAAATGATCCGACATACAAATCCAACCAAGCATCGGGTATTGGATGTTTGACTTACCATCATTATCCTAATTATTAAGTACGTCAAAGACTACGTGACTAACAAATACTCTACAAGTCCTACTGAATGATCGAATCACCGATTAACATTCGGTAGCTGCTTTATATTGCAGACATTGTAGACTTAACATTTCACACGAATAGTTTAAACTTGGAAGAAAAATGTCTTTCATTCATTGTCAAAAAAAAGTTACAAAATTGGACCGAAGCCTGATTACAAGCATCTGACTAGACAAAGAAAAAAGAAAAAATAAAACACACCGACTAATCTTCATCGCCGTCCATGTTCCTGTATTCCAAAGTAAATTCGACGGCTCGATCAATAGGCACAGTCGGTGTCCAATTCTAAGTCGGTGCAGCTTCTTCTTTGGCATCTCCCTCTTCTGGCTCAGGAGGAACAATGCTGCTCAGGTCCAGGTTCAAATATAATTTTTCGACCGTGCCCAAACCATTTTCATACCTGACACAGTATGAAGTGAAGCCGTTTTTGAGGATCTCCTCCTTGTATTCTTCTGAACCTTGAAAGTCCTCGATCGTCCGACTCAATGCATCCCTCAATGACTCTGCTTCTGCCTTTGCTAAGTTAGCATCGGCTCGTGTGGAGATTGACTCATCTTCAGCTAGTGCCAGCCTTTCTAGGCTGGCCCAATGACGATCACGCTAAGCTTCGAGTTCTTCGATGCATCCGTCTCGTTTCCGTCGAAGCCGATGAATAGAATGCTTCTTGCTCTTGATCTGCGATTCAAGAGCTAAGATAGCCTCGTGAGCCGAATTAAGTTCAGCCCCTGAGGATGCTAAATTATTAATCAGGCGGGAAACCTCCTCTTGAAGCTTGGCTTCTCGCTCCGCTACCGACTTTAGTTGTTCAAATACAGCCACTTTCTCAGCTTCGGTGGCTGTCACCTTATCCATCCATGACTTGCGTATGTTACCGAACTTCGAGTAGCTGGCCTCCAAATCAATCATGTCGTGGATCAACTGCAGACAGAAGATAAACTGGTTAAAAAAAAAAGAAAGAAGAAAAAAAAACAAGAGAATTACCCCGATCACCGTTGGGTAGAAGGATAAGAGCATCTCGGCTACCGACCGCTTCTTCCGATGCTCCCGATCAGTCGAAAGAAGGGTGACTTGTCACAGTCGCCTAGCTAACGTTGGATTGGCCAGGGCCGATTCGTCACCTGGCACTTAAAAGTTGAAGTAAATTGTGCGGCCCTCCAACATCGCATCTTCTGTCGAAATCATCGGGGCCTTTCTCCGATCCCCTGTCAGCGGCCCCATGTTTGAAAGCGAGGAGAAGCTTGAGCTCAACTGCGCCCCAATCGAAGGAGCGACTAGCGCAGCAGCAGATTGTTCGGGTTCTCTTACCTTAACCCGAATCTCTTCAATAGAAGAAACTACCGACAGTGCTTCGATAGTTTTCCTAGACACCCTATCGTCAGATGGCGCGGTAGGGGGCGCTGTCGGAACTAACAGCACCAGAACCGGCTCAAGAGCTGATGCAACTGGAGCATCGGACCCCTCAGTCGACGTCGAAGCAGCAACTGGAGCTGGAATCAGAGTTGCCACCCGAGCTTGCATCGAAGCCTAATGCCTCTTCGACGATCGCGAAGATCCAACCTCGAACGTTGCTCTCTTCCTAGCCGCATGCTGATGAATGTCGGTGCCAGACACTCGCACCCTCGACTGCATGGCTGCAATTACGACAAGAGTCAGTACAACTCAAAAGATAAGTGAAGTCAAGAATAACCAACTATACTATACCTAAACAGGCAGCCGAACTAAGGCCGACGTCATAAAGGGCCTGTTCGGTCACAAGCTCCTTCTGTACCGGGCCACCATGTCCTTCAGCTTGTGGAAGTCCTCCCAGTCGCCGATCTCCACTCGGCTATTGTTGTTGGGATTGGTTCGTGGATCATCCCAACGAGAAGAAAAATCCCAAGGAAAAGTGGAAGAAGTAAGAAAAATTGGTTCTTCTATCCATGAATGGATGATGGAAGACTGATAATAAAAGAAAAACTTTTGCGGGGGTTGAAGAACCACCACTCTCGGGCCTTAGGGTGGGGTCAGAGTATGAAGAAAGCTTGAAAAAGAAAAGAACGAGGTTCGATCGGCAGCATCTGACACAACAAGGTAAAGCTAATAATCAATCGGATCGAGTTCGGTGCCAGCTGAGCCGGGCAAAGACCGTAATAATCCAAAATATTTCGGACGAACTCCAAAATTGAAAATCGAAGATCTGCCTGAAGATCTTCAACATAGAAGGCCACCTGGTCCGAAAGAGGGCTATTCACCCGACCATCGATCTTAAGAGTAAAAAGTTGATACTGCTCGAGATGCAATACTGCTCTCGGAACCGCTCGACATTCGATTTTGAAAGTGAAGAAGCCTCCATTTTTGGATCTGACTGGGGTTCGTCAGTCGGATTCTTCGACTGACCATCCCGAAAAGAAAAAATCGTAGCCATAAAGAAGAAAACCCTAGAGACTCAGCAAAAGGGAGAACTCAAGGATAGACAACTAAACCTGGAAAGGATGGGAATGCTAAGGTGATCATCTGGCAGAGTTTTCACACCAAAAAAGACAAAATGAAAAGTAAAAATATGGTTGAAGGCGACCCTTTATATTTAGGGTCCCTCAACGGACGAGATGAAAGTGGTCAAACCGAGGACTCACCAGATGACGACACATGGCAACATCTGGACCAGCCATCGATCGAACGGTTCAACGCACCTATTTTCAGATCAAGCCAAGTCACCTTCATCCGCGTGAACAGCTTCAACCCAATAACATGCAGACACGTGACAAAAATCTACTTGTCAGAAGTAAATCGTCTGGCGTCGGTTCACCTTCCCGAAATGACGTCTGACACTGACAACTGACACTAAATTGTCCTGTCAATATGGCGGTTTAAAAATGACAAAGCAGCCAATCGTCCATATCCCAGAGAAGGAGGCTGCAGAATTAGGGTTCGACATAACAGGCAATAACTCCTTTCGTCCAATGTGATTAAGCATATGGCAATATACATACCAACCCATCATTGGACTTGGGAGTGGGGGGCAACTGTTGGGATAAACCAACCGACCCCCGACTCAGGCCAACCGACTCTCGAGTCCGACTCGGCAATAGCTGACTGACCAAATATGCGACTCCAACTGATCATCGGCCAAACTGACAGTTTCGACTCTTCATCAACTGATTGAACAAACCTCACCGACTTATAGCCGGTGACCGATTAATGTTCGGCCACTATTGATAAATAGCGGATGACTTGAGCTGACAGTATGACAGAATAAACAATCGACGGTCACGCCTACTATCAATGTATGGTCGGTTGATCTGCTCAACATGCCATAACCGTCACGAACGATTATCTGCCGCATATCACGATGCAATTAGTGAAAATTAATGATCCACTATGTGATTATGACCCGATAATTTAGCACCATAAAACATAGGACCACGTCCGACGGTTACAAAAATCTCATCTATAAAAAGGGGTAGGTGAACAGCACCGGTAAGCTACTTCTGATCAGAGCTCTACTACTCTGAATATTCAACAAATACTGTTCACCAACTTTCCTCTCTGACTTAAACATCGGAAGATCCCCACCGGACATCATTTCGATCTATGTGAATACTGTTTTACAGGTGCTCGTTACTGACAATAGACAACGAAAAGTTGGCCGCAACAGATCGAATTCTAAAACCTGTATCCCTCTCTAGTCCCATAAAATCTTAATGCCATCCTGGTAATCATATGCAATATGTTAGAAGTTTTTGCCCTGAAAATTGCTTCCACATAGTTTTAAATGATCATGGATATGACGTTACTATTTTAATGGTGGGTAGAAGGCATCCATTGCTTGGTTTACAGGAGATTACTGTTGAGACAAAAATGTATCCATCAGCTAGCAATGATTACATTAATATAACCCACCTCATCAAGATAACACAAGGACACACTCATAGTAATATATTTTATTAGGACACCTAGGTTCAGGATTCAGGAAGCATGTGATGGGAAAAAGGGTAAGTAATCAAGGTGAAGAATTTTTGGTACAAACTATGATAATTTCCTATATGACCAAAAGAGACTACAAGGATCTGCATCCCCAACTTTAACCTGAAGGGATGGGACCACTCACAAAAATTTCCAATTCACCGTTGTTTTCAAGTGGGTTCTCTTAACTCAACAATACCTTCTCTCTCGCCATCCATGTGTGCGTACAGGGGCGGACGAACGCCTGCGCGCATGGTTGTGCAATCTGGTACCAAGTTGATATGTTAGTGGGAACCGACACAAAGGAGCCAGTTGTGAGGACAAGGTGTGTGTAGGTAGATAGCTACAATGTTTCGAGGTTTCAACACCACTCTTTCACACTCCAATAATTATATTATATTGTCTGCTGTATGGGAATATAGAAGTAGGGTTGAAGGTATACTAAAATATTTGTTAATGCTCTCTCGTGAATAAAAATTTTTGATTCATGCAAGCGAGCATGTCCTTTTTTTTCTTCTTCTTTTTTTCTTTTTTTCAGGTAGTATCTAAAGTTGGAATCCTAAACCTCTTGAAAAGAAAGTCCCTGGATGTGAGGTGCCAACTTCTACATTACCATGACATTGATAGTTTATCTTAATCTATGACACAAAGGTATGGCCGAAGTCCAATAAGAACTACTAATTTTCAAACAAATTTAGATATAAATATTTCACAAAACAGTATTCATATGAAATATGCGCATGCTATTAGCTACTAAAAGACAATGAACAACCCATACTGTTGGAGATGTCTGGTCAGAACACCACCATACTAAGATCTTTTCGATACCACTCACATTGCACTCGATCATATGTAGATACCGCAAGAGAAGAAAAAAATATAAAATAAAAAAAAATAATCAAGTACATGAATCAGCCAAAAGGCTCATTTTCACAAAGCATACAAAGTTTTACTATGAAAAAGAATAAATATAAGAGGAAATCCTCACACTCTCAACTTTTATACACAATCTCTCTCAACTAGAAGTTATCCTTACAAAGCTCTCACTAGAATCCAAAAATATCATATCTGACAGTCTGTCCGAAGCCTCTACTTCTGCTCTTTGTCGACGTCTCCTTCAGAATCTGCTATCGAACTCCCTCTCTCGGCTGCTGCTGGTGTCTCTCAGGTTCTGTCGAACACACCATTCTCTATTCCACCTACAAGGTTTTAAAGACTTGAGATTGCATCAAAATCAAAGTCCTAAGAGGTTTAAGTCTCTTAACAGGACTCAAAACCTCACCTGACCATCCGATCAATGTCCCCATTCACAATGATCAAGTCCGGAAGCTCCAGGCACCATCCGATCGCGCAATCAGCACATATCAATGCCCCAAACCTTGTCGGTCCATGCAATAGTACCGTGAATCATGAGAAATGTCAAGAAAACTGCACCGATCCACCTTGGACTGTGCGAAAATGGGTGAGAAATGCCCTGCTTGTCCATGCGACCCTCCTGTGAGCTCGATCCATCGTGGACCGTGAAACATAGCGGACCTGGGCGCTTGTGCGTTCGCTGGGCCAGCTTGCACGCGCCCATGTTGGGCTGCACTCTCCTATGCATGCTCGTACGTCCGTCTGACCTGGCACGCCGCCGCCAGTTTCCGCCGGTCCGCCTCTAGCCTCCATCGCTCCGTGGGCTGTGTAATCTACTTCGGACTTCTATTGCGCGTATGTCCTCCGTCTGGACTCAATTTGGATTGTTCTTGGGCTCGTTAGATTCCGTTCGTCGTCTTGGACCTCATTCTAGGTTTATTATGGACTGAATCTCGAAGAATTTTCCTCAATACATGCTACATATTTAACTAATTCAATATTGCTGATGATTATTGTTAAAAAGACAGAGATGATCATATATTCCTATTAGGTATGGTTAACACTAGCGAACTGCACCTTAAATTCAATGCGCCAGCATACCCAAAACCTGTTGCCAGTGACATGAATTGGACCTTTATGGTGTCCCAACTTCCAATATAACATTTATGTTTCACGAAGGCAAGGTCATGAGAAACTTATATCCTATGAAAAAAGTTGCCGAGAAATTCTTTTGATGGCAGAGGGATGCCATCGCTGATCATTCATCCAAGCACGTTACAAGCATCTTGAACATTTAAACACCACTGAGCTTTATTTATTTATTTATTTATGGCTATCCCTAAAATGAATCCTAATAGAATCTTAATTTTTTTTCAAAAATCAATAAAAAAATCATTAATTTACTGTATATTAGAAACACAACAAATATGTATTACCTAGCTATATAGTATGTACTAGTAAACATGATATTTTACAAACTATATATTAATTTACTTGAAAGATATATATTGGATTATTAGATGACTAATTTGTTAAGTATCTAACATCTAGTCTTATATTGTATGTTAGTGAATTTTATATTTTAAAATTTATATATTGATTTATTTAGAAATTATATATTTATTTACTTAATGATAAATTTGTTTGGCATATATCATCTAATTATATAGTATCTATCGACAAAAGATATGTTTTGAAAATGGGGAAGAGGATAGTGTCCTAATTTTTTATCAGGGAACAGACGATTTAGCTATAAAAGGAATTTTTTAAGTTTTAGCTTTCTATTTAAGAATAAAAATTTAAAAGTATGATAAAATTAGAAGTTTCTCTGGTATTTCTTTGTCCGATCCCCGCCTCCTATAATTTTTATTCCAATGAATGTTGCTTGAGAGGCCCAAGCATGCAGTGGAAAAGAAAAAATCGAGGGTATTTTGGTTGGAGCTCGAGATGCATGGTGCATGGTGAAGCGAAAAGTCCGCAGGCTTTGAGTCGTGTCTTCTCTGCGCTTTGTGCTGACGCTGCCAGCATCATGTTGCGCACCGTGAAAATCGAAAGAATATAAACTGGATAGTGTTCTTCTCTCAGCTCCTGAGGCCTGAGCTTAGCGGTATGCACTCGATTTCTTAGATTTAAAAAATTTTAAATAAAATTTTAAAAAATCAAAATTTTAAATTTATATTTTATAAAATTAAAAATCAAACTGAAATAGCTCAAATTCAAATAAATCAAATCAAAATAATTTTTATTTGATAATTTGATTTTAAACTTCTTTATGCTGGACTTTTGATTTTAATTTAGACTTATTAAATTCTTTAATAATTTTATTATTTGGGCTGTAGAATTGCACTTAGGCTTAGTTTAGGTAGACCATAACTTAGAAAGGATATGATAAGTGAATCTGATTCAAAATTAGATTAAATAAATGATGAAAGATAATTTTTTTTAAAAAAAAAATTCACTGAGATTTTGTCACATGTTTTCTTAAATATGAATATCATCTAAAGAAATAACATCAATCTGACTCACTTAACCGAAACCTCAAAGAAATAAACGAGAAAAAAAGTATAAAATCTGTACAAATATATTTTTAAAATATTAATATTTAAAAATAAATTATTCTAAACTTAAAACAAAAACATCCTCTCACGTAGCAGATGCATGGTGGATAGTGTGCAATCGGGAATTAGTCAAATACGAGGGGTAACTTAGCGTGTTATCTACCGTAGGATTTGGCATGGTCTAATTGGACTATCTGATTCAAGTAATATTTAATCCAAACATAAATATTAAATAAAAAAAATATAATTTCGATTTTCGATTAATCAAAATTATCAAATTAAATATCAAAGATCGAATCGATTAAAAAAATTTCAATTTGATTTTAAATCAAAATTTTTAAAAAAAAATTAAATCAAATATTAAAATAATTAATAATTTGATTCGATTTTTGATTAACTGAATCATTTGCACACTCCTACCTGAACTTGAAAGATGCCTCCCCAGCGCTCCAAAGGTTCCAAAACACTGACATTGTCCAAGGCGCCAGGCCCCTTCTAGGGCTTCAAAATTCTGAAACGGAAGAGGATCAACAAGAATATTAATCTAACCAATACTTTCAATTTTACGCCCAGTAATCAGATCTCACATTCCATCCATAATCTTAATTTTATCTTTCGGAAAATGCATCTTTAAAGGTTTCTAAAATGTCATTCTCTTTTGGTAAATCGGTTAAATTAGATCAATCAAGTGCAAATATATATGTGGGAATCAGCAAATAAAGTATTAAAAAATTGAGCTAGAGGATGTACTGTCAAGTTTGTTTCTAAAATACCTTTTGTAACAAGGTTTTCTGGTGGTTGCCAAATGCAAAGTTGGGAACTCAACTCCAAATAGATATCTGGACGTATATTAAAGTCAGGTTAAAATAAGATTTCAAATTATTGAATGTGACTGTGACCTAGATGATCTATATATATATATATATATAAGAATTTTTTTTTTGAAGCTTATAGTGTATATATCAAATTATTATAAACAGATAGTTGTAATGAAATGATATAGTATGTCGATTCGCAAGAACTTGATTATATGAGCTAGGATCCCCAACGTCTTTTATAGATAGTTTAGACTTTCTACAACATATATAATATTTTAAGTTTTTATTTTTCAATCGCTACTTCTGAATGTAATAGTGGACGTCCCTTTCCTCATTGCACCGTTTATTATAGTGTAGTATAACTTCACCCTTGATGACCAAATTTAGATACAGCATGACACGCTTTATGAAGAGGTACAAGTGTTGTGATTCTGATCTTATAAATATGGTTCTACTCTTGGGGGGCATTTAGTAGGACGCTTGGTAGCATGTAATCCTAATAGGATTATATATAATTTTGTAACAGATAATCAGATTATACTGTCTGTTTTATTACTTTTACAAATAATATTGTATTACATATAATGTAGCATTATCTCAAAAAGAGATAATTTGATTGCCTAAGAGGAGGTGGCTATGTGATTACATATAATCTTATAATTCTGCAATCTTACAACAAGATAACTTTAGGACCAAAATACCTCCATCAAATTAAATCAAAATAAATTATGGATAGTCTCAGTTGGTGAAAATAGAAAAGAAAACATAATGGATGATGTCACGAAAAATGATTAATCTCAAAATTAAGTTGTCCCTCTAAAAAATAGACAATAATTAATAAGCAAGGATGTGGTTACTTTAAAAAAATTAGCTTATATTCTATGTAATCTAAATTATATACCAAATACTACAATGTAGGATTTCTTGTAATTTTACAACAACATTATTGCACATACCAAACACTACAATATAAGATTCTCTGTAATTTTACCGGGTAATCATATTCTCTCTGTAATCACGATATCATAGCAACATTACCTATGTAATGCATCAAACACCACCTTAGTGCAGTTTATACATATATTTCTGCTTCTACTACCACATTGTTCATACTATAATAATAGATATAAGAGAATAAGCATACTTTCTGAGATTAGCACTAGATCTAGGTGGTTTCCGCCCATCATCTCATATTTTTCACAAGATAAGATCTATTAGGGGTATTTTTGTACTAGCCGAAAATATGAGATGATGGTCTTTAGCCCATGCTTTGATTTCCGCATCTCTTCGAAAATTATTATGCTTCAGCCAACAAAGTCCATCCCAGCTGACTTCCACTCCACCTACTGAACTAGAAAAGATTGACAGTAAGCTTCCTTATGCTCCTTTCAAATCAGACCATTATGGAGATATCAAAATGTGCACTAGGTATCGTCACATCAAGCTATTAAATTCCAAGGGCTCAGACCAGGGCCATTTAAAAACTTTGGGCAAACTGGTCGCACATGGCCTACGAGCCCTATGGCTGCCTTGGCCCTTGCATCAATTGCCAACCCATTCTCAGCCCCAGCTTGAGCAGTGCACCACAACCCGAGCGAGCGGCTTTGAGTGATTTCTCCATCGATCAATCCTCCTTCGATTAATCATCGAGCTTCCTTAGTCTTTCATGACTTACGGCTTTCTTCTAGCTGGAGGCTCACCGTCCGGTTATATCTGACCTCTAATTAGCCATCACTTGACCGACCAATCCTCAGCTACTAATCTCAACATCGACCTTCACTCTTAGCTTTGGCCAGTGAACTCTAGGGGGTCTCTTTAAAGCCCCGTCATATTATTTCATTTAAAAATGGGAGTAACTATGAGCAAGACGAGCTCCCACATACTCTCAGTTCCTGATCGACAGTCCATGCAATTAGTAGATGGGACCCTCATATGCCATGAGGTGACTACTCATCAAATTTGAGAAAGCCTAAGGGCCATACATGGTTCTCGAGGATATGAAGCCAACCCACCAAGGAGCTGACAGAAATGGTTAACCTTCAACAGAAATTCAAATCCCGTGATCACCATGAAGCAAATAAGGAATAAAAAATAAATAAATATCTCTCAATAAGAGAAGGTTAATGGTCATATCTCTTCAGATAAATCAAGGCTAACCATCCGATTCTCCTTCCTCTCATGGCTCTTCAACCTTCGCTCATAAATAAAGAGGGATCCTCCGGTATAAAATCTCCTCTCTCTCAATACGCTCACTTCTTCCTTTCTGTTATCGGATTTCTAACTTGAGCATCGGAGGATCTCTGTCGGACCCACCTTCGGTTAGAAATTTTTTTTATAGGTCTTGTCGCCGTCATCTAACCATCACCGTCCAACTCCAGCTGATCCGATCTCGAGATGAAAATCTGTGTCAACAGGATCATTGTATTGAGGTTACCAAATTAAAACTAAGATGATCGTAACAGTAAAATAAAGAAATATTCTTGTTGGTGTATATTATCCGATCTCATCATTACCTAGACACATGACAGCAGATTATTATTTGAAAAAAAAATTCTCTCAGATCACATCGACCGAAGATCGATCTATCTCTTCAGTATTATTTGCCAATCGATTTAATCCAGAATTGCTAATGAGTGGGACACTTACCTCGATCTGATTCTGACCTCCATCACCTTATGTCAGTTTCTGTCCCACATGATTACCGACACTCAAGACATGACGTCCAGTTCAGATATTTATCGATATCAGTTATTCCACATCGGTCTCTTTCCGACATACCACCAGAAGTGTGGACTGTTATTTGATAATTGTCATCTAGCTAAGCGATAACCGTCTTCTAGCTGTATCCCAACTCATTGCCACGTGAGCAGCCGCCCCATGATCTTTGCACAACTGGTCATTTTGTTACAACAACCTAATGGTCTAATAGATCTTCAATAGCCTAATAATCCTTTAACGGCCTAACAACTTTTTCTTAAAACCTAAGTAAGCTCTCTCTATATAAAAGAGGACAAAGTGCTCTCTAGAAGGTAAGTCGAGTCTGAGTGAATAGAGACAAAACTCTGCTAAATTTCTCAAAGAAAGTCAGAGTTTTCTCCACTTTTTTCTACTCAAACTCTCACTTCTTACTTTCTACTTCTCCATTTTCACTATTTATTCTCGAGGCCCCGACTGAGTTAAGTATCGAAGGGCACTCCATAATTTTGAAATTTCTTTTGTAGATTTTGCTTGTGATTCACGTAGGCGCAACTCTCAGCTTTCTAGCTTAGTTCATTACCGACCTCATCTCTGGAGCCTTGCAACAACAATCTTTAATATATGGCACAACTCAATCAACATCAGAATTAATAAAACAAATCATGTTTTGAAGAGCTTGCCGCAATAGTTGTGATAGTTATAACATGCGACATGTTGAACCCAAATATAGAGGTTAATTATGACATTTTGCAAAAAAGGAAAAAGAACTGTTCATGATAAAAACTGCACACTAGTTGAGATAATTAGGTGGTCCGATAAAAGAGAAATGGAGGAGGGAGGCCCTGCTTGGTTTAATAGCCTTGGATAAAATTCCAAATAGGTGGTAGCGTAGGATTCATAGGCATGGTTGTGGAACAAAACAAACACACGGTTTCAAGGACATAGAGTTGAGCGGAATGACCAGGAATTAGATTGGACAATGCTGAAACCAAATTAAACCCAATTTGATCAAAAAATAGGAGCCTGGACGTGACGTTTTCAAGCTTGGACAGATTCGAATAACCCAACAAGAATTAGTTAAATTAGTAAAGTATTAAATTTGTAAATATAAAATTTATTAGAATGTTTTATCTTTTTAAATTGATTGAAAAGGACAATAGTATACTGGGCTACAAAGAACAAGGGAGAAAAATAACTGGATAAATTGTTTGATTTTTTACATATATTTCCTCTCAAGCATTTAAATTTACATAAATATCTTTTTAAAATTGATATCTGCATATATATCCTCATAAAATATCTTTTTTTACATATGTACCCATATCATCTAACATCGTTAAAAATTAACGATTTAAAATTAAAATGATTCAAATATCCTTATAGATATATGTAAAAAATATATATATATAAGGATATATATGCAAATCATAATTTTATGAGGATATTCACGTAAATTTGAATATTTGGAAGGATATACATGCAAAAAATCCTTAACATAAATACACCTCTCTTAGTTTGTGAATTCTTTCTTTATTCTAATTGAGAAAAATTAACATATACAACTAAAATAATAAATTTATTTAAGTTATTAATTTATATAGATAAAATGTTCTTTTTATCAAATGATAAATTAAAATTATTTTATCTAGAAAATAAATAGATCGTAACCATCCATATTTCCTCTAATATATAATTAATAATATATTTTTTAAAAAAAATATCTAAACCTGATATTAGATGAATAGCTTATATATTTGCATAAAATAGACATAGTTGTGGATTTGGACGTTATATAATAATAAAAATTTATAATCTTATTATATTTTATTTTAAAAATTTTTATCAAAAATATCTTTGTGAAGTGTATAAGGTATATCATGTTGTTATAAGATGAACATAATCGTCCCATCTTGCATAAAAATAAAATATAATATAATATCGTCATCGTATTATTATATTATGTAATATGTTACTACATTGTAAAATAAGAAGGCCTAAATACATCTAGATGAAATAGATAAAAATTAAATTAAAATTTTTTACGTGTATATCTTTCTAAACATTCAAATTTGTATGAATACCCTCATAAAATTACTGTTTGTATATATACCCTTATAATTTTTTTTTTTTACATATCTATCCATAAGGATATTTTAGTCATTTAAATTTTAAACCATTAATTTTTTAACGGCATTAAACGATGTGGGTACTTATGCAAAAAATATAAGAAAAAAATGATGTATATGCAAAGCAAGTATTTTATGAGGATATACATATAAATATCAATTTTGAAAGGATATTCACGCAGATTTGAATGTTTAGAAGGGTATACAGGTAAAAAATCTTAAATTATTTTATATAATATTTGTTGTGTCAAATAGTCCAGCTTGAACAACTTCAGGTCTGGTTAAAGAAAAATTCTAAAGCAGTCGTGTTAGAATCAAAATTAACAAGCGGGGCCAACCAAATCAAAGCCTGGGTAGCGAAAACCTCTAAATTTACTGAACATTTTATTGGAGAGATGGTGACTCCAGGTGACCAAATGTCTAGTTTGGACTTCTTCATGTGGACATCTCTCAACTTAGAACCTGAATAGCCTACGGTCATGCTAAGGTAAGCAATCAAGATCGATATATGTATATATTGCACCAGCGACTCTGGGCATGGTGCAGCTACATATCAAAAGCCGTCAACCATGGAGCACAAATTCCCTCTTAAAGTGAAAAGGATATATAAGAACAGTGAAAACAGGAGCGGAAATCAGATTTTGGTTGTCCGCGTAACCTAATCCAAGTAACGCAAGTATAAACTAAAATAAAAAATAAACCGAATACACATTAAAATCGAAGATAGACGGACAGTGCTACCGTAAAAGAAAAATCCACCAGCATCCCTGGGTAGGCAACAAAATCAGCCACCGATGTCATGCTCGAGCTAGATCCTTGTGCAGCGGTTCCACTATAGAGGATCATGTGACTCATCGAAAAAGATAGGAAAGTTAATTTCTACTAGAAAGAAAAATTATGAATAGTTGGATCTTAGCCTCATAATATTTCAGCGTGGATCTTAGCCTTAGGCTAGGTGTATCATTTCCCAAAGAGAACAAAATCCTCGAATGAATCTTATCAATCGGATATAGACCAATGTTGACACCTAAGCATATCATAATGTAACAATCCTACACTTATATGTACACCTAGCCTAAGGCAAATCTCTCCTCCATCCATCTTGCGACCCCAAGTTTCTTCCATTTCCATTAGGCCAAAATTGTAGTTTTTACTTGCCTAACATTCAGCCATGGCTTCCTCCTCCCTCTCTTCCATCAACAGCTTCCTCTAGTTTTCCCTCCTCCGTCGTGGCTGGCGCCACGCACCATAAATTTTTGCCGCATTATACACAATGAAATACTCTGGTCGTAAGAGGGTCATATGCTCTTCAATACTTAGGAAATCAATAGTGAGTTGAGTATGCATGGTTCCATCCTTCATCCTTTTTCAATAATTGTTTCGTTAATGGAGGGTGTTCACCTATCTTTCTCCTCCTTCTCTTCTCATGTCGATCAATATATATATATATATATATATATATATATATATATAATTTTTTATTATTTTTTTTTTTTTGATATATACTTGCTTTCACTCTATCAAGGTTGTGACAACTCAATAATACTAGATGACAGTACTGCATTTATTGGTGGAAAGTACATGTGGACAGATCAAAATTTTGTTAGTGGGCTCAAGATCCTCTATAATGTATCTTTTGCACCGTAGAATAGTGGATAGATGACACATCATCCATTTCAGAAATGAACGTTCGTTCGCTTGTCTGAGATGTGGGGAATGAGGAGCAGCTGTCCGCCTCCAAAATAGATAACGTGGTGGCCATGCAGAAAAATACAGACCTCTTCGATATCAAAAGGGCACCACAGAGGATATGAACTCGTGTTCAAGGTTTTGAAGTCCAGCCATGATAGTTTACACATCATCCATCTCAAAGTCATTGACACCATCTGCCTCGCATGCCGCGGTAAGATTGGCGAGGCTGAAATGAGGGAACCGTGGGGGTGGGTGGGTGAATTGCTGGCTTTCAAGTGTATAGTATATCATGTAAATAAATGAAAGAAAAAAAGATGCGCGTTTATAATATATTCTATATATCATGTGAATAAATGAAAGGGATTTGTTCTATCTCATGTGAAATTGTCTAGCAAGCTTAAACATGGAAAAGCAAGATATGGCATTAGCCAATTCACATTCATATATTTCTGGGCGATCAAGATGGCTTCACTAAGTTGTTTTCATGCTTCACTGCTGCTGACATACAAGTTACTGATGAAAACGAAACATCATTAAGGACCTGAGGCCAGCCTGCTCCAATTTTAGCTTCGAGTCTTCCTGAGAAATGCTGAGCCCAGGCCCAATTTCCAGAACGACCTTGCCCAAACATGTGCCAAGTATACCAATTCCTAACCCAGTCAGGTTTACGGGTTCGGCCAACACTCTGATCCCTAGTATGTGATATCGCTCCATGCAAAATTCCTAAGACAAAATAAGTTAATGCTTTGTACCAAAACCAGCAGTGATTGGCTCATTACCTTATGATGTAATGAAATCCAATTTTTTCGCTGAATGCAAAGATGGGGGAACCCATCGTTTTGTTGTCGAGAAGATGAAAGTAAGTGCTTGTAGAACATGCAGTTTCAAGCCTCATATAGCATCCATAGATACTCGAATTTCCGTTGCAAAGTAAGAGTTTGGGAGGTCGAAGCCCTGCATCTTATACTCTTTTAGAAATCACACAACAATATATTGCTGTGCAAAGCAGAAATTGTAGTACAACAAGTCGGAGACACAGTGCTTCCTTCATCGCACTTTGCTTGATAAGTTTACATCATAATCACATTGACTAAACAGTATGACACGGGATGATTCCCTCAAACTTGTTTCAATAACTTCTAACAAGTTGCTCTTGCCTCAATCGTGTATGTCCAAAAGTCATGGAGATCCACCCCATATCTTGATCTACCACTGCTGGCGTAATGTTCATCCTTGGAACCAAGCTATTTTCATAGTCTTCATAGAGGCTCAGAATTCAGAAACATATCCATTTAGCATCATACTGTTCTTATAAAAGATTGAGGTGTCATGGCGTCTATCTGAACCTTATTCTAGATGACTCCTTTAACTGGTATAATGATGCCACTGAAGAAGAATGATCATGAAATATATCTGAGCTGTCCGATGCTCTCATTCAGTCTTACCCGTCCAGTATCCCTCATCTCCACAAGAGCATCTTCCATCTTTAAAATGGTGAAATTGCTCAGTGTCCCTAACTGTTATATCTCGTCGGACAATCTTTGAGATCATTTTCACAATACTGTGGCAGCTCTGGCACATGTACAGGTTTTTGGTTACCCGAACGGGCATCCCAGGTGTGCTATTGATGAGCCCGAAAGCAATGGCAAGTCTTTCACTGTGGCCACAAAATATATCAGCCTTCGATGCTTCAACCTCATCAGACAATCCATCCTCGGGCAGAGGAAAACCAGAAGCCTTCATCCTATCATACAACCCATTTATGACTGCATAAATCTCCTTTATCTGTGGATGCGACTCATCAGCACTAAGAAATGCATGAACAACTCCCTTAGCTTCTACCCAACTGCATCCAGGATCTACAGCTAAGCCCTTCTCTCTCATTGCCTTCCTCACCAGCGCCACTTGGTTCCATCTGCCATCATCAGCATATAAATTACACAGCAGCACATAATATCCAACACTATCTGTGTCCAACTCAAAGATATGTTTTGCAGCGAGTTCACCAAGCTCAACCTTGTGATGTATCCTGCATCCATTCAACAATGCTCCCCAGACTGCAGCATCCGGCTTGATAGGCATATCTTTTATAAACTGGTGCGCTTCCTCCAAGAAGCCAGCTCGACCCAAGAGGTCCACCATGCAAGTGTAGTGCCTCAGATTTGGAATTACCGAGTACTTTTGCGGCATGCTGTTTAAATAGTTCCAGCCTTGATTCACCATTCCAGCCCTGCTGCAAGCACACAAGAGAGCAACAAATGTGATTTCATCTGGATGTACCCCCACATCTATCATCCGACTGAACAAAGCAACAGCAAGATCTCCGTGTCCTCGCCCAGCACAACCTGTTAGCATGATATTATATGACACCACATCTTTCTCTTCAAGTAGATTAAACTGCATCCATGCATATTCCATCCTTCCACACTTAACATACAAGTCTAGAAGAGCATTTGGTAGATAGCCCTCAGAATCTAACCCGCTCCTCAGAGTTTGAGCATGGATCTCCTTTCCACACTTTAAAGCTCCGACTGCAGCACAAGCAGACAGGGCAGCAATCAGCGTCACAGAATTTGGTTTTACATCAGCCTGCATATGGCGAAAGAAATTCAAAGCTTCAAAGCTCTGGCAGTTGATCCGGAAGCCTGAGATTACTGAACTCCAAGATATCACATTCTTCTCAGGCATGCGCCTGAATACTTCTAGTGCTTTATTGATGCACTTAGACTTGGAATACATGTCAAGGAGTGTGTTCCCGACTATGGTGTATGGCATAAGCCCATTCCTCCTTGCAAGCTCATGCACCTTGATGCCCATATCCAAACATCCCAAGCAAGCACAGGCTGATAGAACACTTGCTATTGTGATCTCATCAGGGATAACATCATTTTCTTCCATCTGTTCGAACACTTTTAAAGCTTTATCTGGTGAGCCATTCTTCTCATATCCTGATATCATCGCTGTCCATGACACCACATCCTTGGTCTGTAACCGTGAAAAAATTTTCTCAGCTTCATGCAAGCTTCTGAAGCTAGTGTACATTTGAATCAACGAATTGCTTACTGAAACATCAACATCAAACTTCTTCTTTACCACATAACCATGAATCTCCTTTCCTAACCTCTTATCACACAGTGACCCACAAGCAGAGATGACAGTTGTCATTGTCATCAAATCTGGTTCAAATGAATGATCCTGCATTGTTAAGAACAATCTCAACCCTTCAAAATGCTCCTCGTTCTCAAAATAACCAGAGATCATGGCATTCCACGAGATGCAATCCCTCCTTCGCATTTCGTCAAACACTTTTCGAGCACAGTGAACTTCGCCACATTTTGAATACATTGTGATCAGAGCATTCAAAACATCGGTTCTCAACCCGAAACCAAACCTAATAACATGAGCATGGATCTCTCTCCCCCTCATCAAATCCGGGATACCACCGCAAGACCTCAAGATGCATGGAAAAGTATATACATCCGGTTTGATACTATTGCCAGCCCACAGCATCCGTTGGTACAAATCCAGAGACTCATCCAAGAAACCATTTTTCCCGTACCCGCCAATCATCACGTTCCAAGAGAAGACATCCCTCTCAACCATTTTTCCGAACACCAACCATGCGACGATAAGGTCGCCGAACCTGACAAGCATGCTCAAGAGGGCGTTACCGAGACGGACGGTGAGGTGGGCGTTGGAGGAGGAGATGTGGGAGCGGACGCGGGAGCCTTCTGGCACGGCGTGACGCCATTCGCAGAGCCTCAGGAGGGCGACGTAGGTGTCATCGTCCAGCGGGCGTTCGCCGGCTGAGTCCAGCAGCAGAAGGGCTCGCTCCAAGTCGCCGTGGAGACAGAGGAGGCGGATATCCGGATTGGGGTCGGTGGAGGAGGAGGTGATGGGAACGGGAGGGAGGTTGGGACTGAGGGCGGAGAGCTTTTGGGTCTTTCTGGAGGAGAATTGGGCGTTATCGGGGTTGGGAGAGAGGTTGAGGGATTTGGGTCCAGTGGGTTTGGAGTGAAGACGGAAGAGGTGGTCCGTGAGGAGGGGATTGGGAGGTTTGTTACCGGGAACTGCCATTTTTGGAGGTGGAAGAGTTCATGGTTCTCAGGGACGCTCCTTGAGCAGCTCTTGGCCGAGAGTCCCAAAAACAGTAATAATCCCAACCGTCAAGTGGATTTTGTCGGCTTCCGGGGGATAATTTGCTCCGCTCGCGAATGCTCATTGCTTTTGGCTGCTGGTAATCTAGCTAGAGTGCTGGCAATTTAAAGGATCTATCAGATTATTACATATCTTTTGAATGATAATTTAATAATTTGATCATTTAAAATATTTAAAAAATAATAATTATTTAAATTATTAAATATTTGATAATATGAAATAAAATATTTGGATGAAATCATCTTTTTCTTGTCCGCTCCATGAAAAAGATAGATGGCTCGACGGTGGCTGTGGTCGGTGAGGCCACCGGCCATGGGAACTCGGGTAAGGGGCGGGAAGCCACCCAGCGGATGGTAAGACCGATGAGGGTGCTAGCTAGACGAGCAATAGAAAGAAAAACAAGAAGTTTCGATTTTCATGATCTATTTTCGACGATTCTTTGTCAGATTCTAACTATTAGAAGGTTTATCGAGAAAAAAAAGAACGAGAGAGGATACGGATAGACTTTACCTTAGCTCCGTCATCTTTCTCTCCGACGGCCTCCTCTTCAACCTCCTCCGCCGCTTCCTCCATGAGTCGGAGGTGCTCATACCGACGAGCAGCAGAATTGGATGAGACGGCGGTAGGGTGCGAGCTAGATGAGGCCGCACTGGGGTGCGAGCTGGATGAGGTGAGGATACAATGGGGTGCGAGTGGTGAGGATGCGATGACAGGACAGTATGGACGGTCAGTGTGCGGTGCCCAAAGCAGCACGGGCGGGCGGAAGGTCGAGGTGTAGTGTCGAAGGCGTGATGGGTGGAGGGCCGCAGGGGGTGGGGTGCAGGAGATCGGTGGGGTGGGTGAGGGCGACGATGCAGGTGGGTGAGGCTGGTGATGGAGGCGGCCATTGGGGGCATCGGATACGGGTTCGTTGGGAGGGGGGGCCAGAGGCCAGTACAGGAGGATGGAAGGAGGGGCGAACGATGGGGGGCGGTGCTAGAGGCATGACCAGCAGGGTGCTGTAGGTTGGGGGGAGGGAGAGGGGGGTGCCGGGGTGTGGCATGCAGAGGAAAGAGAAGGAAGAAAAAAATAAAAATAATAAAAATAATAATAAATATTGAAATAATTTTTATTATTAAAAAATTAAATAAATAATTTAAAATATTAAACTAATAATTTGATTTAAAAATATTTTAAAAATTTGATGTTGCATTACTGATAATCTAATTGTCATATCATATGTTAATCAAAATTTTTAGTAATTTTACTACAATATTACCTGCGTATATCAAACATAGTAATCAATATTAATGACAATCCATTCATATTATAGATAATTTAGATTATCTTTAGGATTGTTTGATGATGCATCAAATACAATCTAAAAATTTAATTGATGACAGGAATGACTTGGACATCTAACCACACGGAGCACTTGTGGTCAAGACAGATAATACAGTTTGTAAATGCGATTTTGTTTTTTAGAATTTATACATCATTGTACTTGTTTAACGGGATTTATGCTCGGAGCCTGGAAGTTTTCTTCTAGTTTTTTTTATTTCCCTCCCACAAACGAGAAGTGTCTCTACCGTCTTATTTTTCTAAAAGGGAAGGGGGTGGCGGCGACTAAGCAAGATAAACAATCTCCTTTGCCAAGGCTGAATCGCCGTGAAACTCATTCCCATGCTTAAATGATACCATCAACATTTTTTTAAAAGAGAGAGGGAGGAAAGGAAATGAAAAGGAAACGGGTCACAACAAGAAGGAATCACATTCTCCCAAACGAGGTTAAACTTCCTGGCTTCCAGCTGGGGGCACAAACAGTCCCTCCCACTCTATAAGCCAGCCAAAAGCATATAAGGCAGTTTTCATAACGCTCTGGTATTCTCGGATATGGAACTGGATCTGAGAGCAGATTTGCAACAGCTTATTTAAAACCTTCTTGTGCTCCTCAAAGAACCTTTCCTCTTGTCCAGTGATCAAGTGATTCAAGACATTGAATCATTTTGATACAGCGGATCCATTATGACGCAAAACAGACCAGCAAATTGCATGTCCATAAATTTACTTGATACTTCTTCTGCAACCATGCGAAAGACCAAGTCTATAGATCAGGACACCAAACCAAAGAAGCATCTCTCGCTTTAACATGGATCTGGTGGGAAATTGCCTGGGCGTCATTCACCACTGAAGAATTGGACCAGAAAGTCGTCGCCGCTTCCAGATTTGAGAGGAAAGTTGGACAAAGTCTCCAAAGAAAATGCTGGAAGGTTTGACGCCACTAGTCTGCACCTTAATAAGAGCATGACACCGCAGCTGCGGTGCATGGTGCTGTCCATCCATCACAAGATGGACGACCAGCAAACAATGACTCACGGGCGCGGGTTGTGTATACATACGGCATTGTTTGCTGGCCAACCATCATGCCGTTCTTCTCAGGGGAAAAAGTAAACTAATAAATGAATGATGACCCGGTCTGCGTAACGGAAGTAATTGCGTTAAAGCTTTCTTCTTATTTTTGAATTTTCATTTGGTAAAATGGCGAGGGAGTTTTGACAGGAAGTGGTACTCCTTTATCATGGTTGAAGACCAAACAATAACATTTTTTTTTTGTTTTCAGATCATTACATTATTTCCTAAATCTTTTAGAATTTTCAGAAAAAAATAGATTAAAAACAGATTTACAGCCATTTTACACCTTACAATCGTACACTACTCTTCTAATGATCAACTAATTCAAACCATGGGATCCTTACGAATGTATTAATCGAATATGATGCATACCAAGCTGTTGGGGAATACCCACCGACCGACCGACCGATGGCCGGAGGAACCGACCGACTGCCGGAAGGACCGACCGACTGACGGCCCGACCGACCGACTGGCGGCCGGACCGACCGATTGGCGGTCGGAGCGACCGACTGACGGACGCCATCACCGGCTAATTATCGGCTAGCGACCGACTGAGGATATGTCGGACGCACCTTTTCCGACCGACTGAACCCAGTGGTCTGATGGCCGACTCACGTAAGACTCCCCGACCAACGGAGGGGCCCGACGCCACTCAGCTGGCCACCGACTTAGGGTCGGTCGACTCCTCCAATCGCCGTACAGCCGTCAGACCTTGTCAGTTCTGACAGCAACGTACGGCACGGCTATCTAGGGCCATTGTCCCGTCGAGGACTTTGTCAACCCTAGTGATTTGACAGCCCCACAGCGACATGACACTTTCACGGTGACTCTGACAATCTACAGCGAGTTGACAATTCCTCACTTGTCTGCGCCATTAATGACGGCGCCATGCCGTGCTCCACTATATAAACTGGGGAAGGCAACAGTGCAAGGGATCCGATCCGCTCCCCCACTTCTCGACTCCAAAAACCCAGGCTCGCTCCTCTCCCTCTCTCCCCCTCTCGATCGAGCTCTCTGTCTACATTTCACTGTTGCCCGGTCATCTCTCTGACTTGACCGTCGGAGGGTCCCCGTCGGAGCCGCCTCCGGTCAGTGTGGACTTCTCATTTTTGCAGGTGCACGTTCTCCGATGATCGATCGACGAGGCGATTGGCCGCAACAGATTGGCGCGCCAGGAAGGGGACAGCATGACAAAGACAAGAGCTCAACGATCGAGAATCACCAGATCGGCAAGGCGCTCTTCCCGCCGGGAAGAGGCCTCCCCGCCACCGCCGGCGGCGGAGCCCAGCTCTCCGCACCCCGCGGTGACCACGGAGGCGCAGATCGCGGCCATCGTACGGCAGATGACCGTACTGACGGACGCAGTCAAGAGCCTCCAGCAACAACCGGCGGCCCGTCCGATGCCCTCCAGGAGCAGCCACCGACGACCACGCCGATCCCCGTCGCCTCCGCGCGAGAGCCCTCAACAGCGCTCCCACGGAGAAGAGGAGGAGCGGCCCTGACGTGACGGCCGACGGTCCCAGCAGCCCTCCCTTTTCCCGCTGGAACGGGCAAGGAAGGAGAAACGACCGCGCACGCTGTCGGCCTCCTTCTCGGAATCTTCCGGAGACTCCACTCCCGGGGTCTCCCAGCATCGACGAGCGGACGACTACGAGCGTCGGTTCGAAGAAATCGACCGCCGACTCGTCCAGTTGCAGATGGACGGCCAGAAGTCTTCGAACGACGTCGACTTTCAGACCGCCCAACCTCTCTCCCGACTGGTCCTCGACGAGCTGATTCCCAGTCGGTTCAAAATGCCGCACGTGGAGCCATACGACGGCTCCACCGACCCAGTCGACCACCTCGAGGGCTATAAAGCTCTCATGACGATTCAAGGGGCAACCGACGCTCTTTTTTGCATCGGCTTTCCCGCTACGCTCCGCAAGGCTGCCAGGGCCTGGTACTCCGGCCTCCGATCGGGAAGTATCCACTCCTTCGGGCAGCTCGAGCACTCGTTCGTGGCCCATTTCAGCACCAGCCGAAAGCCGCCGCGAACGTCGGACAGCCTTTTCTCCCTCAAGCAGGGGGAAAATGAGACGCTCCGACACTTCGTGACGCGATTCAACACGGCCACGCTTGAGGTCCGGGACCTCAACGAAGACATGGCTGTCTCAGCCATGAAGCGGGGCCTGAGGGCGTCCCGATTCACCTATTCTCTGGACAAGACCCTCCCCCGGACATACGTCGAGCTGCTGGAGCGCGCATACAAGTATATGCGTGCGGACGAAGGAGCGTCCGACCGACGCTTGGCCGAGCCCAGAGGCCCGAAAGAGAAGCGGAGGAAAGGTCGGGAGCCCGCCGAACCCAGCAGGCCCCCGACCGATAGTCGGGTCTCGCCACCCCGACGAATCCAAAGGTCACCCCGGCAACAGACTCCGAGGCCGGCACGCTCCAGGTATGACTCCTACACTCCTCTCTCCGCTCCTCGTGCGCAGATCCTAATTGAGATCGAGGGGGAAGAATACCTGCGACGGCCTCCGCCTCTGAAGGCAAAAGGCCTCGACCGTCGGAAGTACTGTCGGTTTCACCGAAGCCACGGCCACGACACCGAGCAGTGCATCCAGCTGAGGGATGAGATCGAAGCTCTCATCCACCGGGGGTATCTCGGCAAATTTTGGAAGGGTCCGCCGACCCAACTAGTTGCCGATCGACGACCCCAGCCGACTGAAGAAGCGACGAACAATCAGCCGACGGCCGGAGTCATCAACATGATCTCCAAGCGGCTGGGCCCGGAGACGCCTGCGGGAGGGGAGCCGACGAAAAAGCCGCGCCCGGACAACGTAATCACCTTTACGGAGGACGACGTTCGAGGCATCCAAACTCTCCACGACGATGCTGTTGTTGTGTCAGCGACAATAGCGAATTATGATGTAAAACGAATTTTTATTGATAATGGAAGTTCGACAAATATTTTGTTTTACTCGACCTTCTCCCGAATGCAACTGTCAACTGACCGACTTAAGAGGGTCTCCATGCCCTTGATCGGCTTTGCCGGAGACGCCGTCACGACAGAGGGAGAAATCACCCTGCCCGTGATGGTTGGCACCGAACCACGGCAAAGCACGGTCCACCTAACTTTCGCGGTCGTCCAAGTTCCTTCGGCTTACAACGCCATACTTGGACGACCCGGATTGAACGCCCTCAAGGCGATCGTCTCGACGTACCATCTCCTTATTCGGTTCCCGACCAAAAATGAAATCGGGGAGATGCGCGGAGATCAACAGCTCGCCCGACGATGCTTCCAAATCTCCGCTCAAAATGACGAATCGAAGGGCTCCCTGACAATTGACAAGCTGGACTAGCGGGAGGAGGAAGAGCGAGGTTCGCCGGCCGAGCAGCTCGAGGCGATCCCGATAGGAGAAAATCTCGACAGGAAAGTTTGGGTCGGGTCTCAATTGCCCGACACCGAACGACGCCGACTGACGGAGCTGCTGACGGCCAATGCCGACATATTTGCTTGGTCGGCAGCAGATATGTCGGGCATCCCCCCAGAAACCATAACCCACCGACTCAACATCGACCCGACGATGAGGCCGGTGAGGCAGAAGAAAAGGTCCTTCGCTCTAGAAAGGCAGAGGGCCATCAACGAAGAAGTGGACAAGCTACTCGAAGCAGGCTTCATCCGAGAATCCACGTATCCCGATTGGCTCGCCAATGTTGTCATGGTCAAAAAAGCCAACAGGAAGTGGAGGATCTGCATCGACTACACCGACCTCAACCGAGCCTGCCTAAAAGATAGCTTCCCGCTTCCCAAGATCGACCAGCTGGTGGATGCGACGTCCGGATTTCGACTGCTCAGCTTCATGGACGCCTTCGCCGGGTACAACCAGATCCGGATGGTGCCTGAAGACGAAGAGCACACCGCGTTCGTGACTCCCAAGGGCCTCTACTGCTATCGGGTGATGCCCTTCGGACTGAAGAACGCCGGTGCCACCTACCAACGACTCGTCAATAAGGTCTTTAAAGACCAGATCGGCCGCAACATGGAGGTGTACGTGGACGATATGCTGGTGAAAAGCGTGCAGATCCCGGACCATGTTCAGGATCTCGAGGAGATCTTCCACACCCTCCGACGACACCGAATGAAGCTCAACCCGACCAAGTGCGCTTTTGGGGTGACTTCAGGGAAGTTCCTTGGGTTCCTCGTTTCACAGAGGGGGATCAAGGCCAACCCTAAGAAGATAAAGGCAATCCTCGACATGCGTCATCCGAACACCAAGAAGGAGGTCCAACAGCTGAACGAAAAAATTGTCGCTCTTAGCCGATTCATTTCTCGATCAGCTGAAAGGTGCCTCCCGTTTTTCAAAACTTTGCGTCACGCAAATGGGTTTTCTTGGTCGGATGAGTGCCAACAGGCCTTCGAAGACCTGAAGAGGTACTTGGCTTCCCCACCGCTACTCGTAAAGCCGCAGGTCAGGGAAACCCTGTATCTCTACCTGGCCACATCTTCTGAGGCGATCAGTTCGGTGCTCGTCCGAGAAAACGAGTGCCGAACCCATCAGCCTATCTACTACACCAGCAAGGTGCTCCACGGCGCAGAGGCCAGACACTCGGAGATGGAAAAGATGATTTTCGCCCTGACCGTCTCCGCGCAACGACTCCGTCCATACTTCCAGGCCCACGCCATAATGGTGCTCACCAACCAGCCCCTGAGGGCGATATTGCACCGACCCGACACATCTGGACGACTCGCGAAGTGGGCGATGAAGCTCAGCGAGTTCGACATTCAGTATCGACCAAGGCCTGCCCTGAAAGCTCAGGTCTTGGCCGACTTCATCGCCGAATGCCCGACAACCGACCAAGGGTCGGGAGTTGAAGACCCCGGACGAGATGCGGTCTCTGAGCCAGACCCGATCTCCACCTGGGTACTCCACATCGACGGAGCCTCAAACGCTCAGGGAAGCGGGGTCGGGCTCCTGCTCACGAATTCAGAGGGGGTGGTCACCGAGTATGCCCTCCGGTTCGACTTCAAGGCCTCCAACAATCAAGCCGAATACGAGGCACTCCTCGCCGGCTTGAGGATGGCAAGGGAGCTGGACATCGACAGCCTCCGGGCATTCTCCGACTCTCAGCTGATCGTAGGGCAGGTCAAGGGCGAATTCGAGGCGCGAGATCCGACCATGGTCAAGTACCTTCAGAAAGTGAAGGACCACGTGGCACGCCTCAAGTATTTCGAAATTTCCCACATCCCTAGGTCAGAGAACGCCCATGCCGACGCACTCTCCAGACTGGCGACTTCGGCCTTCGACTCCTTGGGTCGGACGTTCGTGGAGAACCTCGAGCAGCCGAGCATCGATCGGGTCGAAGGAGTACAGCAGCTAACATCCGAACCAAGTTGGATGGACCCGATCGTCCGATATCTGACCGACGGGATCAGTCCCGAAGATCCCACGGAGGCCAAGCGACTCCGATGGTCGGCCTCACAATATGTCATCATGGACGGCCAACTCTACAAGAGGTCGTTCTCCCTTCCCCTGCTTAGGTGTTTGGGACCGACCGACGCCGACTACGCTCTCCGAGAGGTTCACGAAGAAATTTGCGGGAATCACTTGGGGGGCAAGTCCCTGGCCTACAAAGTCCTGCGACAAGGTTATTACTGGCCTACCATGAAGAGGGATGCAGCCGAGTTGGTCTGAAGGTGCGAGCCATGTCAAAAGTACGCCAATATTCAACACCAACCGGCCAGCCAAATTGCCCCTATTGTCGCTCCGTGGCCCTTCGCCCAGTGGGGGGTCGACATTCTCGATCCTTTTCCACCAGCGTCGGGCCAGAGGAAGTTCATCGTTGTCACCATCGACTACTTCACCAAGTGGGTGGAGGCCGAACCATTGGCGCAGATCACCGAGCGGAAGATGGAGGACTTTATCCAGAAATCCGTCATCTTCAGGTTCGGATTGCCGCACACCATCATCACCGACAACGGACGGCAATTCGACAACCAGGACTTCAGAGACTTCTGCGTCAGGTTCCACATCAAGCACCGACTGACTTCAGTCGGGCACCCCCAGTCCAACGGCGAGGTCGAGGTGACCAACCGAACCTTGCTCCACGGACTCAAGACCCGACTAAACGAAGCCAAAGGTCTCTGGGTCGACGAGCTGGGCTCCGTTCTGTGGGCTTACCGAATGACCCCCCGCGTTCCGACCGGGGAGTCGCCTTTCAGTTTGGCCAATGGAACGGAGGCCATGATCCCGCTCGAGATTGGCCTGCCATCTTCAAGGGTCGAGCGGTATCAAGAGCCGGACAACTCCGAGAGTCAGAGGGCCGACCTAGACCTCCTCCCCGAACTGCAGGACGAGGCCCAAATTCGCATGGCTTCATACCGACAGAGGGTCGCTCGGTATTACAACGCAAAGGTCAGACCGAAGATCTTCAGGACTGGCGACTTGGTCTTAAGGAAGGCAGAAGTATCGAAGCCCCTGGACCAAGGGAAGTTGGCTCCAAAATGGGAAGGGCCCTACAAGGTAGCAGACACCTACGGTCCGAGAGCCTACCGACTGGAGACCCTTGAGGGGAAACCCATTCTCCGAACTTGGAACGCCGACAACTTGAAGCTGTATTACCAATGAACTTTGTAATTCGATAGTCGGAATACAAATTCAGTTTGAAAGTTCGGAGTTTTAACTCTTCGACTAATGGTCGGTGCTCATCAAGGTCAAGCCCCGACATGCCAATGTGGACTTAGTGTCATCCTGGAACCAACGGTCTTATCGCCGGTGATCCATCGGACTCTTGCGAGGACCGACTCATCTACATGATCGGGAGTTGACACTCCATCGGCTGACAAGCCGATCGAGCCCCGACCAAAGAGAGACGAAAAGCCTACGCGACTAACATCGCGACTTCCGACCAGGCTACGGCCGGTCGAGGGATATTCGGCTTACCACCGTCTATCGCACAACGCGACCTTAGTCGCATCCACGACTTGCCGACCGACCTGCGGCCGGCTGGACGATATTTGGCTTACTATCGTATATCGAAAGATACAGAATGAATACCCGACGCAAGAGCATGGGGATCTGACTTATTGTTGTTCCCCCGACACTGCGCCGGACGACATTCGACTGAACGCGTCCATGGAAGCCCGACTACCGAACCTTTGCCAGGTTCGGTCGGCTCCCGACTCAACAAGACGCGCCCGACTGACGAGCTCGACTATCAGAAGCCGACCCAAAGTCGGGACTTACCCCTCCTTCGTAGCGGCACGAGTTGCCGAACGATCTACCGACTTATGTGAGTTAGCGACTTACACAAGATAATGACTCACTAAGGCATTCAACTATACATTTGAAAGAAGGAGACAAAGGGAAAGCAGAAGAAATTTTCATTCAAAATTTTCATTCGAAATGTACAAAGTCGGGTCGAAGCCCGATTACATGTATTTCAAAAAATAAAAAAGCAAAGGAAAATCGGTATGGCCCAATCACCCATCTGAATCGATCTCCTCGACCGATGGGAGATCGGGGATGACTGGTGTGTCGGCCACGAGCGGAGCCGGGTCGACGGCTGAAGCTGGTCCTTCGGTCGGTGGGGGACTGGCAGTCGGCGCCGCTTCCTCCGGGATGACTTCCTCCGCAGCCACTACGCCTCCCGACGGCTGGTCGGCCATCTCCTCGGTGGCTTCCTCCTCGGCCCCCGGTGGGACGATGCTGCTAAGGTCAAGCTCCGGATACAAGGCCCGGACTGCCTCCCGACCGTCCTCATACCCCACCCGGTATGAGGCGAAATCCGACTCGAGCATCTCCTCCCGATATTGGTCGGAGACCCGGAAGTCTTCAACCGCACGGTCGGCCGACTCCCTCGCCGACCTTGCCTCTTCCTCCGCCCTGTCGAGCGACTCCTTCGCCGACTCCGCCTCCGCCTTTGCTATGTCGGCGTCGGCTTGGGCGATCGAAAGCTCCTCCTCGGCCTTGGCGAGCTTCTCCAGGCTCACCCGAAGCTGCTCGCGCTCGCCTTGGAGTTCGGCGGTGGCACCGTCCCGTTCGTGCCGAAGACGACGCACGGCCCGACCCTTATGTCTGGCCTCCTTCTTGGCCGACCTAAGCTCGGACCCGAGTCGGGAGACCTCATCTACTAACTTGGCCTCCCGGTCAGCCGACTGCTGAAGATGGTCGACCAACATCGCCTTCTCGGCTTCGGCCGCCGCCGACTTCTCCTTATAAGCGGCCCGGACGTTACTGAACCTTCGGTACCCGGCCTCCAGTTCCGACATTGTATAGATCAGCTGCCGATTGCAAATGCTTCGTCAGGATTACATAATGAGAAAAATCTCTAAGGAAAAGAGAAGGTGATGCGAAGCTTACCTCGACCATAGTCGGGTAGAACTTGGACAGCATCTCGGTTACCTGTCGAGATCTCAGCGACTCCACGTCGGCCGGAAGGAGGATCCCCTGGCACAACCTTCTCGCTAGGTTATGGTCGGCCAATGCCGATGCACCCTCAGGGAACTGTGCGCTGGGCGGCACAGATCGGCTCCCCGACCTTGTTTCGTCCGCGGGGTCCATCGGGGCCTTCCCTCGATCGGCCGCCCCGACCGACGGAACCGACAGCGAGGGGATGCTCGAAGTAGAACAAGCACCCCCCGCTGCGGCCACGGACCCTACCGGATGATGTTCGGTTTCCCAAACGACATCCGGCTCCACCGCCTCCGGTGATGCCGCCGACGCTCCTTCGGCCGCCTCTTCCACCGGCCTCTCCTCCGTACGAGCCGTCGGAGCCGCGAGCGCGATGACGGGCTCCGACTGATCGGTCACCGATGCTTCGACGATCGGCGCCGCTGGAGCAGGCTTCTTCGACGGACGCGAAGGTCCGGCCCCCGATGCTGGCCTCTTCCTTGTCGCGAATTGCCGAATCTCCGCGTCCGTCGGCCGCATTCTTGGAGGTGTCCCTGCAATACCGACAAAGGTGTTAACTAAAGAACCAAACTAAGGGTCGGATGAAAAGGAGACCGAGAAATTGGACGATACCTAGTCGGGGGACCAAGCTTAAGCCGGCGTCATAGAGAGCTTGTTCGGTAACAAGCTCTCTCTGCTTCGGGACCAACATATCTTTCAGTCGGTGGAAGTCCTCCCGGTCGTCCGCTTCCACCCGACTGTTGTCATTGGCTTCGGTTCAGGGCACGTCCCAGTGAGAAGGAAAGCCCCAAGAAGATGGAGAAGAAACAAAGAAGAATTGGTTCTTCCACTCATGAATGGACGATGGAAGACCGGTGATGAAGGAATGGCCCTTCCGGGGGTTGAAGAGCCACCACCCTCGGGCTTTAGGGTGGGGTCGGAGCACAAAGAAGGCCCGGAAGAGAGAAATGCGAGGGTTGGTCGGCAAAAGCTGACACAACAAAGCAAAACTGATTATGAGACGGACTGAGTTCGGCGCTAGTTGCGCCGGACAGAGTCCGTAATAGTTCAGAAGATTTCGGACGAACTCCGAAATCGGGAGCCGAAGACCTGCGCGGAGGTCCTCGACATACAGCGCCAGCTGACCAGGCGGAGGGCTGTTAACCCGACCACCAGTCCCTAGGGCGGACAGTTGAAACTGCTCTGGGATGCAATATTGCTCCCGAAGCCGATCAACATTCGGCCCCGAAAGCGAAGAAACCTCATCTTTCGGAGTCGACCGGGAGTCGTCGGTCGGGTTCTCTGACCGAGCTCCCTGAGTCAGATTCCTGGCCATTGTACCGGAACCGAATGAGAAAGAAACAGAGAAGAGGAAGAAGGTGAGGAGGACGGAAGATGGACCACGAATCGGAGAAACTTCTCTGGAAGCAAGAAAGCTCTGCCCGCGACGACTGAGAAATCGCCCGGACAGAGTTTCGACAGCAAAATGATAATGGTGGGGTCTTGGGTCCGAGAGGTCCTATATATATAGGCCCGTCCGACGGCCAAGATGACTCCGCGCCGACCGAAGCTCCATGGATGCGCGACACGTGGCGGCCTCCGGGTGGCTGAGGATTCGGCGCACCCCGTCCCGGGACGACCGCACCGCCCATATTAAATGCGGGGGGCGCCGGCCAACCACCTTCGACACGCGCGGACGCGGTTCCGCATTTATGCGCCCGCGCCGATTCGCGTTCCCGATGGGACGCCTGACAGAGCCCCACACTCTCACGATCGGCGCCGGATATCCGGTCGTCTGACGCCGTATCGTCCGACGTCCGATCTCCTGACACCGACGTAATGTCTGACGACGACAAGACGCGACGTCTGACACCTGACGCCGACGTGACATCTGACACCGACTAGACGTCCAAATCGCTTGGCATTTATGAGACGTCTGACATCGGATCAACCGACGGTACGGTCGGATCTGTGCATGCGACAACTCCACTCCTGGTCGCCCAGGATTGCTGCCCAAATAAGAACATCGGCCAGCTCACCATCCGACTCAGGAGTGGAGGGGGGCAACTGTTGGGGAATACCCACCGACCGACCGACCGATGGCCGGAGGAACCGACCGACTGCCGGAAGGACCGACCGACTGACGGCCCGACTGACCGACTGACGGCCCGACCGACCGACTGGCGGTCGGACCGACCGATTGACGGTCGGAGCGACCGACTGACGGACGCCATCACCGGCTAATTATCGGCTAGCGACCGACTGAGGATATGTCGGATGCACCTTTTCCGACCGACTGAACCCAGTGGTCTGATGGCCGACTCACGTAAGACTCCCCGACCAACGGAGGGGTCCGACGCCACTCAGCTGGCCACCGACTTAGGGTCGGTCGACTCCTTCAATCGCCGTACAGCCGCCAGACCTTGTCAGTTCTGACAGCAACGTGCGGCACGGCTATCTAGGGACATTGTTCCGCCGAGGGCTTTGTCAACCCTAGTGATTTGACAGCCCCACGGCGACATGACACTTTCACGGCGACTCTGACAATCTACAGCGAGTTGACAATTCCTCACTTGTCTGCGCCATTAATGACGGCGCCATGCCGTGCTCCACTATATAAACCGGGGAAGGCAACAGTGCAAGGGATCCGGTCTGCTCCTCCACTTTTCGACTCCAAAAACCCAGGCTCGCTCCTCTCTCTCTCTCCCCCTCTCGATCGAGCTCTCTGTCTACATTTCACTGTTGTCCGGTCACCTCTTTGACTTGACCGTCGGAGGGTTTCCGTCGAAGCCGCCTCCGATCAGTGTGGACTTCTCATTTTTGCAGGTGCACATTCTCCGACGATCGATCGACGAGGCGATTGACCGCAACACAAGCTATAGTGCTGGTTTTGCTGTCACGGATCCACTTGATATTTTTCTCTGTGAAGTTATTCAAAGTCCTTTCGGTCAAGCAATTGTCAGAACCGTAATTTATTGCAATTTTTTCTGTGTAAACGTAATGCATTGCAATGGCGATAACCAGCGGACGGTCGCTATGTCCGCACCACATGCTCAACCCCATCTATCTGCATCCCCATCCACCTGTTCGCTTGATTCTGCAAACGATTACATTGCGGTCTTGACACGCCGCTTTGAGTCAAAAAAACCTACAGCTTAATGCATTGAAACGATAGTATCTTATGCCCCTTCCCCGGATTTGCCAGAGGAGCGAAGGGAAAAAACTTGGCAGATTTTCGTCCCCGTATCACCTGTTCCAATCGTCAAACTTTTGCGTTCTGACTCATGGGGGGCTGTCTTTGAGTTTCCACTTATTAATAATCGAATGCCATTTATGATCCAAGGCAGGAGGACTCCTTACGAATTAAAATAGAGTATGGCTTCTTCAGGGACGGCTGAAGGGCAAGGCCACCGAAGTCTTTGCCTTAGGCCCCCACCCCCAGGTGACCCTCCGCTCGCGCGCATCCGACATCGCGGTCCAGCCTCCGCCTCCCGCCTCCGGCGTCTCGGTCCAGACGTCCAGCCTCCGCCTCCAGCATCCCGATCCACCCTCCGGGCCTCTACCGATAAGTTTCTTCATTTTTTTTTGTTTTTCGACACTCCCCCTCCACCCCGGTTGTGCGCCGGGCCGGCGGCCCGCCGGTCCGCCTTCGTTTCTCGAAAGTCGGAATCCGGAAGAAGACCCCTCCCTGGCCCCGCCTTCGTTTTTAGCTTTAGGCCTCCAAAGATGTTGAGCCGCCTCTGGACTTCTTCCTCCCAGCACAAGCATCAGCACCAACTCATTCTGGCCCTTCTCCTTTTGCTGCACCCATTCTCTGCCACTGCCCAAACTGGACCCAACATAACTCTTGGCTCCACCCTGTCCGCCCAGGGCAATAACCCCGCCTTGTGGGCACTGTCCCCTGCCGGTGATTTTGCCTTCGGATTCATTCCCCTCCAACCAGACCGGTTCCTCCTCGCCATTTGGTTCGCCAAAATAACCACAAACCTGACCGTAGTTTGGTCTGCTAACGGAGCTCAGCCGGTGCAGACAGGATCCAAGGCGTCCCTGACCAGCAACGGCCGATTATCTCTCCAAGACCACAATGGCCAAGAGATCTGGTCCCCGGGTGTCGGGGGCGTCGCATACGCCACCATGCTCGATGCCGGAGACCTCGCGCTGATGAGCTCCGATGGTACGGGCTACGCATGGCACAGCTTCGAGCATCCGACCGACACGATCCTGCCGACACAGGTGATGAAAAAAGGAGGATTGCTTTCCTCCCGCAGCTCATCTAGTGCGGGCGATTACTCTCTGGGAAGGTTTCAGCTCCGCCTGCTGCCCGACGGCAACCTCTGTTTGAACACCATAGCCTCGCCCACCGACCACCCCTACGAGGCCTACTGGCTTACCAAGGGCACCCTAGGTACCGGCTCCTATCTGGTATTCAACCAATCATCCGGCATTCAGGAAGTGCAAGAGAATTCGAGCCGTGTCAATGTCACGTATGCAAATATTGGGTCCCCTGAAGATTACTACCAGAGGGCGACGCTCGATCCTGATGGAGTCTTCCGGCACTACACACACCCGAAGCCCGGTGCAGGCAATGAGAGCTATCTAGATTCGTGGTCGGTGGCGGATTTCATACCTGAAAACATCTGCAGCGCGGTCATCGTGGAGAAGGGGGGTAGCGGAGCCTGCGGATTCAACAGCTACTGCCAGTTCGCCAGCAATCAGAAGACCTGCCTCTGTCCAGAACGATATACAAATGTGGATCCGACCGACATCAGCAAAGGATGCATGCCGGACTTTGCCGAGCCGAGATGCGATGCATATGACTCGGCTGATTTTGTACTGACGACGATGCCCAACACCAATTGGACGAACACGGCCTACGAATGGCTCTCACCGATGGTGGAGGATCAGTGCCGGCAATCGTGCTTGGAGGATTGTCGCTGCATGATGGCGATATCCAAGGATGGTGACTGCTTGAAGAAGGCGATGCCCCTCTCGGGAGGGAGGGTGGATCTAGCATATGGAGGGAAAGCTCTGTTCAAGATACCCAGGGTCGACACTTCCGCTCCTCCTCCCGGATTGAGCAGAGGGAGGAAAAGCCCGCCGGTCATTATTTCTGCAATGCTCGGTTGCTCGGCTTTCGTCAACATCCTGTTGATCTCCGCCATAGCCTTGCTCTTCCTCTCCTCACATCATCGCAAGAGATCACCTCGAGCTCAGATAGACAGCAGGACGGTGGGAGATCACTTGCAAGCTTTCGGTTACCCCACGTTAGAAGAAGCTACCCGCAAGTTTGGGGAAATACTGGGCCAAGGTGCGTTTGGTACAGTCTACAAGGGGGTCTTGACCCTCCGTGAGGCTCAGGCACTTGTTGCGGTAAAGAAGCTAGACAAACTGGCACGAGATGGCGAAAAGGAGTTCAGAGCAGAGATGAATGCAATTGGTAGAACCCACCACAAGAATCTAGTTCAGTTGCTTGGCTTCTGTGATGAGGGGCCACATCGACTTCTAGTCTATGAGTTCATGAGCAATGGCTCCCTGGCAAGCTACCTCTTAGGAGAGAACAGACCCAGCTGGGATCAGAGAGTGCAGATCGCATTCGGGGTTGCAAGAGGGCTATCATACTTGCACGAGGAATGCAGCAGCCAGATCATACACTGCGACATAAAACCTGAGAACATACTCCTTGATGACTGCTTTACAGCAAGAATCTCCGACTTCGGACTGGCGAAGCTGCTGATGCGAGAGCAGACGAGAACTCAAACAGACATCAGGGGGACGAAAGGCTATGTCGCACCCGAGTGGTTCAAAAAGAAAGCAATCACAGCAAAAGTCGACGTATATAGTTTTGGTGTCATGTTGCTTGAGATTGTTTGTTGCAGGAAGAACATTGCGCCGGAGTTTGGGAGTGATGTGAGGGTCATCCTCACAGACTGGGCTTATGATTGTTACAGCGAGAAGAGACTGGATATTCTAGTGGAACGTGATGAAGAGGCAATGAGCAACAGGAGAATGCTTGAGAGGCTCGTGGCTGTGGCCCTTTGGTGCATTCAGGAAGAGCCATCCATGAGGCCTTCCATGAAGAAGGTGACACAGATGCTGGAAGGTGCAGTTGAAGTTCCGGTGCCACCAGCTCCAACATCCTTGATCAGCTCGATGTATTAATGGCAGGTTCTCAAGCATCTAGAACGCCTTCAGTTTACTTCTACCGTATCATGAAACATTACCTTGATTCAGAATAACCACCCTTATTATGCAAAGAATAAACATGTTTGTTGCTTTGTTACCTCTGGGTCCTACCAGCTCTTGTCAATCCATGACCATAACTGCGAAGCATAATCTCAGACCTAATTAGTGGTTTGATAATAATCTGACTGTGTTTTTCCATATTGTTTCCATTCTAATATTCATCCCAAAAGACTGGCAATAAGTCCAGCACAAAGAGCAGCTTCAGTGCAAGCTAGATGAGTCAGATTATGTCGATCATATTCTACACTAGTCCTCAAACTCCTCACGCTCCATCTTGCTATTTTAGCTGATTATCCCCCTACCGAGTCTCAGAATCTTGTTTCTGAAAAAAATGTCATTTGGATTTTATCAAACCAAATACTAACTTTCCATCTACGCTAATCAGCCATTTTCTTGCATGATTTCATGCTTAGAATAATGCAAGGGAAAATATCCTCACACCAAGATGTCATGACTTGGAGGTAGAACCTGGAGCCATTTGCATGGTTTGAGTTGGGGCATTGAGTGTAAGATGTCAACTGTAAGGTTGCTGTCCCTCAAAGAATTTTACTTTCATGCTTTTTTTTTTTTTTTTTTTGATAAAAGACATAAACTGACATTAAAACAGTAAAGTGATACAAATTGTACTGACTACAAAATGGGCCCAGAAGGCCTACTGATTGGAAACATAAATCCAAAACAGAAGACCACAAAACACATTACTAACATTAACAGAGAGCCCAATATAGATGAAGTAATTAAAGAGCAAAATAAGACCAAGAATCCATAAACGGAGACCAAGAGAGTATACTGCTTTACCTTGGGAACAGCACCATCGCTTGGCATTGGACCTTGTGAATTCTAACTTCTGGATCATATTGGTGAATAGAATCTGATGATCTGCATCCCAGACTAACTATTTGTTAGGATTTGACGCCTCGAGATTCAGCCCATGTTGAGCCCACAGTGAGATTCGCGGCGAAAAACGGAGTCCAACGAGATCAAGATCACCTGAAATGGAGCTCGGATGGAGGAGATACGAGCTTTTGAAGTCGGCACGAGAATCGAGGCGGCGGAGGACCGGCGGCGGGCGGTAGCGGCGCGGCCGCAAGCGGCGGCGTGCGGGACGCGCGACCCGGGCCCGCGGCCCAGCCGGGCGCGCGCAGGCCCGCGCGCGCGGGCCGGCCCAGGCCAGCGGCCTGCTGACCCCCTTGCCCTGGTCCACCGTGGACCGGGCGGTCCACGGCGGGGCATGTGGACCGCGTGGGCGTTTCCCACACGTTTCTCGCGGTCCACGGCACTATTCCGTGGACCGGAGAGCGATCCGATGACATGGGTGGCTCCCGATCTTGATCGGACGGTCTGGGACGTGATTTGGGTTGATTAAGGAATCCTAATCACGATCTAAGTCGTGATTAAGGTTTATAAAATCCTGTGACGAAACAGAGAAGTAGTGAGGGTTGGTTTTCTCGCACCGTACGAATCCGAGAAGAGAGAGAGAGGCGAGAGCGCTGTGAGAGGAGGAGCAGGAGGCTCCTGGACAGCGGTCGCCAGGCTCTTCAGGGGTTCAGGGGGGTCTCTAAGAGAGAGAGAGCTTTTGTGAGGGAAACTTCAGGTGAGATAGAATTGGGTGTACAAGGGTTGAGGATGAGGTCTCCTCTTGTAAAATTTTTTTTTCATAGTGAAGTTTGCATGTCCCGTGAAGACGAGCCCTTTTGTGGCTGATCCACGTATTTTGATTGTTTTTCCTTTTGTTTTGTTTCTTCTTTCTTCCTGCTGCATCGCGTGGTACTGAAAGGATCTTGGGAGGTGGTGTCCTGGTCAGACATCCACCCAACAAGTAGTATCAGAGCAAGGCAGTACAAGGACGCAGATTGCAGTGGTGGTGAGCAAGACTGAAGATGGAAAAAATAGGAACAATCAAGATGGAGATCAACAAGTTCGATGATAAGAGCAATTTCTCATTGTGACAGGCAAGGGTGAATGACGTGCTCATCCAACAGGGGTTGATCGATGCTCTCTTGTGCGATGAGAAGCCGACCACCATGGAGGTGCGGGATTGGAAACGGCTACAGATGCAGACGATGAGTACCATCCGCATGTACATGGCGGATGAGGTGGTGATCCATGTGCTGAGCGAGACTTCTCCGACGGTGCTGTGGTCGAAGCTCGAGGAGTTGTATATGGCGAAGTCTCTCACCAACACTCTTTTTCTCTGGAGGCAGTTTTACCAACTGTTGATGACTGAGGGACAGAGCGTGCAGGAGCATTTGAGCCACTTCCAGAAGATCCTCACCGACCTTCTCAGCGTTGGCGAGAACATTGAGGAGAAGACCAGGGTACTGGTTTTGAGATCCTTTCTGGCCACACAATTTGAACTCAACCTAGTTTGCTTGGCACTTGTACCCAGGATAACTCTCTGGTTATATTTGTTATCATTTACCCAAAAATTTTAGTGAAGCAACCATAACCGAGCGATAGAAAAGCTTACATATAGACATGACTGCAGTTAAATAATTCATCTATGTAGTATAATATTTCAAAGCAACCATCCAGATGCCCCTTTGAACTCTTCATAAAGAGTTACAAATGAGCTGAATGGTTCAGTAAAATAACAGTTGCAAAAACTGGCAAACTGTACATTAATTGTCAATAACAGGAACAACAAATTACTAGTAAACCTACATATAATTCCTCATGAGCTCAAGAACAAACATTCAGAAATAGAACAGCAACAGAAAATTAGAACAAACCAGTTTATCACCTGATAAAAAAATTAATATGCATTCGAAAGCCTGTTTCTGTCATGTTAGATTCACCTTTGGTAAAAGGGATAAAAGAGGAGGTTGCACCGCTAATATTACCTTATAAGCCCCCACCGCTTATGCTGCTTATAACTTCCAGAGAGTAAATTTATTGAAGACGAGGAGTGGAGCTTTCCAGAGAATTGTCACAGCAGCTAATTTCTGCTTCAAATCCTGCACATTTGATGACTCTTTACTCGCCAAACTTTCAAGGACAGAAGCATTTTCAATTCTCTGCACCTTTGTATTCGCCATTTATCCATCAGTGCCCTCTTCAGGCCATCTTGAGCACTGATTCTTCCATTCTTTTTTCACTCTCTTTTCCTGCTCAAGTTCTGCCTTGGCCAAGAGAGAAAACTGGGAATCCAAAGACTTTGCCATACCCGTCCATGCAGGAACAATTGCCCGAGTATTTCTCTAAGGTATGGAGTCGAGTTTGCAAGAGATCCAAACGTCAAAATCACAAACTGTTGGATCAGGGCACATCTTGACTTTCCTAATAGGTTGCAAACAGCATCAATGGCTGCCTCCCTTTAACCTACAGTCAAGTGTACAGTATAAGCATGCAAGTTAATTTGGTTTTCTGGAATATGGAATGTTTTCCAACAATAAAAATTAGCTGTAAGTTATAATAGCAGTAATAACCAGCAGACCTTATTTCAACTATCACTATATGTATTTGATGAACGGATGATTTTTATACCTGACAAAAATACTGTTTAGCCATAATCTTTGTTCTTAAATAGGGAGTGCTAGTTTTTCCAAATGTAGCTTAACAATAGCAGCACAGATGCAATAGTCTGACCACTAAATTGTGTGCAACAAACCCACCAGACATGCTAGCATCGACCTCTACATGTAAATGTATGTTGATTATGTAATATAACACAAATCATATAAATGAAGGTTTTACATGATATTTATTATGTTGATTATGTCGCAACAGTCGCAGTCCCATGCATTTTGCGACTAAATAGTAATAAGGGTACTTGTGCATGTGTGCACATGTTGCATTTGCAAAAGATAATCACAGATCCTGTCTCCCACCAAGAGGAGATTAAATAACTTTGACTACTAGGCATGAATTTCTATCACCCTAAATAAAAAGTAAATGTTTGATGTCCATAAATTATTATGCATTCCTTGATGATGGTACTCTTCCACCACATATGGATGTCTTACATCATTGTAGAATGACATATTATGTGATTATATATGTGTGCATGTAACTGCTCAAAAAAAAAAAAAAGTTTACGCATATTCATTTTGGTTCCCCCAAAAAGAAAAAAAGTATATGCATGTGCATGTAGATGTATGCGTATGGTACTACTTTTTGGCAAACAGGCCGCATATGCATTCTTGGTGGTCAAACAACTTGACAATGTCATACACCTGCTAGGTCAAAAACAAAGAAAATTTAAAGATGATTCATCTTTTCTTTTGTTTTTTTTTTTTTTTTTTTTTGATAAAGATAAGTCAGGAACAGTATCACAAGGTTGGCAGAATATAATAGGATTGCTCAGCTAAACAGTCATCATTTGGTAAGTATTAATTCAACATAAATAATCAACCACCAGCAAGACACGAGCACAGCCGACCATTATATCATGAATGAAATGAACAGACAAGACATCAGAAGCAGCCCTCAACAGAAAGAAGACAACATCTCTTATCATTCAATTTATGCCTGTTGGGGAATACCCACCGATGGACCGATCGACCGACTGACTGACCGACCGACAGGCGGAGGGACCGACCGACCGACCGACCGATCGACCGACTGACCGACCGACCGACAGGCGGAGGGACCGATCGACCGACTAATGGCTGGAGGCACCGACCGCCCGACTGACGGACGCCATCGCCGGCCGATTAACGGCCCACTACTGACTGAACCCAGAGATCTGATGGCCGACTCGCGTAAGCCTCGCCGACCAACGGAGGGGCCCGACGCCACTCAGCTGGCCACCGACTTAGGGTCGGTCGGCTCCTCCGATCGCCGTACAGCCACCAGACCTTGTCAGTCCTGACAGCAACATGCGGCACGGACTTCTAGGGGCATTGTCCCACCGAGGGCGTTGTCAACCCTGGTGATTTGACAGCCCCACGGCGACGTGACACTTTTACGGCGACTCTGACAATCTACAGTGAGTTGACAATTCCTCACTTGTCTGCGCCATTAATGACGGCGCCATACCGTGCTCCACTATATAAATCGGAGAAGGCAACAGTGCAAGGGGCTCTCCACTTCTCGACCTCGAGACCACAGGCTCGCACCTCTCTCCCTCTCCCTCGATTGAGCCCTCTGTCTTCATTTCACTGTTGCCCAGTCACCTCTCTGACTTGACCGTCGGAGGGTCCCCGCCGAAGTCGCCTCCGGTCAGTGTGGACTTCTCATTTTTGCAGGTGCACGTTCCCCGACGATCGGACGACGAGGCGATTGGCCGCAACAGATTGGCGCGCCAGGAAGGGGAGAGCACGATGACGAAGATAAGAGCCCAACGATCGAGGGTCACCGGATCGGCGAGGCGTTCTTCCTGTCGGGAAGAGGCCTCCCCGCCACCATCAGCGGCGGAGCCTAGCTCTCCACGCCCCGCAGTGACCACGGAGGCGCAGATCGCGGCCATCGTACGGCAGATGACCGTACTGACGGACGCAGTCAAAAGCCTCCAGCAACAATCGGCGGCCCGTCCGATGCCCTCCAGGAGCAGCCGCCGACGACCGCGCCGGTCTCCGTCACCTCCGCGCGAGCGCCCTCAACAGCGATCCCACGAAGAGGAGGAGGGACAGCCATGGCGCGATGACCGACGGTCCCACCAGCCCTCTCCTTCTCTGCTGGAACGAGCGAGGAAGGAGAAGCGGCCGCGAACGCCGTCCGCCTCCCCTTCGGAATCTTCTGGAGACTCCACTCCTGGGGTCTCCCAGCACCGACGAGCGGACGACTACGAGCGCCGGTTCGAGGAAATCGACCGTCGGCTCGCGCAGTTGCAGATGGACGGTTAGAAGTCTTCGAATGACGTCGACTTCCAGACCGCCCAACCTCTTTCCCGACTAGTCCTCGACGAACCGATTCCCAGTCGGTTCAAGATGCCCCACGTGGAGCCATACGATGGCTCCACCGATCCGATCGACCACCTCGAGAGCTACAAAGCTCTCATGACGATCCAAGGGGCGACCGACGCTCTTTTTTGCATCGGCTTCCCTGCCACACTCCGCAAGGCTGTCAGGGCCTGGTACTCCGATCTCCGATCGAGAAGTATCCACTCCTACGGGCAGCTCGAGCACTCGTTCGTGGCCCACTTCTGCACCAGCCGGAAGCCGCCGCGAACGTCGGACAGCCTTTTCTCCCTCAAACAGGGAGAAAATGAGACACTCCGACACTTCGTGGCACGATTCAACACGGCCACGCTTGAAGTCCGGGACCTCAACGAAGACATGGCTATCTCAGCCATGAAGCGGGGGCTGAGGGCGTCCCGATTCACCTACTCTCTGGACAAGACCCTCCCCCGGACGTACGCCGAGCTACTGGAGCGCGCTTACAAGTATATGCGCGCGGATGAAGGGGCATCCGACCGATGCTTGGCCGAACCCAGAGGCCCGAAGGAGAAGCGGAGGAAAGGTCGGGAACCCGCCGAACCCAGCAGGCCCCCGACCGATAGTCGGGTCTCACCACCCCGACGAATCCAAAAGTCACCCCGGCAACAGATTCCGAGGCAACAGACTCCGAAGCCGGCACGCCCCAGGTATGATTCCTACACTCCTCTCTCCGCTCCTCGTGCACAGATTCTGATGGAGATTGAGGGGGAACAATACCTGCGATGGCCTCCGCCTCTGAAGGCAAAGGGCCTCGACCGACGGAAGTACTGCCGATTTCACCGAGGCCACGGCCACAACACCGAGCAGTGCATCCAGCTGAAGGATGAGATCGAAGCTCTCATCCGTCGGGGGTATCTCGACAAATTTCGGAAGGGTCCGTCGACCCAACCTGTTGCCGATCGATGACCCCAGCCGACTGAAGAAGCGGCGACTAATCAGCCGACGGCCGGAGTCATCAACATGATCTCCAAGCGGCTGGGCCCGGGGACGTCTGCGGGAGGGGAGCCAACGAAAAAGTTACGCCCGGACGACGTGATCACTTTTACGGAGGAAGACGTTCGGGGCATCCAAACTCCCCATGACGATGCCGTTGTTGTGTCGGCAACAATAGCAAATTATGATGTAAAAAGAAATTTTATTGATAATGAAAGTTCGACAAATGTTTTGTTTTACTCGACCTTCTCCCGGATGCGACTGTCAACCGACCGACTTAAGAGGGTCTCCATGCCCTTGATCGGCTTTGCCGGAGACGCCGTCACGACAGAGGGAGAAATTACCCTGCCCGTGACGGCCGGTACCGAACCACGGCAAAGCACGGTCCACTTAACTTTCGCGATCGTCCAAGCTCCTTCGGCCTACAACGCCATCCTTGGATGACCCGGACTGAACGCCCTCAAAGCGATCGTCTCGACGTACCATCTCCTCGTTCGATTTTCGACCAAAAACGGAATCGAGGAGATGCGCGGGGATCAACAGCTCGCCCGACGGTGCTTCCAGATCTCTGCTCAAAGCGACGAGTCGAAGGGCTCCTTGACAATCGACAAGCTGGACCAACGGGAGGAGGAAGAGCGAGGTTCGCCGGTCGAGCAGCTTGTGGCGATCCCGATAGCGAAAAATCCGGATCGGAGAGTTTGGGTCGGGTCTCAACTGCCCGACCCCGAACGACGACGACTGACGGAGCTGCTGAAGGCCAATGCCGACGTATTTGCTTGGTCGGCAGCAGATATGTCGGGCATCCCCCCAGAAACAATAACCCACCGACTCAACATCGACCCGACGATGAGGCCGGTGAGGCAGAAGAAAAGGTCTTTCACTCCAGAAAGGCAGAGGGCCATCGGCGAAGAAGTGGACAAACTACTCGAAGTGGGCTTCATCCGAGAATCCACGTATCCCGATTGGCTCGTCAATGTTGTCATGGTCAAAAAAGCCAACGGGAAGTGGAGGATCTGCATCGACTATACCGACCTCAACCGAGCCTGCCCGAAAGACAGCTTCCCACTTCCCAAGATCGACCAGCTGGTGGACGCGACGTCCGGATTTCGACTGCTCAGCTTCATGGATGCCTTCACCGGATACAACCAGATCCGGATGGTGCCTGAAGACGAGGAGCATACCGCCTTCGTGACTCCCAAGGGCCTCTACTGTTACCGGGTGATGCCCTTCGGACTGAAGAACACCGGCGCCACCTACCAGCGACTTGTCATAAGGTCTTTAAAGATCAGATCGGGCGCAACATGGAAGTGTACGTGGACGACATGCTGGTGAAGAGCGCGCAGATCCCGGATCATGTTCGGGATCTCGAGGAAACCTTACGCACCCTTCGACAACACCGAATAAAGCTCAACCCGACCAAGTGCGCTTTTGGGGTGACCTCAGGGAAGTTCCTCGGATTCCTCGTTTCTCAGAGAGGGATTGAGGCCAATCCTGAGAAAATAAAGGCAATCCTCGACATGCGTCATCCGAACACTAAGAAGGAGGTCCAACAGCTGAACGGAAAAATCGTCGCTCTCAGCCGATTCATTTCTCGATCAGCTGGAAGGTGCCTCCCATTTTTCAAAACTTTGCGCCACGCAAATGATTTTTCTTGGTCGGATGAATGCCAACGGGCCTTCGAAGACCTGAAGAAGTACTTGGCTTCCCCACTGCTGCTCGTAAAACCGCAGGTCGGGGAAACCTTGTATCTCTATTTGGCCACATCTTCCGAGGCGATCAGTTCGATCTTTGTCCGAGAAAACGAGAACCGAACCCATCAGCCTATCTACTACATCAGCAAGGTGCTTCACGGCGTCGAAGCCAGATATTCGGAGACGGAAAAGATGATCTTCACCCTGACCGTCTCTGCACAACGACTCCGTCCATACTTCCAGGCTCATGCCATAGTGGTGCTCACCGACCAGCCCCTGAGGGCGATATTGCACCGACCGGACACATCTGGACGACTGGCAAAGTGGGCGATGAAGCTCAGCGAGTTCGACATTCAGTACTGACCGTGGCCTGCCTTGAAGGCTCAGGTCTTGGCCGACTTCATCGCCGAGTGCCCGACAACCGACCAAGGGTCGGGAGCTGAAGACCCGGGACGAGACGCGGTCTCCGAGCCAGACCCGGTCTCCACCTGGGTACTGCACATCGACGGAGCTTCAAACGCTCAGGGGAGCGGGGCTGGGCTCCTGCTCACGAATTCGGATGGGGTGGTCACCGAGTACGCCCTCCGATTCGACTTCAAGGCCTCCAACAACCAAGCCGAGTACGAGGCACTCCTCACTGGCTTGAGGATGACGAGGGAACTGGACGTCGACAGCCTCCGGGCATTCTTCGACTCTCAGCTGATCGTGGGGTAGGTCAAGGGCGAATTCGAGACGCGAGATCCGACCATGGTCAAATACCTTCAGAAAGTGAAGGTCCTCATGGCACGCCTCAGGTATTTTGAAATTTCCCACATCCCTAGATCGGAGAACGCCCGCGCCGACGCACTCTCCAGACTGGCGACTTCGGCCTTCGATTCTTTGGGTCGGATGTTCGTGGAGACCCTCGAGCAGCCGAGCGTCGATCGGGTCGAAGAAGTACAGCAGCTGACGGCCGAACCAAGCTGGATGGACCCGATCGTTCGGTATCTGACCGACGGGATCGACCCCGAGGATCCCGCGGAGGCCAAGCGACTCCGATGGTCGGCCTCTCAATATGTAATCATGGACGGCCGACTCTACAAGAGGTCGTTCTCTCTCCCCTTGCTTAGGTGCTTGGGACCGACCGACGCCGACTACGCTCTCCGAGAGGTTCACGAAGGAATTTGCGGGAATCACTTGGGGGGCAAGTCCCTGGCCTACAAAGTCCTGCGACAGGGCTACTACTGGCCTACCATGAGGAAGGACGCGGCCGAGTTGGTCCGAAGGTGCGAACCTTGTCAAAAGTACGCCAACATTCAACACCAACCGGCCAGTCAAATTGCTCCCATTGTCGCTCCATGGCCCTTCGCCCAGTGGGGGGTCGACATTCTCGATCTTTTTCCTCCAGCGTCGGGTCAGAGAAAGTTCATCGTCGTCGCCATCGACTACTTCACCAAGTGGGTGGAGGCCGAACCACTGGCGCAGATTACCGAGCGGAAGATGGAGGACTTTATCCAAAAGTCCATCATCTTCAGGTTCGGGTTGCCGCATACTATCATCACCGACAATGGACGGCAATTCGACAACCAAGACTTCAAGGACTTCTGCGCCAGGTTCTACATCACACACCGACTGACTTCAGTCGGGCAACCCCAGTCCAACGGCGAAGTCGAGGTGACCAATCGGACCTTGCTCCACGGACTCAAGACCCGATTAAACGAAGCCAAAGGCCTCTGGGTCGACGACCTAGGCTCCGTTCTGTGGGCTTACCGAATGACCCCCCGCGTTCCGACCGGGGAGTCGCCTTTCAGCTTGGCCTACGAGACGGAAGCAATGATCCCGCTCGAGATTGGACTGCCGTCTTCAAGAGTCGAGCAGTATCAAGAGCCGGACAACTCCGAGAGTCGGAGGGCCGACCTAGACCTCCTCTCCGAACTACGAGATGAGGCTCAAATTCGCATGGCTTCGTACCGACAGAAGGTCGCTCGGTATTACAACGCCAAGGTCAGACCAAAGCTTTTCAGGCCTGGTGACTTAGTCCTGAGAAAAGCAGAGGTCTCGAAGCCTCTGGACCAAGGAAAGTTGGCTCCAAACTGGGAAGGGCCCTACAAGGTAGCAGACACTTATGGTCCGAGGGCCTACCGACTGGAGACCCTTGAAGGGAAACCCATTCCCCGAACTTGGAACGCCGACAACTTGAAGTTGTATTACCGATGAACTTTGTAATTGTTCAGTCGAAATACAAACCCGGTTTGAAATCTCGGAGTTTTAACTCTTCGACTAACGAACGGAGCTTACCAAGCCCAACCCCCGACATGCCGACTTGGACTTGGTATCCGCCTGAAACCGACGACCTTATCGTCGCTAATGCATCGGACTCTCACAAGGACCGATGCATCCATGAGGACGGGAGTCGACACTCCTTCGACGATCGACGATACATCGGACCCTTACAAGGACCGATGCATCTGTACTAACGGGAGTTGACACTCCTTCTACGATCGAACTTTCGGGCCATACCACCGGCTGACATGCCAGTCAAGCCCCGACCAAAGAAAGGCGAAATGCCTACGCGACCGACGTCGTGACTCCCGACCGAGCTACGGCCGGTCGAGGGATATTCGGCTTACCACCGTCTATCGCACAATACGACCTCAGTCGCATTCATGATTCACCGACCGGGCTACGGCCGGCCGGGAGATATTCGGCTTACCACCGTATATCGCGAGGCGCAGTAAGTTTACCCGACGCAAGGGTATCGGGATCCGACTTATCGATGCTCCCTCAACCAAGTGCGCCAGACAACATTCGACTAAATACGTCAGAAGGGACCCGACTACCGAACCTTTATCACGGTCGATCAGCTCCCGACTCAACGGACGCGCCCGACTGACGACCTTGACTACCAGAGGCCGATCCAAAGTCGGGACCTACTCTACCTTCATGGCGGCATGAGTTGCCGAACGTCCTAACCGACCTATGGGGGTTAGCGACTTACATAAGTTAGCGACTCACGAAGACATTCAGCAACACACATGGAAGAAACAGACGAAGGATAAAGTGAAAGAAGCTTTCATTCAAAGTTCAGAGAAAGTTTACAAAGTCGGGTCGAAGCCCGATTACAAGTATTCCAAAAACGAAAAAGACAAAGGAAACAAAAGTCGGCGAGGCCCGATCACCCTTCTAAGTCGATCTCCTCGACCGACGGACGATCGGGGATGACCGGTGTGTCGACCACGATCGGCGCTGGGTCGACGGCCGAAGCGGGACCGTCGGTCGGTGGGGGGCTGGCAGTCGGCGCTACTTGCTCCGCGATGGCTCCCTCCGCCATGACGACGCCTCCCGATGGCTGGTCGGCCATCTCCTCGGTGGCTTGCTCCTCGGCCCCCGGTGGGACGATGTTGCTGAGGTCCAGCTTCGGGTACAAGGCCTGGACCGCATCCCGACCGTCCTCGTACCCCACCCGGTACGAGGCGAAGCCCGACTCGAGCATCTCCTCCCGATACTGGTCGGAGGCCCGGAAGTCCTCCACCGTCCGACTGGCCGACTCCTTCGCCGACCTTGCCTCTTCCTCCGCCCGATCGAGCGAGTCCTTCGCCGACTCCGCCTCCGCCCTCGCTATGTCGGCGTCGGCCTGGGCGACCGACAAGTCCTCCTCAGCTTTGGCAAGCTTCTCCAAGCTGACCCGAAGCTGCTCGCGCTCGCCTTGGAGTTCGGCGGCAACGCCATCCCGTTCGTGCCGCAGACGACGCACGGCCCGACCCTTGTGTCTGGCCTCCTTCTTGGCCGACCTAAGCTCGGACCCGAGCCGGGAGACTTCGTCTACCAACTTAGCCTCCCGGTCGGCCGACTGCTTCAGGTGGTCGACCAGCATCGTTCGGTCGGCTTCGACCGCTGCCGACCTCTCCTTCCAAGCCGCCCGGACGGCCCCGAACCTCCGGTAACCGGCTTCAAGCTCCGACATGGTGTAGACCAGCTGCCGACGCAAGTGTTTCGTTAGGAACACATAGTTAGAAAAATTCTAAGGAAAAAGAAGGTGGAACAAGGCTTACCTCGACCATGGTCGGGTAAAACTTGGACAGCATCTCGGTCACTTGCCGAGACCTCAACGACTCCACGTCGGCCGGGAGGAGGATCCCCTGGCACAACCTCCTCGCCAAGTTGTGGTCGGCCAACGCTGATGCCCCTTCGGGGAACTGTGCGCTTGGCGGCGCAGTCTGACTCCCCGACCTTATTTCGTCCGCGGGGTCCATCGGGGCCTTCCCTCGATCGACCGCCCCGACCGACGGGACCGACAGCGAGGGGATGCTCGAGGTCGAACCAGCACCCCCCGTTGCGGCCACAGATGCCGCCGGATGATGTTCGGTTTCCCGAACACCATCCGGCTCCACCGCCGACGGCGAGGCCACCGATGTTCCTTCGGCCACTCCTTCCACCGGCCTCTCCTCCGCAGGCACTGCCGGAGCCGCGAGCGCTATGACGGGCTCCGATTGGTCGGTCACCGACGCTTCGACGGTCGGCGCCACGGGAGCAGGCTTCTTCGGAGGACGCGAAGGTCCTGCCCCCGATGCCGGCCTCTTCCTTGATGCGAATTGCCGAATCTCGGCGTCGGACGGCCGCATTCTTGGAGGTGTCCCTGCGATACCGACAAAAGTGTTAATCAAAGAACCGGACCAAGGACCGAATGGAAAGAAGACCGGAGGATCAGGCGATACCTAGTCGGGGGACCAAGCTCAAGCCGACGTCATAGAGAGCTTGTTCGGTAACAAGCTCCCTCTGCTTCGGGACCGACATATCTTTGAGTTGGTGGAAGTCCTCCCGGTCGTCCGCCTCCACCCGACTGTTGTCATTGGCTTCGGTTCGGGGCACACCCCCGTGGGAAGGAAAGCCCCAAGAAGATGAAGATGATACAAAGAAAAACTGGTTCTTCCACCCATGGATGGACAATGGAAGACCAGTGATGAAGGAAAGGCCCTTCCGGGGGTTGAAGAGCCACCACCCTCGGGCTTTAGGGTGGGGTCGGAGCACAAAGAAGGCCCGGAAGAGCGAAATGCGAGGGTTGGTCGGCAAGAGCTGACACAACAGCGCAAAACTAATTATGAGACGGATGGAGTTCGGCGCCAGTTGCGCCGGACAGAGTCCGTAATAATTCAACAAATTCTGGACGAACTCCAGAATCGGGAGCCGAAGACCCGCGCGAAGGTCTTCGACATACAACGCCAGTTGGCCGGGCGGAGGGCTGTTAATCCGACCGTCGGCCCCTGGGGCGGAGAGTTGAAACCGCTCCGGGATGCAATACTGCTCCCGAAGCCGTTCAACGTTCGGCCCCGAAAGCGAGGAAACCTCAACTTCCGGAGTCGATCGGGAGTCGTCAGTCGGATTTCCCGACCGAGCTCCCCGAGTCGGATTTCCGGCCATTGCACCAGAACCGAACAAGAAGAGGAAGAAGTGAAGAGGAAGAAGAAGAAGAGGAGGGGAAGACCACGAACCAGCACCGAACCCTTCCGGAAGCAGGAGGAAAGGCTCTGCCCGCGACGACTGAGAAATCGCCCGGACAGAGTTTCTGCAGCAAAATGTCAACAATGGGGCCTGGGTCCGGATGGTCCTATATATATAGGGCCGTCCGACGGCCGAGATATTTCCGCGCCGACTGAAGCCTCACGGATGTGCGACACGTGGCGGCTTCCGGGTGGCCTGATGATTCGGCGCGCCCCATCCCTGGGCGGCCGCACCGCCCCTATTAAATGCAGGGGGCGCCGGCCCAACCACCTCCGACACGTGGCAAGCGGGGCCGCGGTTCCGCATTAAAGCGCCCGCGCCGATTCGCGTTCCCGATGGGATGCCTGACAGCGCACCACGACGGTCTGCGTTCCCCAGAAGGTGCCGAATATCCAGTCGTCTGACACCGAATCGTCCGGCATCCGACCTCCTGACACCGACGTGACGTTTGACGACGACAAGACGTGACATCTGACACCGACTAGACGTCTGACACCAGCAAATCGCTCGGCATTTATGAGACGCCTGACACCGTATCAACCGGCGGTACGGTCAGATTTTTGCATACAACGAATCCACTCCTGTTCGCCCAGGGTTGCTGCCCGAATAAAAGCATCGGCCAGCTCACCGTCCGACTCAGGAGTGGAGGGGGGCAACTGTTGGGGAATACCCACCGATGGACCGATCGACCGACTGACCGACCGACCGACAGGCGGAGGGACCGACCGACCGATCGACCGACTGGCCGACCGACCGACTAATGGTCGAAGGCACCGACCGCCCGCCTGACGGACGCCATCGCCGGCCAATTAACGGCCCACTACCGACTGAACCCGGAGGTCTGATGGCCGACTCGCGTAAGCCTTGCCGACCAACGGAGGGGCCCGACGCCACTCAGCTGGCCACCGACCTAGGGTCGGTCGGCTCCTCCGATCGTCGTACAGCCGCCAGACCTTGTCAGTCCTGACAGCAACATGCGGCACGGACTTCTAGGGGCATTGTCCCGCCGAGGGCGTTGTCAACCCTGATGATTTGACAGCCCCACGGCGACGTGACACTTTCATGGCGACTCTGACAATCTACAGTGAGTTGACAATTTCTCACTTGTCTGCGCCATTAATGACGGCGCCATACCGTGCTCCACTATATAAATCGGAGAAGGCAACAGTGCAAGGGGCTCTCCACTTCTCGACCTCGAGACCACAGGCTCGCACCTCTCTCCCTCTCCCTCGATTGAGCCCTCTGTCTTCATTTCACTGTTGCCCAGTCACCTCTTTGACTTGACAGTCGGAGGGTCTCTGTCGGAGCCGCCTCCGGTCAGTGTGGACTTCTCATTTTTGCAGGTGTACGTTCTCCGACGATCGGACGACGAGGCGATTGGCCGCAACAATGCCAATATTATAAACTAAGTACAGTGATTACCATGCGATTGTTACATAATAACAATAGCTCCTAAACAGACGCCAAAAAAATAATTTCAAGAGAATATAAATGAAGATGGCATCAATGGAATAGCAATTGGTAATACTAAAACCGCCTAAACTTAATCAATTGAATGCAAGACATTTCTAAGATCAAAGAAAAATTAAAATATGTTCATGAATATTAGATTATAGAATCTAAATGTTTGGAAGCAAATTATTCTACACCTCCAGGCAGACCTTGAGTAGCATGCAAGCAAGAATAAAACCAGACATTATTATAGAACACACAAAGACAACTGCAATTCATACAACAAGATTCTTAACCTGATGCGACTTAAAATATTGCAACTCAATTCAAAAGCAGAGATAGTCAGATATCATAAAGAAAGTCAAATATTAAAATTTCGTAAAAATTTAACATAGGCCACCTGATTCGCTAAACCCCAGAATAGAACTGAGATCACCATGTTCCTCCATAGCTCTGCCATGACATAAAACAACCAGAAGCTCCAAATCCTCAGAATCGCAACCGGCCCAAGGAAGCTCGGCCCCGAGCGCAGCAAGAAACCTGCCGGCCAGCGTCCTTAGATGGATGACATCCTGAGAGGATACAAAACAAAGGCAAAGGCCTCAAACAAGGCGGTGAACAGGAATATAACGGTGCAAAAGGGAACCTCCTTTGACAGCGCATTCGAGAGAGCACGAACCCCACCGCCATTGGCAAGTTCACCCACGATGTCAAGAAGGTTATAATCTCGGCGCTGCTCCCTTTGGCGCTCACCACCAGCACGTCCTTGGTGTCCCTCAGAATGGTGAAGTTGGAAGAACATGGGCCCCAGGGGAATGATCTTCTTCAGCGTCAAAACCGCCGCGCCCAAGGCCTTGCGCTTCTTTCCACTCTCAATAGAACCGCGGCAGTCGGCCGAAATCGCTGCTTGCGCTCGACAAATCAGGAGGTTTTTCGATTTATTGGAGAACCCATGAGCTGCGCTCTGGTTTTCGGAAGAAATGAGCAAACTTTGTGCTTCTTTAGGGCCGGAAAAGCGGAGACTGCTCTCTTTATCGGGGAGGCCATGGGAGTTGTGGATTCGGACCGCCGCCGTCGAAGGAAAACGTCGGCTTTCTTGGTGTTTATTCTGGAAAGATAGGTTCTTGAGGTATAGAGGGCTCTCTCACCCAATAAAGAAGTAAAGAGAGCTCGGCGTTCGGGGTTTAGGGGGAGGGAGAGGATGCCTTTGGCTGCGGCCAGAAAACTCCCTCCATATATCCACAGGAGAAAGGCTGCCCCGCCGCCGCCTCGCCTCCAAAGAGGAGAGAGTCTGGAGATATCGAGGGAGCGAGGGAACGAGAGTCTGGTGAAGGAAGCAGGGGAAACGACATCTTCGTGTTGGACTCGGACTCGGAGGGAGGTTTTGTATGTGTTTCCTTTCTCATTGCATTATATCCAAATCACACTTGAGTAGAGGCGCGAGGGGATCCGATCAGGTCGGATCACGATCTCATCTAATTTTTTGATCAAATTTAAATATTAAATTTAAATTTAATTTAATAAAAAATTAAAATAAATTAGATCGAACCTATAATCAAATTTTTTAATCTAATAAATAATTCAATTTGAATCCTATGTATATATAACCTGATCCGATCCATAAAATACGGATCCATTTTGGATCCAAATTTGAATCGGTTTGAATTTAGATTATAAATAATAAAATTAATAAGTATCAAATAAAGATTGTCATGGCACTATTTTATGCAGCAACATCGTCTGAGAACTTATTTTTATTCCATATATATTCTTTATTGTTGACTTATATACTAATTTTTAGACTATCAATTAGTTGCTGGATCTATTGTTTATTCTTAATTTATATCTACTTCTACTTATGTTCTTATTTTTTTTTATATTTTTAATAAAGTCCGTGGAGCTAAAATGAGTATCAAGATCTAATTAATGAGAATATGTGAAAATGAGAACTAAGATGTTTGATATAATTTGAAAAGCTAGTGATGATAACCAATAATTTTTGATTAATAGAAATTTAGTTTTTCTTTTCAATCTATGTGTAAAGTTTGGGCAAATAAAGATAAGAAGAAATCAGAGAATTCTATTTTATCTACTTTTAAATAAATATGCTTCTATCACTTTTGTAATGTTAGATGAATAAATATCTAATTCTATTTCTATCATGCTTCTTTTTAATATATACTTAAAATCTTGAATAAGGTTGATGGAGCAGCAGAAATATAAGTTTGAAAAGACCATCTTCCAAAGAACCGAATAATTATAATTATAAAAATAAATAAAAAAAATAAAAAGGAGTAGAGCTTTGAAATTCAATAAATAGAAAAGAACAAAATAAAGAAAGTAATCCTAGACAAGTCTTGTATTGGGTTCGGATCGAATCGTTTATTTCAAGATCCAAATCAATGCAAAAATCTTTATTGATCGAGTCTGGTCAAATTTCAATAAATCCAGATCCGATCTGAAAAATAAAACAAGTCCTATTTTAGAACCAGAGCTAGACCCACGGATCCTTTAAAATGATTCAAATGGAATCCACACAGGTCAGATCGATCAACCCGACCCATTTACAGCCTTGCATTTAACTAGCACACAATCCATAAAATATGCGAAATATTTTATCTTTAAAATATATTTATTAATTATATATTTTATTATAAAAATAATATATAATTAATATCTAATATTATATAATTTTAAAAATATATTTTATTTTTTTTAGAAATGCAGTTATTTGTTTTTAGTAAATATAATTTTGTTGGTATATTATTAAAAATTATCAGTCATCTAAAATATTGTTAATAAAAATTTATTATTATTACTAAAATATATTATTTTTTTTAAAATATTATTTATATTATCAAACATATTACTACTATCAATGTTACTATTTTATTAAAATTTTATTATTTTTAAAATATATTAAAATATATTTTTTCAGACCTACCACCCATATATGTTTTTTTGAAGCGATCCTGACTTTGCCTTACACATAGCCTATGCGTTACGTAGAAAACATCTTTCAATATAAAAAAATATTATATATAAATATTATTTTATTAATTATATTAATTATTAAAAATATAATATGTATATCTTATTAATATAAAAATATTTTATTTTAATAAACAATATTTTTATTAATTTTAGTAAAATATCATTCTATTAATATAGTAATATATAATTAAACACTATTAATCTCTTAAAAATAAATAACAAAATTACTATGTTTAGCTAAAATCTATTTTTTATTAAAATACTATTAACATTATTGGTATTATTACTATTATTAATTTTACTGTTTTTATTAAAATATTAATACTTTCCATTAATGTATTAAAATATAATCCTTTATCCCTGACGCCGATGTATCTTCTCCTTTGAGGCCATCAAATCCAGTAACATCAATCATGAAGCCATTAGAAAAAAAATATTCTTTCATCTAGTACTATTTATGAAAGGACCGATTAAGTATAAAGCTACTCTCATTTATATTTCAACATGATATATTTTTTAACAAATAAAAAAAATGATCTATATATGATCGAATGCGATGCCGGATGGACCAAAGCATCCCTGTTTTATTCCTCGTGACTCTTTTCTGCTCTTCAATGTACTCCGTATGGGCACAATTTTTCCCTTCGTATTATCTATATAAATAAACCAACAAGAAGCGGCGCATAAGATTTAGGCTCAATATATGAACCGTACAACCATCACCTTCCATTATGCCTCAATATCCTAGCTCCTAGGGGGCAATTGTTTAATACATATTGGCATCATGGAAAGACGTTCCAGTCCCCAGAGCTCAATGTATAAACTGGTTTTATCATAATACTTTATAGGTCTGCTTGGAAAATTCAATAGAATTGGGCTGAATTTTCTGGTGGATCATGAATTATACGGTGCATTTAAACAAGATTCATATCAACTTAATCACTCTTCTGCTCAAATCCTGTGGGCCGCGGTCCACAAACCCATAAACAGATTTACACCTATTGGGTAAGTTAATAAGCTCGATTTAGGAAATTCAGCCAAATCCTACTGGATTTCCTAAATAAATTCTTAATATTTTTCTTGACAATTCGTTTATTTCTATTATTATTGAGAATTTAAGATATGATCATACAACCATAGGCAACTTTGAAGTATTATATTAACTTGTTTCGGCATGCTTTTCTCTTCTTGTAACTTCATTTTTTTATCATCAACTGGCTAATAAATTTATTTCCTTTTTTTTTTCCATATGCTCGTAATGTCATAAAGATGTTATAGATTGTTGGAAGTTTAACATATCTTGTATTTTTGTTTGAACATTGATTTATAACAATGATTGCAATATTTGTAAATTATATTAATTTGAAATGAAATGCTTGTCAATAACAACATATTGCAGTTTGGAATTGCATTATATGGAATTTCCTATTTATTGCCATAGATTAATTTTGGCTTATTTTGAAGGAAGAGTGCAGAGAAATACTAAGTAGTGAGACCTATCTTGTAAATCATCCTGTTGCGGGGCATCAGAATCCGTTAATATTCGCTAAGGGGTGCACAACGTTACACTTGATGTAGCTGTTGGTTTCGTGGCGACATAGCATAGAATTCGCTTCAGCGACGGAGGAAAATCCATGCCGAGTTTCAACCGTCCAACCTATTTGCACCCACGAAGGGATAAGCTTTTTACTTTGACCGCAAAAACGCATTGCCGAATTAGATTTCAAAACTGGTCGTAATTTGCACTTTGGGAGACAATTTTCTCACCTGAAAATTTCACCCGTTATCAGGAAATCATTCACAGATTCACCATCGTCTCTTTCAATTTAACTTTCTCCGGGCACTAGCCAGGATTGGTGGCGGAAAAGCCCAGACCACCTCAAGCTCGGTTCATTCAGTAAATGAGAGCCAAACTCGAGTTTGATACTGAGCCGGACACGAGCCGGCTCGCGAAAAGCTTTCTTGTTTGGCACCACTTCTAGCACTAGCAGCCTTTGGCTTGTTGATTTGCACACACCCTTTGACCTTCAAAACCATTCTCCAGAGGGTTGCATTGTTTCCAGCCTTATTGAAGCCCCTCCTAGTTTCCAATTGATGCAAAAAATCACACTGGAGAGTCTAGGCTGCAAATAGCAGAGCTTAGCAATCCCAAGGGATCAGAAGAAAATTGATCTCGGTTGCAAATAATGGATCCTAATAATCCCCAATGATCAGATATACTTTAGGTTTCAAATGCGGAGTATAACAATTCCAAATGATCGGTAGCCGTTAGAAAGCATGACATCGGTCTCAAGGAACAACCATCGGTTTTGACTTGATCCGCAAAGCAACCTCTCTACCCTCACTTCATTGGGTTTAACAAAATTTTCTACCAACATCCAAGTCAGATTTGTCGATGGACCACCAATTATATAAATGACAAGAAGGTAGCCAATTATAACCAACATATCATTTAAAGTTAATTATAAGAAACTTTAAAAAAAAAAATAATTACATGACGGATGAACTAACTACTTGAAAGGTTGACGCACCAAGTGAAAGCAATTCAAGGAAAAAACACCTGTGATCAATATACGGCAGTAGTATCAGTTCGTCAGGTAACAAAGTAAGCTCGTGTCGAGCAACAAAGTAAGTATCGTTTCACTAGGTTGACACAATATCTCTCTGCATTTTCTCAGCATCTCCGTATCTACAAATTCATGTTATTTTAGCAAAGGAACTCTTAAAAACAATCTTTGCGAAAGCTTTTGACTTCGTTTGGAGTTTTAGGTCTAGGATCCACAACAAGCATAAGGTACAGTCTTGGACATACATAGGTTACAGCCTAACACCTTGCCTCTTGTATTTTTTTAGCTGTTTTCCATGAATTTCACCCACGCTATGTATTTGGCATATCCGGCTAGACTCATGTACCGGAGTATTCCAGAACTACTACTAAGCAAAGCCCTTTGTTTTCCCCAAGGCTAGATGTAAATAGGGGTATAAATATAAGTGATTATTTATTTCTTTATTCCCAAAACTAAGGGTACACCCATCGCACAAAAAAATTTAAAAAAAAAAAAAAATCATGATTTCCAATTTGATTGATATTAGTAATTTGATCAACATAAACACACAATCTAAATTATTGAACATGAAGGAACTCGCTTGTATTCCGAATCCTTTCAAACAATGGATACCAAAAATCAGAAACTTGCTTGTATCTCATATCCACACAATGGGCACCGAAGATTAGAATTCAATAACTTGAGGTACAGTGACTTTTGGTGGAAAAGTGACTTTAATATAGAATGTCATTGGTTCAACTCTATGACCGCCTTTATTCCTATTATGCACCAAGACTCTTATCATTAGCTGGGTCTAGACCTGATCATAGGCCAGGCTTGGGCTTAGAAATATCAAATTTATATAGACCCGGCCCAAGGTCTGCTTAACAATGAATAGCGTTTAAGTCCGAGATCCGGCCCATGATCAACTCTTGCTGGGTCTTTAACTGCATCCTCAAAGTTTCAATTCTCTGAAATATGTAAACAGAACCACAAATCCTTGGGCATGTCTGTGACCACAACAACGCTCTGAATAACCACGCAAAGGTAATTTTAGTATGTACAACTTAGTCAAGTGTATTCCAGACCATCATATTTTAGTGCAAGGTGACAGATATTAGTTTCACCTGTCTAAATATGCAACTGAACAGCAGGGAACCACAATCCTTGAGCATGTCTGTCACCAAGAAATTGTGAATGACTTTGCAAAGGTGATTTTAATCTCTTCAATTAGTCAAGAGTACTTCAAACCACAACATTTTCAGAGCAAGGTGACAAATATTTCATAAGTCTTGTCGCCCACAAATTGAGAATGACATACTGCAATCTCAGTTTGACATTCTGAAGTTGTTCTGGAGATCAAGCCATCCATCAAAATTAAATTGGGACCTTATTAAGCAATTGATTCCTGAAAACCCTAATCAATTAAGAATAATGGGTACGACCTCATTATAAATTAAGCATGTCGGTGAATAGCTTTGGATTTGCTGAAAACTTTGGCTTGGTTGAGGTAAAATCTGATCCAGGATTTGATTTATTAGCAGCATCTCACAAAATCCTAAATAAGATGGTTTGACTTATGCAATTGCATACATACTAACATCTATCACCTGGCTACAATAGAGATTGCCTTTACTGTCCAAAAGAAACTCCAATGCTGCAAACCCAGATATTTGAATTATTTAAAATCCTCAAAAGGTGACAAATGTTCGTAAAACAATAAGAAAGGAAGGGACAGTATAGCCAGGTATCTCTCCTCCCCTGATAGAAAACCGTTAACATGGTTTCCATACAAGAAATTAGTATAAAAGATCAAAAAGATGAACGCAATAACAATAGTTCTTGTCCTAATAACAGAATGAGTAAAGCTTTGGGCCAGACATTCAAATTGAAGAAATAGAAACTCTATCATAATGTTCATACCTTGGAACCCTTAGCAGACATTTCAATATCTTGGTCCGCATCTTCAGAATCACCATCTTTTATGAGAAGTTCAGAATCACCATCCTCGACCCCACTATCTGCCTGTTTAGATGCTGCAGTTTCGCTGTCAGATGAAGGCACTGGCTTATTAGTAACTGATTGTTGATAAAGAACTCCCCCCACAAGAGTTAAAAGCAAGCAAACCAGACCAAACGAGTTTGCATGCTTATCCCAGATCATCACATTGATAGCAACAGTAAGAAACTTGTTGACAACACCAGTCACCGTAAACGCCGTGGCCGAGATTGCTTTCCTCGCCGCAAAACCAAAGAAACTGATGAGTAATCCAAAAACACATGACAAAGTCACTGCAACAAAAGCATCCAACCTAAACCAACCCCCAGAACTTGACGCAACAGCGGTGAAAACATCCACATACTCCCCTGTAATGACCCAAAACACCGGGGCCATCAACAACGAGAGGAAATTGTTGTAGAGAACAAATCCCCATGTATTGAGTCCAAGGTTGGTCACCATGTGCTTTATGTAAACCATTTCTGTGGTGATGGTAACCAAATAAGCAACGGCCCATGAGTATGCAGTGAGGGAGAACGCCGAATCAGTGATCACATACCCAACCGCACCGCTCAATATAATGACAAGTGATAAGAATGTGAGTTTCGAAGGACAAGGCTGCTTTCTGAAGACAGTATCAGCAATAGCAACGAGGAGCGGAGTTAGGGATCGGAAAACTATAAATGTATCGACATTGGCATGGCGAAGGAGATTGGTGTTGGCGAAGATGGCAAGATAAAAGACAGTGGCCGCAGGCAAGAATTTTTTGGCATTCTCGAGGGTGAAAGGATCATGATGTAAAACTTCAAACTTTCCAAGAACCCAGACACAGAGAGCAGAAGTCAAGTATTGCAGTGCGGTTAAGAGGCCGGGGTAACTGAACTTTGTGATGGCATATTTGTTTATAATGGCGAGCAAGCTCGAACAGAGAGCATATCCTACGACAAGGCCCGTAGTGGTGGTGTACTGCTTCGAAGCATCCAAGTTGATGACAGCCATGACCGCCAACTATCTCCACCAACCTATTTCGCGGACTTAATTTGTTGCCGAAAGGGAGAATTTTTCAAAACGCCGGTGCCCTAAATCAGCAATCAAAACAAAAAAAAAAATTACAAGAGCCGGCAAGAAACGAACCATATTAGCTACTAAGAGCCATCAAAATCAATCGGAATGTCCACGACCAGAATCAAATCCACATCGAGAAGTCGTAACTTTGATTCCCGTTCTAGAACTATTCGATTCGGAATTAAAAACAATTACCTCGGATTCGCGCACCCCAAATTGATACGCCCCTTGATTTTGAGAGTGCGATCGAGCGGTCTCTCTTTGAAAAACCTGATACATTTAGCCACAAATCCAATAATTTTCGGAGAGAGACATACCTAAAATATGCCAGATCCAAACCCCAGAATACTAGCAGCGAAAGGGAAAACCAGAACGCGAGGGGAAAAACTGATCTCCCACTCCGACGTGGGCAGTCTATCGTCGCCCACGGTGCGGTGCACAGAATCGTTTATCTAATCTTTCTATATTTCAATCCGAGCCGGTCGCAGTGATCGATGGCGAAAGGGGGGAAGAGGGAAACTCGTGACGCCGGCTTGGCCTTTGTGCTGCAAAAAGTCTTTTGACTTGAAAAGGGTTGGAGCTCAGCCTCAGCTGTAATGGTGCCAAACTGAGCCAAGTGACACGGCACCTTCCAATAAAGAATAATAACGTACGAAGTCTTCTGCGCCACTAATCCCGAGAAAGTTTACCAGAGATTCTAATTGGCCGGTAAGTAGGATCTTGGATTTTTTTTTTTTAATTTGGGTAAAGAAGGATCTTGGATCTTGAGGCATGTGGAAGAAAACTTAGGACGGCAGGAAGCTTCTGCCATCTGCGAGAAATTGCGGGCTAAATTTTGGTCATCATCCATGCCTCCACGTTCTCACGTTGGCGGTCTAAAATTTGGTATCGAAGCATTGACCCGCAGGCACGGGCTCGAGGGATGAGTGCAATTCACGGAAGTAGTGCTCCAGTATATACTATAAGAATATTGATCATCTTACTCTAGTGTGTTTGGGTAGATCAAGGTCTGGCCTTGAAGCACTTTATATTATGAAATAGTTTTTTATGTTTCGTTTGTGGACCTGGCAAAGGTGATGGCAGAACATGTGACTTCCAAGGTATAAACAATTTTAAACCCTATGAAGCAATCTGAAGAACTAATTGACATGATCAAGGGCTCAATTAATTAGAGAAAAAAATGATGACATAGGAAGCATTAATTGGATCGCTGAATGCAACAGAATTTGTACATTGCCGCTAATCAAATAATGAAAAGAAAAGGTGGTTGAGGATAACAGTGATAGATCAAAAAATAATTTTGAGTGGGATGATAAGCTAGAGAATTCCGTTATAAATAATGGGATCGACAATTGGGTCCGTAGTTGCTGCTCCACATGGCGATTACGTACGGCAGGATGGAGTTTTTTTTTTTTTTTTTTGTGACAAAGATGGGTGGTTGGAGATTTACCTACCATCATGGTCCAAGCCAATAATAACCATATAGTGGAGTAGGACGAATTATCTCCTAAGTCAATGATAGCTATAGTAGAGCGGAACGTATTTTCCATTCTCTCTCTTTTTTTTTTTTTTTGGTAAGTAACGTATTTTCCGTTGGACACCTATGCCACGAAAAGATCGTGAGCATTGACTATTGAGGTTCCCAGTAATGGAGCTCCACGTAGAGTCACTGCTTGGAGTCTAACCAATACTTCCTTGAAGTCAAACGCACCTGCCCAACCCTTTGTCTTCACGCTCCTCTGAAATTACGGAGCTTCCTCAGCTTTTATAATATGCACATTCTAAACTATATATATATATATATATATATATATATATATATATATATATATATATATATATATATATATATATATATATATAAAATCTAAAACAGCTATAAAAAAATACAATATGTTCTGAATAGCTTTTGCTATGGTCCCCCAAAAGATAGATTCATTATTTTAATTTTTTTTTTAAATGACCATCTGATTAAGAAAGAATGCTCATCATTTGCTACTGATAGCTACGTGTAGTCAGTCAAGATCATATCTATAATTTTTTCAAAATCCAAAACTAATTTATAGTGAAAGACAATGATGAGTGTAATAAAATTTTTAAAGGTTAGAAATATTTTTCAACATCCTCTTCTCCACCAATTACTGTTTCGATCATGATGGAACCTGTTGCGGCCAATCGCCTCGTCGTCCGATCGCCGGAGAACGTGCACCTGCAAAAACGAGAAGTCCACACTGACCGGAGGCGGCTCCGGCGGGGATCCTCCGACGGTCAAGTCAGAGAGGTGACTGGGCAACAGTGAAATGAAGACAGAGAGCTCGATCGAGGGAGAGAGGGAGAGGGAGGAGCAAGCCTGTGGTTTCGAAGGCGAGAATGGAGGGAGAGCGGATCCCTTGCACTGTTGCCTTCCCCGATTTATATAGTGGAGCACGGTATGGCGCCGTCATTAATGGCGCAGACAAGTGAGGAACTGTCAACTCACTGTAGACTGTCAGAGTCGCCGTGAAAACGTCACGTCGCCGTGGGGCTATCAAATCACCAGGGTTGACGATGCCCTAGGCGGGACAATGCCCCTAGGTGGCAGCGTCGCATGCTGCTGTCAGAACTGACGAGGTCTGGCGGTTGTACGGCGACTAGGGGAGTCGACCGACCCTAGGTCGGTAGCCAGCCGAGTGGCGTCGGACTCCTCCGTTGGTCGGCGAGTTTTATGTGAGTCGGCCATCAGACCTCCCGGTTCAGTCGGTCGGGAAGGGTGCGCCCGACATATCCTCAGTCGGTCGTAAGCCGATGATGGGCCGGTGATGGCGTCAGTCGGTCGGTCCGACTGTCAATCGGTCGGTCGGTCCCTCCGGTCGTAAGTCGGTCGGTCGGTCCCTCCGGCCATCGGTCGGTCGGTCGGTGGGTATTCCCCAACAGTTGCCCCCTCCACTCCTGAGTCGGACGGTGAGCTGGCCGATGCTTTTATTTGGGCAGCAACCCTGGGCGAACAGGAGTGGATTCGTCGTATGCCAGATTCCGATCGTACCGCGGGTTGATCCGATGTCAGGCGTCTCATAAATGCCAAGCGATTTGGACATCTAGTCGGTGTCAGAAGTCACGTCGGCGTCAGGTGTCAGACGTCGCGTCTTGTCGTCGTCAGACGTTACGTCGGTGTCAGGGGATCGGGCGCCGGACGATACAGTATCAGACGACTGGATATCCGGCGCCGATCGTGGGAGCGCGGGGTGCTGTCAGGCGTCCCATCGGGAACGCGAATCGGCGCGGGCGCATAAATGCGGAACCGCGTCCCCGCGTGCCGCGTGTCGAAGGTGGTTGGCCGGCGCAGTGTCGGGGGAACGACAATAAGTCGGATCCCGATGCTCTGGCGTCGGGTATTAATGCTGTGTCTTTCGATATATGGTGGTAAGCTGAATATCGTCCGGCCGGCCGTGGCTCGGTCGATAGGTAGTAGATGCGACTAAGGTCGCGTTGTGCGATAGACGGTGGTAAGCCGAATATTCTTCGACCGGCCGTAGCCTGGTCGGGAGTCACGACGTCAGTCGCGTAGGCATTTCGCCTCTCTTTGGTCGGGGCCCGATCGGCTTGTTAGCCGACGGTTTGGCCCGAAAGTTCGACCGTAGAAGGAGTGTCAACTCCCATCAATATAGACGCGTCGGTCCTCTTAAGAGTCCGATGTGTCGTCGAAGGTCGAAGGAGTGTAACTCCCATCCATATGGGTGCATCGGTCCTTGTAAGGGTCCGATGTATCGTCGATCGTCGAAGGAGTGTCAACTCCCGTCCATAAGGGTGCATCGGTCCTTGTAAGGGTCCGATGTGTTACAGTCGATGAGGTCGTCGGCTCTAGGTGGACATTGAGTCCAAGTCGGTATGTCGGGGCTTGACCTTGATGAGCACCGATCATTAGTCGAAGAGTTAAAACTCCGAGATTCCAAACCGAATTTGTACTCCGGCTATCGAATTACAAAGTTCATGGATAGTACAACTTCAAGTTGTCGGCATTCCAAGTTCGGGGAATGGGTTTCCCCTCAAGGGTCTCCAGTCGGTAGGCTCTCGGACCATAAGTGTCTGCTACCTTGTAGGGTCCTTCCCAGTTTGGAGCCAACTTCCCTTGGTCCAGGGGCTTCGAGACCTCCGCCTTCCTCAAGACCAAGTCACCAGGCCTGAAAAGCTTTGGTCTGACCTTGGCGTTGTAATACCGAGCGACCCTCTGTCGGTACGAAGCCATGCGAATTTGAGCCTCGTCCCGCAGTTCGGGGAGGAGGTCTAGGTCGGCCCTCCGACACTCGGAGTTGCCCGGCTCTTGATACCGCTCGACTCTTGAAGATGGCAGTCCGATCTCGAGCGGGATCATGGCCTCCGTTCCATAGGCCAAACTGAAAGGCGATTCTCTGGTCGGAACGCGGGGGGTTGTTCGGTAAGCCCACAGAACGGAGCCTAGCTCGTCGACCCAGAGGCCTTTGGCTTCGTTTAGTCGGGTCTTGAGTCCGTGGAGCAAGGTTCGATTGGTCACCTCGACCTCGCCGTTGGACTGGGGGTGCCCGACTGAAGTCAGTCGGTGCTTGATGTGGAACCTGGCGCAGAAGTCTCTGAAGTCCTGGTTGTCGAATTGCCATCCGTTGTCGGTGATGATGGTGTGCGACAATCCGAACCTGAAGATGACGGATTTCTGGATAAAGTCCTCTATCTTCCGCTCGGTGATCTGCGCCAATGGTTCGGCCTCCACCCACTTGGTGAAGTAGTCGATGGCGACGACGATGAACTTTCTCTGACCCGATGCCGGAGGGAAAGGACCGAGAATATCGACCCCCCACTGGGCGAAAGGCCATGGAGCGACAATAGGAGCAATTTGGCTGGCCGGTTGGTGTTGAATGTTGGCGTACTTTTGACATGGTTCGCACCTCCGGACCAACTCGACCGCGTCCTTCTTCATGGTAGGCCAGTAATAACCTTGTCGCAGGACTTTGTAGGCCAGGGACTTGCCCCCCAAGTGATTTCTGCAAATTCCTTCGTGAACCTCTCAGAGAGCGTAGTCGGCGTCGGTCGGTCCCAAGCACCTAAGCAGGGGAAGGGAGAACGACCTCTTGTAGAGTCGGCCATCCATGATTACATATTGAGAGGCCGACCATCGGAGTCGCTTGGCCTCTGCAGGATCCTCGGGACCAATCCCGTCGGTCAGATACCGAACGATCGGGTCCATCCAGCTCGGTTCGGCGGTCAGCTGCTGTACTTCTCTGACCTGATCGATGCTCGGCTGCTCGAGGTTCTCCACGAACGTCCGACCCAAGGAGTCGAAAGCCGAAGTTGCCAGTCTGGAGAGTGCGTCGGCACGGGCGTTCTCCGACCTAGGGATGCGAGAAATTTCAAAATACCTGAGGCGTGCCACGAGGTCCTTCGCTTTCTGAAGGTATTTGACCATGGTCGGATCTCGCACCTCGAATTCGCCCTTGACCTGCCCCACGATCAGCTGAGAGTCGGAGAATGCCCGGAGGCTGTCGACGCCCAGCTCTTTCGCCATCCTCAAGCCGGCGAGGAGAGCCTCGTATTCGGCTTGGTTATTGGAGGCCTTGAAGTCGAACCGAAGGGCATACTCGGTGACCACCCCATCCGAATTCATGAGCAGGAGCCCGGCCCCGCTTCCCTGAGCGTTTGAGGCTCCGTCGATGTGGAGTACCCAGGTGGAGATCGGGTCTGGCTCAGAGACCGCATCTCGTCCCGGGTCTTCAGCTCCCGACCCTTGGTCGGTTGTCGGGCATTCGACGATGAAGTCGGCCAAGACCTGAGCTTTCAGGGCAGGCCTTGGTCGGTACTGAATGTCGAACTCGCTGAGCTTCATCGCCCACTTCGCGAGTCGTCCAGATGTGTCGGGTCGGCGCAATATTGCCCTCAGGGGCTGGTTGGTGAGCACCACTACGGCGTGGGCCTGGAAGTATGGACGGAGTCGTTGCGCGGAGACGGTCAGGGCGAAAATCATCTTTTCCGTCTTCGAGTATCTGGCTTCGGCGCCGTGGAGCACCTTGCTGGTGTAGTAGATAGGCTGATGGGTTCGGCACTCATTTTCTCGGACGAGCACCGAACTGATCGCCTCAGAAGATGTGGCCAAGTAGAGATACAAGGTTTCCCCGACCTACGGCTTTACGAGCAGCGGCGGGGAAGCCAAGTACTTTTTCAGGTCTTCGAAGGCCCGTTGGCACTCATCCGACCAAGAAAAACCATCTGCATGACGCAAAGTTTTGAAAAATGGGAGGCACCTTTCAGCTGATCGAGAAATGAATCGGCTAAGAGCGACGATTTTTTCGTTCAGCTGTTGGACCTCCTTCTTGGTGTTCGGATGACGCATGTCAAGGATTGCCTTGATTTTCTCAGGGTTGGCCTCAATCCCTCTCTGAGAAATGAGGAATCCGAGGAACTTCCCTGAGGTCACCCCAAAAGCGCACTTGATCGGGTTGAGCTTCATTCGGTGTCGTCGAAGGGTGCGGAAGGTCTCCTCGAGATCCTGAACATTATCCGGGATCTGCGCGCTCTTTACTAGCATGTCGTCCACGTACACCTCCATGTTACGCCCGATCTGGTCTTTGAAGACCTTATTGACAAGTCGCTGGTAGGTGGCGCCAGCGTTCTTTAGTCCGAAGGGCATCACCCGATAACAGTAGAGGCCCTTGGGGGTCACGAATGCGGTATGCTCCTCGTCTTCAGGCGCCATCCGGATCTGGTTGTATCCGACGAAGGCGTCCATGAAGCTGAGCAGTCAAAATCCAGACGTCGCGTCCACTAGCTGGTCGATCTTGGGAAGTGGGAAGCTATCTTTTGGGCAGGCTCGGTTGAGGTCGGTGTAGTCGATGCAGATCCTCCACTTTCCGTTGGCTTTTTTGACCATGACAACATTGGCGAGCCAATCGGGATACGTGGATTCTCTGATGAAGCCCGCTTCGAGTAGCTTGTCCACTTCTTCGTCGATGGCCCTCTGCCTCTCTGGAGCGAAGGACCTTTTCTTCTGCCTCACCGGCCTCATCGTTGGGTCGATGTTGAGTCGGTGGGTTATGGTTTCCGGGGGGATGCCCGACATATCTGCTGCCGACCAAGCAAATATGTCGGCATTGGCCGTCAGCAGCTCCGTCAGTCGGCATCGTTCTGGGTCGGACAGTTGGGACCCGACCCAAACCTTCCTGTCAGGATTTTCTCCTATCGGGATCGCCTCGAGCTGCTCGGCCGGTGAACCTCGTTCTTCCTCCTCCCGTAGGTCCAGCTTGTCGATTGTTAGGGAGCCCTTCGACTCGTCGTTTTGAGCAGAGATCTGGAAGCACCGTCGGGCGAGCTGTTGATCCCCGCGCATCTCGCCGATTCCGTTTTTGGTCGGGAACCGAACAAGGAGATGGTACGTCGAGACGATTGCTTTGAGGGCGTTCAGTCCGGGTCGTCCAAGGATGGCGTTGTAGGCCGAAGGAACTAGGACGACCGCGAAAGTTAAGTGGACCGTGCTTTGCCGTGGTTCGGTGCCGACTGTCATGGGCAGGGTGATTTCTCCCTCTGTCGTGACGGTGTCTCCGGCAAAGCCGATCAAGGGCGTGGAGACCCTCTTAAGTCGGTCAGTTAACAGTTGCATCCGGGAGAAGGTCGAGTAAAACAAAACATTTGTCGAACTTCCATTATCAACAAAAATTTGCTTTACATCATAATTTGCTATTGTCGCCGACACAACAACAGCGTCGTCGTGGGGAGTGTGGATGCCCCGAACGTCGTCCTCCGTAAAGGTGATCACGTCGTCCGGGCGCGGCCTTTTCGTCGGCTCCCCTCCCGCAGACGTCCCCGGGCCCAGCCGCTTGGAGATCATGTTGATGACTCCGGCCGTCGGCCGATTGGCCGCCGCTTCTTCAGTCGGCTGGGGTCGTCGATCGGCAACTGGTTGGGTCGGTGGACCCTTCCGAAATTTGCCGAGATACCCCCGGCGGATGAGAGCTTCGATCTCATCCTTCAACTGGATGCACTGCTCGGTGTTGTGGCCGTGGCCTCGGTGAAATCGACAGTACTTCCAACGGTCGAGGCCTTTTGCCTTCAAAGGCGGAGGCCGTCGCAGGTATTCTTCCCCCTCGATCTCCATCAGAATCTGTGCACGAGGAGCGGAGAGAGGGGTGTAGGAGTCGTACTTGGGGCGTGCCAGCCTCGGAGTTTGTTGCCGGGGTGATTTTTGGATTCATCGGGGTGGCGAGACCCGACTATCGGTCGGGGGCCTGCTTGGTTCGACGAGTTCCCGACCCTTCCTCCGCTTCTTTTTCGGGCCTCTGGGCTCGGCCAAGCGTCGGTCGGACGCTCCTTCATCCGCGCGCATATACTTGTACGCACGCTCCAGTAGCTCGGCGTATATCCGGGGGAGGGTCTTGTCCAGAGAGTAGGTGAATCGGGATGCCTTCAGACCCCGTTTCATGGCTGAGATAGCCATATCTTCGTTGAGGTCCCGGACCTCAAGCGTGGCCGTGTTGAATCGCGCCACGAAGTGTCGGAGCGTCTCATTTTCTCCCTGTTTGAGGGAGAAAAGGCTGTCCGACGTTCGCGGCGGCTTTCGGCTGGTGCTGAAGTGGGCCACGAATGAGTGCTCGAGCTGCCCGAAGGAGTGGATACTTCCCGATCGAAGACCGGAGTACCAGGCCCTGGCAGCCTTGCGAAGTGTGGCGGGGAAGCCGATGCAAAAAAGAGCGTCGGTTGCCCCTTGAATCGTCATGAGAGCTTTATAGCTCTCGAGGTGGTCGACTGGGTCGGTGGAGCCGTCATATGGCTCCACGTGCGGCATCTTGAACCGACTGGGAATTGGTTCGTTGAGGACCAGTCGGGAGAGAGGTTGGACGGTCTGGAAGTCGACGTCGTTCGAAGACTTCTGGCCGTCCATCTGTAACTGCGCGAGCCGGCGGTCGATTTCCTCGAACCGGCGCTCGTAGTCGTCCGCTCGTCGATGCTGGGAGACCCCGGGAGTGGAGTCTCCGGAAGATTCTGAGAGGGAGGCCGACGGCGTGCGCGGTCGTTTCTCCTTCCTCGCCCGTTCCAGCGGGGAAGGAGAGGGCTGCTGGGACCGTCGGTCAGCACGCCAGAGCCGCTCCTCCTCTTCTCCGTGGGAGCGCTGTTGAGGGCGCTCGCGCGGAGGCGACAGAGATCGGTGCGGTCGTCGGCGGCTGCTCCTGGAGGGCATCGGATGGGCCGCCGGTTGTTGCTAGAGGCTCTTGACTGCGTCCGTCAGTACGGTCATCTGCCGTACGATGGCCGCGATCTGTGCCTCCATGGTCACCGCAGGGTGTGGAGAGCTGGGCTCCGCCGCCGGCGGTGGCGGGGAGGCCTCTTCCCGACGGGAAGAGCGCCTTGCCGATCCGGTGATCCTCGATCGTTGAGCTCTTGTCTTTGTCATTCTGTCCCCTTCCTAGCGCGCCAATCTGTTGCGGCCAATCGCCTCGTCGTCCGATCGTCGGAGAACGTGCACCTGCAAAAACGAGAAGTCCACACTGACCGGAGGCGGCTCCGACGGGGACCCTCCGATGGTCAAGTCAGAGAGGTGACTGGGCAACAGTGAAATGAAGACAGAGAGCTCGATCGAGGGAGAGAGGAAGAGGGAGGAGCAAGCCTGTGGTTTCGAAGGCGAGAATGGAGGGGGAGCGGATCCCTTGCACTGTTGCCTTCCCCGATTTATATAGTGGAGCACGGTATGGCGCCGTCATTAATGGCGCAGACAAGTGAGGAACTGTCAACTCACTGTAGACTGTCAGAGTCGCCGTGAAAACGTCACGTCGCCGTGGGGCTGTCAAATCATCAGGGTTGACGATGCCCTAGGCGGGACAATGCTCCTAGGTGGCAGCGCCGCATGCTGCTGTCAGAACTGACGAGGTCTGGCGGTTGTACGGCGACCAGGGGAGTCGACCGACCCTAGGTCGGTAGCCAGCCGAGTGGCGTCGGGCTCCTCCGTTGGTCGGCGAGTTTTATGTGAGTCGGCCATCAGACCTCCCGGTTCAGTCGGTCGGGAAGGGTGCGCCCGATATATCCTCAGTCGGTCGTAAGCCGATGATGGGCCGGTGATGGCGTCAGTTGGTCGGTCCGACTGTCAATCGGTCGGTCGGTCCTTCCGGCCATCGGTTGGTCGGTCGGTGGGTATTTCTCAACAGAATCGATATTTTTCATTTTCAATTGTCAAGAAAAAGACATCGATGTGAGGTAGCCAATTTGGAGAGGCAGTGGGTGAGCAGAGGAGATGATTTGATGGATATGAATATGGAGGAGGGGCTAGCAAGGGGAGGGGAGCCGGTGTCAAGAGCCAGTTAATGTGAAGATAGTCGGGAGGGCACATGGAGAGGGCACGTGAATGTGGCTGATATAAAGAGTACATAGAAAGATGGCCACGAAGAAGGCACGGAGAGATGGCCAGTTTGGAGAGAGGTGATTGATGTGGAGAGGGCATGGAGAGATCACTAACATGGAGAGATAGCCAACGCAAGGAGGCAACGAGCAAGGTGGGGAGGTGGGCAGGTAGTGAGAGTATAGAATAATTTTTTTAAAAAAAATAAAATAAATCAAATTAATCAATTTGACAATACGGTGAAATAAAAAATTTTAATTATTTTTATCTAATTAAGTTATTTTCTATCATTTTAATAAAAAAATAATTAAGAAGTACTACAGCACCTCGAAGAGAATGTTTATGATGATTTATTATAAAAAATATTAATCAATAAGATAATATTTGTTTATAAAATATTCTTTTATCTTAAGTAAATTATGTGCATTGCATACATCACATATATTATTTTAGTAATATAGTTACTTATTTTGAGATTATTTTTATAATAATTATTTTTTATAGAGATTTATTTTTAAAAAAAATAAATTAGTTAAGGAGTGCTGTTTCCTAAAATCATTGTCTACTTAACTAGTACTACAATATCTAAGGGCAGTCCAGGATGCATGCAATATATGGAGTTATATGAATGGCAGGAATTCCTATATACCAGTACACATGTCATCACACATCAATGTGCTAAGCATAGAAAAAAAATGGTACTGTTGTGGTCATGGGTCAAGGAGTCAAATTCATGTTGGGAGAAAAAGTTTCAATCCATATAAGCAATATTCCTTCTTGACTGGATAGGAGGCATTAATATTGTGGTCATGGGTCAAGAGATCGAATAACTCAGATGGTTGGCTTATGTCCTCACCTTCGCATACGTGAGGTATTGTCCGCTTTGACTCATGACCATCTTAAGACTTCAATGAATTTTGATCATTTAGAGCTTCACGATTTTGTCCTTTAAAAAGCGCCTCACGTTGAAAGAGAAGGTTCCAATTCATATAAGCCATATTCTCTCTTGACTCATAACCGATGTGGAACTAAAAAAATCTTTTTTACACCACAATAGGTACATTATTTTTTTTCACCTTAGTTAAATATTATCTTTCTTTTCTAAAATATAATAGAGAAACAGAAAAGCTGGTTCCCTTAACAATAAAATAAAATACGCAAGTGGATATGATTAGATGCCGGCATATAAAAGAGTCGGTCCAGATTAAGTGGCCAAAGAACCGATCAAGAAAAATGTGGTCCTCGGCTATCATTTCGGAGTTCAGAACCAAATCAATGTTTTCATCCGATCCAGGGACTGAGTTCAAGAAAGGAAAAGAACGGGAAAAAAAAAAAAAATCCGAATGTATTGCCGTGCCCGAAAACTTCATGGTCTGGGCAGGCTCGAATCCGGGGTATCCCTTGGCCCAAGTTCGAAAAGGGCCCAGGCCTGAAATCTGAACCCCAGTCGGAACCAGGCCTGGAACTTAACGTACCGCGCAACTCTATTTGCCCAGGTCAATCATCCAATGGCCCGGACGGCCATAACGCCCAACCAACCAAGCTAATTTAGACCTCACACTGGACTATAACGTGACCTATCTATATTTCCTGTCCGTCTGATCTATATCTAATGGTTACAAAGGAATCTGTGAAAGATTTCCCATTTTTATCTTCTCTGAAAAATTCATAGGACCATTCGTCGTCACTCGTTAGCGTCCCCCCCCACTCGCGTTCCATCGTGACATCGTCGACCCCCACGGACTCCGCCTCCCGTCGAAACTTTAATCTCCCCTTATAATCCGATCGGGAAACCCTAGTTTCCGTTCCGTTTTTTCGCAATTCGGCCGAGATCAGTTCTTGCGAGAAAGAAATCTTGTCGTTCTTCCCCTATTGATTCGGAGAAGAGAGAGGAGAAAAGAGGGCGAAGCCAAGAAGATGTCGGGATCGAGCTCCTGGTCACGGGCATTGGTGCTGATCTCCCCGTATACCTTTTCGGCAGTCGGCATCGCCATCTCCATCGGCGTCTCCGTCCTTGGGGCGGCCTGGTGTGATCATCTGCGCCCTCCGCGAGCGCTTCGTTTTCTTTTAATTCGATTCTTGTTTTCTTTTTCCAATATCGGCAAGTATCTTTATCCCTTATCATTACCTTTGTTGTTAGGGGAATACATATAACGGGAAGCAGCTTGATTGGTGCAGCGATCAAGGCTCCTAGAATCACCTCCAAGAATCTCATCAGGTCTGCATTTCTCATTCATCTCCTCCTCCTCCTGCTCCTCCTTGTTATTATTATTAGGAAATAATCTTTTTATAAAGATTTTAAAAATTATTTACTTGGATATTTTTACTTTATTTTCCCCGGTGTTCTGTATGGAAATAATCTGAACACGGGTAAATGTTCTTTGAACTCGAAGATTTTTTTCCTTTAATTAAAATCATTGCCAATTTTGGATTTCGACTGCTACGGTCAAGTATAGTGGTATTTGATCTGTCTGTCTGTCATTATGAGTATGATGTAAGCTGATTTTGATGAATAGTTGAGATCGTGGTACAATGTAAAGTCATTGAAAGAAGCTTGTGTTTGCTGGCTATTCTTTTTTGTTTTCAAATTGCTATTTTTTTGGATGCCTTGTTTAAAAGGTGCTATGATACAAATAGATGATTGCCTTTATTCTTACTGTCTTTGTAGTTCCATTTATGTGAGACTTTCTGCTTGACCCATATGACTCTAGTAGTCCAGTCGCACTGTTCCATAAGATTGTTATTAGCATTGACCTTATTGATCTGTTAAGGTTTGTGAACTTGTTTCAAGGAATGGGCAATATCACAGCATAAATGAATTTTAGTTTTTAAAAAAGCATTTTCTTCAAAACGTTTGTTTGACTTACCTATGGTCCCCATGTTATCAGATTAAGTGTAGCAAGCGTTTCTTCTTCCATTGTAGCTATTTGGTAACTACAGTCAGCAGTGGTTTGAACATATAAAAAGCTAAAGCTTGAAAGTTGAAGGAAGTGCCACAAAGTGTCTTCATTCAGACAAGTCCAAACTTTGGAATTTGAGAAGTTGATTATAGCTGATAAGGAAAAAAAAACACCCTAAATTTGTTATTGCCTGTTGAGCTGAAAAACAGTGTGAGTGCCTTTTGGTTCTATAGCTGTGAGAGGTCAGACAACTTCTACCCTAGATCCATTACAACCCATGCTATATCTTGAGTATGTCGCATCATTTATAGAATAAATGATGTCAGTATTACGGTTTTGCTTTCACTAGAAGCACTAGATGACAAGCTAGAGTAGTTGAGGGGCCATGCATGACGCTTTGTGCCACATGGAATAAATAATGTGAGGAAGAAGGATTGATAAAGATCATTTGATACAAGTAACACTTAATGACTTAAACTTTGAGGTTAAGTTCACATACATTTATCAACTCTTTTTGGTATCAGGACTCTCTGTCCCCCAACAACTGATATGAAAGACGATGGTTGAAAATCCTGAACTCTCCAAGTTGTAAAGGTGCCGGAATTGTTGACTCTTATGGTGAATGGTAACATGCAAGTTGTTAGAGTGAAGTGATGGTAGCCTTGGTGCAGCGAATGGATGTGGTAACTGGACTTCATTGAGTTAGGTGTGCTGGGTTAAAGTGCCGGCACAAGCATGGTTCGTGCAGGATCTTAAAACTCTTGTAAAATGTGGCGAAGCTTGGATCTTGGATGAGAGCCACAACATGCTATGGTGAAGCTAGCTCTTGGATAGCGGAATTTTTAGGTTAGAGTAGTAACATGTGGTGCAATCAAAAGAGTAAATGAGCACAAAATTTGATCGGAGAGTAGTGGATTATACTCAAAGGGGAGTTGAACTTGGCTTACATGTGAACCTGAAGATTGTCGAGCATCATGTGCGATGTTTAGTCCCAAATGAAATAAATGTTATGTGGGAGAAGGAAATGTTTAGGTGATTGGGTTGAAAACTTAATAGTTAAGCAGCTTAGGCACACATGGAATAAGTAATATGAGAGAGAAGGTTTGGTATAGACGATGGAGCCCAAAATCTAACAGCTTGAACCTTTATCTTGAATTAGGTTTCCATTTGTATATTATGTCTTTTTGGTATTAGGACTCCATGTACCATAATAGGAGTTGTGTTAAAGAATCGTCCAACAAGAGCATACTTCACATGTCAAACTGTAGGAAGTTCACAAACACAGGGTTATAGAGGATTCAAACTTGACCACTACAACAAAACAAAGGAAGTCAAGGGGGAACACTTTCTTGTACATAATATAGAAATCTTGTGTGACTTCAAATTATAATATCTTTGGAGATGATTTTGTGACTAGGACTAGAGCTGATGGTGTGCCGAGAAGAACTCATTTCTATCACTAATCATAAATGAGTGACTATGAGGTCATTCATGTCTTGGGTAGCACAAAGGAGATGCAACGGTCAGATCTTCATAGGAAGCATATTTCTAAATCAACTTTTGGGAGGCTAGTCCTCATTTATCAATTATGTGTCATACATTTTGCACAAGCACTCTCACAAAATAATAAAATATATACAGCTAACATTAAAGACAAAATAAAATGATGAGTTGCTTGTTTTTTGTTTTCTGTTTTCATGTATCCGTTGCTTAGAGCCGACACAAGGTAAAAGTGCAGCTCAGGTGTATAATTTTTCCTTCAAGCATCTCTCAGTTTGCATCCTAAATTATTGTAAATTCTCCAAATTATCATTTTATCATTGTCAAGCAATACCGTGGAAGGAATCTTCAATTAATGCTGATTGCTTTTCTTGTCAACATCATGACATCCAAATTCTTAGCTTTTCTTGTTATTGCCACATTTGCTTGTCAGAATGGCAACCATGATCAAGATAACCTTGCCTTATAATATGGCTAGTTAATTGTAACACAGATTCAAATGCATAAGCAGATCACTACCATGTCCCTTTTACTGTGGATTTTTTAGTGTGACCTCAAATGCCACTATGCCGCCAATGTCCATGGTTTACCTCGCTTGCCTGACCTGGTGTTATCTATTTAGCATATGTGACAGTGTTCTAAAAGATGGTTTAGTATGCAGGCAGTCAAGGGATTGCATAATGCATCCACAGTATGCAGGCCACATAATTCTAGCTATTTAAAAAAAAAATAAAATTCAGTACATGCAACAAAATCAGCAAAATGATGGTAATATTTTTTTTGATAAATTATTAGTATTATTAGCAACATTAACAACTAGACTGAGTGATTACTGCTGAATACTTAATTCCCAATAGTAATATATATTACATAATAGGCAATATTGATATTATTATTATCTATATCAAACCCAACTAAGAGCCACATCAAACCTAACCACCAGCTTGAACCTGTTCCGTTTTATGGGCCTGTATAAGAGTGGGCTGCATATATGTGGCCCCAGAATGCTACGTGTCCATGCGGTTGGACAGCACTAAGCAAATTGCATATGCTGTTGCGTGGTGCAAAGTGGACCAAGTTTTCAGACCATTTATGATATGACTGCATATTATAGCTGTACATAGGCATCATGCTGTAGTCAGAGGGACCCATCTACGATGCAGCGGCATTCACCATGTTATATAGCACAAAGTGTGTGGTTACACCTGAGAAATTTCAGCCAAAATGCAATGCTTTAGAAAATTTCAGCATCATATGTGAATGAGCCACAAATTCCTTAGTGTAAAAGGAACATTTGACTACCTCTGTTGTCTTTTCAGAAGGCTACCCTTGTACACAGTGCAAGTTGTGTTATACTTTAGAGAACCTAGAACCTTGTTTTTGATTCACGGTACTAATTATATCTGGTGGTGTGAAACTGTGCACCTTAGTTGCTCAAAAGAATGATAAGTTTTCTGGTAGGAAGTTAATTATTGTAACAGTTATGAGGTGATCTGTTTGTATAGTGCTGACCATTCCTGTGGACAAAAAATAAATTGAATATCTCATTTGCCTTTGAATATATAAGCTCTGCTTGAGCTGAAAAAAGATGGTTGAATGATTAGTCATCACTACCTCAAAAATTATCTGAAGGTTTTCTTTGATGAAGAGGTGTTTACATTGTCCACCCTTACCTTTCGCAACATGCTATCTCAAAAATGAACATATAACTCTTCTATGTGGTGGCTGATGGAAGAATTTAGCTTCTTCAGCATGCTCATTCTCACACCCATCTGCATGCTCTTTCGAATTTCATCTTCGATCTTAGACAATGAGGGCCTGTTCAGATACCTCAATACATCATTGTCCCTGACTCATTCAGCCGAAAGCTGAGAGATGAAGTCACGGGACAGGAGAAATCAGTGCAAACAGGGAGCTTTGAGATTGCACAATCCCCAAAAAGGAGGGATTCTGCATTGCTCTTATAAAGGTGATTTATGGTATTCCAACATTTTTAGGATTCTAAGATCAAAGATTTCCTTAAATGAATAAATGTCTCTCCCATGGATATTCTGTTCTAAGAGTCTGCCATACATGGATCATTATTGGGATTATTTATGCGGGCATCCAAACAGCCCCTAAAGGAAGGGTGTGTATGTGTTGTCACTACTGATAATCTTATATTGCAAGATTTTTATACATGCATATATTTGTTCTCACCCCTTGATGTAAAATTAATTTCTCTGTCGTTAACAGAATTAAACTAAGGTGTCTTCATGATGTCATCAGATAAGGTTTAATGCAAAACATAAAAAAGATTGATGTTTTAGTCAAATCAAATTGAAAGTCTTTAATTACTATGTGTGAGGTTTCATGTGCGTGTTTGTTGCCGTTAAGAACAAATCATTTTTTTTCTGTCTATTTCTCTAGTGAACTTGTATTTCTGTATTGTTTTAATTCTTCTGAACTGTGACTTGTATATTCAAACAATTATCTGTGTAAGTAATGGTGCAGATGCACATGGATGTTTATTTTAGAAAGAAAATATTTTTGTGATGATGATGTTGCGTATATCAACTATTGTCGATTTGTCATTGATGAGAATGATTTCCATTGCGTTTATATTTAACACTTCTTGAATGTTATGCTGAAAGTTCTTGTTTTGCAGTGTTATTTTTTGTGAGGCTGTTGCAATATACGGTGTTATTGTTGCGATCATTCTACAAACTAAATTGGAAAGTGTGCCAGAATCTAAAAAATACGCTCCAGAGTCTCTTAGAGCTGGTTTTGCAATCTTTGCTTCTGGGATCATTGTGGGCTTTGCAAATCTAGTTTGTGGGTATGTTATCATTCAAGTTTTTAATCTTTATCAATTGCTTTTCCTGATGAAAGAAAAGGTTGTAATTCATTTTAAATATAAAAACTGAGGAAGTGTCTTTGACAACAGGCTTTGTGTGGGAATTATTGGAAGCAGCTGTGCACTATCTGATGCTCAGAACTCATCACTCTTTGTAAAGATTTTGGTGATTGAAATTTTTGGCAGTGCTCTTGGATTGTTTGGAGTCATCGTAGGAATAATTATGTCATCTCAAGCAACGTGGCCTGCAAAGACGGCGTGAACCTGCTGTCATCAGAAATAGGCATGCCTTTACTTGTCATTTCACTGGAAAGGTGCGGCATGTATATTTTATCTCAGTCTTCTAGAGGCTAGAATTAGCATGACCATTCTGTCATAATCATGATTATGTAATATTTCATTTGGTGCTTCTTAAGGAGCATCTTGCTGAAATTTTGTTTTTGTTTTCCAATAATAAGTGGATCCTGCCATTCCTTTAAGGATCTCAGTTGTTGCTGAATGAATTCCTTTGGGATACCCATCAACTGCTTATGGTTTGGAGAACGACTGGCATTCTTAATGATTCTAATGTTGGGATGACGGGTGGGGGTTTAGCCCCTCCTGGTCTCAGTCTCAGAGAGAGAGAGAGAGAGCGGGGGGGGGGTGGCGCGGGGGGGTGTGTGGGGGTTGTGTTCTGATGTTTGGATGCTGTCATGTTTATGGATACACGAGGTTCGTTCCGCAAATGCATTTCTGATTCGACCGTTGAGTCAAAAGGAATTATTTGCCCTGTGCTGCTGCTCGTTCCTGCATCCGATTATTCCAGTGAGCAGACTACCGGTTTCGTGGCATGGGGCTGGAAATAGTTTAGGTGATAAAAGCTGATTTTGTTTTGCTTGTGTTTGCTTAAGGAGTCCTGCCTCTGCTCCCTGCGGAGCAGTTGGTGAAGGCAACTCGCAACCTACGAGAAGCTCGTTCCATAGGCAACTTGGGTGTTATAGCACTCCTGACCACAAATATTCACCCTTGATAAATCTGCAACTGCAAGGGCCCTTGGTTGTATTTTTACCCATCTAATCTTTTTTGCTGAAATCCCGGTTGTAACTTGCCACGCCATTATTCTAATTCTTGTAGCCCGTGGAAGCCTTGATTTTCATGTATCTTTTTTACCATTAGGCATTAGCTTTTGACTTTTGAGGGCGCCCATGAGACTTTGTAGTTATTTTCCTCTCGAACATGTTTCTAAAGTTAGTTCTAAGTTAGAGAAATAGGACAAACGCACTTATCTAAATCAACAGTATATTTATAAATTACAAGATTCGTAGAATAACTATTGATGCTACTGGAAGATCACTGCTATTCATACTACCTCTCATGTGCACTGCAGCTCCCCAGCGATAGTTCAATATAAGGAGAATTGTCATCTAGATTCTAAAACATGACTCTACGCGCAACTCAGGATGCGATTGACAAGAACGGACCCTGCTGCGTTAGCGAGTTACGCGTTTTTTAGCTTAATGTGAATCACAAGTAGGCATCACCATCGTCAATTAGGATGGTCATATTTGGTGTCAGTCACTAGCTCTTACAAAAAATGGCTGGCGTGCATTTTGGGCTGGAGAGAACTTTGCGTTCTGTGCCTTTGAAAAATTATAAAGTTTCATCTATTAGTTTGAAGATTGGCTGGACCCTGACTGGCCAACCTGGCCTGTGTGCGTGCATGCAGATGTAGCAGTGCGGTGGGGCTATTTTTCTTTTTCTTTTTATCAAAAAAGACAAATTTGTTATAAAAAATGATTCAAATCTGCTGATTTAATTTGAAAAATTTTGCTCATGTAGTTTTTGGGCATTTTCTTTTCCTATCCCCACGGATGTATTTATTCTGGAATGGTTTGATTTAGCTGCTTTTCCAAGAAAAAAAGGGGACAAATTTGCTGCGGACGAGAAGAAAAGCAGCTCCAATCGACTCCCACCAAAGACGTTCCCTCATATTTTGCACCACCAGTCACCACCATTACACCTTATTTTATGCATTGCGATGTTATTATTCCTCGCTTTAGACACGGCTGAAGCGTGTCCAAGTTTTGATAACATTATTTAGATCCGTAGCATATATATGACAATCCTCGAGTTATGGTTCGTTGAAAATATTATGATTGTAGTATGTATCTGTTTTCTTCTGCCAGGCTCGCTGTTCTGAGATAGCTTATGTCTTCCGAGAGAGGGGGAGAAATAGAGACCTATCAAGACTAGCTGTCATCATGCATGGAAAAATCCTTGACACATGAGAACCATATACTACCATACTAGAGTAGAATAGGAGGACCATACAGACATGAAATATAGACTACAAATTTAGGGTGGACAGTTCAGACACGGTCCCTTGCTAATGTCTGGAAAAGCGTCTAAATACTTCATAGAACTCTAGAAGACCGAACATCATGGTGATAGAGTGGTGCTAAAAAAGCCGAAGACAATCACCACTGGGATGGTCATTGCCTTCCAATCATGCAGCCGGAGCACAATCGTAGTCTCCATCATCATCGTCATCATCTCCGTCTCCCTGTGTCGACTCTCTTAGATTATAATTTTCACAAGCTTCTTTGCCGTCTTGGATAACACCGGTCACAATGGCATGCTTGTTACACAATGAGCTGATATTGGCAATGGCAATCATTTCCTTAGCTATGTGGCTCGAGGTGGTGAAGAAAGAGTTTGTAAGCAAGTGGGTGGCTCTTCCCTTTGAGTGGATTGGGCTTGTTGGGATCTAGTGGCTTGGGGAGGCCGGGGGATGTGGTGTTTATATAGGAGATGGACAATGTGGAGTCCTCGTTGTGGCATAGGATTGCCACGAGTGTGGAGTGTGGTCTGATGCTCCCAGGATGTGCATGGCTTAATGCCAGTGAGACGTGGCAGGTCCAGAAACTGCCATGTGTGGTCCTGCAGAATACACTCAGCAAAACCGATCAGCATTCGCAGGTGCCTGGCTGGAAAGTGGGGAGCATGTGAGCGGACAAAAGAGAACTGGATTCTTGAGAGCATTTGGCCTTTCGGAGCAGTACTTGGGAGCACTGCAAGGAGAATAGGCGCTCAACATATGAGGTGGTGGACGAAATAGACTCCACTGCTAAAGTTTTTGGCCAGTGGTTACCCTACGGATATTGCTACGAACACCTATATACCAATCTGTATACAGAAGCTAAGGCTGCATTTGATTAGTCATTAAAAAAATATTTTTTTATTTTTTAATTTTTAAAAAATAAAAATCAAAAATAATATTTAATAACATCATGAAAAGCATAAAATAAAAAGAAATAATTAAAATAATTAAAATAATTATTTTATATGCAAATCAAAATTTTTTTACTTTTTAAAACTTACTTTTTTGTTTTTTTTTTTTTTTTTCTCTATCTAAAATGCCAAACTAAAAAGTAAAGAATCCGAACTCTTCTCCCTTGCCGAGCTTTTTACCTCCTCACCATCTTCTCCCTTTCTTTTCGAATTTTTCTCCTTCATCGAGCTCTTCACCCATCGTTTCCAAATATTACATTTTACTTTATAGTAATATAGTTATCAAACATATTTTTTTATTTTTTTATTTTTATTAAATAGTAAAAATAAAAAAAATAAAAAATATTTTTTAAAAATTAAAAATTAAAAATCAAAAAATGTAACCAAACGTCCCCTGAGAGTACCACTAAAGGAAGTCTTTATTTGATTTTAGGGATCTAAATTTTAGAAGAGTACCGCTATTTATCTCTGCTTTAATCCCTGCCCCATTCTTTGCGATGGGGGTTGTCGCATTACACATGGAGTACGTGAGCGGCACGTTTGGGTAATGAAACAAAGGCAAAAAGTTTGCTGAGTATTGCTATTTGTATTTCTGCGTCTGAACCAAAAACTCTTTGAAGTCTCGGCGGGAGCAGCCGTTAAAGTAGAAGGCCTTTTGTTTTTGTTTTTCTTTTATTTCTATTTTTTGGTTGTGTTCCACTTGCAAGTGCCAGGTAGACCTTTCTGCTGGTCAGTTGCATGCCCTTTGGCTTTCCACGGCAGGAGCTCTAATGGCCAACACCAACATTATCCTGGAATTCCAGGACAACGAATAAAACATTGATGTTACAGCGTGGATCCCATGCAGTGCATGTGCGGCACCGCACAATATAATGCACCCATGGATAGCGTCCATCATTAGATGACGGCCATCAAACAATGTACCGCATGCCATGGCGAATGCTATCTATATGCGTAGCTCTCCATCCTATGATGGACGCTATCCATATAAATGAACCGCATGCTGTGGGGCTGTGCGCGCACAGCAGCGGATCCGCCCTTTTGACGTTAGGGAAGAGCTAAACTTTTAATGGATCGGTTGCACCTTTAAATATGCCAGTACTAGATGAGGCAGGAAAAATGATCAGCCCGATGAGTCCTCAACACAGCTAAAGTAACTAACGACAACGAGGGACCGAACTGGTAGCCCGGTGGAGCAGACTGTCCCAGAAAATTGGTTCTGGTCCATATGGATTGTCTTCCAAAAGATACATAGGCAGCCCCACGCTGGCACCATCCCGTGACCATCGGACCTCCTTGCTCTCCAAATGTAATGCAACTACCTATTGCCCCAACTGCCGGGTATCAATGGCCCCACTGAGGATCTTCCTTGTTAATTCCCTCGGGATGTCCGATGGGACTCTTCCCCGTTTCCAGATCAATCTTGAATCAAAATCCATATCATCACAACCTGATTGCCTGAAGATATGGCTACAGGTTTGTATGCTCGCCTAACTTTGGGTTTCCGTGCACCAAGCTCGAGATAAAGCTAGATTCATGTTTGCCCCAACAAAAACCGACCCTTGATTCTTGGCATCAGCTAAATCTTCGTGAGAAGAAATTCTAGATTATCCAGGATTAGGTCTTCGCCATCCAAGCCGGCAGGGAATATATGTCAAAGCTACCTGTAGCTTGGTTGATTTAGCTCTTCTGCGGAGCAAATCATCGTTAGCCGCAGGATTGGCTGCTTCTCGAGTGCCATGCGTGCGGACAACCGTCGTTCCCTTCTCATGTCAACTGTGGTACAGTTAAATAACAAAAAATAAATCCTGCCCGAATGCAACAAATATTTCCAATTTGATGTCTTATTATAATAATAATATTATTATTACTATCATTATTCTTTGGAATATATGGATCAGATGGCCCAGCGTCATCTACTCGCCTTTTTATTCATTTTGGAGGAGCGGCTCGCGGGGTCCTGTTCCATGAGGGCCATGTGCCATAGCCTTCTTCTAACTATAGGTGTTAGGTCGTTCTTGTTTACTGCTGCTGCCGTCCTTTTGCCACATGACACGATCCTGCGGTCCCTGTCGACTCGGGTCTTACTTCCCTCCTTGGCTACCGTCACTTTATTAATCGATAGTAGGTTAGCAGGTGATACTGCTCAGTGGTTTATAGGATACTCGCATCTATATGGCGGTATTTTGTCTGGGCTATAAGTGTTAACATGGTGATGGGAACTTAATGCCAAAGGACTTATTTGGATGAGGAGGAGCAAGAGGACAGGCTATGGCAAAACGCCAAGGACAAAACAGCCATTCACGGAACCAGGGAGAAAAAGGTCACTTTCAGGCATCTTTTCCACAGAAGGGCGAGAAAAAGTTATTTACTTGACTAGGGTGGTAGCCTCATGTTCACCTACCACTCTTTTTGTCACTATTTCATTCCTAATCTCCAGTGCTAACTTGCCCACCTTTCTTTCGAATATCTCATTTCTTGTGCAATTGATGGCCCGGTTCTTCTTGATCTTTAGATTTAATTTCATAAAAAAAGCATACCTTTTGTGTCCGGTACCTTTTGCTGAATTATTTGGAGCTTGGGTTGCAATTCGATGTATTATTAGATGCTTTCAAGTGACACAAACACGGATGGAAGATGATTCACATACCGTCATCATATAAATTAATAACAGCTCATCGATAAATCATCCCACCGATCACCTTCTCAAGGGTTTCTTGTTATCGAAGAATACGTGTTTTTTGTTTAAAGCTACCCATTGTTGTTCGGAGGCGAATCAATTGGTGGATTGGGTCGCGGCGAGGGCTCTCCGGCGACAATTTGTACATTATTCTCAAGATTCTATTCCAGCGGATGGGGGTTTAATATTATATACAGATGGATACAGTGTCTCTTGTATCATACGTTAATATCGGACCGCCAACTTTGTAAAAACAAAAAAAACATATCTTTTGGTTTTTGTGGTTTGGAGCGAGAAGATATTTTCCATAATGCGTCCAATCATTTGGATGTGGTTGATAACAATTTTGAGTGGATCAGAGAATATTGTTAGTTGTCGGGCGTCTCTCTCACTCAACACCCAACCTTCCATATTGCCTTTTTGGCTCGTGAATTCGGTATCGTCATTACTATTTTTTACCTATTTTTATTAGAGAAAAATAAATGTTACTGCAATTGCAATTTAGAGAGGCATGCGTCATGGTTAAAATGGTACTTGAATAAAAAATATGCGGCTCAGGAGAAACGTTATAAAACCAAAGACAAAAGGAGGCCTACTGTAACGGACAGAAATAAGAATCCTAAACTCCTGAGGGTTTTGCTTATTATCAATATAGCTCAGGAGTAGTTGAATGTTTGAGAGAAGGCACCCTTCCTCGGAATACAATAGACATTAGTTCCAGGAGGGAGAAACGTTCATTAAGGATTGGTGAAGGTTCTGAAACATATTTGTCCTGTTGATACAGTTTTGGGACAGGTGAAGGCGGAGCATGATCATGATTTGTGTCAACCTAAGCTCATGGTATGGTTTTAGTCACCGGACAGGTTTTGCATCCTTGGCGTGCAAGACGGATTCACCTTTTTTTTTTTTTTTGCATAAATCCATCATTAGATCGCATAATCACCGCTTTGAGATCTATGCAGATGGATGAATGGAATTTAGAGTGCTTTAAGTTCTATGCAGGTTGCGATGTCGTGAAAAAAGATCAACCATTCCATCATGCAAAAGATACAACCAGCACCTTAGTTATCAGCAGGAAATTTAAGGGCTTGACTTTTCTACTTACAACTTGGGGTTGGTTAGATTCAATCTGACTACTTGTAACGTGGTTTAAGGGCTTGACTTATTTCCCACCAGAGACACTAGTAGGTTTGTGTCTCTTTGTTGGTTTCAACGGAACAAAGGCCGCACTAGTTTTCGATACATTAATCTTTTTGTCATATTACTTTGCATGGGACGGGAACTTCTGCCTCTCTCTCTAAAGGAAGAGTTGGGACTTAAAAAGAGGGGAATGTGGTATATGGAGAAATAGAGTTGCTTGGAGAAAAGATTTTATCCATTGTCTAATATCCTCTTTGTATTTTTTCTTTTCTTGGTCACAATTAATATTCTCTTTGCAGTTAGAGGCTTTGTATGCTGCTTGGTTGAACTTCACTCTACCACATGATAATGGTGGATGCACAGAAATTTTGGTCCAAATAAGTCTTGCATAGCATCCCTGATGTATCCTGATGAGCTCGACAATTGGCTCTCGAGCGGAGAAATCCTTTTACTCAGCTAGCCTTATTTCCCCCTGGATTTTGTCTAATAGGAAAATTGTAACAAATTTCTCTCTCTTTTCTTGTATTTTTTGTATTTCTTTTTTTTTTGTTGAAACCGGCTATGTTAAGAAGTTCTTGCATAGATACAACAATAAGCATAGGACAAAATCAAATCGTGGAGATAATGTGGAATCTCAACTATACATGTCCAAACCTGGTGTGCTTAGTGTTAAGATTTGACACCTCGAGATTCATCCCATATTGAGCCCACAGCGAGGTTCGCGGCGAGAAATGGAGTCCAACGAGACCAAGATCACCTGAAACGGAGCTCGGATGGAGGAGATACGAGCTTTTGAAGTCGCCACGAGATTCGAGGCGGTGGAGGACCACCGGCGGACGGCGGTGGGTGGCAGCGGCGCGGCCGCATGTGGCGGCGCGCGGGATGCGCGACCCACCTAGGCGGGCGGCCCAGCCCCACGCGGGCCCACGCACGGGCGCGGCCAAGGCCCGCGTGGGCGGGCCGGCCCAGGCCCAGCGGTCTGTTGGCCCTTTGCACCGGTCCACGGCTGGGCCTGTGGACTGCATGGACGTTTTCCACACGTTTCTCATGGTCCACGGCACTATTCCATGGATCGGAGCGCAATCCGACGGCATGGGTGGCTTCCGGTCTTGATCCGATGGTTCAGGGGGTTTTTTAGCTTTGTTTAGGACTCCTAATCTTTCTCTAATTAGGTTTTAAACTATGTTTAACCCTTTAAATAGGGCTGATCGGTAATAGAGAGTGGGGTGGTTTGGATTAGCACCGTACGAAGCCCGTACGGAACCCAAGAGAAGAGAGAGGCGAGAGCGCTGAGAGAGAAGGAGCAGGAGGCTCCTAGACAGCGGTCGCCAGGCACTTCAGGGGTTTAGGGGGGTCTTCAAGAGAGAGAGAGCTTTTGTGAGGGGAACTTCAGATGAGAGAGAATTGGGTGTACAAGGGTTGAGGGTGAGGTCTCCTCTTGTAAAATTTTTTTTTTCATAGTGAAGTTTGCATGCCTCGTGGAGGCGAGCCCTTTTGTGGCTGATCCACGTATTTTGATTGTTATTTCTTTTGTTTTGTTTCTTCTTTCTTCCTGCTGCAACGCGTGGTACTGAAAAGATCTTGGGAGGTGGTGTCCTGGCCAGACATCCACCCAACAAGTGGTATCAGAGCAAGGCGGTACAAGGACGCAGATTGCAGCGGTGGTGAGCAAGACTGAAGATGGAGAAAACAGGAACAATCAAGATGGAGATCAACAAGTTTAATGGTAAGAGCAATTTCTCTTTGTGGCAGGTAAGGGTGAAGGACGTGCTCATCCAACAGGGGTTGATCGATGCTCTCTTGTGCGATGAGAAGCCGACCACCATGGAGATGCAGGATTGGAAAAGGCTACAGATGCAGGCAGTGAGTACCATCCGCATGTACCCGACGGATGAGGTGGTGATCCATGTGCTGAGCGAGACTTCCCCGACGATGCTGTGGTCGAAGCTCGAGGAGTTGTACATGGCGAAGTCTCTCACCAACACTCTTTTCCTCAGGAGGCAGTTTTACCAACTGCGGATGACTGAGGGACAGAGCGTGCAGGAGCATCTCAGCCACTTCCAGAAGATCCTCACCGACCTTCTCAGCGTTGGCGAGAACGTTGAGGAGAAGACCAGGGTGCTGGTTTTGCTGGCGTCGCTTCCCCCTTCGTACGAGTTCTTGGTGACTGCTCTTCTAGTAGGGAAGAGCACTATCAAGATGGACGAGGTCACCGCGGTGATACTCCAGAATGAGGTTCTCAGGAGGGAGAACCCAGCTTCGAGCTCAGGTGGCGGTAGCTCAGCTTTGGTGGCTTCTGGAAGAGCAGGAGGCGGTAGACGGAGCGACAGGAGATCGCAACGAGGGCGGTCCAAGTCCAGGAGGGACTTGAGCAAAACCAGGTGTTACCGGTGTGAGGAGTTGGGGCATCTAGCCAGAGATTGCCCTCAACTTAAAAATCGGACGGTGGCTGCTGTAGCGACGGCTGGCAGTGATTTAGATGGAGATGTCCTGGAGATATCTGACGAGGTATCTACTTCTTCCCAGCAATGGATATTAGATTCTGCATGCCCCTATCATGTATGTTGCAGAGAGGAGCAGTTTGACTTCCTGGAGAACAGTGAGGGCATTGTATATCTGTCGGATGGATCGAGCTGTGCGATCAGAGGCATTGGGACGGTCAGCTGGAGGACACATGACGGTGCAGTGAGGAGATTGGGGGAGGTCCGATACATATCCGATTTCAGGCGGAATCTTATCTCACTTAGCAGACTGGATTCGAGAGGCTACAGGACGGTAGCTGGTGGAGGAATCCTGAGAGTGTTACGCGGCGATAGGATTGTGCTAGAGGGGAAGAAAGGGAGCAGAGAACATTATTACCTAGCAGGGAGCCCAATGCGAGGTGGAGCTTCGGGAGCCAGATGGAGCCCAGAGCGAGGTGGAGCTCCAAGAGACGGATCGAGCACGAGACAGGAGACTCGGAAAGACGAGAGGCGACGTCGCAAGGTGAGATTCCTATTGCCGCAGGACGATGCCCCGAGCAGGTCTCAGGTCAGGAGGAGCACAGCATACGATGGAGATAGGATCGAGCAGCCTGGCTCGACTCCCATGTTTGTCCATCCATAATCAGCAGTCGATTGCCCCAGGGCATGGGGGCGAGGAGATTCAAAAGCTCTCGGATTTGAAGGAGGCCGAATATCGAATCGAGATGGAGATTATTAGGATTTGACATCTCGAGATTCAGCCCACATTGAGCCCACAGCGAAGTTCGCGATGAAAAACGGAGTCCAACGAGATCAAGATCACCATAAATGGAGCTCGGATGGAGGAGATACGAGCTTTTGAAGTCGGTACGAGATTCGAGGCGGTGGAGGACTGCCGGCGGCGGGCGGCAGCGGTGCGGCGGCGCGCGGGACGCTCGACCCAGGCCCGCGCAGGATGCGCGACCCACGCGGGCGGGCGGCCCAGGCGGGCGCGCGACCCAGCTGGGCGCGCAGCCCAGCCCCGCGCGCGGGCATGGCCCAGGCCCGCGTGGGCGGGCCGGCCCAGGCCCAGTGGTCTGTTGGCCCTTTGCACCGGTCCACCGTGCGGTCCACCGTGGACCGTGCGGTCCACGGCTGGGCCTGTGGACCGCGTGGATGTTTCCCATGCGTTTCTCGCGGTCCACGACACTATTTCATGGACCGAAGCACGATCCGACGGCATGGGTGGCTCCCGGTCTTGATCCGACGGTCCAGGGAATTTTTTGGCCTTGTTTAGGACTCCTAATCCTTCTCTAATTAGGTTTTAAACCCTGTTTAACTCTTTAAATAGGGCTGATCGGTAACAGAGAGTGGGGTGGTTTGGATTAGCGCTGTACGAAGCCCGTACGGAACCCAAGAGAAGAGAGAGGCGAGAGCGCTGAGAGAGGAGCAGGAGGCTCCTGGACAGCGGTTGTCAGGCACTTCAGAGGTTCAGGGGGGTCTTCAAGAGAGAGAGAGTTTTTGTGAGGGGAACTTCAGGTGAGAGAGAATTGGGTGTACAAGGGTTTTGGGTGAGGTCTCTTCTTGTAAAATTTTTTTTTTCATAGTGAAGTTTGCATGCTCCGTGGAGGCGAGCCCTTTTGTGGCTGATGTATGTATTTTGATTGTTTTTTTTTTTTTTATTTTGTTTCTTCTTTCTTCCTGCTGTAACGCATGGTACTGAAAAGATCTTGAGAAGTAATATCCTGGCCAGACATTCACCCAACACTTAGTCACATAAGATGCTATTGTTGCAAATTCCAAGATCAGACTAAGGTTGGTGGACCGAATTGAATGAGATCGGTGTGGCTATCGAGAGTCCCAAGTTGAAGGTCGGACTTGCAAAGAGGTCTTTTTGCTGGAGTATTTCCAACGGGAGATTCTTCAATACTCGAAAAGGAAAAATAGGAGATTGAAAGTGCTGGAGATGCTCGACAGACTCACTTGAGAATCCCTTACCTTCCTCTTTTTTTATAAAGAGGGGTCCGTGGCCATTTTCGTAACGAGTGGTGGCTATTTTTGTGGTGACCATGTGTGCAATGATCATGTCTCATGGTTAACACATGGTTTGAATGGGCTATAATGGCTAATGCATTGTTCAATGATTTTGAATGTCTGATCCGTACAATAATAATTGATTGATGATCCTGAACATAATTGTTGCCTGATATCGTGGACTAGCACGATCATCGTTTCAGGCCATCCATTTCTCAAATTGTACCAATCTGATCCTTCTTCGATAAAAATCGAGATCAAACAAAATATTCTCTACATCAAACGCCATCTAATCAGCACCACTATTTCCCTCTACATGGGTGAGTCCGTCCTGTTAATTTTGGTGCTGCGGTCAGCTTGGATAAGACTACAACAGGTTTTATTATCAGAGGCTCTTCTGGTGAACTAATTAGAGCAGAAGGTAGACAAATATCTTTGCTGCAGATACATCAAGCTGAGTTGGTGGCGGCCTGGTTGGGACTTAGAGCAGCTGTGGAAATATTGTAGGCTCAAAACGTATATATGGAGGGTGATTCAGAGCCAGTTAATGGAACATCCCTTACTGGAGGATATCAAGCTTTAGAAGATAAGATGCAATGCATTCAAGTGCTCACATATCGCACGGATAGCAAATCAAACTGCTGATTATATTGCTAAATATGCTTTGCAGGAGAATGTGTCTTGGCAATTCAATGAAATTGATGCTATTCTCTCTACAATTTTGCAGGCTGACTTACAAAGGAACTTACAGGGTTGCTGGGATATGTAGCAGGAAAACTAATCAAGTGTTCAGGTGTAACAAGCAAGTAGAAGGCAGTAGTAGCAACGGACTCGCCTTCAATTTAACTAACTTCTTCAAGCCAGCTGCTGTACATTCTCTGAAAACCAAGTCTATTGATTCAGTGAATTACTCGTTTGTGACTTAGTTAACAAAAATTTTTGGGATTTTGCTTTTGTATACTAATTTTTATGGGCTTGTTGGATGGATGTATAGTATATTAGTCTGATTGTTGGTTTGGATGCTGCTGAGAATTTCATTCTCTTGTTTATATACTGTTCTCTTTATGAATATATAGCGAATAGCAATTTAAGCGATCCACGTAAGTACGAATTTATCATCTGTGAATATCATATGGATCAAAAAAATTTTATAAAATATTATTTGATTAAATAAAAAAATATTATAATATTAAAAAATTAAATTAAAATTTATATATGTGAATTAAATGATGTGATTAAAATTTATTTTTACAATGAAAGTCTATTCTTGCAATTAACTGGTGTAGCTAAAAATATAAATTAATATCAAAAATTTTGATGAACATAATTTTATCATATTAATTTATTAATTTAAAAAATAATTATTTTAAAAAATAAATAATGATATGATCTGGAATCCGCAGACAACGGGCTCAAAACTAGTTGAAGGTACAAAGCTTTTGTCCCAACTTCGTCGCCGGTCCCATTTTCTAAGTTGGACCTCTTTTGTTAATCCACTGTCAGCCATCAACTGACATCAATCAGTTTAATTCACGTCCCAGCAAGCTACTGGTAAACTCTGGCATACCTTCTCTCCTCCAGTTAATATTTATGAAGCATTATTGGCTGTAAATAAATTAATTTTATAGCGATTGTTGGTTAGGTGGTTGATCAAGTTTTCTTTCTGCCCTATGAATCTAATTACATTATTTTATATTCTTTAGAAGACAAATTCAAACTTGAATACGCACAAAGTATGACTCTGTTTCCGCTCGGATGAGCCGTCTTTCTCAACCAAACGGAGAACTTTAAAAGCTAAATGGACCCAGCCTCTCGGATACAGATATGGCCGAGATCTTAGCCGCGAACTAAAAGGCAACCTGTTGGGGGGGTGGGGGCCACATTATTGTCTCCAGTACCGGGCAAGTTGCCATAATTTGAATTTTAGTCTTCTAGAAAAGATTCAAACACTGACCGTATATGATGACAGTGGTCATACCCCTCGTTTAGAAACAGGTGATCTAGATTTGATTCTTGGGTGGTGCATCTTGAAGTGCATATATTCCTTTGTGCTAATGTGCATTGTACATGAGTGCGCGTGGCACGCAGATTCGATCCATGGCGAGGAGAGCATGTTTGGTTGTCCGTAGATGAGCAAGTAAAATTGACTTCAGTACAATTATCCAAATACGTCCATAGGTGATTTTTAGCAAATCTTACGCTAACTTTTCTGTAGTTTGAATACATCGCGAGGCAATTAATGCTTTTCCTTCTAAAGGATAATGGAGCATCTATAATGCTAGAGCCATTACGGAAAATAAAAATAGGCTTATAAGCTGGATATTGGCCTACAAAGCTTTCTAACCGTCCCTGAGATGAATTTTTTTAGTATTCTTTGCGTGTACCACATCCATTCTCCTATCAAAAGGGGGAAAAAAAAAATTCTAAAAATGCATGATGAGTTTAATAAATTGAGCACTGTTCTTGTTATCCCGAAAAATCTACTCCATTTTCCTCATTCCCTTCATTCGGTGAGTGACAGACAAATCATATTGGAATTGGTCCCGCTTTTTAATTATCAGGACTCAAGTGGAGTGACTAGATGGTTCACTCAAGCGGACCTCAGTGGTCGGTGATTGTCTCCATGATATCTAAATGGCTTATTGCCAAAAGAAATCTTCCCTCCTGTGAAGCGTTTGTAAAGCATAAAGTATTGATGATATTACGTGTCAATTCCTAATGGGATGGTGGCAGGTAAACGACACATGAGGCTCGTGGGAAGTGCAGCCGGTCACTGTACTATTCTCTCGGTCTCAACCTTTGCTTGTCTCACCGCGACCATCCCTCCCTCTGACGCTCCTGCCCCTTCCTCTTAAATGCCGTGAGACCCCCAGTTCCCTCCGCTACGTGTACCTGGATGATGCACAGAATCACCGGCATATATCGGCCGTGTTACAAGATCCAACTACTATACAAGCGAAGTACCCCCACTGACTCTAATCGATATGGGATTAAATATCTCCTTTTATAATAAAGATAATAAAAAAATTAATAAATCTCATATTTATTTTTCAAAAAAAAGATAAAATAAATATTATAAGAGATTAATATTTCATAAATTTTTAAATAATAATTATACATGCTTGATAAAAATATCCTCAATATATTTAATAAAGAGATATTTAGAACGAAACATTGATGACAATGAAAATATCAAGAAGGATAAAACTCATAAACTAGAATAAATATACCATCATTAAATTTATTTGATATTTTTAAAAATTCATTCAACAAAAAATTCATTTAGTTGGGGTTAAGCTAGTATGGAAAAATAAATTCTATATCAGAATACCATATTTGATATAAAAAATAAAAAAAATAATAAAAAAATTAGCAGGCACCATATTTACTTTCCAGAGAGAGAAGTTAAAATAAATAAAATTAGGGATTGGTATTTGGCAAATCCTCGAGTGGTGATAATCTATATTCGATAAAAATATCCTCAATAAAATTGTATATGCGATCATTGAATTTATTTTGATATTTTTTAAAATTTATTAAATAAAAAGTTTTGGTAAAAAAATTAAGATGAATATGACATTATACAAGTTATTATATAAAAATTGATCAGACATGACAATACTATCATAATATTAAAAAAATATTTTATGTTGAAGAGTATCTTTGTAAATTTCATCATATTCTTATATAGAATTTATTATAGTATAGAATAAAGGACATCATTAGTTCCATATTGATTATGAGTTAAGGAAAACTCTGGATTATATAGGAAGGGACCTTCCATCTTATGTAAGACATCTTCTAAAAGACAAAATTATGAGATCCGTGGGCTAGAGCGGACAGTACCTCAATTATTAAACTATGAACTCTTGGCTGCAATAATTGCACATCAGGTAGGGGAACACCTCTGCAACTATAGGGTTTCTCCCTCCTGTACACCGATATATGCTAAAAATAAGAAGGAAGACATATTCGATCTATACACAAACTCCTTTACTGTAGGGCTATGGTAAAAATAAGAAAAGTGCCTCCCATCCATATACAAATTTCTCCTTGACTGAGAGGCTGTATTATAGTATAGAAGGGAGGACATCATTAATTCTACATTAATTATGAGTCAAAGGAGACTTTGGTTTATATAAAAAGAGATTATCTATCCCACATGAGATATTTTTTGAAGGATAAAATCATAAGGCTCATGAGCAAGAAAGGATAATATCTCACGTGCCGAGCTATAAGCCCTTGGCCACAATAGAATTACCTCGAATCAAATATAATAATCTTTTCTAGCATCATTTTTTGAAGTAATTTTTCTATCATTCAAACATAATAAAAATTAATTTTCTCTATAATCATTTTTTTATATAAATGATTATCAGGAATTGTCATTATCCCATATTTTGACATACCCGAACTAAATGTATCCAAAGAGTTTTTGCAAAAAAAAAAAGATGTAGATAATATTATGCAAAGGATTATATAATTATAGCTATTATATAAAAATTTGATTGGAGATGATAATACTATTGTAGTATTAATATATTATTATATGTTGATGGGTATATTTGTAAATTTGATCAAATTTCTATATAGGATTACCTCCAATGAAATTTTCAATGTCATGTTTTGAGTAAATTTTCCACCAACAAAATATAGTAAAAATTATTTTTTTTTTATAATTATTTTTTAAATAAATAATTTTTAAAAATTATAAAATTATTCTGTAATCTGATATATCCTAACTAAATAGATTGTAAGATGAAATAAATCCAACTAATGCTTTTACCTTCAAATGAATCCATTTAAGGATGATGTTGGGGTAAATCCTTACCATCCGATCGATTGTGTAATCCTCGTCTCCCCACCAACTGAATATACAACCGATTAAAATGACCATGCCAACTTTGTTCTCCATTGATGATCTAACTTGGGATTCAACCGACGATGATCGATTACACCAAGTCAGATTTGGGCTGACCAAGCTCGACATGCCGTCAATATCTAGCTAATACTTATTTGGATTTTTTTCGACTATCTCAATCTCAAGGAAATAGAGGCCGAATGATAGTTATTCAATGTGGGCATTAATCTCCCGCAATCAGAGAATCGTGGGGCATAATAACTTCCCACTGGTCATCCGTTACTCAGTTTTAATGATAGTTAAGGAGATAACCGCCCACTAAGAGCAATAATACTGACGTCCGAGATTCTAAGGGATGGAAGTTACACAATAATGGTGCTCTCTCCCCTATACAAAATGGTAAGCAGGGGATTGGATAAGTTTTCTAGCTATCAAATATTCTGCTTTCGTATTTTGGTTTTTTCGATTGTTTTCTTTTTTCGATTGACTTAAGCTTCGAAGGGTCTCCTATCGGTCGACTTTCGATAAGTGAACTTGATTTTATAAATTTTTTGCTATTCGATAATTAGGCATAATATCTCGGCATCCAGCGGACCATCCCACCAAAGATTCGTGGCAACGGATGATAATCTAGTTCACCTAAGGTTGCATTTGGTAGCTGGCAATCTATTCAGCTTACTGGCAATTTAAAAGAGTCTCACTAGATTATTATGTTTGGTATGCTTTTTGGGTAGGTAATCCAGATTATCGGATAATCTATATTACCTTTCATGAGGTAATCTTGGTTATCAAAGGGAGGGGTAGCTATTCAGATTATCTCCCATAAAGTGATCTTGTAATAAAATTTTTTGATGAAATTATCCTTATCTCCTCTTCCCTTCCTATGCGGTGCCACCCGTGCCTCCCCCCTAACTCCTCCTTCGACGGCCCCTACTGCCTCCAATGTCACCTTCGTGGCCCTCATCGAAGGCAGCGTGACGGACGACCAAGGGGCAGGGGGTCAGTAGCTAGGGCAGTGCAAGCGGTTGGGGGGCAAGGGGTGGTGGCCAGGATAGCATAGGCGGCCAAGATGGGTGGCAGCACGACGGACGGTCGGGGTGCCGAGGTGCGGTGGCTAGAGCAGTGCAGGCGGTCTGGGAGGGTTGGCAGCATGATGGGCGGCGAGGGGGCTAGGATGCAGTGGCCATGGTAGCGCAGGCAGTGAGGGGGCCGGGGTGCGGTGGCCAAGATAGTGCAGGTGGTCGAGGGGCCGGGGTGCAGTGTTGGAGGTACGACGGGCGGGGGGGGGGTGAGGCCAGGGGAGGAGGGGTCGGGGTATGGTGTGCGGGAGAATGAGAAAGAAAAAAATAAAAAAAATAATTTGAAAATAATAATATTTATAAAAATAATAAAATATGTATTAAAAAATAATAATTTTTTTATATAATAATTTTTATTATTATAAAATTAAATAAATAGTTTAAAAATATTAAATTAATAATTTGATTTAAAAGTATTTTGAGAATTTGATGTTACATTATAAGTAACATGATTGCCATATCAAATATTTTAATTAAAATTTTTAATAATTTTTTTATAATATTATCTATATATATTAAATATAAAAATTAATATTATTGATAATTTATTTAAAAATAATTTTAAATTATTAAATAATTTAAAATATTACAGCCCGGCAATGCACCAAATCCAACATAAAAGTTTCTCCTGCTGCCGTATCTCCACCATCTGGTCGTTGCGTCCCCCAGCCTATTCCGTTTGGGCGCGTTCGCCCCCACCCCCATCGCTCGCAACGTGGCAACTCCAGGTTAAAGATCATGCTGTGACACTCCGCAACGCAAGGCACCCCAGTGTATCAAAAATCTCCCAGAGCTCTAGCCGGTTCGGACAAAACGGGTGTCGGACTTGGGGGAGCGTATTTTCCACTTACCCCTCGCCACCCCAACTACGGTTTTCGGTCCGACCACGATCCGCCTCACCAACCAATGGACGCAGCGTCCTAATTATAATTATCTTATGTGCAATGACGCCACTGCCCTTCTCAAGGACCCGCCGCTCTTCTGGGACCACCTACCGCGTCCAACGTGTGAAGAAAATGAGCAAGCTGTGATGCCGTTGCGTCGCAATGGTTGTCCCTCTGGCTTTATGCTTTCCTTCTTGTTGATGGTCCCACTGTCAGATCATTTCACGCTGTCATATGAGCAAGCAGAGTATGTACCAAAACAGAACAGCATGACCAAGACGTGGGCCCCACATGACCGGCTCCACTTTCAAATTTCTCGCTCCGCCACTGCGGGACCCATTCTATATGGAGTAAATTTTTTTTCCCCGCGGCAGGAAACAAGACAGACTTTTATAGGAAGGCTCAGATTTCGATCCAACGGTCGGTTTCACATCCTCATTCCCGGACCGACCGTTTGGGGACAATGAACCTAAGGGTATCATCGCCACTAACAGCAGGCGCGTAACGGAGGTAACTTAACAAGAGCTGATTAAATTCTGTTAACCCACCTACAATCGTCGTTAAATTCGATTTTGATACTTGGTAGTAATGAGAACAGGAAGATTTCAAATTATTACAGAATAAGAAAATAATTAGGTACTATAATGCAATAAAAACGATCGCCACCCATCTCTCTCCCCGTCTCTCTAACTGAAGCCTGAAAGTTCTGTACTTCGTATATTTATTTTTCGTTTTTTTTCCTTCCTGTTTCTTATTGGACTCTTTCTTTCTGCCCCTCTGAGGAACCCTAGCGCATGGCGCTTCCGATCGATCCGTCACCTGAGTAGAGCCCACCTGGAAATGGCCGGATCGCCGCCGAAAGCCGGAACCGCCGATCTCTTCCCGTCGCTGGCTAGGGTTTCTCCAGATTGGTCCCCTCCTCTCCCGCTGTACTCTCCTACACCGCCGCTGCTGATTCTCGCGAGCTCGACGACGAGGGAGTGATCGATTGGATTCCGGGAGAGGGGGTCTGGTTTCAGGTGGCGTTTCGAGGGGAGCTCCGGCCATGGCCGCCGGGGGAAAGGGGAATCTCGAGAGGATCCGGAGGGGCCTTAGGACGGCCTTCTTCATGTTGACGATGGTGGCTTCGCTTCTCGTTTCGTCCGCTCCGGTGCTCGTGGCAGTCGGGGACGTGACGGTGTCGCTGGCGCTGGCGTCGAGGTTCGCTTGCGCGAGGTGCTACGGTGTGAAGGGCCACCTGGAGAGATATGGCTTCAAGAGCTCGCTCATGGATATACCTCTGGTTTCCATCATCCGATCTCTTATAATCACATGTATAGCTTTGCTCTCCTCACTCTGCTGGATCGATTTATTTCGTTTCTCGTTGCTTTCCAATATTTTTTCTTGGCTGATTCCTCGATGATATGTCGCGAAATCAGAAATAGTAACCTGGCCGAGAACGTATGTGGAATTTTTTTATATTACTTCACGATCTTACTTTTTTGGGTTCGTTTTACAGCATGATTTGTATGATTAATCTTCTCTCGAATGAGAATTGGTGCTTGGTTATCATGAACAGAAGATGGCTTTTAGTTTTCAAAATTGGAAGGGAAATCATCTTTTCCTTTTGTTGTACATGATTAGCAGTTGAATAATTTTTTAGCTTCGAGCAGGAAAAAAAGGTTTTCTTTCATGCCTTTTTTTTTTCTCGTCTTTCTTTCCCCCTGTTATTTTGCCCTTCATGAGCTCTGCTTTTTCTCTGCTCTTCTTAAAGCTATTAAAAACTTTTTTCCTCCATTCTCATAGTTTTCCTTTTCTTTTTCCCTGAAAAGGGTTAAAGTTCTGTTGGAAGACGGATTTTATTTTATTTTCCCCCATTGAATTGCATAGTAGATACGATTAAGTTTAAAATATTCACATCTTCTCTAATTGGTGAATCCAAATGCGGCATAAGATCTAAACCCTAATTTCTTTTAACGTGTATTAAATGAGCTTGGGACTTTTTAGTCCACAAAACCTATCTGTGGGTTTGAAAAGTTAGGACTTTTCTTTTTCTTTTTTTTGTCCCTCACATAGGCCTTGTTTAACATAGTATTCAATGATGCTATGTTTTCTTTCTGTTCCTTTTGCTCCCTATTCTGTTATTTGCTTAATTCCTTCAATAAGGAACATGTTATGCCTCTTTTTTGGGGGAAAAAAATCTCTTTTCAATGAACCATTAGTTATACTTTTATCTAAATCGGCAAACTATATATCTATATCTATATCTATATATATATATAAAAGTAATTTTGGGTACGTGAAGTGTTTTCATGAAATGAATTAATCTAAACTACACAAACGGTGGTGGATTGAGACTTTTTACTAAGAAATACTTTTTCTTTTCAATGACAATTCTAAAGATTTTGGCAGTATGATATTTGTCAAGTTTCTTTAGAACTTTAAAAAGTGGAAACATATTTTAAAGCATATGTTATTCATGAACAGAGAAAAGGAAAATGAATATCCCTTGACCTGTTAACCATTTCTCCTTCTACCTTTGCTTGTATATTAATGATTAATTATAATGAGAGGAAAAAAATTCTATTTAATTTCATATTCAAATTCCTTGACAATACTTTGGGTTTTTCAAGTACTTATGTCCATGCATGATCATATTTTCTTCTTGCAGGCATTTATTCTTTGTGCGATGGTCCTGGGCTTTCTCATGGTCCATATCTTGGAATAGTAACACTCTGTTCCCTAGCTTCAGTGCTCATCCTGTCAGTTAAGGCTTGTGTTTACACTCCTATCTCTGAATTAGAACCTGAACCTTCACCATCATTGGCGAGAGAGGGACTGCATTTAAGAAAATCATGGGGGATGCCTGTTCTTTTCCTTTCTTCATTGGTCTTTGCGCTTGGTCATGTTGTAGTTGCTTACAGGACAAGCTGCAGAGCACGGCGGAAGCTCTTGTTTCACCGTGGAGATACAGAAGCAGTATGTTCATTTCATGTACATTTTTCTAATTGTTGTTTTCTTGATTCAAATGCTTAATTATTATCCTTTGTAACATTATTTATTATTATCCTTTGTAAACTTGCTTATATAGATACACAAATTTTCTTTTTTAACTGCAAGTGTAAAATATATAAACATAGTAGCACTTCAAGTTTCTGTTTTTTTCTTCCAAGTATCATGAACTCATCAAAATCTGCTTTCCAGAAAAGAATTTGTTGTCTGCGTTTCTTTTTGACTTCTTAAGTGTTAGTCTTGTGAAGCATAACTTCTATTAATATTCTACGTATTTTATTACAGCTAAATTCCTCTTATTCTATATATCAGGGCCTGACATGCAAGAATATGTTTTCTGGATACCATAAGATCCCTCGATCTCCCATGCCTTGTGGAAGAAATTCAAAGAGTGACAGTGAAATGAAAAGAAAAGCAATAGTTCGTGATGAGCGTGACCTTCCAATCAGTTTTCTTGCAGACACTGATAGCTTGTTCATTGCCTGCCATGGGCTTACGGTTCATTATAAGCTCAGTCTGTGTGACTCACCAAGCTTTTATTCTTTAACCTTCTCACCCTTCCATGAATCCAGTCCTGATGCAAGCCCACTAAGCCTTTCCTCTGCAGGGCTTAAACTTGAAAGGCCTTTGACAATTCCATCTAAAAGCCACCATCGTCTCAACAGAAGCTTTAGTAACCACTTCCAAAATTCGTCTTTGTATGCACCACTGTTAGCAGAATCTGCAACTCCACCTCCATTCTATTCTGATGAAATTCCTGTTCTGAGCCTTGATGATGGCAACAGTGATGGATATTCATCTAGCTCTGTTAGTCCGGGAAGCAGGGTAGAGAATAGGAGCAAGTTTGCTGTTATCTTGGTCCATGGGTTTGGAGGAGGTGTGTTCTCGTGGAGGCATGTGATGGGTGTGTTGGCTCGCAAGATTGGTTGCACAGTTGTGGCTTTTGATCGGCCTGGCTGGGGATTAACATCTCGCCCACGCAGGAAGGATTGGGAAGACAAGCGATTGCCAAACCCATACATGCTAGAATCCCAGGTGATTCTTTTATGCTTCTTGTCCAATTCTATATGTTGCTGTTCATTCAAGTCTTTTGCAAAGCTAAATATATACGTATATAGAATCTTCAACACAAGTCACTGGCGCTCATTTCTGGTAGCTTAGTGCTTCCGTTGGAGACGTTGTTTACTTGTTATTTTTAAGACATTAAAACCTTTTCGTATATTTTTATTTCATGCCTTTTATGAGAGTAGTAAATCAATTTCTGTTAATTTTTTGTCCTATCCATTTTCTCTTTGGGTACTGTTATACTGCCTCCTTGCGATTTACATCATTCTTCTTTGAATTTAGATTACTTCTTAAAATGTCTCTGCCTTGTTCCCTCATAATGGTCTATTTGGTTTACAAGTCAGAGGGTATCAATTGATGCTGGAAACTTATATTTGTTATTTTGTTTCTGTATGTTGTTGGTATACTTGGCTGGAGTACAGGATGGAAGCTTGGTCAGCTCTCTTTTGTCGAGATATTTTTGTGTATTCATCATATTTTCTCAGTTTACATTCCACATATGCTATTTATATATTTTTATTTCCATGCCTTTCTTAGTTTTCCATTTGTTTATAATGTATAAATTTTTCTAATTATACTCAATGAAGTAATTGTAATTAGCTCTTTAAGTCTTCGGATTAGCTATTGGAAAGTGGCTTGGAATGATATATTATGAAATCAAGAATACTTGATGATCATGTGTCATATGTGCACTACTGCAGGTTTTGCATCATTTGACTGTTATTCAAGGCAATCTTTCCAGTAGTTTTGACATATGGTCTTTGTTTTCAATCATGTTATGGATTTTGAAGAAGTTGATCCTTTGTTTTAACAATGTATAGGTTGACCTTCTTATTTCCTTCTGCTTGGAGATGGGATTTTCATCCGTGATTTTGGTTGGACATGATGATGGAGGCCTTCTTGCTTTGAAAACTGCAGAAAAAGTACATGCCTCTGGTCAATCCAGTGTGAGTTACTGAATTATGCTTTTGATGGTATATCTTGATGTTATTGTAATCTAACCCCTTTCATAGAAACAGCCTCATGAGGGTGTAAGGCTGCATAAATCTAACCCTCCCTAGACCCCATAGTAGCAGGAGCCTCGTGTGCTGAGATACCCAACCCTTTTGCTAAATTACGGCTCATTGAAAATTACATGTAGAAATCATGTGAATGGAATTTTTAGGCATATAATGCCAGGTGAACATGTGCATTATTTTGAAAACCTTCTCCTATGAGGATTACTTGCTAAGCAATGTTTTGTTCAATATTTTTCTGGTTCACTAGCTTGCTTTCTTAACTTGATGTTTGCATCTTTTAGATTGAAGTCAAGGGAGTGGTACTTGTTAGTGCCAGCTTATCAAGAGAAGTTGTTCCTGCCTTTGCCCGAATTCTCTTGCATACTTCACTGGGGAAGAAGCACATGGTCCGTCCTTTGCTGCGTACTGAAATTACTCAAGTCATTAACCGCCGTGCATGGTATGATGCTACCAAGCTAACAACAGAAGTTTTAGACCTGTACAAGGTATAATTGATAGTTTGATACCTACTCTGTTATGCATTTTTATTTCCATAAGTATAATCTGTCCTAACTAAAAGCCTATTATTTGCACTTCTTTTATCCACGATATATTGGTTTAGTGCTTGATTTTTTTGACTTGTAAAGTCCTTGAAGGATAAATTTCCTTTCTTTCTCCATCTATATTGTCCTTTCGAAAATGGAAATACTTGTAGAAAAACAACACTGTGGTTTTATTGATTTCTTTGGCAATGCTATCTCGCATTAGCGTCAACTTCTGGTACAATGATTTGGCAGCAAAAAACCTCATGAGTTACCTGATCATTTTGATTTGTAGCGGAAAATTCATTGCATTGCAAATTATGCCTATCAAGCATGTAACATTTTATTTTTGAATGTGGAATATGGTGAAGTAGCATCTCTCTCTCTCTCTCTCTCTCTGTGCGCGTGCGCGCTTGCTTGCTTGCATGTGCATGTTTGGGTCCTGTCTGACACATCTAAACTTTAACATCAGCCTCTCTTTGATGTTATGGAACATAACTGATAATAATTTATTCTGAGCATTTTTTGTTGATGTTGGCTTCTATATACATATACAAGCGTTGCATCCTCATGAGCTATAGTTTCTTTAAATAATATGCCTATTGTTCTTAATAACTTTTTTATTTAGGAGGGTTCCAATTCTAAGTCTTCCATAATTGGAAGTACCATCATGCATGTCACATGTGAATATTTGTTAGAACACAACCTCATCTGTTTATGGAGTTGTTAGTTACTAGCATACCTGCCACATGCGACAAATGTTGTTACCTTTTATCTTGTCTCTCAAGTTTGGTTTTCTGTGACTGTCTAGATCTTATGATGATTTTTGGCATTCAGAGCCATTAGTCAGATGAGTAAAAAATTTGCTATTTTGTTTTTTTTAATCTCCCGTGTCTAACTCAAAAACTTTACTAAGCGGAGAATCAGATAAATATCTAAGTACTTTGATTAAATTTTGTGATTGCTTGAAAATACTAAGTCATGTTTAACATAAAGCAGTGCAACTTCATTTCTGAGTGGGGAGTTAGAGTGGTCACTTTTATGAGCAGATTCATGTGTTTTTTTGTTTTTCATTCGATTTGAAGTGCAAGATAGGGAAGGGATCAGCTGAATTCCCTGTGCTCTATAGTCCACGAACTGAAGTCTATGCCAGCATATCATAGTGCACGTTGGAACATGACTGCCAAAATCTATTTCGGAATCTAAACACAAACTTAGAACTATGGATGTTAGTGTAACATAAGTGGAAGGGTAAAAATACAGTTTTTGGTTTTGGGAGGTGTTGTGGACAAAAGCTCGGCTCGACACGTGAGGTATTATCTGCTTTGGCCCATGGGCCTCACGGTTTTGCCTTTTAAAAGATACCTCATGTAGGAAGGATGATCTCTTTTTTATAAACGTGAGTCCTCCTTGACTCACAAGCGATGTGATTGGTGCCCTCCGCATTATTAGAACTACAACAGGAGGCATATAGTGTCTTTATTTTTGTTTTTTTGAAAAACAAATCCTCGTTTCTAAACCTGTTGTGCAGTTTCTGTTTATGCATAAAAATATGAAGCTTGCTTTTGCTTTAGTTCAAAACTGATATCCCTTTATACAGGCCCCATTGTTTGTGGAAGGTTGGGATGAAGCGCTACATGAGATAGGACGGTTGTCATTTGCAACAGTTCTGTCCCCACAAAATGCAGCAACGTTGCTGAAATCTGTAGAGGACCTTCCTGTATTGGTAGTAGCAGGTGCTGAGGATGCACTTGTTTCTCTTAAATCAGCTCAAGCCATGGCTTCACAGCTTGTAAATTCAGTAAGTTTCACAGCTTCAGTGTTGCTAAATTTGAGCACTTTTTCATAGTTGAGGAGAATAACATTATGTTTCGTTTACCATATAATGTACTGCTGGTTATGCTGAAACTGCTAGGCATCTCCGGTATGTTTATCCATTTGAAAGCAATGGTTATCAAATAATATAGTTGATAATGAAAGTTTGAACTACCCTTCCATTCAAAAATATATAGTGTTCTGCTTGCATATCTTGATTTGTTAGGAGCAATTATATGTTTGCTAGTGCAACTTATACAAGTGGTTACTACTTTGATTATGGATTTGTTCTTCTTCCTGAACACAGTTATATTTCCCAATTCCACTTTGAAAATATGTAAATCTCCTCTTTCTTTGAACCTCTTATTCCATGCCTATTCCTGTTATCTTGTCGGCTGGCTTGGATTTAAGGCCTTACAAGCACTTAAAAGCTGAGCTAACCTTCAGGCATTACACTGCTACTAACTAGGTAAAAAATAATATTGCCTTCTTTCATATGTTCCTATCTCCACGCGTTAGCAAGTAACTCTGCTGTAAAAAATATTTGGAATAGCAATTTTTTTCAAGAGGTTTCTATTAATTCTTGTCTTGTTGCATAATATTTTGCAGAGGCTTGTTGCAATATCGGGGTGTGGACACCTGCCACATGAGGAGTGCCCAAAGGCACTCCTTGCGGCCCTTGCACCTTTTATTACTAGATTGCTACCATCAACAGACACCTTGCAAGAACGGTAGCATATTTATTTCTTGATCTTTTTTACACATTTCTTTTTTTGTTTATTTTCGTGAGAAGGAGTAGAGCTCTAACTTATTTATGCCTTTCTTTCTTGTTGGGGATTGGGGTGGGCTTGTGCTGTTTGGGTTGAGTGTCTTGTTTTGGAGCCAGACCGAATACTCGGGTTTGCTAGAGCTCCCATATTTTTGTTGTCGTGATCCTCTGTTTGCATGTAATCTTTTGTTGGAATGGTAATCGTGATTTCCATGGATCAAGCTACATTTGTACAGTTTGTGGGTTACTGCCACATCAAAAATAGTTCGCACGTGTAACAAAATATGAAAAAATGTAGAAATTAATAGAAATCGTAAAATGCCGTTCCTTTCATTTAAATTTCTGGCATATCTTTTTCCCGCCTTTAATAGCTGCAAAATGTTTTTGCGTCCGTTGCAGCTGATCAAGTCACCATTCTCCCATGATCATCCAAGGTTTCACGACCATCAATATTGTGGGCTCGAAATGTTATGCAACGCTCTCAGAAATCATCCTTTTTCTTCCCGTGTGGGCATGCACGTGCGAGATTAGGCGGGTTTACCTCCTACGGCAGCAGGCCTACCTCTCTATTCTATGCGCACCCCACCTGAGAGGCTACCTGCCCATGTGGCACGAGATGGTACCATCTGAGTAAATGCTCATGATAACCATGTCATTATTTTAGCACTAGCTCTGACTCAACTCATAGTTGCGATAGCATGGGTCATTGTACATTCCTATAGCCTGCTATTGTTGTATACCCCAATAAGTTGTTTTGTCTTCCACCTCTGTCTCTGGTGCTGCTTCCCTGAATGGAAAAGCCCTGGTGTGCTTTAACTGTAATTTAGAACAGAGGTTTCTGGCAACCACCAAGAACTGTGCAGGCACCATTTTGGGACTCCAACCAACTACTGTAACCGCGTCTCCTTTAACTCGTGCGTGAGTTGTGAGTCGCTTGACCCAAGGTTCCCTTTGCAAGATGGCTGGCTTTTATTTGTTTAGGATCAGTCAACAGGATGGAATTTTTTTTTAATGTAATATTAATATAATGTTGGGTGTGGTGTGCAATTTTTTGTTTTCTTTATATTCAGACAAACTCCTTACACAAGTATGGGACATGCGTGGCCCAAAATGAACGTAAAATATGGTTACACAAATCATGCCATTTAATTTTACTCTTTCACTTCGGGATGGTAATAGAGCTAATCTATTGGGTATCCGGCACCATCCGGTTAAAACTTGTGGCAGATGTGAGATCGAGACAAAATATATAAATCTAATTTAGGTAGGATATCGATAATGATATGTTTTGTTTTGAATCTGATTCGATATAATCTTAATCTAAATTCATTCTTTCAAAATTATAATTATTTTATAATATTTATATGGTGAGTTTTTTATCTGACCTAATCGGTTAGCGTCATTACTTAATCCAATTTGAGGTAGGCATAAGGTGGATATAGATATAAAATTTTTAATTACAGAACAAATATGGACATTGACTAATTCAGCTATGTTGCTGTCCCTGCTCTCACCGGTAGCTGATGCAATGTAAGATGTTATTATTGACACATCCATGTTACTTTTTATTGTGAGGTTTGTATTACCAACACTCTTGCAGAAATTTGCAAGCTATTGCTACATCCTAGAACCCCAGCATCTTATCGTATTTTTGCTTGCTCCGTTTTAAAGTGCACTTGCTAGGAAGGGTGCAACGTGGTTTGGGTCAATCGAAGCCTAATCTATCCCAACTCCCAGCCCATAGTCTTGATTCGGTTGGGCTCATGACTTGCCCAGTTAAGATGGATTGGGCTTGCGATGGGCTTTTATTGAAGGCTGGGGCAACGTGACCCAACAAGAACCTTGACCTACTTTTGGTCGGTTCTTCTCTCAACCCGACACAATTTAGGGTACTTGGGCAGCCTTGTGAGGCGACAAAAGCAAGGCGTCCGCGGCCTCTTTCGTAGAAGGTAAAGTTTACATCGCCTGGTACAAAATTTTCAGTGGTTCTTAAGTATAAGGCGGATAGAAGGGATTCTTATACCGACGTTCCGTGGATAAATAACCCCAAGGTCATTGGCTCCACAGCATCTCATTCTCTTCAAGGATGTTTGGCAACTTGGATAGGTTATTCAAGTGTTCGTTGTACTTTGAAGAGGACAATCAATGTGCTAGTTGCTAGCCAAGGAAGGTGTTGGGGGAATTTTAGAGTGGGTCGATAATATGAAGAGATTGATAGATATTCAGCCTATTAAGCCCATGCCAATATGCCTCAGCCGCACCAGTGGTCGACCATAATTCACTCGACTAAGTTCAACAATTTCAACTAAAGGCTGTTCGATCAAGTATCCGACCCTTGGTCGGCCAGCACTTGGTCTGATCCTTGGTCGTCTGGCTATTAGTTCTAACAACTACTCGACCAGCACCTAGGATCGATTCCTAGTCAAAAAGCTTCCTCTCTCCCAACTATTAGTCGTCTGTAAATTTTGACGACTTTCAGTTGGATAAAATACAGTATGATTTTGAATCGACTGGGTATCTAGCACCGAGCCCTAGTCGGGGCGCGCCTCTCTTTTACTCTCGCTTGATTTGTCGGCAGTACCGAATCTCTACCATTGTCTTGCATCCGATCCTTAGTCGGCGAATATATAACACCGACTTTTGGTTGGCTAGTATCTTTGACTAATCCCTCATCAAGCTGCTCTCAGCGCCAATATTTGGTTGTCCATAATTTGGTGTTGACTCCTAGTTGGCCGGCATACAGTTTCGACTCATCATCGACCAATACCGAGCCTTGATCGGCCTGAACCGACCAAATCAAAATTTAAAAAACTGACGCCATTCAGATAACAACAATCAGGGAGTAGATAAAGCAATCATGATCTCCATGACGTAGAAATCTCTCGAACAATTGGTGTATTACGCAAAATCTACCTCCAATCTTGCATAATCGTGCCAGCCCATCTACCAACTATGACTTCGATCTCCGTCTATAAAAGAAGACAAAAAGAGAGACCCAGGTATGCAATTTTTTTAAGTCCCACACTCCTCTATCGTTGGTTTTACTAGCTGACTTGAGTGTCGGAGGATCTCCGTCGAAAAACTTTTTGGTTCGAACTTTTAGCAGGTACACCATCTGGAGGCCCTTATTCACACCTACAACTCCAGCGAATCCAACGTCAACGAATTTTAGCAGTAACAGATTGACGCTGCTAGAAGGACTCCGACCCAAATCGGAGGAGCACAAGTCTTGGGCAATCTCACTATACCACCAAAGAGAACAGCAACTTCTCACCAAGCACGATCTCGCAACACCGCAGCAGTCTTGCAGCAAGAGGAGAATCATGCCAACCAATTAGTCCTGCCACCTTTGGTGAGAGTCTCGGCTCCCCCGCATGCAGCAATCATGATGGAGTAGTTCAACCTGCTTTTTTAGCAGATTCAAAATCTGATGGCGGCGGTCCAAGCAATTCAGGCTACTCCTGCACCACTTCTTGTGGGACAAGCATCGCTGCCTACGGTGTAGATGATTCCTCCACCACCTCTTGTGGCATGATCTATACTGGATCCACCACCAGTGGATTTTCAACTTACGGCACCACTACCTCATGTCAAAACTGTTCCACCACCTCCATCTGAGCAGTCCCGAGTCTCGAAAAGACGTGCTGCTCACTAGTGCCACCTTAGAAGTCCAGATCCAAGAAGGTGATGCTCCCTTAGCCCCCAATCGGGGCATGATTCAAATCCGGGCAATCAATTTCCTCATCAATCAGCAACTTGTGCCGCTCGAGATCCTGAAGTCGACCGGAGGCTCCAAGAGTTGAACCAACAGATTGAAACAATCCGTAACCACACCTCTGCATCACCTGATGAGTTTGACAGTGCTCTACCTTTCAGCTTCAAAATAATGCAGGAACCACTCCCAAGACATTTTCAGGTCCCTCAGTTGGAGATGTATATGGGACCACCGACCCTACTGATCATTTAGGAAGCTTCAGGAAAAAAATACTCCTTCAGAGGGCCTCGGATGCCATCCTTTGTCGGGCCTTCCCATCGACTCTTAAGGGAGCCGCCCAACATTGGTACTCTGGTTTGAAATGGGGATCGGTTCACTCTTTCGGACAGTTGAGCTGATATTTTTCTAATCATTTTGTTAGTAGCCATTGGCAGCAGAAATGGTCTGACTTTCTGCACACCATCAAACAAAAGGAGGGAGAAACAATACATTCTTTTATTAACTGTTTCAACTTGGCTAAATTGGAAGTGCGCGATCTTGATCAATCGGTCGCAATATCAGCCCTAATGAATGGGCTGCAAAAGGACAATCTTAAGAAGTCTCTGGTAAAAATTTATCCCCATGACTACACTGATATGCAGGTCCGGGCAGAGAAGTATGCGCGAACGGAGGACATGTTCGAGTTGGAAGTTACCAACTCTTCCACAATGGAGGGAGAAACACAGCAAATCAAGAAGAATAAATCGTCAAGACAGGAGGAGAGGTCCAGACGGTGTTCAAGGTCTCCATCTCATCGGCAAAAAAATGATTCCCCTCCTAGAAACAGTGGTCGAGAAGTCCTCAGGGGAGGACAGCGTGCCTCTTCATCGAGAAGATTCAATAACTACACATCCTTGATGGAGTTGAGGAAGAATGTATTGATACAAATTAGGGGGCAGATTTCTGTGGCTACACCAATGCGGACTCATCCGGCTTGAAAAAATTCTTATAAATATTGCTTGTATTGTAAAGATCATGGTCACGATATCGAGGAGTGCTTACAACTCTGAGACGAGATCGAGGAGCTCATCAGGCGTGGCTGCCTAGATCGTTTCATTAGGTGCAGGAGAGAGTAAGAGAATCGACAAAGATCCCAATGGCCTTGGGAACAACCACCACCGGCCAAGCCCCAAGGAGACTAGCCCCCGATCAGAATAATCAATGCAATCACTGAGGGGTATCACAGGAGGGACTCTAGTGATTAAAAAAGGTCTACAAGGAGAAGGATAGAAGAGCCAATCACTTTTACTAAAGCAGATGTCTGAGAAATTCAATTTTCGCACCATGATGCGGTGGTTGTATTTTTAAATATTGATAAGCATTTTGTACGTTGCATTTTGGTTGATAATGGAAGCTCGACAGATATTTTGTATCCTGATGCTTTTGAAAAAATGAGATTATCTCTTAGCAAGGTCAGGAGAGTGGAGGCCCCGCTAGTCGGTTTCACTGGTGATGCAATCCCAGTGGAGGGGGTCATCACGCTATCCGTAAAAGTAGACCTATACCCGCATCAATCTACTGCCCAAATTGATTTTCTTATAATCCGAGGACCCTCAACCTACAATGTAATTCTTGGATGATCTGGTCTGAATGCATTTCATGCTGCCGTGTCGATCTATTGTCTGAAAGTAAAGTTCCCTATCACCGATGGGATTGGGGACATTTGTGCAGGTCAAAATTTGGTGCGACACTGTTATCATATCTAATTGCAAGGAGTCAAAATCATAGAGATCTATCCTATCGAGGGACTGGATATCCATGACGAGCTGGTGGAAACTCGGGGTGAACCGATCGAAGACCTCATCCTTATTCTTCTAAAGGATGAAAATAAAGAGCATACAATCTGGATCGGATCAAATCTAGATCAGGTAACTAAAGAGCAGCTCACTTTATTTTTACAGAAGAATGCAAACATCTTCGTATGGACTCCGACAGACATACCGGAGATCAATCCCTCGATGATGGCGTACAATTTGAATGTAGATCCGAAGTACCGTCCATTCAAGCAAAAGAAGAGGAGCTTTACACTAGAGCGTTAGAAGGCCATTGCCGAGAAAGTTAATAAGCTCCTTGATGCTGGCTTCATCCGGAAGGTCCAATATCCTGACTGGATATCCAATGTGGTCATGGTGAAGAAGACGAACGGCAAATGACGGATCTGCATAGACTTCACCAATTTGAATAAGCTGTGCCTGAAGGATAGCTACTCGCTACTGAGGATTGATCAGATGGTAAACGCCACATCAGGCCACGAACTCCTCTTCTTCATGGATGCTTTCTCTGGCTATAACCAAATTTGGATGGCTTCTGAAGATGAGGAGAAAACTACTTTTATTACTGATCAAAGGCTTTTTTGTTATAGGGTGATACCCTTTAGCCTCAAAAATGCAAGTGCCACATACCAACACCTTATAAATAAAGTCTTTAAAGAATAGATTGGATAGAATATGGAGGTCTACATAGATGATATGTTGATCAAGAGCAAATCAAGGAGTCACATTGATGACTTAACTGAGGCTTTTGCTACCCTGCAAAGGTACAACATAAAATTGAATCCAACAAAATATGCCTTCGGAGTGATTTTTGACAAGTTCCTCGACTTTATGGTGTCAAATCGAGGGATAGAGGTCAATCTTGAGAAAATTAAAGCTATTCAGGAGATCAACCCACCTAGGACGATCAAAGATGTCCAGCATCTCATCAAAAAAGTTACAGTCTTAAATCGATTTGTATCAAAGTCAGCCAAGCACTGCCTTCCCTTCTTTGAAACCCTTAAACAACATAGAAATTTTTATTGCAATGAAGAATGTCAGAAAGCATTTGCTGATCTTAAAGGCTACCTTAGTTCTCTCCCTCTTTTGGCCATACCAGACCCTGATGAAGAATTGCTCCTGTACTTAACAGTTTCTCCAATGGCAATGAGCGCAGTGTTGATCCAAGAAAAGAACAGAATTTAAAAGCCCATCTGTTATGTTAGCCGAATCTTGAGAGGCACGAAAATTTGGTACATTTTGTTGGAGAAGCTAGCATACGCTCTCCTTGTCATCGCTCCTCCGACCCTACTTTCAAGCTCATACCATTCTTCTTCTAACCGACTATCCTATGAAGAACATCTTACATCGACCGAAAACTTTTGAATGAATGACGAAGTGGGCAATTGAGCTCTCCGAATTTGACATCCAATTTTGACCTCGGCAATCAATTAAGGCCCAAGTGCTATCTGACTTTCTAGTCGAATATACTATTTCAAAAGATGAATCGATTGGAGAGGAGGGGGAAGCACTCACAGAGCAAATCCCAGATTCTCCTGAAGATCCAGCTGGTGCATGGAAGCTATATGTAGATGGGTCTTCCAATCAAGATGGGTCGAGAGCGGGGCTTCTTCTTATGAGTCTCGAGGAAATCATAGCTAAGTATGCCTTACAATTCGAGTTTCCCGCATCCAATAATGAAGCAGAATATGAAGCACTAGCTGTAGGATTCTAAATCGCTAAGAAACTAGGAGTGCACGATTTGAAAGTATATAGTGACTCCCAGTTGGTCGTCGGCTATGTCAAAGGTGACTATGAAGCTCGAGAAAAAAATATGCTAAAATATTTTTAAAAGGTGAAAAATGTGATCTTGATTTTTCAAAACTTCAGGATCCAATAGATACCAAGAGTGAAAAATACACGAACAGACTTACTGGCCACTTTCTCGCCTTTTGATTTGCCTAGAAGAGCCTACTTTGAGGTAGTGAAGAAACTTGTCGTAGAGGATCTCATAGAGGTAATGCAGGTGGATGATGAACCTTCATGGATCTATCCTCTTTTCCGCTATGTGAAAGATGGATTTTTGCCAACTGATCGGA